>NC_050104.1:55653460-56278460 GCF_902167145.1 Zea mays | reverse complement strand
GATGAGAGTTATGACCCGGCTAACCCCGACACATATGAAGATTATTTTTAATCGATGTAATGCTATATGACTTTTTATTTCACACCTATTTTTAAATACATATTTTTATATGTGCTTATTTGTTTACTCTTAATTGTAGGTTTTTGGACAAATATGGTCGGCAGTAATTGGATGAGGAGGAGGAGTAGGACGGCGGACGAGGCAGAGCAGGCGGCGCAGCAGGACGACCTTGTCCAGCAGCAGGCGACGCCTCAGGACGACGACGACCAGCAGTAGGACGCCTCAGGTTCGAGGAGCATCTACCTGCGAGGTCTCGTGAGTCTCCCTCAGCGTCCCATACTTCGGGACAGGCGACCGCTGATTCGGCCGGATGGGGAGAGGTATGTAACTTTATGTTCTTCATTCTTGTTCATATTATGTGTTCAAAATCATAATATAAACTAA
Organism: Zea mays; assembly: GCF_902167145.1. NCBI lineage: Eukaryota > Viridiplantae > Streptophyta > Magnoliopsida > Poales > Poaceae > Zea > Zea mays. The sequence continues at coordinate 56,278,016 of NC_050104.1, read as the reverse complement.
TACTTTTTATTTATCACTTGGACAGGTCTTGGACGGTTGTGGATTATGCTGGGGGTCATCGTCGCCTCCCCAATGGCATCCTGGGCCTGCTGTGCAGGGAACACTTCCCTGGACTGGTTGAGTACGCTGGAGTGACGGGCCCAGCCTACACCTTCGACCACTACGCCGTCGCCCCCGATGCAGTAGACCGGGACGGCCGGGAATTCAATAACAAGGCGGAGCGGGTGAAGCAAGAGTTGTGGGTAAGTCTTAGTATAATGTAAAATATGTCGCATTCGTTGCAAATTCTTGAAATAATGTATGGATACATCGTTTTTGTATGCAGGATTTCTTCAGATGCGAGGCTGGATACGAGGCTAGGGCGGATGTGGTGGCCACCACGAGCTGTAAGAAGCTCGTCGTGGACATGCACTATGAGGCCCGAATCCAGGCCATCGTCAGCTACCACGGCTCCGTCCCCGGGGAGAGTGTGTCCAAGCAGCAAGCCCGAACCATGTCGTTGACCAAGGACCAGTACCTGCAGGTAAAGTCATGCATGTTTGGTACCAGTACTCCATGCATGAATTTTATTTTATCTTCTGATATGCACTTTACGTGTTTACTTTGTAGATGATTCCACATTGGTGCGCCGCACATCCTCTGTGCTGGGAGCAGATGGTGGATAGGTGGTGTTCGGCTGAGTGGGACGAGGCGCACAACGCTAGCTGGGAACGGCTTATGATGATGCAAGGTTCCTCCCACCACCAAGGCAGCCGGAGCCTGGGCCAATATGCAGAAGCATGGGTACGGCCTGTTTTTTATTTAGGTATATAGCATTGGATTAGATATTATTTCTAACTATCTCGTTGGTTTTCTTGCAGTCAGCGTCACATGGTGGCCGGCCTTGCTCCACCTTCTCGGCCTATGCTATGGCCCATAAGGGCAAGGGGACGTTCGACGTCACCTACAACTCGGATGACGGGCCCGAGGCCTACACCAACCACGCCATCTACAACCACCTTCATGACTACACCGCCATGGCGCAGTGTGACACCCTAGGTGTCAATTTCGCGTTATGTCGCGAGATTTGTCCTAATCTCGGATGCTCAGTAAAAATTTCTATTTCTCGCTCGCGTATGTCTCTGATTATCCAGACTATTCGTACACATTTCATCGAATTCGGAACTATTCAGTCTCATAGCAGGCCAAATTTGGAGCCTGTTAAAACTTTTATTTCTCGGAACGAATGCAGACTCGAAGATCATTCTCGAATTATAAATCTCATCTGAAGCTCATTTAATCAAACTCTCGACGATTGTTATTTGGTCTGAGCCCGATTTTAATTCCTCGAACGTTGATCTATGTCAGACTATTTTATCTGAATCCGTACTCTCAAACGGAATACTCAATATGTCATCCTCTAATTAATTCTTACTCGACTCGGCCAAATATCTCATATCCGAACCGAACTCAAAACCCCGTATCGACAACGATTTTAAAATGCCACAATCTGATTTCTCCGACTAAAATCTGAAGCCGATCAGAAGTCTGAGAGAAACATTTATTTCTAAAATAGTGTGCGAGGAATTATTTTCGAGCGAAATCAAATCCAACTCTCAGCCGAGTTAATCATGCAACCGTCCGTTCGTCTGAACTCTAGTTCACGCTGTTTTGCGTACAAACGAATTCCGCGGGAGCATTTTTATTCGGGAAACTAAATTAGCGCGGTCCGAGTACGTGTTTTGGGCCAGGCCCAACCCAGCCCATTTGGCCCACTAAGGAAAACCCTAACCCTAGCCATCTTCTATAAATGGGGGTGCTCACTTGGCAAATTTTCACTCCCACCCCTCTAAGATTTTCAGCCGCCACTTTCATTTCTCCCTGGCTGCTTCCTCCCACGCGCGGCAGCAGGCGCCCTTCTTCCTCCCTGGCTCCCACGGCAGCAAGCAGCAAGCAGGGAGCAAGGCCAGCCCCCATGGCGCCCTTCCTCCTCGGCTCAAATGGTGTGGCCGAGCAGCAGCACCCCAGCTCTCCTCTCTCCATGGCGCAGGGAGCTTTCCCTCTTCTCCGCGGCGTCCGACAGCAGGGAACCTTTCTCCCCTGCATGCAGGGACTTCTCCATGGCCGGCGAGCAGCCCAACAGCCGAGCTGCTCTTCTCCATGGGCGCGGCATCTCCTCTGGTCCGAGCTCAAGCAGTGAGCTCGTCGGCGGCCATGGCATGGCGCCCTTGCTGCGGGATGCGCAGAGCTTCCCATGGTGCCCTGTGGTCGCCCCCTTCTTCCCCATGGAAGCCGAAGCCCCTTTCTGCTTTCTCATCTCCCTTGGCTGCCAACTCCAACAATGGCGCCCAGAATTTTTTTTCCAGTCATCATCCATGGCATTTCCCCCTGCGAGCAGCGCTTCTCCGTTGTCTTCAACCTCCAGCCGCTCCCATCTCCCTCAGCGCCCTGCCTGTTTTTTTTCCACCCAGCCGATTCCCCCTGCTGTCCCCAGCGCCCTGCATATTTTTTTTTCTTTTTTCCATGGAAAGCAGCAGGAGCAATGCCGCCTAGGCCCCTGCTCCTCCCTTCTACCCCACAAAACAGCAGCCGCAGCGAGCCACCGTCGTCCATGGCGAGCAGCCTCTCCCCTCGTCGCGTGACATTGCTCTTGTGCTCGCTGCGCAGCCCCATCCGCGACACCGTCGACCCTCGGTGAGAACCCCGCTGTCCTCGCTGTTTTTCCGGCGTTTATGATGTTCGATGAACTGTCGTCAACAAATTTTTGTGTTATCGCAGCTAGTGGTCGACGCCGCGCTTCGCGCTTTGCCCGTTTGACGAAACGCCGAGCCCTGTGGACAGCCCATGTGACTAGTCTCGATTCGTCCAGGTTGTTCCCTTGGTATTTTGTGGATTAATCTAATTAAGCTTTGGTCGATGTTGTGCACGTGTGTATATGTGTAAAAAAATGTATTAGTATGGATTGAAGTTTGTGGCGAAAGAAAAAGAAGTAGAAAAGAACTCGGATGTTTTTATATTTCGATAGGAATATATGCGATGTGTTGTTTGATGTGTGCGATTTGTAGTTTGTACGATTATATTTTAGTCAATGTGGTGTGCATTGGTGTTGGAGTGTGTGTGGGTATAAAATGTTTTGGTTGTATGTCGTAGCAAGGTTGCCTTAACGTTTAGGTAAGCAAACGTGTTGCATTGTTTAATGTGATGAGCAAATTGGAAATACATGGGAAGCGAGGATTTAATTAGTACATGTATGTGCGTGTGTGCCGTGGTGTATTATAGTGATGGTGGCGTAAGATATTTGATTGAGGTGTGCGGGTATATGCCGTGATATGGTTATACTCGCAACGAGGAAAAATGTATGTATTGTGACACAACGCTTAGGTCGCTGTTTTATAAACGTGTGAAGGATGCTCGTGATGGTTATGTGATTAAGGAGTGATGTAGTGGCAGGCGAGAAGTAAGTTTAAATTTTCAAACGATTAGTGGATAGTATCTCGATGTTGTCATGATTTTTGTTGTATGGCAATGTGATGCTTCGCTTTGTCAATCATCACATTCCATGCCCCTTTGGATAAATAAATGTCTTGTTGATCGATTAGAGGTCTTATACGAGTGTTATCGCAGCCCAATAATTATTGGAGGCAAGTAGCGTTCATGAGTCAATCCTTGCTAAAATTGAAGAACAATCCGATAACATATGCACATAAGTGCTTTAGGTCTTCAGTAGCCAGTGTAAGTCTTATGGAGTTTTATGCCATGTTTTAATGTCTCTATGTTAGACCTCCTAAAATATGTTGTTTTAAGTGACTTACGTGTTAACTAATTTGAGTGGAGAAAGTGGTTAAGAAAAACTAATTAACCTGCTCCCACCTATGTTTTTGAGTTGCGAAGTCTAAAATACTTTGCTAAGTGTTATACTGGTTAACCAACTTGTTAGATGACTTTAGTTAAGCTCGTAGTCACGATGAATTGTGTATTGTAGTTTATATGCGTATGGTTATGGTCACGGATGAAAAGTAGTAGTGCTCAGGTGATGTCTAAATTAAAATGCAAACTATTGGTGAAAAGCGCTTCGATATTGATTGTTATAGAGAATGCATCGTTAATTGAGTATGGTGCTTTTAGTGCGCGAAATAACTTGTATAAAAATTAGTAAGTCTACATGTTAGTTCTCACTTAGTTATTTTAACTCTAACAATTGTCAAAGCGTTAGAATAATTCAAGTCTTTAGAACATGGCAATTCTTGAATTGTTTAGGAGCTGAAATTTATTAATTTCTGTTTTGGGCTGCACGCAGTGTTTTAGTTGTGCTGTATGTTTGATAAACTAAATTGTGTTTTCTGTAGATATGTGCTATAGAAAAGTGGTAGATAACTTTATTATCTTGCTGGTGTTAAAATTTGACAGCCATAGGTCTGACCGTTTAAGAGTTGTGCTTTTTACAAATTCAGTAACTGAATCTGTCTAAATTCTGTACAGATTTCAGAAACTGCATTGTTTGCTTAAGTTAATGTTATAATCAGTCTTTGTCAATTATAAGAAAGTTGTAGAGGCTTTTCTTATCTTTCTTGTGTTAAAATTTCATAACTATAGGCCTGACGGTTTAAGAGTTATGAATTTTACAGACTGGTTGTTGTGTTCTGTCCACCGTCAGAACAGATTTCGAAAACTGTAATATTTGATTTAGTTAAACCTGGAATCACTTCTTGGTGGTTATAAAAGTTGTGTAGTACTTTTGCTAAGCTTTTCAAAAAGTCTTAGATCACTCTTTTTGGTGGTCTGAAGATTAAGTTACATGTGTTTGAAGTGTGAAGACTGAATCTGTCCAGTTTTGGACAGCACAGCCTTCATAGTATATTTTACCCTTGATACATGCTAAACCAGCCAGGGATGTTTATAAATAATTTGTAGAACATTTAATTAGCTTTCCAGAAAGTCTAGGATCACCTTGTTTGCATGTCTGAATCTTTAGTTGTGAATTTCTGAAGTTGCAAGTCTGAATCTGTCCAAATCTGGACAGAGCTGCTGTGATTGCACTTTTTGGCCTTGCTAAGTGTTGAATCATGTTGTGATGACAATACCAAAGTTGTAGCTCACTTTTTAAGCTTTCCAGAAATCTTAGTTTGCTAGTTTTGGATTAATATTTGAAGGGTTATGGTTAAAACAAGTAACTGTTGTACTGCTGTCCTAAAAATCTGCATGTGCTCAATTGATTGTTAGTTCACCCTTTTTGGCTAAAAATGGTTGGTTAACACTAAATTCATATAGAATTACCATGGCTAAGCTTGAGATAACATATGTGTCATGTTTTTATACGTTTCTTTCTCTAGTAAATTGTGATGTAGTATTGTGTTGCGTAAATGTCCAAAATGTTTGTCGTCTTTTTAGTGGTGTTAATGTTGTGCGCTCGACGATATGTAGTTAGCTAACGCTAGTGTGTGGTTATTTGTGATGTCTCGCTACTTAGTGTTTAATTCACTAGCGTGTACTTAAAGTATCATGTGCTATTTCATTATATTCATACATATGCATCTTGCACCTCATATAGGACTGAAAGATGATGATCGAGCCAGTGATGTGGTGCCAACCACAAGATGCAGTTGGTGGACGATCTGAAGAATGATGAACTTACCCAGTGGATGCTCGCCAAGCGAGTACCCACCCCAGCAAACACTATCTAAGTGTTAAATTAAAGGCAAGCCCCGGTTTTATGCATAACCGTTTATATATGCTATTTTACTACACTTAATGTTTGTAGGCTTGTACTGTGCACTTAAGTGTAGGAGTTGCCTGAAATCCTAGTTGCATGAACTCAGGATTCCTTTTTGAGATGGATACTAGTATGCTAGGTCGAGTAGCTGCTTTAGTAATTAGGGATCTCGGTAGAAGTCGAGTGATTTTTCTAGCACTCGCGCGAGGTCAGGAATTGATTGTATCCACTTTGATAACAGAATAATGATGGTTTGTGGAGACGGATCCATGGGGACGCGTGGTCTACGAGATGAAATTGGAATAAGGATTAACGTGCGGATACCTGTGTCAAGCGTTTGAACGTACTAAACATATGCCGAGAAATATGGTAAATCGGTAAGCCTAGTACCTGATTGAACCTGGCAGCAGATTGCCCTCCTCACACGACTTGAGACGTGGTCTCCCATTCCGGTTATGGTGGGTACAAGTGCGGTCACTGCACGACGGCGGTCGGGGTCAGTGAGGCATTGTACGCCAAGGCGGTGAGCCCCTCTCTGCTGACGGGGAATCGATGGGGACGGTTGATGTGTGTGGGGACGGAGTGCCTCGCCATGTCGTGTGTTTAGGTTTACCTTGCAAGGATAAAAACTCGATTCGAATCGTCTGCTTCTCGCATCTAATGAGACTGCTTGATCCATTGTACTGCATTGAGTAATAAGTGGAAATGAGATTACTGGAAAAAGATGTTGATTGATAAACTGTTTGATATCATGTATGAATAGCAAGGTACACATCTAGTTTAAAAGGATCATACTAAAACTTGAAAAGCTAAAACTTGATTTTAGACTCAGCTAGTGCTTTTGGCAAACCAAACCCCTCAGCCAAACAACTGCATGTCTAGAGGTAGAGGAGTAGACTCCTCACACCGGGTAAGTCTAGCTGAGTATTAGTATACTCAGCCTTGCTTGTGGCACAATTTTTGCAGGTACTCCTTAGGATGATTGGTTGCTGGTGTGACTTGGCCTTCATCCCTGCCACCGGGATAGATGGTCAAGAGGGTTACTGCTTCCACAGGAGAGGACCAGGAGGAGTAGCGTGGCCAGGCTTCGCCATGTTACTCGGTTCTTCTCCGTTAGTTATTTCCGCTGCATTAAAATTTATGGTTATTATTTCTAAAACTCCGATAATGTAATCACTAATGATATTTATTAAATTTGTGGTATTATGCTTTATTGTATTTCTCTGTGCCTCACGTTCGAGTGAGCTAGTGGTATTCGATCCTCGTAAGTGGCTTTATCGGACTAGATCCGAGGGACTGACGGGTTATTCCTATTTAAGTGTGTTGCTGCCCTTACAGGTGCGACTTGGACACTTAAGCTGGAATAATTCGGGTGGTTCCGCCACAGCTGGTATCGGAGCGAATACCACCACAGAGAAGTCAATAAGTCATGACTACCAAGTTTTTAAAAGTAAAACTTGCTTAGAAACCAATGTTGGATAGATGTCAAGGACGATAAGGATAGACCTAGGACGTGAAGCCTTAGGAAATAGATGGGTAGCTAGGTGGCTATTTATATAGGCCATAAAGGCTACTACTACTATTAATAAAGATGCTGTAGAAGCACCCGAAAAATTAGTTAGGTCTGAGAAGACGACTAGAATGAGCATGCATCATGATTGTCGCATAATTGTCTCTTGTGCACTAACATGCTTCTCTCACCTATATTCCAATAATAAGAACTTGTGAATAATGTGATGTACTGCTATGGTAGAAATGCCTTACCTCGTGTCAGTTTGGTAAGTCTTGTTAGGTCGTGCTAAGTGTTTCTCTTGCCTTGCTAGCTAGGTGGTATTGAAATTGTTCAACCCTTTTTGCAAAAAAATGTTGTTTTTTTCCTCATAAAAAGACACCCCCACTTTAAACAACCTAGTGGTTAGCAAGTGAAACCCTAAAAAAAACCAAATCACATGCTTGTGTTGGTGTTTTCTAACCCTTGTGTGTTGCACTATTGGTAATACACCTGCACAACTTGTAGACCCCCATAGCTTAACCGCTAGCCAAACAAAAACTTCCTTGTGCACTTGTTGTGTCAAAAAAATATTGTTGGTGTCTAGTTGCGCAAACCCTATCAAGGCCATGTTTCTTTCCATAAATCCTTGCCCCTAAAACTTCATAGCATTCCTGTTGATCATCCAGCTGATCTTGTTGCCTACCTCTCCTTTCACCTGGATCCTGTAATCCTTTTCCTGGTGAATCATGCTGGCTGTCTCATCCGAATCTCTGGATCCTTTAATTATTCGGCCCTATTATCTGGTTATCTGCTATATCCCGTTCTCAAGTATCGAATGTTGATTTGCTTAAAATCTCTCATTTCTGGTCATTCTCATACCCCCTTCTCCGAGGGTCATGACGCTTGTTTTATCAACTTATCTCTAAATGGCATATCCATTTGGTTCAATGGATTTGATTGTTGTCCTTGGTTCTCTCATGTCTCTAAAAGCTCATCAATCTTGATCTCATGGTTGGTTCCTCCTCATATTAAATATCGTATCGATCTTTGGCTGATAATCCCCGTGATGATCATAAAATAGTTCTCTGAGTTGAAGAAAATTCTCATGTGATGCTCTTTTGCCAAAAATCTATGTTCCAACTCCTGTCATGATCTTATTTTTCTGAGCCATACTCTCATGGGCTCCATCTATTTATGCTATGTGAAATTCTCGTTGGTTACGTTTGGTAATGGTGTTATGACTAACGACCGATGGTGCCGCGACGAAACCGAGAGCCTACTATGGTGCACACATGGTTGAGCTGCTCGGCACGCGCTGGTATCATGGTTAATAGTTGTGATCCATTATGAGACTATACTGATGTGCTATCTTTTGTGAACATCCTCTCAGAGTGATCGCTGCATTTTGTCTCAGCATGCCGTGATATTCTATCCAAATCTATCTTCAGTATCTTGTCAGAACCCATCTCATGGATTTGCATCTATCATCAGCCTGGGAGTTACATGCTTCTCCACCCTTGAAGATCCTCATTCGAATCTCGGGACGAGATTCTTTTAAGAGGGGAAGGTTGTGACACCCCAGGTGTCAATTTCGCGTTATGTCGCGAGATTTGTCCTAATCTCGGATGCTCAGTAAAAATTTCTATTTCTCGCTCGCGTATGTCTCTGATTATCCAGACTATTCGTACACATTTCATCGAATTCGGAACTATTCAGTCTCACAGAAGGCCAAATTTGGAGCCTGTTAAAACTTTTATTTCTCGGAACGAATGCAGACTCGAAGATCATTCTCGAATTATAAATCTCATCTGAAGCTCATTTAATCAAACTCTCGACGATTGTTATTTGGTCTGAGCCCGATTTTAATTCCTCGAACGTTGATCTATGTCAGACTATTTTATCCGAATCCGTACTCTCAAACGGAATACCCAATATGTCATCCTCTAATTAATTCTTACTCGACTCGGCCAAATATCTCATATCCGAACCGAACTCAAAACCCCGTATCGACAACGATTTTAAAATGCCACAATCTGATTTCTCCGACTAAAATCCGAAGCCGATCAGAAGTCTGAGAGAAACATTTATTTCTAAAATAGTGTGCGAGGAATTATTTTCGAGCGAAATCAAATCCAACTCTCGGCCGAGTTAATCACTCAACCGTCCGTTCGTCCGAACTCTAGTTCACGCTGTTTTGCGAACAAACGAATTCCGCGGGAGCATTTTTATTCGGGAAAATAAATTAGCGCGACCCGAGTACGTGTTTTGGGCCAGGCCCAACCCAGCCTATTTGGCCCACTAAGGAAAACCCTAACCCTAGCCATCTTCTATAAATGGGGGTGCTCACTTGGCAAATTTTCACTCCCACCCCTCTAAGATTTTCAGCCGCCACTTTCATTTCTCCCTGGTTGCTTCCTCCCACGCGCGGCAGCAGGCGCCCTTCTTCCTCCCTGGCTCCCACGGCAGCAAGCAGCAAGCAGGGAGCAAGGCCAGCCCCCATGGCGCCCTTCCTCCTCGGCTCAAATGGTGCGGCCGAGCAGCAGCCCCCCAGCTCTCCTCTCTCCATGGCGCAGGGAGCTTTCCCTCTTCTCCGCGGCGTCCGGCAGCAGGGAACCTTTCTCCCCTGCGTGCAGGGACTTCTCCATGGCCGGCGAGCAGCCCAACAGCCGAGCTCCTCTTCTCCATGGGCACGGCATCTCCTCTGGTCCGAGCTCAAGCAGTGAGCTCGTCGGCGGCCATGGCATGGCACCCTTGCTGCGGGATGCGCAGAGCTTCCCATGGTGCCCTGTGGTCGCCCCCTTCTTCCCCATGGAACCCGAAGCCCCTTTCTGCTTTCTCATCTCCCTTGGCTGCCAAGTCCAACAATGGCGCCCAGAATTTTTTTTCCAGTCATCACCCATGGCATTTCCCCCTGCGAGCAGCGATTCTCCGTTGTCTTCAACCTCCAGCCGCTCCCATCTCCCTGCAGCGCCCTGCCTGTTTTTTTTCCACCCAGCCGATTCCCCCTGCTGTCCCCAGCGCCCTGCATATTTTTTTTCTTTTTTCCATGGAAAGCAGCAGGAGCAATGCCGCCTAGGCCCCTGCTCCTCCCCTCTACCCCACAAAACAGCAGCCGCAGCGAGCCACCGTCGTCCATGGCGAGCAGCCTCTCCCCTCGTCGCGTGACATTGCTCTTGTGCTCGCTGCGCAGCCCCATCCGCGACACCGTCGACCCTCGGTGAGAACCCCGCTGTCCTCGCTGTTTTCCCGGCGTTTATGATGTTCGATCAACTGTCGTCAACAAATTTTTGTGTTATCGCAGCTAGTGGTCGACGCCGCGCTTCGCGCTTTGCCCGTTTGACGAAACGCCGAGCCCTGTGGACAGCCCATGCGACTAGTCTCGATTCGTCCAGGTTGTTCCCTTGGTATTTTGTGGATTAATCTAATTAAGCTTTGGTCGATGTTGTGCACGTGTGTATATGTGTAAAAAAATGTATTAGTATGGATTGAAGTTTGTGGCGAAAGAAAAAGAAGTAGAAAAGAACTCGGATGTTTTTATATTTCGATAGGAATATATGCGATGTGTTGTTTGATGTGTGCGATTTGTAGTTTGTACGATTATATTTTAGTCGATGTGGTGTGCATTGGTGTTGGAGTGTGTGTGGGTATAAAATGTTTTGGTTGTATGTCGTAGCAAGGTTGCCTTAACGTTTAGGTAAGCAAACGTGTTGCGTTGTTTAATGTGATGAGCAAATTGGAAATACATGGGATGCGAGGATTTAATTAGTACATGTATGTGCGTGTGTGCCGTGGTGTATTATAGTGATGGTGGCGTAAGATATTTGATTGAGGTGTGCGGGTATATGCCGTGATATGGTTATACTCGCAACGAGGAAAAATGTATGTATTGTGACACGACGCTTAGGTCGCTGTTTTATAAACGTGTGAAGGATGCTCGTGATGGTTATGTGATTAAGGAGTGATGTAGTGGCAGACGAGAAGTAAGTTTAAATTTTCAAACGATTAGTGGATAGTATCTCGATGTTGTCATGATTTTTGTTGTATGGCAATGTGATGCTTCGCTTTGTCAATCATCACATTCCATGCCCCTTTGGATAAATAAATGTCTTGTTGATTGATTAGAGGTCTTATACGAGTGTTATCGCAGCCCAATAATTATTGGAGGCAAGTAGCGTTCATGAGTCAATCCTTGCTAAAATTGAAGAACAGTCCGATAACATATGCACATAAGTGCTTTAGGTCTTCAGTAGCCAGTGTAAGTCTTATGGAGTTTTATGCCATGTTTTAATGTCTCTATGTTAGACCTCCTAAAATATGTTGTTTTAAGTGACCTACGTGTTAACTAATTCGAGTGGAGAAAGTGGTTAAGAAAAACTAATTAACCTGCTCCCACCTATGTTTTTGAGTTGCGAAGTCTAAAATACTTTGCTAAGTGTTATACTGGTTAACCAACTTGTTAGATGACTTTAATTAAGCTCGTAGTCACGATGAATTGTGTATTGTAGTTTATATGCGTATGGTTATGGTCACGGATGAAAAGTAGTAGTGCTCAGGTGATGTCTAAATTAAAATGCAAACTATTGGTGAAAAGCGCTTCGATATTGATTGTTATAGAGAATGCATCGTTAATTGAGTATGGTGCTTTTAGTGCGCGAAATAACTTGTATAAAAATTAGTAAGTCTACATGTTAGTTCTCACTTAGTTATTTTAACTCTAACAATTGTCAAAGCGTTAGAATAATTCAAGTCTTTAGAACATGGCAATTCTTGAATTGTTTAGGAGCTGAAATTTATTAATTTCTGTTTTGGGCTGCACGCAGTGTTTTAGTTGTGTTGTATGTTTGATAAACTAAATTGTGTTTTCTGTAGATATGTGCTATAGAAAAGTGGTAGATAACTTTATTATCTTGCTGGTGTTAAAATTTGACAGCCATAGGTCTGACCGTTTAAGAGTTGTGCTTTCTACAAATTCAGTAACTGAATCTGTCCAAATTCTGTACAGATTTCAGAAACTGCATTGTTTGCTTAAGTTATTGTTAGAATCAGTCTTTGTCAATTATAAGAAAGTTGTAGAGGCTTTTCTTATCTTGCTTGTGTTAAAATTTCATAACTATAGGCCTGACGGTTTAAGAGTTATGAATTTTACAGACTGGTTGTTGTGTTCTGTCCACCGTCAGAACAGATTTCGAAAACTGTAATATTTGATTTAGTTAAACCTGGAATCACTTCTTGGTGGTTATAAAAGTTGTGTAGTACTTTTGCTAAGCTTTTCAAAAAGTCTTAGATCACTCTTTTTGGTGGTCTGAAGATTAAGTTACATGTGTTTGAAGTGTGAAGACTGAATCTGTCCAGTTTTGGACAGCACAGCCTTCATAGTATATTTTACCCTTGATACATGCTAAACCAGCCAGGGATGTTTATAAATAATTTGTAGAACATTTAATTAGCTTTCCAGAAAGTCTAGGATCACCTTGTTTGCATGTCTGAATCTTTAGTTGTGAATTTCTGAAGTTGCAAGTCTGAATCTGTCCAAATCTGGACAGAGCTGCTGTGATTGCACTTTTTGACCTTGCTAAGTGTTGAATCATGTTGTGATCACAATACCAAAGTTGTAGCTCACTTTTTAAGCTTTCCAGAAAATCTTAGTTTGCTAGTTTTGGATTAATATTTGAAGGGTTATGGTTAAAACAAGTAACTGCTGTACTGCTGTCCTAAAAATCTGCATGTGCTCAATTGATTGTTAGTTCACCCTTTTTGGCTAAAAATGGTTGGTTAACACTAAATTCATATAGAATTACCATGGCTAAGCTTGAGATAACATATGTGTCATGTTTTTATATGTTTCTTTCTCTAGTAAATTGTGATGTAGTATTGTGTTGCGTAAATGTCCAAAATGTTTGTCGTCTTTTTAGTGGTGTTAATGTTGTGCGCTCGACGATATGTAGTTAGCTAACGCTAGTGTGTGGTTATTTGTGATGTCTCGCTACTTAGTGTTTAATTCACTAGCGTGTACTTAAAGTATCATATGCTATTTCATTATATTCATACATATGCATCTTGCACCTCATATAAGACTGAGAGATGATGATCGAGCCAGTGATGTGGTGCCAACCACAAGATGCAGTTGGTGCACGACCTGAAGAATGATGGACTTACCCAGTGGATGCTCGCCAAGAGAGTACCCACCCCAGCAAACACTATCTAAGTGTTAAATTAAAGGCAAGCCCCGGTTTTATGCATAACCGTTTATATATGCTATTTTACTACACTTAATGTTTGTAGGCTTGTACTGTGCACTTAAGTGTAGGAGTTGCCTGAAACCCTAGTTGCATGAACTCAGGATTCCTTTTTGAGATGGATACTAGTATGCTAGGTCGAGTAGCTGCTTTAGTAATTAGGTATCTCGGTAGAAGTCGAGTGGCGCGAGGTCAGGAATTGATTGTATCCACTTTGATAACAGAATAATGATGGTTTGTGGACACGGATCCATGGGGATGCGTGGTCTACGAGATGAAATTGGAATAAGGTTTAACGTGCGGATACCTGTGTCAATCGTTTGAACGTACTAAACATATGCCGAGAAATATGGTAAATCGGTAAGCCTAGTACCTGATTGAACCTGGCAGCAGATTGCCCTCCTCACGCGACCTGAGACGTGGTCTCCCATTCCGGTTATGGTGGGTACAAGTGCGGTCACTGCACGACGGCGGTCGGGGTCAGTGAGGCATTGTACGCCAAGGCGGTGAGCCCCTCTCTGCTGACGGGGAATCGATGGGGACGGTTGATGTGTGTGGGGACGGAGTGCCTCGCCATGTCGTGTGTTTAGGTTTACCTTGCAAGGATAAAAACTCGATTCGAATCGTCTGCTTCTCGCAGCTAATGAGACTGCTTGATCCATTGTACTGCATTGAGTAATAAGTGGAAATGAGATTACTGGAAAAAGATGTTGATTGATAAACTGTTTGATATCATGTATGAATAGCTAGGTACACATCTAGTTTAAAAAGGATCATACTAAAACTTGAAAAGCTAAAACTTGATTTTAGACTCAGCTAGTGCTTTTGGCAAACCAAACCCCTCAGCCAAACAGCTGCATGTCTAGAGGTAGAGGAGTAGACTCCTCACACCGGGTAAGTCTAGCTAAGTATTAGTATACTCAGCCTTGCTTGTGGCACAATTTTTGCAGGTACTCCTTAGGATGATTGGTTGCTGGTGTGACTTGGCCTTCATCCCTGCCACCGGGATAGATGGTCGAGAGGGTTACTGCTTCCACAGGAGAGGACCAGGAGGAGTAGCGTGGCCAGGCTTCGCCATGTTACTCGGTTCTTCTCCGTTAGTTATTTCCGCTGCATTAAAATTTATGGTTATTATTTCTGAAACTCCGATAATGTAATCACTAATGATATTTATTAAATTTGTGGTATTATGCTTTATTGTATTTCTCTGTGCCTCACCTTCGAGTGAGCTAGTGGTATTCGATCCTGGTAAGTGGCTTTATCGGACTAGATTCGAGGGACTGACGGGTTATTCCTGTTTAAGTGTGTTGCTGCCCTTAAAGGTGCGACATGGACACTTAAGCTAGAATAATTCGGGTGGTTCCGCCACACGCAGGAGGTCCATGGCCCAGACTATGATCCGAGCACCGAGCCGATCGACCCCGATGTGCTCATGAGGGTCGGAGGAGGCAAGAGACATGGGCGGTACTGGATTGCCAACTGGGCAATCGACTTGTCCTCTTCCACTCTGTCTCAGGTGAGAGCAAGGAGCACGGGCTCGTGTCCAGCCATACGACCTCGGCACGACAGCTCATAGCATCACATACAACAACTCGAGGTTAGGGCTTCTGTAACTCGTCCTTCCTTGAGTTATATACCTTCTTTTTGAGTTACTATAACGTTGTCTTGTAATATTACAGACCCAACTAGAAGAAGAGAGGAGGAAACGTCACGAGATGAAGGCGAGGATGATGGCGGAGCGGGAGGCTCGCCTGGCAGATCATCAGAGGATGGCGGAGATGTTACAGTACATGTAGAGCCTTGGCGCCGCACAGGGCTTCGCGCCGCCACCTCCATTGTTCCCTGCAGTTGACCCTGCTCTCTTCCATACTCCTGTGAGTATCAAAATTGTAGTTAGATGTTGATAATGCATCTGGTATAATACATGCAATCTCTTCTCTATGCAGGGCCAATCTGGGGCGGCATCCAACAACCCTCCGGAAGGGTTCAGCCCAATGCAGCACCAGTCGCACCGCCCACCTCCATGAGAGTTATGTTTTCAGTGTTTAGACTTTAGAACTTGTGTTGAATACTTATGTTTGTGTTGGATACTTATGTCAGAGCTTGAGACTTATGAGACTTATGTTCTTGATACTTATGTTTGCGTTGAGAACTTGGATATTTTGTTTGTGTTGGATATTTATGTTTGTGATGATATCTGTGATGTATATATGTGATATATGTGATGTGTATGTGGTATCTTTTGTTTGTCTGGATGGAATATAAAAAACAAATAAAAAAGGTGCCTATTGGTCACTTTGCCGAGTATAACACTCGGCAAAGAGGTTCTTTGCCGAGTGTCAAGGCCATAGCACTCGGCAAAGAACCAAAACCTAGGCACCGGTATAGGTTTCTTTCTGAGTGTAATGTCTCTGACACTCGGCAAAGAAGCACGCTTTGCCGAGTGCCATACCTAGCACTCAGCAAAGAACCTGACATGGGGACCCTCCCTGGCGGGTTCTTTGCCGAGTGCTGTTGGGCAGACACTCGGCAAAGGTAACTCCTTTGCCGAGTGGCACCCGGGACACTTGGCAAAGACGCCGTCTCCGTCACCCGGCGCCGTAACGGCTGCTTTTCTTTGCCGAGTGCTGTCTGACACTCGGCAAACCTCTTTGCCGAGTGCCTGAGAAAAAGTACTCGACAAATAAGCCTTTGTCGATGCACTGTGTGCCGAGACTTCTTTCCCGAGTGCGACACTTGGTAAAGTCTTTGCCAAGTGTTTTTAAGGCTTTGCCGAGTGCTTCCGGCACTCGACAAAGGCGACGATTCCGGTAGTGCTAGTTGAACGGCACTATGGCACAGGCTGGATGCTTCTTGCTTCCTTTGCATGGCTAGGGCGGCTGCTACATGCTGATATATGTGGGCATGCGTGTTCCATGTAGGGATGAAAACGGTCGGAAACGGTATTTATTCGGTAATCAGTTTTTTCTTTAATTGCGAATAAATAGGATATAGAATATACAATACAAATTTGTATTCTTGTTTTTAACATCCAGCTTGTTAAGATTCATAAAAGGTAAACCTCAAATTCATCCTACATTTTCTCAAATAATAGATATAAACTTCGGTATAGATTCGGAAATAAATTCGGTAATTTTTTCAACTTTTTGTGTTGTAGGGAGCAAATAATATATAAAACAACTTATATAATATTTTATTTATATTTGTACTAATGTGCTTGATAACATAAGAAAATATCAACATCAAATTTTATACATATCTATTTTAAAATATTAAATTTGTTTTAACAGTTCGGATTACCACTTTCATCCCTAGTTCCATGTTGGTTGCGGCCTCGCTTTTATAGGCAGTAGAGATAGGAGACAATGATTCTAACTATAGGATGAGATCCAGCTCGTTCCTAATCTTGTCCATCGAACAGATAAATACAAGATCACGTTCGAAGCCCCAGCCCTTCATGCATGGTCTAGTTGTGTTTGGTTAAAAAAAAACAACGTAACACATAGACCATTATTTAGAGATTAATTTGGATATTACATTAAACACAAAATTTTCACCGACCAAATGATAGGCATAGATCGGAGGGAAATTCCAAAGTCTTCACACGTGACCATGGCTCTAATATAGAATTAATCATATTTAAAAATAATAATAATATGTACTAAGTATTTATTTGTAGTATTTATATAGTATCATACTTTGTATTATTATTAATATGCACATATTAAGGGTGGTGGTTATAAAATTTATTGGGTCCGGAAAAATTATGAAACATAGTCAACAAACGGGATTCTAGGCAAGAGACGACTCTCATGAATAGATCCTATTCGTCAGCGGTTGTGGTTCTTGTTAGGATTTAGTGCTTACATAGAACAAAGTTCTGATCGAACTCGAGGAAGACAGTTCTAACGACTAGATCAGGAGATCTGCACACAAACTAGAGAACATACAAAAAATATTCTTTTGAATTTTTAGAAAAGAGTTTCAATCCAAATGCAAAATTTTAAATGTAAATTCAAATTCACAAAGACAAAAATAAAGTTGAGCATGCATTGCAGAAACAAAATATTTATTTTAAGAAAATAATCTTTTAAAGTATAATCTATATAAAAGTCACTCAATTTAAATAAATCTTAGCAGATATTGTTACTTTAATTTTAAATTAGAATCTTGTGTGTTATACACGAGTTGGAAGAAGGGTATTGTCAAATACCTTATTATGATATCTTAATCTAAGTCGACTCTGCCTAGAGGACGCCACATTCAAACAAACAAGACAAACCAACCAAATATACATTGATACATTATATTAGCTCATATTTTATTTCTAATTATAGGTGACAGAGCCATCCATTCTTACTTCTGGGTGAGTGCATTTATAAATATAAAGACTTGTGATCCTAGAAGGCAGAAAATCATCCTTTGGATAGGTCACAACTTATGCAGTTAGTAAATATGAATTTTGTAACATAGTCAAGAAACTTATAACAAGAACACCTTTACGATTACGCAAGGGGCTTCTATGCTTTCTCCTTTTTATTTTAAATTTAAAATATCAGTCTAATTTAGAGCTAAGTTAAATTTTCTATTTCAAGTACAAAATTGCAACAAATAAAAACTCAACATAAATGCAAAGCATTTTAATTTAAAAATGAAACTCGGTAGTAATAATTTATGTAAGTTGTTTTATCGTAATAATTGTTAAAGAGAACAATTCAGACACATAGCCAAATTTTAGAAGTACAATAAAATAATTCTATAATCTTCACATATTTATTTAAAAGAATATAATTTCTTATGTAAAATCTATATTAAGAGACAGTTTAACTTAATTATTTTTTTGGAGAATAGATCTTTTAAAACAAAGGATATTTCACATAAGAATCTTTTAGGTAATCTATTATTTGAAAACACGTTTATTTAAATCACGAAATGAGTTTCTTTTTATTCAGAATGCGATTTTGGAGTGTTACATTGGCATAGTCGGTGCCGCCACCACACATGGTGGAGGTGAACTCCACCTTGTTGTCGACGCCTACGTTGTTAGAGATACTCGGGAGACGCCCGCTCGACGTTCGCCACGTTGAATTTGACGGGCGGCATGGACATCGATTACCAGGACGGGTGCCCACTCCCTAGCTAGCTATGCGGTTCCATGCGCCTCCTCATGGTTGCAAGCTGGTCGCACGTTCCCCACTCACGAGCTCATTGACTGAGAGAAGCAGAGAGATGATTGCATGGTTTGGAGGAAATTGCGAGGCGACAATAGATGCGGAGTGGCGACAATCTCGGAGACCGGCAAGGATGCCAGCTCAGCCTTCATTCGTCAAAAAGTGGAGGCCTCCTTTGCAATTTGTACTATATATCTAGATATAACAGATAATTGCAAGGTTTTCGACTATTTTGATTTGCTTTCTTTAATTTATAACCAAGTAAAAACATGTAGGTGAAAACGTGGAGTAAGAATATTAATGTTTTCAATGATTTATATAGGATCCTAGTTAGAAAACAATAAGTTAGTATACGGGTCTATTTCTTTCGGATGAGAGCTAGAAAAAATTGTTTAAATTATATAAAATGGCTATTTACCATGGAATCCCCAAAAAAATTTGTTTTGGTTTTTTAATGGATTCTTACAATATTTGGTGTATGTGTCTATGTTTATCATTATCTAGTTGAATATAAACATAAAAAGCAAGAGCTAAAACGAATACTATATTGGGACGGAGGGAGTATAAACTATTTGTTTATGGTGTTTTGGTTTATCTTTCTAAACTAGATTTACTGTCAAAAATCTATAATCCCAACCAAACTAGTAAAATAACAAAATTAGCTCTTGAAAATCTATATATTTCTCTAGTTCCATTGAGAACCATTTTCGACCCTAGACTTTTCAAATTCTTGTTATCCATGTTACAAGTGGTCACGGTGTTATCACAACACCAAAAAAATGAACTTCGTACAGTCTACTAACTTCCTACGGGGTTCAATAGAAACAGTAGGAAGTAAATAACTTTCGATGGACCTTCTAGCCTCTCAGAAAAATATATACTTCCAATGGGTTTGACCAAAGTGCTCGAACATTAAACAACTTCCGACAGGTCGTCCCAAAGCTCTCGATAGTTAGTTCCCTGAGCTAATAGGTTCGGCTGGGCCACGCAACTTCCGACGGGCCTTGTTTATTACGGCGCTTGGATGTTAAAAAAAACTTCCGATGGGGTAGTGGACGGTGCTTGGAAGTTAGTCCCATGTGACTAACGGTGCATCGGCGTCGTCTCGTAACACTCAAGCCATAGTACACACAGCACTAGTCGCCCTAGCCGTGATTTGCTCAGCGGCCACGGTAGCGCTTGTTGGGTTATGGGGAGGCTACACTAGCGCAAAACAAAATATTTGACCCCATAAAACCAGGAACTCTTGATGTTATAGGTCATGAAATTACCACTAGACGTGTAGGGCAACAGAAGCAGTCACGATGTAGACGTACGCGTCGAGCAATCACCGACGTTCTTCACGTCATCACACGGTTCGTTCAAGTGCTGCAGATGCAGCACTTTTGAGGTATCCACATGTACAGGGAGGAAGCGCCGCGTACCGAACGGCTTGGCTAGGGCGAGAGGGGCGTGATTGCTGGTTTTTTTGGTCGCAAATTAGGTTAACCCTAACCGCGCTCCACCCCTCATTATATAGGCATTCTGTTGGCTTCTGATTTTGAGGCCCATCAGCAACCCTAAAACCCATCCTAATTTTGGATCCAACCCGAGTTAGGCTTCCCTCCCCTTAGGTGTGTGACCCTATAAGTTCACATACACATAGACATGGCCCTGTGGTGGAACCACCCAGATTATTCCAACTTAAGTGCCTAAGTCCTGCCTTAGAGGCAACGTCACACATAAATTGGAATAAACTGTCAGTCACTCGGATCTAGTCCGATAAAGCCACTTAACAAGGATCGAGTAGCACTTGCTCACACGACGGTGAGGCACATAGAAATATAATAAAGCCTAATACCGCAAATTAAGGAAGTATCAAAAGTGATTACATTGTCGGAGTTTCAAAAGCAGTAACCATAGTTTCTCATTGCAGCGGAAAAATAATTAACGATAAATAAAGGGGAGTTTGGTGAAGCCTGGCCAATCACATCTCATGATCCCTTCCTTCCGAGACAAGGTTCCACTCAACCATCCAACCTGGTGGCAGGGTGGTTGGCCAAGTCAGTCCAACAACCATATCTTCCAAGGAAGTACCTGAAAAGATTGAGCCAGAAGCATGACTGTGTATACTAATACTCGGCTACACTTACCCGGTGTGAGGAGTGTACTCCTCTACCTATAGACCATGCAGTTGTTTGGCTAAGGGGTTTGATTTGACAAAAGCACTAGCTGAGTCTAAAACAAGTTTTAGCCTTTCCAGTTCTATATTATTCCTTAAGCTAGGTTTTGCTTCCTTCTAAGCACATGGTAACAAGCAATTAATACAGAAAAAAGAAAGGCACCAATGCCTTGATCCTCGTTGCAGCCCCAACGGTTCCGGATTGTTTCAAGCAACCATAATACAATCAGGTACTATGCTTATCGGTTACCATATTACCAAACATGTGTTTAATACGTTCAAATGCTTGACTCAGGTAGCCACACATTAATCCTTAATTCCATTCCTATCTCATGGACAAGGCATCCACCCAGGATCCATGTCTATAGACCATCATTGTTCCCATTATCAAGATGAATACAATCAATTGCTAACCTTGCCCGAGTGCTAGAAAAATCACCCGACTTCTATCGAGATCCTTTAATTAGCAAAACCACTACTCGACCTAGCATACTAGTATTCATCTCATAAAGGAATCCCTCAGTTCATGCAACTATGGTTTCAATCAATTCCCACACTTAAGTGCACAATACAATCTTACAAACAATATTTGCAGTAGAATAGCATAATAAGGGTTATGCATAAAACCGGGGCTTGCCTTCAAGTTCGGGTGCAGTGGGGAGTTCCTCGATGACAGGCTCGGGAGCTGGCTCCTGGGCTTCTTATTGCTCTGTCTCTTTGTCCTGGATCAACACGTACTCTTCGTCTGCAAGGTTGCAATCTAACGAATGCAATGCATAAGATATATATATATACTATGATATGCAACTTCTTACGGTAGTTAGTAATCAATAAGTCTTTTTGGTTGGGGCTAATAATCCTTTCTTGATAACTTGTAGGAAATGACATTTAGCTAGGTTAAATTGGAAGTGGATGATTACCTTGGTTATTTATAGCAAGGTTTTGGACATACTTTAGGTTCACTGGTTTTTTCTTTTAAGTTTAAGGATATGTAACACCCCGTCCAATCCTGGACCAGTGGTACTCACTCCTAGCACTCTCTAGGATCATAATTTTGTGCGCACTTTGTCCTCACTCATGCGCACCCGAGAAAACTTCCAGTTCGGTCACTCATCCCAAATTGCTCCATGTCAAGCACAGTTAACTTGGAGGTTCCTTCGAGATAGGCTTCTGAAAAAGAAGATGCACCTTGTTGATATGAGTACTCTATTAATTCTATTAAGCCTTGGGCCAAGATATCACCATCCCAGGGGCCAGGATATCACAATCCACCCCCCTTAGAAGATCGACGTCCTTGTCGGTCAACCCTAATCCAAGAACCTCGCCTCTTAGCCACATCTGTATGTCTAGTGTTATCATATGCCATGCTATGTAACCACTGGGGCCCACATGCGCCGTGCGCTATATACGAAAACCCCTAACCCACACACGCCCGTGAAACCGTGAGGGTCGGCTTTGATACCACTTGTAACACCCCGTCCAATCCTGGATCGGCGGTAATCACTCTTGGTAGCTCTCTAGGATCATATATCGTGCCCACAAACCAACACGGGTCTTTTGTGCGCACTTTGTCCTCACTCATGCGCACCCGAGGAAACTTCTCGGTCGGTCACCCATCCCAAATTGCTCCAAGCCAAGCATGCTTAACTTGGAGGTTCCTTCAAGATAGGCTTCCAAAAAAGAAGATGCATCTTGTTCATATAAGTACTCTATTAATTCTATTAAGCCTTGGGCCAGGATATCACCATCCTAGGGGCCAGGATATCACAATCCACCCCCTTAGAAGACCGCCGTCCTTAT
Source organism: Zea mays (assembly GCF_902167145.1). Classification (NCBI taxonomy): domain Eukaryota; kingdom Viridiplantae; phylum Streptophyta; class Magnoliopsida; order Poales; family Poaceae; genus Zea; species Zea mays. Next base: position 56,255,467 of record NC_050104.1, on the reverse strand, counting down.
CGGTCAACCCCGATCCAGGAACCTCTCCTCTTAGCCACGTCTGTATGTCTAGTGTCGTCATATGTCATGCCATGTAACCACTCGAGGGGCCAGTAGGGGACGGATATCCCCTGGGTCCACTAGAAGGCAAGAAGGCCTCGCGAAAGGCTTTGGGCCTATTGTCTCGCAAGGCCGTCCCTTCGTGGGCCAGGGGAGAACTGCTGGCAGAATGGGTCGGCGCAGGGAATGAGCAGACTCGGGCCCAGGTGGCTTGTAACACCCCTAGTGTTACTGCCACTAAAATTTTAACATAACATCATAAGCATTGGCATATCATGTGTTTGTCACACCTAGAGTGCATTCACTAGGCAAAAATTTCAAACAAAGTTGTATTTGATGTGACATGTCATGAGTGGAACCCTAGGGTAGAGTACTTAACCCTAAACTGGGCTTAAAGGAGTAAACAAAGTCTAAATAAGTGAAAATTGCAAAACTCATTAGTAATGATCATAAAATGTCACTATTAATGGACTTAAGTGGCATCCAAACCCTTGAAGTGCCAGAAACCCTAAATAGACACCTGGAAAACCCTAGACTAAAACCCTAGGGGGTTATATGTAAATTTTGCACACTTTTGGACCTAAGTGCAGAAACCAAGGTGTTAGGGTACCTTAATTCATATGGTTTACATCTTTGAAGATTTGCAAAAGAAACCATGAGATTTGGGCCTAAATGCAAAAAGGCCACTCTAGTGATCATATGGTTAAGTCTGAAATACATTTGAACAAGGCTGACTTTGGAGCCCTACATCTTAGGATTCTTGAAGTTTTTTTCTCAAAGTCAATATAGCAAAGTTGTAGAGCTATCATAGGAGAACAAGTTTGATTGAGTGACTGAGCACTGGTGCTGAATAGAAATGGGAGAAAAATGAGCCCAAAGTTGGGCTGTCAGTCAGCCTATAGCCTGAATTCCGATTATCATTGAAATAGGATGAACTTTGGGAGCCCTTTCCAAGATAATCCAGTGGGTGTTTGAGCATGGTTACCATAGAAAGATTGTAGCTGGATTATAGGGCTAGAACTTTGTTGCATAGAGATTAATACATTCTCACACAAAAGTCCAAGATCTTGGCGTCACAAGTTGCTCGGTCAGGCACTCTAAACCAGATCTTCGAAGGTACAGTGCCACTGAAATATCCTAGGGTTCAGTCCCCCTCACCGCCGGTGATCCACGCGTCCGAATTTGCGCCGGTCACCGGGATTTGTGCCGGGCACGCTGTGGATATTCACGGGGAGGTGAAAGATCTCGCGGGGAGGCAGCTAGGGTCGTAGGGGAAGCTTATCACCGTGCTTGTAGCCGTTGCGACGTGGCCGGACCGCCGGTGTCGTCGTGGACACTCCGGCGACCTCAGTTATGCCACGCCGTGACTCTTTACTACGCGGTAGTAACCGTGGCACACTTGAGCTTACCCTCTCTGAACCATTGCACCGGTGAACGCCACGATTACGCCACCAGTGACCTCTTCCTTCTCTGGCCGCCACCGCGCCAACTTCAATTCACGCGCCACCACCCCCGGAGCCTATAAATTGCGCGTGTCGTCGGGTCCGTAAGGTAGTTAAGCACCCAACCCACCAAGTCGTGCCTCCAATTGCTCACCAGCAAGTGCCAATTTGGGATTTCCCCCAACTCAACCAAGAACACCGCGCGGTGTGACCTCGCCGTGGCCAACATGTTTCAGGTCCGTTCATGTCCTCTGTGTGGCAGAACCTCCCAAGTTATTGGTGTAGGATTACGGGGAGGCTACGCTAGCGAAAAACAAAATTTTCAACCCCATAATACCAAGAACTACTGCGGTTATAGGTCATGGAATTACCACTAGACGCGCAGAGCAGCGGAAGACGTCTCGATGTAGACGAACACGTCGAGCAGTGCCGTGCAGTCGTCGGCGTCCTTCACGTCCTCGCACGGTTCGTCCTAGTGCTCCAGATGCAGCACCTCCGAGGTATCCACACGTACAGGGAGGAAGCGCCACGTACCGAACTGCTAGGTTCGCGACGGCGGCTTGGCGAGGGCGAGAGGTGAGCGGCGGCTGCTCGTTTGCTGGTGGCAAATTAGGTTCAGCCTAACTGCGCCCCCGCCCCTCATTATATAGGCGTTATGGTGGGCTTCTGACACCGAGGCCCATCATTAACCCTAAAGCCCAGTCTAATTTCGGATCTAATCCGAGTTAAGCTTCCTTCCCCTTAAGTGTGTGACCCTATAGGTTCACGTACAAATAGACATGGCCCGAGTACTCTTACTTGGCCCAATAATTGACAGCGGCCTCTAGCAAGACATGTCAACTCCTATGCGCACGTAAAGATCATATCAGACGAACCATTGCAACATTACGTACATGCTGTTCCCTTTGTCTCACGATATTTGGTCTGGCTCTAAGCTGGCCTCTCTTTCTCGATACTGTGAATTGGAATCCTTTCAATGGTTAACTCTTAACCCTAGCACGGCCATGCATTTCTTGATCCAATCACTCGAGGGGCCCAGATATATCTCTCTCACAAAGAGAGGGACAAATTCCATCTTGACTAACCATGCCTCACAGCATGCTTCCTGACAAACCCAAAACTACCTTTATAACTACCCAGTTATGGAATAGCGTTTGATAGTCCCTAAGTAAGTCAATTCACATCTTGAGAACATGCGACAATCTCAGGTCTAAGGATACAGTATTCATGTTGCAAAAAGAGAACTATATTACAATATCTCACGTTGGGTCGGTCCAGCCTCATGTCATACATGCGCCCACATTATTAGTTTAACATCTCCATGTTCATGACTTGTGAAATGTAGTCATCAACTAATACATGTGCTAGTCATCGTCTCTGACTAGGGACATCATTTAGAATAACCATATAAGTAAAGAATCTCACAAACAATTCACATAATTGCTAATCAATACAAGGTGCCTTCCATGGATATTCAATTAAGCAATATATATATCATGGATACAAAGAAATATGCTCATCTCTATGATTATCTCTAGGGCATATTTCTAACAGTCTCCGACTTGCACTAGAGTTAATCTAGAAGATATCTAATACCCATAGATCTCATGTGTGCCTCATGCTTAGGTTGTGGAAGAGGTTTTGTCAAAGGATCAGCAACATTCAAATCCGTATGTATTTTGCATATCTTTATCTCACCCCGCCTAATGAATTCCCGTATGAGGTGAAACTTCCGCAGTACATGTTTGTTTTTCTGGTGGTTCCTTGGCTCCTTAGCTTGCGCAATAGCCCCATTGTTGTCACAGTAGAGGTTCAATGGACTAGAAGCATTAGGAAACACACCAAGCTCGATGAGGAACTTCCTTATCCAAACACCTTCCTTCGCAGATTCAGAAGCTACAATGTACTCGGCTTCTATTGTAGAATCAGTCACAGTCTCCTGTTTGGAACTCTTCCAACTAACAGCACCACCATTTATTGTGAACACAAAACCTGATTGCGATTTTAACTCGTCTGGGTCAGTTTGGAAGCTAGCATCGGTGTAACCAGTTACAACGAGCTCCTCCTTACCCCCATATACCAGGAACATATCTTTAGTCCTTCTTAAGTACTTAAGAATGTCTTTTACCGCTGTCCAGTGATCCTCACCTGGATCAGCCTGGTACCTACTCGTAGCACTTATAGCGTATGAAACATCTGGGCGTGTACTTATCATGGCATACATGATTGATCCAATTGCTGAGGCGTATGGTACCTTACTCATGCGCTCCCGCTCAATAGCCGTTGCAGGACATTGCATCTGGCTAAGGTGTTTACCATGTAACATAGGTATGAACCCTTTCTTGGACTGTTCCATGTTGAACCGTTTCAAAACCTTGTCAATGTACGTATCTTGACTTAATCCTATAAGCCTCTTCGACCTATCTCTATAGATCCTTATGCCCAAAATATATGCTGCTTCCCCTAAGTCCTTCATAGAAAAACTCTTTTTCAGTGAAGCCTTGACGGACTCCAGCATAGGAATGTCATTCCCAATCAATAATATGTCATCCACATACAAGATCAGAAATACAACAACGCTCCCACTTTCCTTCTTGTAAACACAAGCTTCTTCTTCATTCTGATGAAAACCAAGCCCTTTGATCACTTCATCAAAACGAATGTTCCAACTCCGAGATGCCTGCTTCAACCCATAAATGGATTTCTGAAGTTTGCATATCTTTCCAGCATTGATCGGATCGACAAAACCCTCGGGCTGTATGATATACACGTCCTCATCTAGGTTTCCATTAAGGAAAGCTGTTTTGACATCCATCTGCCAAATCTCATAATCGAAATATGCGGCAATAGCTAGAATGATCCGAATAGATTTAAGCATCGCTACTGGCGAGAATGTCTCGTCATAGTCAACTCCTTGAACTTGTCGAAAACCCTTTGCAACAAGTCGAGCCTTATAGATGTGAACATTTCCATCCATGTCTTTCTTCTTCTTATAGATCCATTTGCATTCTATAGGTCTAACACCATCAGGCGGGTCAACCAAGTTCCAAACTTGATTTTCTCCCATGGAATCTATCTCGGATCTCATGGCGACATGCCATTTCTCGGAATCTGGGTCCATCATCGCTTCTGAATATGTTGCAGGTTCGTCGTTGTCTAACAACAACACTTCCCCATTGCCCAACAATAGCACTTCTCCTCGTGCCTCGCGAAGCCTTGCTGACCTTCGTGGTTGTGGTGGTGATTCTCTTGCCATAGACGTCTCAACTTGTTCTGCTACATTAGCATCACTTGTTGAATCTTGTCCCACTGGCTCATCCTCAACTTCTTCAAGATACACCTTTTGTTTACTTTTCTCTCTTTTGAGAAACTCTTTCTCTAAGAACACACCGTTCCGGGCGACAAACACTTTGCCCTCTGACCGGTGGTAAAAGTAATATCCTAAAGTTTCCTTTGGATATCCCACGAACATGCACTTGTCCGATTTTGGAGTGAGTTTATCTGACTGAAGTCGCTTTACGTAAACCTCACAACCCCAAATCTTCAGAAAAGACAAACTGGGAGTCTTCCCAGTCCACATCTCATATGGTGTCTTAACTACGGACTTAGACGGTACCCTATTTAGTGTGAAAGCTGCTGTTTCTAGAGCGTATCCCCAAAACGACAAAGGTAGGTCCGACTGGCTCATCATTGATCGAACCATATCCAATAAAGTCCGATTATGTCGCTCAGACACGCCATTCCTCTGAGGCGTTCCAGGCAGCGTAAGCTGTGGAACAATTCCACAACTCTTTAGATGATTGCTAAACTCATGACTCAAATATTCACCTCCACGATCTGATCGCAGTGCTTTAATTCTCTTGCCACGCTGATTTTCTACTTCATTCTGAAACTCTTTGAACTTTTCTAAGGATTCAGACTTGTGTTTCATTAAGTAGACATACCCATATCTACTAAAATCATCAGTGAAGGTTATGAAGTATTGGAATCCTCCCCTAGCTGTCGTACTCATTGGTCCGCACACATCAGTATGTATGAGTTCCAATAAATCTAACGTCCTCTCCGGTAAACCCGTGAAGGGCGCCTTGGTCATCTTACCAAGTAAGCAAGCTTCACATGTCTCGTATGATTCAAAATCAAACGAAGTTAAAAGCCCATCAGAATGAAGCTTCTTCATGCGATTCTCACTTATATGACCCAAACGACAGTGCCACATGTAGGTAGGACTTAAATCATTAGGCCGAGGCCTTTTAGCACTAATATTACAGATAGGTGCATCATCAAGATTTAAAATGAATAACCCATTCATAATGGATGCAAAAGCCACAAACATGCCATTCTTAGAGATCACACAACCATTGTTTTCACTCGCAAATGAATAACCATCCTTCATCAAACATGAAGGAGACATAATGTTTCGACTCATACTAGGAACTAGATAACAATTATTTAACTCCAAAATAAATCCTGATGGGAGGTGGAGTTGCATCGTCCCGACGGTCAACGCAGCAACTCTTGCATTATTGCCTACCCGGAAATCAACTTCTCCTCTTTTCACGCTTCTACTTCTTATCATTCCCTGCATTGAATTGCAAATATGGGCAACCGATCCGGTATCAAATACCCAAGAATTAATATAAGAATCAGCAAGAAAAATTTCTGTAATGTGAATAGCAAGTGTACCTGCTGTGGCTGTACCCTTACCGCCGCGATCCTTAATAGAGGCCAATTACTGCTTGCAATTCCTTTTCCAGTGACCAAGTTCTTTGCAATAAAAGCACTCTGCATCTGCAGCTGGTCCAGCCTTGGGCTTTTGATTTGGCTTGGATACTGTATCCTTTGCCTTGCCCTTCTTCTTTTGAGATTTACCCTTCTTCTTAAAGTTGGGTTTGTTTTGGACCGCCATCACATGGCCGCTGCTGCCAGCGCTTTTCTTTATGTCCCCCTCTGCAGTTTTCAGCATGCCACATAGTTCATTGAGGCCCCTCTCCGCCCCATGCATATGGTAGTTCGTGATGAAGTTTCCATAGCTGGGCGGAAGAGATGCCAAAATGAAGTCAGTGGCCAACTCTTGGCTTATTGGGAAGCCAAGCTTCTCCAACCTCTGACTATAACCAACCATTTTGATTACGTGTGGCCCAACTGCTGCGCCTTCTGCTAGCTTGCATTCCAGAAAGGCTTTGGACACATTGAACCTTTCAGTCCTAGCCTGAGTCTGGAACATATCCTTGAGCGCCACGATCATATCGTGCACCTCATGGTTTGTCTCAAACTGCATCTGCAGCTCAGGCTCCATGCAAGCAAGCATTAGGCAACTCACTTCAAGATTAGTATCCATTGCTTTCTTGTAAGCGGTTTTAGCTGCAGCAGTTGCATTTTCACCAGGATCCTCTGGTAGTGGGGTGTCTAGAACGTCTTCCTTTTTTTCAGCCCTGAGAACAATTCTCAGGTTACGAATCCAATCCGTATAGTTTGTTCCATTTAACTTATCCTTTTCAAGAATTGATCGCAAAGTAAATGTTGGTGTGCTAGGTGCCATTTATCTACAACAAAATAATGCAAAATACTAAGACAAAAATATCCATGACAGAGTAAATCATATTAAACATTTAATAGTCTACTCCCACTAAAATCAATATCCCTCGATTGATACTTAGTGATTCAGAACACACAACTAACAAGTCTACTAGTGAGCTTTAGCATCACCGCTAGAAGACAAGGTAGATCGGTAAGCAACTCCTTGCTAATCATATCATATATATGACTCCTGTTGTTGGGTGACATCTCTATGTCTCGGCTCCCAACCTTATGCCTCAAAGTCCTTAACCATTAAGCTGACTTTGTTTAAGTTAACCAACCCTTTCTGCAGTTCGTATCCGATACAAACCTATCTAGTCAAGGAAAACTGGTGGCACCCTAATTTCATAGACCCACCACCAATTGTACAAGACTTATGATAGTGCAAGGTTTGGAGAGGCATTTAAGCTTAAACATTTATGAGGGATCGTCCTACTTATATCATCGCACGCAAGGACATATATGCAATATGAACAAGTAGAACATTAAGAATGGCATTCACACAACAGTTGTGATTCGGTATGGCTTGCTGTCACATGGTGATCCCCATCTCCAATAATCTGTCCATCACGATGATCTCCATCTCCATGATATAGGTATGCCATCCTTCAGGTGATGAGTCCTTCAAGACCTATCTAACGTATGCTGGTAAACAAATTACATATACGCTTTGGATCATCACATGTTGACACGCAGGTCATTACATTAAATTTGGACAATACATATGGCTCCAGCCGTATTGCCCAGGTCACGACACGCAGGTCATTAATAATTCATTAATATGCATCATATACACAATAGCCATACCGATCACAAGATGCGCTGCAAAAACAGGTTAGACAAATACGTTTCTATATGTTCGCCACTACAGCAAATAGCCACAGCGGTCCCATGCATCGTATGTATGGAAATTCCACTGGAAATCTCATGCGGTTGATCAAATCAACCCAAATTCGAGACTTTCGACCCGAAGAAGATTACACTCATGACGTCGATCTGTTACGTCAATCTGCTGGTTGTGTACGCAGTTAGCCCCGATGGTGATTCCAGCCGGTAGGGGCAAGTCGCGCACATAACAGAGAAGGACGAACTAATCTTTTCAGTCATATCCGATGTAATCTACTTCAACCCTTTATAACCAATTGATCTAATCAAACCGTGCATCCAGACCTAAAACTACGCAGAACCTGCTCTGATACCACTGTAGGATTACGGGGAGGCTACGCTAGCGCAAAACAAAATTTTCAACCCCATAATACCAAGAACTACTGCGGTTATAGGTCATGGAATTACCACTAGACGCGCAGAGCAGCGGAAGATGTCTCGATGTAGACGAACGCGTCGAGCAGTGCCGTGCAGTCGTCGGCGTCCTTCACGTCCTCGCACGGTTCGTCCTAGTGCTCCAGATGCAGCACCTCCGAGGTATCCACACGTACAGGGAGGAAGCGCCATGTACCGAACTGCTAGGTTCGCGACGGCGGCTTGGCGAGGGCGAGAGGTGAGCGGCGGCTGCTCGTTTGCTGGTGGCAAATTAGGTTCAGCCTAACCGCGCCCCCACCCCTCATTATATAGGTGTTATGGTGGGCTTCTGACACCGAGGCCCATCATTAACCCTAAAGCCCAGTCTAATTTCGGATCTAATCCGAGTTAGGCTTCCTTCCCCTTAAGTGTGTGACCCTATAGGTTCACGTACAAATAGACATGGCCCGAGTACTCTTACTTGGCCGCATAATTGACAGCGGCCTCTAGCAAGACATGTCAACTCCTATGCGCACGTAAAGATCATATCAGACGAACCATTGCAACATTACGTACATGCTGTTCCCTTTGTCTCACGATATTTGGTCTGGCTCTAAGCTGACCTCTCTTTCTCGATACTGTGAATTGGAATCCTTTCAATGGTTAACTCTTAACCCTAGCATGGCCATGCATTTCTTGATCCAATCACTCGAGGGGCCCAGAGATATCTCTCAAAAAGAGAGGGACAAATTCCATCTTGACTCACCATGCCTCACAGCATGCTTCCTGACAAACCCAAAACTACCTTTATAACTACCCAGTTATGGAATAGCGTTTGATAGTCCCTAAGTAAGTCAATTCACATCTTGAGAACATGCGACAATCTCAGGTCTAAGGATACAGTATTCATGTTGCAAAAAGAGAACTATATTACAATATCTCACGTTGGGTCGGTCCAGCCTCATGTCATACATGCGCCCACATTATTAGTTTAACATCTCCATGTTCATGACTTGTGAAATGTAGTCATCAACTAATACATGTGCTAGTCATCGTCTCTGACTAGGGACATCATTTAGAATAACCATATAAGTAAAGAATCTCACAAACAATTCACATAATTGCTAATCAATACAAGGTGCCTTCCATGGATATTCAATTAAGCAATATATATATCATGGATACAAAGAAATATGCTCATCTCTATGATTATCTCTAGGGCATATTTCTAACAATTGGGCCCACATGCACCTGTCCTTGTCTCAAAGACCTCAGACAGCTATGCATGTGCACCAGATAACTCAACAGGATCCGTCCGATTGCCCAAGGACATCAGATAAACCACTTACAACCAGAACCGCGGGATTAAGTAACACAAATCACACACACAACATTTTTGCAGCGGAAATCTTATTACCAAATTTTACAGGTTACAAAAATTTTAAATTATTTATCGGAGTGATTACAAAAGTATAAGTTTGAAATATATGCTAGCTCAAGTGATCATCCTCAATAAGAAGATAAAGATGGGGTATACTTATATAAGAAGGCCGAGCCCACCGGCACTTAACACCATCAACAACAGCACAACTATAACCTGAAAAACAACAGGGAATAAAACCCTGAGTATGGAATTACTCAGCAAGACTTACCCGGCTAAAGAAAAGACTCTCAAGGATATGCTGGATTTGGGAATCAAGGAGAGGCTTTAGCAAGAATAAACTTAGATACTTTTGCAGAAATAGATGACTAAAGTGAGTCCTTACTTTCAATATTTTAACGCCAGATTAAATATTAATAGACTCTGTTTGCATCTGGTCTAATTTCACCATCTCATCAATACAACATCATTTTTATTCATGAGGTTCACATCCTGACTTAGGTTATAGGGCAGTGACCAAGTCTTCATAACCGCGAAGGTACGGCGATCCGAATCGATTATACTCAGCTGAGGATCTCCGATCACACAACATATGTAGCACTTAACCCTTGCATATGTCAACCCGCCACTGGGATTCTTAAGACCAGATCAGGTTCACGTCAACCGAGAGCACAGATACACCACCGTCCAGCCTCTTGCCACGGAGGGTACACGCTATTCTCGCCACCGCTCCACTCCCATTGCGTGTTATCTTATTCTGGCCTTAGTCTGCCCGAGGCAAAGCTTACCCATGACGAGGCATGTGACCAGTTAAAGGGTCCTCGATCATCAAGCCTACATACGCATCCAATCCTTAATCAACATGGGTAGAACATCACCTGTTCCTAGCCCAAGTTCTGATTTAAGTACTTTCATCCTTAGGATTGTTTGTTTTCCTTAGGACAAAAAGATCATTTTAGGGAACTTTGCAGTAAGATTCCACCACGCTCTCAATGAAAATATTCTTGCAGGTAGAAGCCATCTTTCCTCAGGATAACCCCTGAGCAAGGCCTTAACGCAAAAGACAACCTCTATCCACAAGATCTAAGCAGGGCTAAGCATTTTTATAAATCATATTTTGATACTTCACCAAAAGTATCTATAAAGGTATGGATTTCAAGGAAGGCAATGCATCCAAGGGTTTCCAAGCAACTCCTATAAACCTAATGCACATTCACTAGACTTAAAGTGTGTAAAAATAATTTAAAAACGCAAGGAAGGGGTTGCATGCACCGGGGCTTGCCTAGGTAACACTAGGTTAGTGTTGTTAGGTGGCGACCACTTGGCGATCATCCTTCTCCTAGCACTTGATCAGGCAGGTTTGTCCATCAGCATTATCCTGCGGATTAACCCGCGCTTGGAGTCGACTTGGCTCGTCTTCCGCATCATGTGATCACTTATCGTACCTAATTGAAATGCATTATTCATATGAATGCTTATGAAAATGCTAAGATAATATAAGTTTATTATCTAAGGTCTTGAATATAACTTTCCTTCATGGATCTCCGAGAACTTAGGGTTTTCGGAGTCAATAGTGAAGTTCAAAGGGTAGGGGGTAGGGTTTTGGGTTCTAAGTATCAAACAAGGTCCAAATCATATCAAACTCTACCCAAGGTCTCTAAATACTTTTGAGAGATTACCCTAAAAATTTAGTGAATTTTGGATTTATTATTTATTCTCTAAATATCCAAAAACATGGTTTTTGGATGATTTAAATACTCTATAATTTCCTATTTGGAGTAAAAATCATGAAACTATTTTTATTAAATTCTATAGGAAATTAGAAGCCCATTAAAATTGGTTTGGTATTTTTATTGAATTCTTTATGGATTTCTCAACTTTCTTAGAAAAAGAAAAAGAAAAACTTTCAATAGTATTGGGCCAAATTTTGCCCAACCGGCCCAGTTTAAGCAGATTACACGGGCGCGCCTGCGGCAGCGCAGCCGGTTTTGCATAAAAGCCCATGCCAGAGCCCAATTAGTAACGAAGTCCTCAACTGAACTCTGCGAGTCACTGACACTTTACTTCTGGCCCCTTCTAGGTTTCTTGTCTTTACAAAGTGAGTCCCCGATGTCACCGGCGGCGCAGACGCGTTCCCACCGCGACACTACGGCGGAGGAGAGCCCGGGCAGCCATTGGATAGCGACCAGACCAAACCCTAACCTACCCCGAGCAACTACAGGCGGGAGCCCAGTACCATGGCGCTCACCCAATTGGCTCAAGCACATGATGTTTCAAATTGAAGGCACAGGGAGCACGAGTGGGATGCGGGCAACACGAAGCTCACAAGAATTGCTCACAAGATCCCAAGTTGGTCATGGCAAGGAGGGTAAATATCAAGGGTAGATATTTCAGCTTTTCTGAATCTTTAACACATAACTGATCCCCCCTCTTCTGTCAGTCCTTTCTCCATATTTTGATTAAGAACAGGGCAATCACCATTAACAGAGCTTGTTCATTAGTCCATGGTCTACCAAGTCTCTATAGATTTCATAGGCCCAAACCTCCTAGATTAGAGGTTATGGCATCCAAAAGTTGACTGTAAAATCTGGTTACCATTTCTGTTTGCCTGAACCAAATTGCAGTTGTTCATCCCATTGCCTTCTTTCTGACAGGGGCAGTTTGGGCGCCATTATCTCCTGAATCTATATAACACCAGGCCAAAGTTTCTTAATAAAACTTGCTCATGAATACAAGCTTTCCAGCTTTGCTTAGATCAACCTGGAACCAAGTCGCATAGGACAGCCCCTGTAAGGTCTCAAAGCTGCTCAGACAGAAATTCAGAGTAGATCGGCCTGAACCCTATCCTTCAGTCTTGCTCAGTTGACTCATCATCTTCAACAGAGACCTTTTCGATGCCTGTATCTTCCAACTTTGTGTAGTGTCAAGCCAGGGTCCCTTAATAAATTTTGTTCATAGATACTACCTCTCCCACTTTGCTGTAGACACATGGGCACAAAGCTACACATAACAGCCTTTACAAGCCCTCAAAGTGGAGCAGACAGACAGGTATTCAGACCAGACTAATCTAGATGGACAGTCTAAATCTGCTAGTCTGAAAGCTTGACCTTTGAGCATCATTTTCTCCAAAACTTGAACAGGATCAAGCCTACTTGTTTTAGGAACACTTAATCACCTTCTAATGGTCTCTAATCTATCTATATAACTCACAACCTTTAACCCCCTAGATTGGCCACAAAAAGGCTTCCAACCCAGCTTGATACACTGCACTTTTAGTTTTCAGATTACTGTTTTTAGTCTGAAAAATTCAGAGTTCTGCAGGCTCGGTTTTGGGTATGTTTTCATGAGATTTTATAGAGTTTTAGGGTTGGGTCTCTCAATTGATCTTATACCCCTATAGTAGCTCTACTGTTTTGATGCACTAACCCAGGACAAAATTCTCACGAGTAAAGAGATATACAGCTCCAAGGATGGTCTCAACCTACTGAAATTCAGACTTGGTTACATAGCTTTCATGGGTCTTTTTTTTACAAAAAGGTCCAAATCCCACTATTCCTCTTGCAAATCCTTGAACATAGAAGCTAGTGGGTTTAAGGTGCCCCTTTTACTTTGATACTTGCACTTAGGTCCAGAAGTGTGCAACATTTGCATATAACCCCCTAGGGTTCCAGTCCAGGGTTTTCCAGGGGTCTATTCAGGGTTTTTGGTATTTGTAGGGTTTGAATGCCACTTAAGTCCATCCATGGTGACATTTTATGATTAGTACAAATAAGTTTTGAGAACCTAACTCATTTGGGCTTTATTGACCTCCTAAACTCAGTTTAGGGTTAAGTACCCTACCTTAGGGTTGTACCCATGACATATCACATCCATATAACTTGGTTTGAAATTTTTGCCTAGTGAATGAACTCTAGGTGTGACAAACTCATAATATGCCAATACTTATGATGTTATGCTTAAGTTTTAGTGACAGTAACACCAGGGGTGCTACAGCCCTCCCCCCTTAAAAGAATCTCGTCCCGAGATTCGGAGCGAAAGACTTTCAAGGGTAGAGAAGCATGTAACCCATTTCCATATCAGCGACAATCATAAGACAATTCCAAGCAAAAGCGAGTGTCTCAGAATGTGGTTTCTCTAGCGGACATAACATGTATCGCCTTAAGCTAATTTAGAAATGTCCACCAATAGAGACGATATCTGCCAGAGGAACACATAAGGTTCCATGTGTGCAGTTCGTTTTTTCTGATGACACTGTACTATATGAGTCTGTTGAGCGAGCGGTAATTACGCGATTTTATCCAAACAGAACCAGATGCAACCTCTTGGGTAAAACACACAGAAAAAGGTTTAACAACAAGTGGTCACGTTAACTTCATAGCACAGGGGACGGGTGTGAATATCGAATAACATCACAGTTGACCCGTAGCTGGCCAGAAAATCCAAGTCCATGAAAGGTGATATAGATTCGAGAAAATCACCAGCGAAAGGATCTGTAGATGCGGACTTTGCAACCAGTCCATTTTATCCAACACTATTCATGGCTTGACTTAATCACACATGCTAGAAAAGCACACGTGAGGCAATCAAGGCATGACTAGAGCGATAATTAGGTGGTTATTGGCCGACTTAATCTCGATTCTTGAAAATACTTCCTTAAGAGTGGTTGTACAAAAGTGAGTTTAGACAGCTCGATAAAACGATCTCTGAACTCAACCTTTGTTCATTGGGCAGTTACAAGTTAGTAAAGCCAACTTGTTGAACTACTTTTGACATCGAGCAAGTCCTCTCAGTACCATCGGCAGTCCAATGGTCGAGAGTTCACTCTGGTTAACAAGAGATCATGTATTTGAATAGAAGTCCATTTGGTCAGGTTGTTCACCTGTTTCTTCGTGCGAGATGAATGGACTAGGTTCGGGATTACATGGATTAAATAAAAGAGCGAATGAACAAACTCCTGCATCTCAGCAGCAGGGAAAAACTAATCTCCATTTTGAGAGCTAATCAGCTATTTTCCAACACTAAAGAGCTCCAAGGCTGCACCTTTACACAAAGGACGTAAAAGGAACTTGTTTGAGTAGTCACCACCAAGATCAAAAGAAAAGAAACCATATATGAAAGTGGTATGCCCTTTTGATCCAACAGAGATGATAGATGTTGCTTGGTCACTTGACAAACAACATAGAAATTATTTCAAGGGAAATGTTTACGGAAGATCACACATCAGTGTAGTTCCATAACGGATCATGACTAGAGACATCGATACCAGCATGCGCCAAGCAGCATAACCTTGCGTGTACATTGTAACGCCCTGAATTTGGGGGGTAGATTTTTTTCTTCTTTTCTCTCACCAAATTCAGGCGTTACTCTTTCCTTTTCCCTTTTCTTCTCGCTAAGCCTTGATCTTTTCCAAAGTCGCAGCGGGTTTTGGCTTTAGACCTCGTGTGAAGCAAAACCTTAAAACACTTTATTTTCTGTGATGCACCATGCCAAACCATGCATATTTTTTTGATTGATTAAAATGTGAAAGCATTCATCCAAAGAAAATTAGATTTTAGAAAAAGAAAATCCTCCCTTTCCCATTTCGGCCCAAGCCGCCCCCCCTCTCCCCCCCCCGCGTGGGCCTCCTGGCCGGCCCAGGCCGCCTCCCCCTCCCCTCCCGCGTGGGCCTCCCGGTCGGCCCACCCGCGCGCCCCCCTTCCCCCCTTTGGGCCCAGCCGGCCCAGCCGCCCCCCACCTCTTTTCTTTTTTTTTCCAAAAATCCTCCCGCGGGCCCCGCCCGTCATTCCCTCTCCCTCTCTCTCTCCCCAAACCCTAACCGGCGCCCTCCCCCGCGCCCCGCGCCGCCACCGCTCCCCGCCGCCGCCGCCGTTCTCCCCTCCGGTGAGGCCCCTCCCTCCACCTCCCTCTCCCTCCTCCCTCTCCTCTCCCCGGCGCCCTCCCCCGCGCCGCCCGCCTTGGCCCCCGGCTCGGCCGGTCGCGCCCCCGCCGCTCGGCTCGGCCCGGCCGCGAGCGGCCATGGCGCTCGCGGCCATGGCGCCCGGCACACCGCCCCGTCCCGCGCCCGGCCCCGCGCTCCCCGGCCCCGGCCCCGGCGCCCGCGCGCGCGCCGGCGAGCCGCCCGACCGCGCCCTCCCCTACCCCGCCCCGGCGCCCGCGCCCCGAGCTCGGCCGCCAAGCCGCGCCCCCGCCCCCTCCGGCGAGCTCGGCCGCCTCGGCCCCGCTCCGGCGACCCCGCCTCGTCCCGCGCCCCGGCCGCCCTCGCCCGGCTCCACTCCGGCGACCCCGCCCGGCCCGCGCCCCCGGCGTCCCGCCCGGCCGCGCCCCGCCCTTCCCCGCGCCCGGTGAGCTCGGCCGCCCGCGCCCCCGGCGTCCCGCCCCTACCCTGCCCTGCCCCGCGCCCGGCCTCGACCGCTCGCGCCCGGCCTCGGCTGCCCCGGCCTCGGCTCGGCCGCTCGCGCCCCGGCCCGGCCCAACCGCCCCTGCCGGCGAGCTCGGCCGCCTCCCGGCGAGCTCGGCCGCCCCCCCCGTTTCAACCGCCCCCGTGCCCCGGCTCGGCCGCCCATCCCCGCGTTCGGCCTCGCCCGACCGTATCCTCGCTCGCCCGCGCTCGCTTTCCCCGGCGTGCTTGCCCGCTCGCCCCCGCCGTGCCTCGCTCGCGTCGTGTCGGCCCCTGCGTGGTCTTGAGCTTGGCCCAGCGTGCCTATGGCGCGCGGCTTTGAGCTCGGCTAGCGCACGGCTCCGACGTGCGTACGGTTAGTCCGCGGCGTGTGCGTGCGGCCTCGCGTGCGTGCCCGCGTAGTGCGCG
Organism: Zea mays; assembly: GCF_902167145.1. Taxonomy (NCBI): domain Eukaryota; kingdom Viridiplantae; phylum Streptophyta; class Magnoliopsida; order Poales; family Poaceae; genus Zea; species Zea mays. The sequence continues at coordinate 56,238,984 of NC_050104.1, read as the reverse complement.
TGCCTTGGCACGACTCGTCGTGCCTCGTCTACCCCCTAACCCCTCGTCTACCCCCCCCCCCCCCGTCTCCTATATGCGCTAATCACGTCGTTTATATTAATAAGATAGGAGTCTCAATTTGGAAATTGGTTACGTTAGTTAATTCGTATAACTAATCATCTATCTCGTTCAATGTTAATCTACTAAAAGTGGTTGCGATTACATTAGTGCATGTAGCTAATTCTTTTGTTAGAACTAATTAAAACTAGAGCACGTGACGTCTAGTCTTTCGTCTACCCGTAGTGTCCCTCGAGCATAAGCCTCAACCCCTGCGAAACTTTCCCTCGTTTCTTTCTAACCAAGGTAAATTCATTATCGTATGTGGTATTCTATGCATATTTGCTTTACTTGTTCTCTTGTATGGTGTACTGTTGGTTTCCTAATTTCGATGGATGGATGTATGTATGTTTGCACCCGCTTAGAGAACGATCCGGTTGAAGAGCCCGAGGAACTCGCAGGAGAAGCCCCTGAGCAGCAGTCGGTTGGTGGAGGCAAGTGTCCCTTGACCTATCTATGTCCTATTCATTATTTAATTCACCTCCCGCTTTACACATTTATGCCTAAGGATTGACTAGCTTTTGTTATCCATGTCCTTGTTTACCTATTTGGGTTGGATTATTACTGTTTAGCTTTATGCTATTGCTCAAACCCTAATCAATGAACATGATGAGATTATCTATGATACGCTGTTTTCCCTTCTCTTATTATGATGTTGTACTTGTGGTCATCAAGGGGGCTCGAGCGGTTTCTCGAGTGCCTCTCCGTAAGGACCTGTTCTATGGATGACCGCCCGGGAAAACAGTGCAACCATGAGGGTGGAATGGGGTGCCCTTAGCTGAATAATTAGAGGATCCGGGGTGTAGTTCACTTAGCCGTCGTGTCGTCAATGGGGCTCGGTGTATGCGGCTCGCTCTGCCAAGTTTGGGTTCGCCCCTTGGGGAGGAGTGCGGTGCATTTAGGAAACCTAACGGGTGGCTACAGCCCCGGGGAATCTTTGTAAAGGCTACGTAGTGATGCCCTGCTGGGTCACCTTGGTAGTGATCAATGGAGAGTCATGATCTCCGGGCAGAATGGGAATCACGGCTTGTGGGTAAAGTGCACAACCTCTGCAGAGTGTTTGAAAACTGATATATCAGCCGTGCTCACGGTTATGAGTGGCCAAGGGAGCTCCAGTGATTAGTGGTACTTGATCAGAGATACTTTGGTACAGGTGATTATGAGATCGATGATTCCGGTTATGACTATGGTGCTGGTAAGTGGTATTCTTTCCGTTTGGAAAGGGTACATCGGGTCAATAACTTGGGCTAATGCTAAAACTTGGCTTTCTACTAGTAAGTAATAATCTGACCAACTAAAAGCAACTGCTTGACTTATCCCCACACACAGCTAGTCCACCACAGCCAAACAGGATACTTGCTGAGTATGTTGATGTGTACTCACCCTTGCTCTACACACCAAACCCCCCCATCCCCAGGTTGTCAGCATTGCAACCACTGCTCAGGCGAAGATGAAGCCGTGGAAGGAGACTTCCAGGAGTTCCAAGATTACGACGAGTTCTAGGTGTGGGTTAGCGGCAACCCCCAGTCGGCTGCCTGTGAAGGCCGCGGTTATCTACGTTTCTTTTCCGCACTTTGATTTATTGTAAGAACTATATGGACGTCTCAGACGTATGATGTAATCGACTATTTCCCTTATTAATGCTATTTTGAGCACTGTGTGATGATGTCCATATTATGTAACTGCTGTGTACGTGAATAACTGATCCTGGCACGTACATGGTTCGCATTCGGTTTGCCTTCTAAAACCGGGTGTGACATAAGTGGTATCAGAGCCGTGCTGACTGTAGGACCGCTAACCTAGAGTAGAATGGTCGTTCTAAGGACTATAGACCTCTGTCTCTGCCTTGACTTTGATATCCCTTCAAAAGTTGGTCATACCGACCAAACCTATGTTCTACTATATATTATACCTTGCTGAAAATCATGTTTTATTCTAATCCTTCATTTACTTATGATTCATTATTTGCTGGTCATATTAATTCTGTTCTCACCTTTTTGCTTGCGATGTCTTTTGTAGATGGCTCGACTTAGACACACTGCACGAAAGTCAGTCATCCCCTTCTTACCCTCCCGCCTTGCTGAGCGTCCGCTTCGCCGTCCCGTGGCCGGACAGTCCAGCCACTTGGAGAGACTACACCACCGCCTGCGTGAGGAGCAGGAGCGTCGATGACAGGAGCAGCAGAGCTCTTCCTTCTCGCTCCAGCAGGAGATTGAGTCTGTAAGGAGCTGCTCCCCTGTACTTCCTCTGGAGGCGCCCCCTGCACCACCACTGGGCGCCCCAGCTTCTGGAGTAGCTGCTGGAGGAGACCCAGACGACGGAGGTGGCGACGACAGCTCGAGCCACGACACCGACTTCTCTGCTAACCCTGAGCCGGAAGGATGGGTTGCTCGACCCATCACTCGCGACGCTGCTCGCGGGTGTCACTTCCATGATGCGCTCGACACCCTGCTACGTCGGGCATTTAACCGACATACTTGGTCCGTCGAGTATCGCTGTGTGGTCTACCAGCATAGTCGCAGGGTCTACCCGGACCGCTGGGAGGCGACTTGCTTGGTGCGCTGCCCGGAGAACAGTCTCCAGGGTGCAGAGGCCTGTTCAGAGCACTATTCTATCTCTGAGCGGGACTCATCTGAGGCAGCCATGCAAGATGCTGCACGGCGTGCGCTTTCGCACTACTGCTCGGTTTTCGGTGGGGCAGCTGATGGTCTTGACCTGAAGTATTACCCCCGCCGTTCATCTGGCAACACAGGAGGCGTGATTGTCTCACCTGTCGGTGAGGGCAATCCTAGGTTGAGCAGCACAGTCAACCTAGCCGCCGTGCTAAACACGGAGCTGGACCATGCATTAGACGAGCTGAATAGGGCTCGTGCTGAGATCGCCCTGCTTCGGGCTGAGCGCGCGGAACGTCGTCACCTGGATGGTGGTTCCCCCGCTCCCGTCGGGACTCAGCATCTGTACCGCTCACCTCAGCGTGGACACCAGTCTTATGGCAACCCCGACTGCAAGACCAAGATAACTCTAGAACCATAGATCGTTAGAGTTGGATCTTGTAATTAATACGAAATATATACGTAGAAGCTTCAGTCTTAGCGTTAGTCTCAGTCTTAGTTAGTCTTAGCTAGACAGGGTAGTTTGCTATATCCTGTGCATCTATGTTTGTCATGATGAACTATGCTTGGTTTGGATCTTTGTAATGACTGTCACCAGAGTGTGGGTATCCCCTGCATTTTGGTTTATCTATTATGTTAATGGAGTTAGTTATATAGTTGGGAAACCCCTTTTATTCCACTTTCCTTTCTATCTGAGAAGCTGTGTGGTCTGTGTTGGAGATCAGTGAAGATGCTCATCTGTTCAGTGCTGTTGAAGAATTCTATTCTCTTTTCTTATGCTGCAAGATTTGCCAGATCAGTTCTGATGTGTGGTTGCATTCTGCAGATGTCAGAGAACAGGCGCAGAGGAGGAAGGCGTGCTCAGCAGGAGCGAGCCGCTCAACAGGAGGAGGTGCCTCAGCAGCAGCACCTGCCGCCCCCGCCCCTGATGTCCATCGAGCAGATGTTTCTGATGCAAACTCAGGCAGTTCAAGCCATCGGTCAGACTTTGGCCGCCATTCAGCAGCAGCAGCAGCAGGCCCCACCTCAGCCTCAGATGCCTCAGATGCCCAGAGACAAGCGTGCTGAATTCATGAGAGGTCATCCACCAACGTTCGCTCATTCTTTTGACCCTATGGATGCTGAAGATTGGCTGCGCACTGTGGAGCGGGAGTTGCATACCGCTCAGTGCGATGACAGGGAGAAAGTTCTGTATGGTCCCCGTCTGTTGAGAGGAGCAGCCCAGTCATGGTGGGAGTCTTACCTCGCCACCCATGCCCACCCTGACGCCATCACCTGGGAAGAGTTCAGAAGTAGCTTTCGTCAGTACCATGTTCCTGCAGGTCTGATGACAGTGAAGAAGGAGGAGTTCCTGGCCCTCAAGCAAGGGCCATTGTCTGTCAGTGAGTACCGGGACAAGTTTCTGCAATTGTCTCGCTATGCTCCTGAAGATGTCAACACCGATGCCAAGCGGCAGTATCGTTTCCTGAGAGGCTTGGTTGACCCTCTCCAGTATCAGCTGATGAATCACACCTTCCCGACATTCCAGCACCTGATTGACACAGCAATCATGACAGAGAGAAAGCGTAAGGAGATGGAGGACCGTAAGCGCAAGATCAGTGGACCCCAGCCTGGAAGCAGCAATCGTCCTCGTTTCTCAGGCAATCAACCTCAGCAGTTCAGGCAGAACCAGCGTCCACCTCAGCAGCATCAGCAGTTCCAAAGGCAGTATCCTCAGCACCAGTACCAGAACCGTCAGAGCAATCAGTTAGGAGGTCAGTTTCAAAGGCAGAATCAGCAGGCACCTCGTCTTCCTGCCCCAGCAACCCAGCAGAACAATCAGGCAGCACCAGCTCAGGTTGGAAACAGAGCATGTTTCCACTGTGGAGAGCAAGGCCACTGGGTGATGCAATGTCCGAAGAAGGCAGCCCAGCAGCAGTCAGGCCCCAATGCCCCAGCAAAGCAGAATGTGTCTCAGCCTGGATCAGGCAACCGCTCTCAGCCGCGCTATAATCATGGAAGACTGAACCACTTGGAAGCTGAAGCAGTTCAGGAGACCCCCGGCATGATAGTAGGTATGTTCCCAGTCGACTCCCATATTGCAGAAGTGTTATTTGATACTGGAGCAACACATTCTTTCATTACTGCATCATGGGTAGAAGCACATAATCTTCCAATTACTACCATGTCAACCCCCATTCAAATCGATTCAGCCGGTGGTAGAATTCGAGCCGATAGCATTTGTTTGAATATAAGTGTGAAAATAAGGGGGATAGCATTTCCCGCCAACCTTATAGTAATGGGTACTCAGGGAATAGATGTCATCCTAGGGATGAATTGGCTAGATAAGTATCAGGCAGTTATCAGTTGTGATAAGAGGACAATCAAGTTGGTGTCCCCACTAGGAGAGGAAGTGGTGACCGAGTTAGTCCCGCCTAAGCCAAAGAAAGGAAGTTGTTATCAGATAGCTGTTGATAGCAGTGAAGCAGACCCAATTGAGAGTATCAAGGTTGTGTCCGAGTTCCCGGATGTGTTTCCAAAGGACTTACCGGGTATGCCACCAGAGCGGAAAGTTGAGTTTGCCATAGAGCTTCTTCCCGGAACCGCCCCTATCTTCAAGAGAGCTTACAGAATATCCGGACCAGAGTTGGTTGAACTTAGGAAGCAGATTGATGAGCTGTCAGAGAAAGGTTACATCCGGCCAAGCACCTCGCCCTGGGCCGCCCCTGTCCTGTTTGTGGAGAAGAAAGATGGCACCAAGAGGATGTGTATCGATTATCGAGCTTTGAATGAGGTCACGATCAAGAACAAGTATCCCTTGCCCAGAATTGAAGATCTGTTCGACCAGTTGAGAGGAGCCAGTGTGTTCTCCAAGATTGATCTGAGGTCAGGTTATCATCAGCTCAGAATCCGACCTTCGGACATTCCGAAGACGGCATTCATTTCCATGTATGGTTTGTACGAGTTCACAGTGATGTCTTTTGGTTTGACCAATGCGCCAGCGTTCTTCATGAACTTGATGAATAGTGTATTCATGGATTACCTTGATAAGTTTGTGGTGGTATTCATTGATGATATTCTGGTTTATTCTCAAAGCGAAGAAGAGCACGCAGATCATTTGAGGATGGTATTGCAGAGATTGCGAGAGCACCAACTGTATGCAAAGTTGAGCAAGTGTGAGTTCTGGATCAGTGAAGTCCTGTTCTTGGGTCACATAATCAACAAGGAAGGATTGGCTGTGGATCCGAAGAAAGTGGCAGACATTCTGAACTGGAAAGCGCCAACAGATGCTAGAGGAATCAAGAGTTTCATTGGAATGGCCGGATATTATCGGCGATTCATTGAAGGGTTTTCGAAGATTGCGAAACCAATGACAGCGTTGCTAGGCAACAAAGTTGAGTTCAAGTGGACCCAGAAATGCCAAGAGGCCTTTGAAGCGCTGAAAGAGAAGTTGACTACAGCGCCTGTCCTAGTCTTGCCTGATGTGCACAAGCCCTTCTCGGTGTATTGCGATGCTTGTTACACAGGTTTGGGATGTGTGTTGATGCAAGAGGGAAGAGTTGTGGCTTACTCGTCCCGACAGTTGAAGGTTCATGAGAAGAATTACCCAATCCACGATCTAGAGTTGGCAGCAGTGGTTCACGCACTGAAGACATGGAGGCACTATCTGTATGGACAGAGATGCGATGTTTACACAGACCATAAGAGTCTGAAGTACATATTCACTCAGTCAGAGTTGAACATGAGGCAACGAAGATGGTTAGAGTTGATCAAAGACTATGAGTTGGAGATCCATTACCATCCAGGCAAAGCAAACGTAGTGGCAGATGCTTTGAGCAGAAAGAGTCAAGTCAATCTGATGGTCGCTCGTCCGATGCCTTATGAGTTGGCTAAGGAGTTTGACAGGTTGAGTCTCGGATTTCTGAATAATTCGCGAGGAGTCACAGTTGAGTTGGAACCTACCTTGGAGCGCGAAATCAAAGAAGCGCAGAAGAATGATGAGAAAATCAGTGAGATTCGGCGACTGATTCTAGATGGCAGAGGCAAAGATTTTCGAGAAGATGCAGAAGGTGTGATATGGTTCAAAGACCGCTTGTGTGTTCCCAATGTCCAGTCCATTCGGGAGTTGATTCTCAAGGAAGCTCATGAGACAGCTTATTCGATTCACCCTGGCAGTGAGCAGATGTATCAGGATCTGAAGAAGAAATTCTGGTGGTACGGAATGAAGAGGGAAATCGCAGAGCATGTGGCTATGTGCGATAGTTGCCGAAGAATTAAGGCAGAGCACCAGAGACCTGCCGGATTGTTGCAACCGTTGCAGATCCCTCAGTGGAAATGGGATGAAATTGGTATGGATTTCATAGTCGGATTGCCTCGCACTCGAGCCGGCTACGATTCCATCTGGGTAGTAGTGGACCGTTTGACCAAGTCAGCCCACTTCATACCTGTCAAGACCAACTATAGCAGTGCCGTATTGGCAGAGTTGTATATGTCTCGGATCGTTTGTCTTCATGGTGTGCCAAAGAAGATAGTGTCAGACAGAGGAACGCAGTTCACCTCTCATTTCTGGCAGCAGTTGCATGAAGCTTTGGGCACGCATCTGAATTTCAGTTCAGCTTATCATCCGCAGACAGATGGCCAGACCGAAAGAACCAACCAAATTCTTGAAGACATGTTGAGAGCCTGTGCGTTGCAAGATCAGTCCGGATGGGATAAGAGATTGCCTTATGCAGAGTTTTCCTATAACAACAGTTACCAGGCCAGTTTGAAGATGTCACCATTTCAGGCGCTTTATGGAAGGAGTTGTAGAACTCCGTTGCAATGGGATCAGCCTGGAGAGAAGCAAGTGTTTGGGCCAGACATTTTGCTTGAAGCCGAAGAGAACATCAAGATGGTCCGAGAGAATCTGAAGATAGCGCAATCAAGGCAGCGAAGCTATGCAGACACAAGAAGAAGAGAGCTGAGTTTCGAAGTCGGAGACTTTGTCTATCTGAAAGTGTCACCGATCAGAGGGGTCAAGAGGTTCGGAGTCAAAGGCAAGCTAGCACCCCGCTACATTGGTCCGTATCAGGTTCTTGCAAGACGTGGAGAAGTGGCTTATCAGCTCAGTTTGCCCGAGAATTTGTCAGCTGTGCATGATGTCTTTCACGTGTCTCAGTTGAAGAAGTGCTTGCGTGTGCCAGAAGAGCAGTTGCCAGTGGAAGGTCTTGAAGTCCAGGAGGACTTGACCTACGTTGAGAAGCCAGTGCAGATCCTTGAGGTTGCAGACCGAGTCACCCGAAGGAAGACCATCAGAATGTGCAAAGTCAGATGGGATCATCACTCAGAGGAAGAAGCAACCTGGGAGCGTGAAGATGATCTGATGGCCAAATACCCTGAGCTCTTTGCTAGCCAACCCTGAATCTCGAGGGCGAGATTCTTTTAAGGGGGATAGGTTTGTAACGCCCTGAATTTGGGGGTAGATTTTTTTCTTCTTTTCTCTCACCAAATTCAGGCGTTACTCTTTCCTTTTCCCTTTTCTTCTCGCTAAGCCTTGATCTTTTCCAAAGTCACAGCGGGTTTTGGCTTTAGACCTCGTGTGAAGCAAAACCTTAAAACACTTTATTTTCTGTGATGCACCATGCCAAACCATGCATATTTTTTTGATTGATTAAAATGTGAAAGCATTCATCCAAAGAAAATTAGATTTTAGAAAAAGAAAATCCTTTTCTTTTTCTCTCACTCTCTCCCTTTCCCATTTCGGCCCAAGCCGCCCCCCCTCTCCCCCCCGCGTGGGCCTCCTGGCCGGCCCAGGCCGCCTCCCCCTCCCCTCCCGCGTGGGCCTCCCGGCCGGCCCACCCGCGCGCCCCCCTTCCCCCCTTTGGGCCCAGCCGGCCCAGCCGCCCCCCACCTCTTTTCTTTTTTTTTCCAAAAATCCTCCCGCGGGCCCCGCCCGTCATGCCCTCTCCCTCTCTCTCTCCCCAAACCCTAACCGGCGCCCTCCCCCGCGCCCCGCGCCGCCGCCGCTCCCCGCCGCCGCCGCCGTTCTCCCCTCCGGTGAGGCCCCTCCCTCCTCCTCCCTCTCCCTCCTCCCTCTCCTCTCCCCGGCGCCCTCCCCCGCGCCGCCCGCCTTGGCCCCCGGCTCGGCCGGTCGCGCCCCCGCTGCTCGGCTCGGCCCGGCCGCTCGCGGCCATGGCGCCCGGCACACCGCCCCGTCCCGCGCCCGGCCCCGCGCTCCCCGTCCCCGACCCCGGCGCCCGCGCGCGCGCCGGCGAGCCGCCCGACCGCGCCCTCCCCTACCCCACCCCGGCGCCCGCGCCCCAAGCTCGGCCGCCAAGCCGCGCCCCCGCCCCCTCCGGCGAGCTCGGCCGCCTCGGCCCCGCTCCGGCGACCCCGCCTCGTCCCGCGCCCCGGCCGCCCTCGCCCGGCTCCGCTCCGGCGACCCCGCCCGGCCCGCGCCCCCGGCGTCCTGCCCGGCCGCGCCCCGCCCTTCCCCGCGCCCGGCGAGCTCGGCCGCCCGCGCCCGGCCTCGACCGCTCGCGCCCGGCCTCGGCTGCCCCGGCCTCGGCTCGACCGCTCGGGCCCTGGCCCGGCCCAACCGCCCCTCCCGGCGAGCTCGGCCGCCCCCCCGGTTCAACCGCCCCCGTGCCCCGGCTCGGCCGCCCATCCCCGTGTTCGGCCTCGCCCGGCCGTATCCTCGCTCGCCCGCGCTCGCTTTCCCCGGCGTGCTTGCCCGCTCGCCCCCGCCGTGCCTCGCTCGCGTCGTGTCGGCCCCTGCGTGGTCTTGAGCTTGGCCCAGCGTGCCTATGGCGCGCGGCTTTGAGCTCGGCTAGCGCACGGCTCCGACGTGCGTACGGTTAGTCCGCGGCGTGTGCGTGCGGCCTCGCGTGCGTGCCCGCGTAGTGCGCGTGCCTTGGCACGACTCGTCGTGCCTCGTCTACCCCCTAACCCCTCGTCTACCCCCCCCCCCCCGTCTCCTATATGCGCTAATCACGTCGTTTATATTAATAAGATAGGAGTCTCAATTTGGAAATTGGTTACGTTAGTTAATTCGTATAACTAATCATCTATCTCGTTCAATGTTAATCTACTAAAAGTGGTTGCGATTACATTAGTGCATGTAGCTAAAATTGGTTGGTGAGGGAGTACGATGGGAGACTGTAACTTTAGCCCCTAGCATATTTCTATGTCATCGCAACAATTACAAGGTAAAGGATTGGTATCTGATTAGATACGGAGGAAAATGATGATAAGATCAAATTAGTATGCCTTCTGGAGATATAAGAAAACCAAAGGCATCAAATTCAAGAAATTGATCGGGCATGTCTTTTCTAGATTGATAAAGCAACATAGCGATCCTTAAGAATAGGCGAACTGGATAAGGTACATCAGCTTGCACCAATTGAATAAGGATATGGTTTAGGATGGAGACATGGCTCGAGATTCTTGTTTCAAGTCCGGGTACACTTTAGGTCCAACAAAAAAATTATCTAGGCATTTATATTTTTTATGTGTTTGGTCATGGAGTGATAACGGAAAAATCAAATTTGGGTCATAGTTCACTAATTAAGAACATGGCCTAGGTTTGGGTTTAGGCAATCAAGTCACCAACTTCTATCAATGTATCAAGCACAAGAGCAAACACATATAATTCCTAAATAGATTACCTAAAGAACGGAGGACAGCTATTCCACCGAAGTTCATAATACTGCATTACACCACATTATTTACAATCACTGGTTACTGGAATAAAGATGAGAAAAGCATCTTGGGTGTATAGGTGACAAACATGATGCAACAATCAGGATGCATGCTCGTCCTATTCGTCCTCACTGATTTTGCCAACATAATGTGGCGATAGCGTTCTATCTCGATGGCATACTTACGACTCTCACGGTATATTGCTAGTCATCAGCTACACATACGTTTTCGAGGTTAGTGTACCTGCAGAAAATTCCATCACAACCCAATTTCCCATGATGCAATTCACACATGACAGTTTATCACAATTTATACTCCATATATTTCTATATGGAGGCCAGCTCATCATTAAGCACCGAGCCACGCATAGGCGCTGCTGCCACACTTTAACCATAGGGCAGCTCATTATGGTAACTCACCTTCTTACTTGAGCGTAGGTGCATCATTACAAGTACATTACACTTCTCAGTATTCCCATGTCTGTATACCCATACACATCCATGGGGTACTGAATTCCCAGAAAAATAATACTCCACATCGCAACCTTCATATATACATATGTGGAACATGTATATAATCAAGCGCTTTTTACACTCTTCACTAGACCGACGTCTGTTCGGTCATGCTCTCACATCTCACCTTACCTTGAGCGTCGATCCATTCAAAACTGAATGGCCTCAAAAATAACAAGACACATGTATGCAATACCCACCCGGTTGTGGGTTAGTGGTTTTCAAATAAGCCACCTGATAGTCCTTAGTTTAGGGCTTAACAGATGATGTCGCTAGCATTATAGTTTTTTTAAAGCTGTTTTTCAAAACTAAACAATGTGTTTAGTTGAAACTAGGTTTTCTAAAACCAAAACTTTTTTTAAAAAATAAGTATGTGACCGTATATACTTAATCCTACTCTGATACCAGCTGTGGCAGAACCTCCCAATTTATTGGGCCCACATGCACCTGTCCTTGTCTCAAAGACCTCAGACAGCTATGCATGTGCACCAGATAACTTAACAGGATCCATCCGATTGCCCAAGGACATCGCATAAACCACTTACAACCAGAACCGCGGGATTAAGTAACACAAATCACACACACAACATTTTTGCAGCGGAAATCTTATTACCAAATTTTACAGGTACAAAAATTTTACATTATTTTATCGGAGTGATTACAAAAGTATAAGTTTGAAATATATGCTAGCTCAAGTGATCATCCTCAATAAGAAGATAAATACGGGGTATACTTATATAAGAAGGCCGAGCCCACCGGCACTTAACACCATCAACAACAGCACAAAACTATAACCTGAATAACAACAGGGAATAAAACCCTGAGTATGGAATTACTCAGCAAGACTTACCCGACTAAAGAAAAGACTCTCAAGGATATGCTGGATTTGGGAATCAAGGAGAGGCTTTAGCAAGAATCAACTTAGATACTTTTGCAGAAATAGCTTACTAAAGTGAGTCCTTACTTTCAATATTTTAACGCCAGATTAAATATTAATAGACTCTGTTTGCATCTGGTCTAATTTCACCATCTCATCAATACAACATCATTTTTATTCATGAGGTTCACATCCTGACTTAGGTTGTAGGGCAGTGACCAAGTCTTCATAACCGTGAAGGTACGGCGATCCGAATCGATTATACTCAGCTGAGGATCTCCGATCACACGACATATGTAGCACTTAACCCTTGCATATGTCAACCCTCCACCGGGGTTCTTAAGACCAGATCAGGTTCTCGTCAACCGAGAGCACAGATACACCACCGTCCAGCCTCTTGCCATGGAGGGTACACGCCACTCTCACCACCGCTCCACTCCCATTGCGTGTTATCTTATTTTGGCCTTAGTCTGCCCAAGGCAAAGCTTACCCATGACGAGGCATGTGACCAGTTAAAGGGTCCTCGATCATCAAGCCTACATACGCATCCAATCCTTAATCAACCTGGGTAGAACATCACATGTTCCTAGCCCAAGTTCTGATTTAAGTACTTTCATCTTTAGGATTGTTTGTTTTCCTTAGGACAAAAAGAGCATTTTAGGGAACTTTGCAATAAGATCCCACCATGCTCTCAATGAAAATATTCTTGCAGGTAGAAGCCATCTTTCCTCAGGATAACCCCTGAGCAAGGCCTTAACGCAAAAGACAACCTCTATCCACAAGATCTGAGCAGGGCTAAGCATTTTTATAAATCATATTTTGATACTTCACCAGAAGTATCTATAAAGGTATGGATTTCAAGGAAGGCAATGCATCCAAGGGTTTCCAAGCAACTCCTATAAACCTAATGCACATTCACTAGACTTAAAGTGTGTAAAAATAATTTTAAAAACACAAGGAAGGGGTTGCATGCACCGGGGCTTGCCTGGGTAACACTAGGTTAGTGTTGTTAGGTGGCGACCACTTGGCGATCATCCTTGTCCTAGCACTTGATCAGGCAGGTTCGTCCATCAGCATTATCCTGCGGATTAGCCCGCGCTTGGAGTCGACTTGGCTCGTCTTCCGCATCATGTGATCACTTATCGTACCTAATTGAAATGCATTATACATATGAATGCTTATGAAAATTCTAAGATAATATAAGTTTATTCATATGCATTATACATATGAATGTGTATTATGATGCATCAGGCAGTGGTTTAGGTTGTGTCTTGATGCAAGAAGGCCGAGTTGTAGCATACGCCTCAAGACAGTTGCGCCAGCATGAGGAACATTATCCAACTCATGACCTGGAATTAGCTGCTGTGGTTCATGCCCTGAAATTATATATGGCTATATATAGAAAACGAAGAAGAGACAGAAGTTGAAGAAGCAAGGACTACACCACCACCACCTGAAGAACCCCAGGCCGGGAACTGCTTTTACTTTGACATCTACGGAGCATAGCCTAACTCACCTATAACACAAGGCAAGCCCCGGTGCATTTGCCACCTCCTTGCTATTTTAAAATCTTTCTCACTTGCTTGATGCATTAGGTAATAGGAATTGTGTGCTAAACAAATTGATGCATTTTCCTTCCTTGAGAATTTGATTACCTTTCCTTGATCCCCTGTTTTATAAAAAAGTTTTTCTTTTGCTTAGTCTTGCTCTAGAAAAACAAAATGTTTTGTTTTGACAAAAGATGATGCTTCAAGTGGGATGGGAAGTTTTCAAAATAAAACTTGATGTTGGATCATTCATGGCCATGATGGGTTCAACATCAGAAAAGATGTACCTCTGCCAGGTACCAAACTTTGGGTTTGAAATGATAAAGCTGAGACCGGACGAGTGACTTGCACGAGAAGAGAGTCTCGGTGTAGTGTCTCCGTCTAAGTCGATTAAGGACCGTCTCGATGTTGGCTTGATGATCGAGGACCTTTTAACTGGTCGCATGCCTCATCATGGGTAAACTTTGCCTCGGGCAGACTAATACCAGAATAAGATAACACACAATGGGAGTGGAGAGATGGCGAGAGTTGCGTGTACCCTCTGTGGCAAGAGGCTGGACGGTGGTGTATCTGTGCTCTCTGTTGGCGTGAACCTGATCTGGTCTTAAGAACCCCGGTGGCGAGTTGACATATGAAAGGGTAAGTGCTACATATGTCGTGTGATCGGAGATCCCCAGCTGGGTTTTAATTGATTCAGATCATCGTTACTTCTCGGATATGAAGACTTAGTCACTGCCCTACATGTAGCAATCCAGTGAACCAGAAGGGTTGATAAGAAATTGGCTAGTATAGGTCAAGTGCTTGAACTAGGGTAGAAAGAACTCTAGAAACAGGTAACTTTACTTAACCTGACAAGTAAAACTAGATTTTTAAGGATCCACTATTAGTAAGCATCTCTGCAAACAGAGTCTTTGATTCTTGATAAGGATCCACTATTAGTAAGCATCTCTGCAAACAAAGTCTTTTTATTTTGACGGGTAAGACTTGCGAAAGTACACTTCGTACTCAGGGCTTTGTCCCATGTTGTTTTAGGTGAGGAAGCAGCAAATTTTTGTTGCTTTTGTTCCAAGGTGGTGCCTAATGAAGAAAGTCAAGACTGAAGCCTCGGGAGGAAGTGTCCTCCTTTAAAACTTTTTACTGTTTATCGGGAGGGGTTTTTGCCTCCCAAGTTATGTAATAATATTACTCCAGCACTCTTATATTTGCTCTGTTCTATAATAATACTACTCTTTCTATACATTAATATAAAGTAAGTTGTTGTAACTACTTCCGCATTCTCGTTCCTCCGATGTGTTGTAATATCTACATGACGAGTGAAACGCTCTTGGGCAAGGTAAAGAATACAGGTACCGAACTTGTCAAGTGATCAGGTGCACCTACAGGGTTGTCTGAGGTCCGTTGGACAAGGACATCTGTAGGTGGACCTAATGACTTGGGAGGTTCTGTCACATGGCTCGTTGGATTTAAGCGTTATCCATGGCTTTGATCTGATTTTCCCGCGTGACACCCTTGGACGTCGGAACCAAATGAGGATAAGTCGGCAAGATTATAGGAAGATAAGTTCAGTAGGTTCACTATTACTTAGGTATACATCATTATCATACACGCATGTAGTGCCCCACGGTCGAATATATAAGGCCTAGGGGGTACCCCATCATTTCCAGGTCATTCATCGACCATCTACTCAGCTCACTAGCTTTCTCCATACTGGAGACTTCCCTTGTAATCCACCACATAAAGATCCACACCAGGAAGGGTGTTACGCATCTCAAAGCGGCCCGAACCTGTAGAAAATCGTCTACCGTCTCTCGTGCGTCTCGCACGAACCATTGAGTTACAGTCAACAACATCGTTCTACCCAAAAGCACCTCGAGGGGTAACCCCGGGTGCGCGGTCGGGCTCCAAACACCGACAGGTGGCGCGCCAGGTAGGGGGTGTGTCGTTGATTCAAGCTAGCTCAATGGCTGCCACCTCCCAGTGCAAGATTGCTCTCCGCCCTGGATCCATATTTTTCTTCGAGACCATCTCAGCCATAGCAGATGAGAAGGGAATTCTGCACCACATAGCGGATCCACCGGAGAAGAAGCCTTCCTCAGAAATCTCCAAGAAAGTCGGAACGAGACTGAAAGGGAAATAGGGTCAAACCTTTTCCTAAATGATTTTGGTGGTTGAATTGCCCAACACAAATAATTGGACTAACTAGTTTGCTCTAGATTATAAGTTCTACAGGTGCCAAAGGTTCAACACAAACCAATAAAAAGTCCAAGATAGGGTTCAAAAAGAAAGGAGCAAAGAAAACCAAAGGTTGCCCTGGTCTGGCGCACCGGACTGTCTGGTGTGCCATCGGACAGTGTCCGGTGCACCAGGGAGATCAACTTTGAACTGCTCAGCTTTGGGTTTTCTTCAGGCCACTCCGCTATAATTCACCGGACTGTCCGGTGTGCCAGCGGAGCAACGACCTCCAAGCGCAACGGTCGACTCCAACGGTCGGCTGACAGGTGAACAGTGCGCAGACAGTTCGAGCAGAGTCAGAGCAGCGTCGGCGCACCGGATAGTGAACAATGACTGTCCGGTGCACCACCGGACTATCCGGTGGCCCCATCTGTCAGAGCTCCAACGGTCGAACCCTAACGGTTGGGTGACGTGGCTGGCGCACCGGACAGTGTCCAGTGGCGCACCGGACTGTCCGATGCGCCCATCGACAGACAGCCTCCCCAACGGCCATTTTGGTGGGTGGGGCTATAAATACCCCCCAACCACCACCACTTCATGGCATCCAAGTTTTCAGCCATCACATTCAATATAAGAGCTCTAGACTTCAATCCAAGACACAAACAAGAGATCAAATCCTCTCCCAAGTCCGGAATCACTCCAAATAATTAGTGACTAGTGAGAGAGAGATATTTGTGTTCATTTGAGTTCTTGTCGCTTGGATCGCTTTTCTTCTTCCCCATTCTTGTTCTCAACACCTTTGTAATCAAAGCAAGAGACACCAAGTTGTGGTGGTCCTTGTGGGGTCTAAGTGATCCATTTGATTGAGGAGAAAAGATCACCGGTCTTAGTGATCGGTGGAGAGAGGGAAAGGGTTGAAAAAGACCCAGTCTTTGTGACCACCTCAACAGGGAGTAGGTTTGCAAGAACCAAACCTCGGTAAAACAAATCACCGTGTCATCCACTTTCATTTGCTTGTGATTTGTTTTCGCCCTCTCTTTCGGACTTGACTTTATTTCTAACGCTAACCCCGGCTTGTAGTTGTGCTTAAAGTTTATAAATTTCAGATTTGCCTATTCACCCCCCCTCTAGGCGACTTTCAATTGGTATCAGAACCCGGTACTTCATTAGAGCCTAACCGCTTGAAGTGATGTCGGGAGATCACGCCAAGAAGGAGATGGTGACCGGCGAGAAGCCCGCCACAAGCCACGGGAAGGCTCCATCAAAGGAGTCCGGCAACAAGAAGAGGGAGGAATCACCTCCCCGTGTCAAGTCGCACCGGAGTGGCGACAAGAAGAAGAAAATGAAGAAAGTGGTCTACTACGAGACCGATTCTTCGTCGCCCTCCACCACTGGCTCCGACACGCCGTCCGTCACTTCTAAGCGCCATGAGCGCAAGAAGTTTAGTAAGATCCACTTACGCTATCCTCGCATTTCCAAACACACTCCTTTACTTTCTGTCCCACTAGGCAAACCACCGGTTTTTTACGGTGAATATTATTGTATGTGGAGTGATAAAATGAGGCACCATCTAACCTCACTCCATGCTAGCATTTGGGACATTGTTGAGTTTGGAGCGCAGGAACCATCCGTGGGGGATGAAGGCTATGACTCGGACGAGGTAGCCCAAATCCGGCACTTCAACTCCCAAGCCACTACTATACTCCTCGCCTCTCTAAGTCGAGAGGAGTATAAAAAGGTGCAAGGGTTGAAGAGTGCCAAAGAGATTTGGGACGTGCTCAAGACCACGCACGAAAGAGATGAGGTGACCAAGATCACCAAGCGGGAAACGATTGAGGGGGAGCTTGATCGATCCATGCTCAACCAATGGGAGGAGCCACAAGCCATGTACAACTGGCTCAAGACCTTGGTGAATCAAGTGCGCAACCTCGGGAGCACAAAATGGGATGACCATGAAATGGTCAAGGTTATTCTAAGATCACTTGTTTTTCTTAACCCGGCACAAGTTCAATTAATTCGTGGTGATCCTAGATATAAGCTAATGTCTCCCGAGGAGGTTATAGGAAAGTTTGTGAGCTTTGAATTGATGATCAAAGGCTCCAAACAAATCATCGAGCGAGGCGCCACCTCCACACCCGAGGTGCAACCCATCGCCTTCAAAACGACGGAGGAGAAGAAAGAAGAGTCTACATCAAGTAAGCTCCCCATCGACGCCTCCAAGCTCGACAACGAGGAAATGGCGCTCATCATCAAGAGCTTCCGCCAAATCCTCAAGCAAAGGAGGGGGAAATATTACAAGTCCCGCTCCAAGAAAGTTTGCTACAAATGTGGTAAGCCCGGTCATTTTATTGCTAAATGTCCATTGTCTAGTGATAGTGACAGGGGCGACGACAAGAAGGGAAAGAGGAAGGAAAATAAGAGATACTACAAGAAAAAGGGCAGCGATGCCCACGTGTGTCGGGAATGGGACTCCGATGAGAGCTCCACCGACTCCTCCTCCGACGAGGACGCCACGAACATCACCGTCCACAAAGGCCTCCTCTTCCCCAACGTCGGCCACAAATGCCTCATGGAAAAAGACAGCAAAAAGAAGAAGGTAAAATCTAGAGCTTCCACTAAATATGCAACATCTAGTGACGAGGCTAGCTCTAGTGATGATGAGGATGATTTGCTTACCCTGTTTGCCAACTTAAACATGCAACAAAAAGAAAAATTAAATGAATTGATTAGTGCTATTCATGAGAAGGATGAACTCTTGGATAGCTAAGAGGATTTCCTTATTAAGGAAAACAAGAAGCATGTTAAAGTTAAAAATGCTTATGCTCAGGAAGTAGAAAAATGTGAAAAATTGACTAGTGAGCTAAGCACTTGCCATGACACCATTTCCAACCTTAGATTTGAAAATGCTAAATTGATTGCTAAGGTTGAGAAGTTAAATGTTTGTGATAATTCTCTTGTGAACCTTAAAAATGAAAATGCTAGTTTAATTGCTAAGATTGACAAATTGAATGAATCACTTTCTAGCCTTAAGATTGAGAATGATAAATTAATGTCTAAGGCGAAAGATTTAAATGTTTGCAATGTTTCTATCTCCAATCTTAGAAATGAGAATGCCATGTTACATGCTAAGATTGATGAATTAAATGTTTGCAAACCCTCTACATCTATAGTTAGCCATGTTTCCATTTGTACTAGATGTAGAGACATTAATGTTGATGCTATCCATGATCACCTAGCTTTAATTAAACAACAAAATGATCACATAGCACAACTAACTGGCAAAATTAATGAGCATGAGATGGAAAATGAAAAATTTAAATTTGCTAGAAGTATTCTTTATAATGGGAGACGCCCTGGCATTAAGGATGGCATTGGCTTCCAACCGGGAGACAATGTCAAGCTTAATGCCCCTAAGAAATTGTCTAACTTTGTTAAGGGAAAAGCTCCCATGGTTCAGGATAATGAGGGCTATATTTTATATCCTGCTGGTTATCCCAAACACAAAATTAGGAAAATTCATTCTAGGAAGTCTCACTCTGGCTCTCATCATGCTTTTATGTATAAGAGTGAGGCATCTAGCTCTAGGCAATCCACTCATGTTAAATTGCCTAATAAGAAAACTCCTATTGCATCAAATGAGCCAAATGTTTCATTTAAAACTTTTGATGCATCATATGTTTTAACTAACAAATCAGGCAAAGTAGTTGCCAAATATGTTGGGGGCAAACACAAGGGCTCCAAGACTTGTGTTTGGGTACCCAAGGTGCTTGTTTCTAATGTAAAAGGATCCAAGACCGTTTGGGTACCTAAGAACAAGGCCTAAACTTGTTTTGTAGGTTTATGCATCCGGGGGCTCAAGTTGGATCATTGATAGCGGGTTCACAAACCACATGACAGGGGAGAAAAGGATGTTGTCCTCCTACGAGAAAAATGATGATCCCCAAAGAGCTATCACATTCGGGGATGGAAATCAAGGTTTGGTCAAAAAACTTGGTAAAATTGCTATATCTCCTGACCATTCTATTTCCAATGTTTTTCTTGTAAATTTTTTAGATTATAACTTGCTTTCAGTTTCTCAATTATGCAAAATGGGCTACAATTGTCTTTTTACGGATATAGGTGTTACTGTCTTTAGAAGAAGTGATAATTCAGTAGCATTTAAGGGAGTATTAGAGGGTCAGCTATACTTAGTTGATTTCAATAGAGCTGAACTCGATACTTGCTTAATTGCTAAGACTAATATGGGTTGGCTTTGGCATCACCGACTAGCCCATGTTGGGATGAAGAATCTTCACAAGCTTCTAAAAGGAGAACACATTTTGGGACTAACAAATGTTCATTTTAAGAAAGACAGGGCTTGTAGCGCATGTCAAGCAAGGAAGCAAGTTGGTGTTCATCATCCACACAAGAACATCATGATGACCGACAGGCCGCTTGATCTACTCCACATGGATCTATTCGGCCCGATCGCTTACATAAGCATCGGCGGGAGTAAGTATTGTCTTGTAATTGTGGATGACTATTCTCGCTTCACTTGGGTGTTCTTTTTGCAGGAAAAATCTCAAACCCAAGAGACCTTAAAGGGATTCTTGAGACGAGCTCAAAATGAGTTCGGCTTAAGGATCAAAAAGATTAGAAGCGACAATGGGATGGAGTTCAAGAATTCTCAAATAGAAGGTTTTCTTGAGGACGAGGGCATCAAGCATGAGTTCTCTTCTCCCTACTGAAAGGGAAATGTGCCCTTGGGCCATTTCTAAGTATTTTGGTAATTGAGTGCCAACACAAGTGCTTAAATGTGAATCTATGCCTATGGATGAACAAAGTGCAAATCACGAGTAAAGGTATGTTTCTAAGCCTTAGTACATTAGTTTTGTGTACTAATATACTTATCTAAGTGTTAGAAACAGAGAGAAGGAGAAAAGAAGAGAGTTGGCTGTGTACAGCCAAAAGGCTGCTTCGGTCTAGGGCACCGGACTGTCCGGTGGTGCACCGGACAGTGTCCGGTGCGCCAGGCTGCCTCGGGCGAAGAGGCCGCTCTCGGGAAATTGCCGACGGCGTACGGCTATAATTCACCGGACTGTCCGGTGTGCACCGGACTGTCCGGTGAGCCAATGGTCGGCCGAGCCAACGGTCGGCCGCGGAATCTGCGCGCGACACGTGGCCTGGCCAACGGTCGGAAGGGGGCACCGGACTGTCCGGTGTGCACCGGACATGTCCGGTGTGCACCGGACATGTCCGGTGCGCCATCGGCTCCCAGATCTCCAACGGTCGGCAACGGTCGGCTGCGCTGTTTAAGGAAATAAATCGGGCACCGGACAGTGTCCGGTGTGCACCGGACTGTCCGGTGCACCCGACGACAGAAGGCAAGGATGGCCTTCCAGATTTGTTCTCAACGGCTCCTAGCTGCCTTGGGGCTATAAAAGGGGCCCCTAGGCGCATGGAGGAGTACACCAAGCATTCCTACAACATTCCTAAGCACCAAGACATCGATCTCGCGCATTCGTTTCATTGTGATAGCATATAGAGCTCTTGTGGAGTTGTGAACTCTTTGAGTTGTGTTGCGAGCTCTTGTTGCTGCTTGTGTGCGTGTTGTTGCTCTGATCTTTTGAAGTCTTGTGTGCGTTGCTCATTCCCTCCCTTACTCCGTATTTCTTTGTGAATCTCAAGTGTAAGGGCGAGAGACTCCAAAGTTGTGGAGATTCCTCGCAAACGGGATATTGAAAGGCAAAGCAAAACACCGTGGTATTCAAGTTGGTCTTTGGACCGCTTGAGAGGGGTTGATTGCAACCCTCGTCCGTTGGGACGCCACAACGTGGAGTAGGCAAGCATTGGTCTTGGCCGAACCACGGGATAAACCATTGTGTCATCTCTGTGTTTGATCTCCTGTGGTATTGTGTTTTGTTGAGACTCCTCTCTAGCCACTTGGCAATAATTGTGCTAACACTTAACAAGTTTTTGTGGCTATAAGTTTAAGTTTTACAGGATCACCTATTCACCCCCCCCTCTAGGTGCTCTCAATTGGTATCGGAGCCGTTCTCTTCAAGAAAGGGACTAACCGCCCGAAGAGATGGATCCTAAGGGGAAGGGAATCGTGATCAACGATAAGGAGAAGGAGTCCTTCGTCAACGAGCCCAAAGATGACAAGCCTACCGACTCCGGCTCGGACCATAGACGGAAGGAAGGGAAGAAGAAGAAGACAAGGCGCATCAAGGAGATCGTCTACTACGACGTTAGCGACGAATCTTCCTCTTCCCAAAAGGGCAACGACGACAACGACTATGACAAACAAAAGACGGTTAACTCAAACTTTTCTTTTGATTATTCGCGCATTCCGCATAGCTCAAATGCTCATTTGCTCCCCATTCCACTTGGCAAGCCTCCTCACTTTGATGGAGAGGACTACGGATTTTGGAGTCACAAAATGCGTACTCACCTATTTTCTCTCCATCCAAGCATTTGGGAGATTGTGGAAAGTGGAATGAAATTTGATAGCTCGGATAGCCCTTCGTTTATTAATGAACAGATCCATAAAAATGCACAAGCTACTACTGTGTTGCTAGCCTTTTTGTGCAGGGACGAGTATCACAAGGTGAGCGGCTTGGACAATGCCAAGCAGATTTGGGACACCCTCAAGATCTCTCATGAGGGGAATGGTGTCACCTTACTCACCAAGATGGAGTTGGTGGAGGGCGAGCTCGGACGATTCGCGATGATAAGGGGCGAGGAGCCGACACAAACATACAACCGGCTCAAGATCCTTATCAACAAAATAAGGAGCTACGGAAGCACGCGATGGACGGATCACGACGTCGTCCGCCTAATGCTATGGTCATTTACCGTTCTTGATCCTCACTTGGTGAACAATATTCGTGAAAATCCTAGGTACATCAAGATGTCGCCCGAAGAAATTCTTGGAAAATTTGTAAGCGGGCGAATGATGATCAAGGAGGCGAGGTACGTGGACGACGCGTTGAATGGCCCAATCCATGAGCCTCAACCCATTGCTCTCAAGGCAACAAGGAGCAAGGAGGCGCTACCCAGCAAGGTGGCGCAAATTGAGGCGGCCGGTCTTAATGATGAAGAGATGGCCCTCATCATCAAAAGATTCAAGACGACACTAAAGGGTCGCAAGGGACAGCCAAGCAAGACTAAGACCAAGGGAAAGCGATCATGCTTCAAATGCGGTAAGCTTGGTCATTTTATTGCTAACTGTCCCGACAATGATAGTGACCAGGAACACGGGAGCAAGAGGGAAAAGAAGAAGCATTACAAGAAGGCCAATGGCGAGGCACATATCGGAAAGGAGTGGGACTCGGATTGCTCCTCCTCCGACTCCGACAATGAAGGACTCGCCGCCACTGCCTTCAACAAGTCATCCCTCTTCCCCAACGAGCGTCACACATGCCTTATGGCAAGGGAGAAGAAGGTACGTAATCAAAACAATATCACTTATGATTCTTCCAGTGATGATGAGTCTAGTGATGATGAAATAGATTACTCCAGTTTGTTCAAGGGATTGGATAGAACTAAAATAGATAAAATTAATGAATTGATTGATGCCTTGAATGAAAAAGATAGACTCTTAGAAAAACAAGAGGACCTTTTGTATGAAGAGCATGACAAATTTGTAGAGGCACAAAAATCTTATGCTTTAGAAGTTAAAAGAAATGAAGTGCTTTCTAGTGAACTATCTTCTTGTCATGAAACCATTGCTACTTTAAAGAGTGTTAATGATGACCTAAATGCTAAAGTAGCTAGTAAATCTAATTCTTGTGTAGAACATGTTGAGATTTGCACTAGGTGTAAAGATTTCGATGTTGATGCTTGTAGTGATCATTTAGTTTCAATTTCTAAATTAACTGAGGAATTGGCTAGTCTTAATGCCCAACTTAAGACTAGCAAGAATGAATTTGATAAACTAAAATTTGCAAGGGATGCCTACACGATCGGTAGACACCCCTCAATTAAGGATGGACTTGGCTTCAAGAGGGAAGCCAAGAACTTAACAAGCCATAAGGCTCCTATTCCCGCTAAGGAGAAAGGGAAGGCCCCTATGGCTACTAGTGCTAAAAAGAACCATGCCTTTTTGTATCATGATAGGAGACAAACTAGAAATGCTTATAGGAGTTATAATGCTTATGATGATTCTGACTCTAATGCTATGTTTGCTTCTAGTTCTTCATATGTGCATGATAGAAATGTTGGTAGAAGGGATGTTGTTCATAATATGCCTAGGAGAAATGTTGTTAATATTCCTAGGAAAGTTAATGAGCCTTCTACAATATATCATGCTTTGAATGCTTCCTTTGCAATTTGTAGAAAGGATAGAAATATAGTTGCTAGGAAGTTAGGGGCAAGATGCAAGGGAGACAAAACTTGCATTTGGGTCCCTAAGAATATTTGTGCTAACCTTGTAGGACCCAACATGAGTTGGGTACCTAAAACCCAAGCCTAAATTTGCCTTGCAGGTTTATGCATCCGGGGGTTCAAGCTGGATTATCGACAGCGGATGCACAAACCATATGACGGGGGAGAAGAAGATGTTCACCTCCTACGTCAAGAATAAGGATTCCCAAGATTCAATCATATTCGGTGATGGGAATCAAGGCAAGGTAAAAGGGTTAGGTAAAATTGCAATTTCTAATGAGCACTCTATCTCTAATGTGTTTTTAGTAGAGTCTCTAGGATATAATTTGCTATCGGTTAGTCAATTATGCAATATGGGATATAATTGTCTATTTACAAATGTAGATGTGCCTGTCTTTAGAAGAAGTGATGGTTCACTAGCTTTTAAGGGTGTATTAGACGACAAACTTTATTTAGTTGATTTTGCAAAAGAAGAAGCCGGTCTAGATGCATGCTTAATAGCTAAGACTAGCATGGGCTGGCTGTGGCATCGCCGCTTAGCACATGTGGGGATGAAGAACCTTCACAAGCTTCTAAAGGAAGAACACGTGATAGGTTTGACTAACGTTCAATTCGAAAAAGATAGACCTTGTGCAGCTTGTCAAGCAGGTAAACAAGTGGGAGGAGCACATCACAGCAAGAATGTGATGACCACCTCAAGACCGCTGGAGCTGCTGCATATGGACCTCTTCGGACCCGTCGCCTATCTGAGCATAGGAGGAAGTAAGTATGGTCTAGTTATTGTTGATGACTTTTCCCGCTTCACTTGGGTGTTCTTTTTGCAGGATAAGTCTGAAACCCAAGGGACCCTCAAGCGCTTCCTCAGGAGAGCTCAAAATGAGTTTGAGCTCAAGGTGAAGAAGATAAGGAGCGACAACGGGTCCGAGTTCAAGAACCTTCAAGTGGAGGAGTTCCTTGAAGAGGAAGGGATCAAGCACGAGTTCTCCACTCCCTACACACCACAGCAAAATGGTGTGGTAGAGAGGAAGAACAGGACGCTCATCGACATGGCGAGGACGATGCTAGGAGAGTTCAAGACCCCCGAGTGCTTTTGGACGGAAGCCGTGAACACGGCTTGCCACGCCATCAACAGAGTCTACCTTCATCGCCTCCTCAAGAAGACGTCGTATGAGCTACTAACCGGTAACAAACCCAATGTATCTTACTTTCGTGTATTTGGGAGCAAGTGCTACATTCTAGTGAAGAAGGGTAGAAATTCTAAATTTGCTCCCAAAGCTGTAGAAGGGTTTTTGTTAGGTTATGACTCAAATACAAAGGCGTATAGAGTCTTCAACAAATCATCGGGTTTGGTTGAAGTCTCTAGCGACGTTGTATTTGATGAGACTAATGGCTCTCCAAGAGAGCAAGTTTTTGATTGTGATGATGTAGATGAAGAAGATGTTCCGACGGTCGCTATACGAACCATGGCGATTGGAGAAGTGCGGCCACAGGAACAAGATGATCAAGATCAACCTTCTTCCTCAACTATGGTGCATCCCCCAACTCAAGACAATGAACAGGTCCATCAACAGGAGGCGTGTGATCAAGGGGGAGCACAAGATGATCATGTGATGGAGGAAGAAGCGCAACCGGCACCTCCAACCCAAGTTCGAGCGATGATTCAAAGGGATCATCCCGTCGACCAAATTCGGGGTGACATTAGCAAGGGAGTAACTACTCGATCTCGATTAGTAAATTTTTGTGAGCATTACTCCTTTGTCTCTTCTATTGAGCCTTTCAGGGTAGAGGAGGCCTTGCTAGATCCGGACTGGGTGTTGGCCATGCAGGAGGAGCTCAACAACTTCAAGAGGAATGAAGTTTGGACACTGGTGCCTCGTCCGAAGCAAAATGTTGTGGGAACCAAGTGGGTGTTCCGCAACAAACAGGACGAGCACGGGGTAGTGACGAGAAACAAGGCTCGACTTGTGGCAAAAGGTTATGCCCAAGTCGCAGGTTTGGATTTCGAGGAGACTTTTGCTCCTGTGGCTAGGCTAGAATCAATTCGTATCTTGCTAGCATATGCCGCTCGTCATTCTTTCAGGTTGTACCAAATGGATGTGAAGAGCGCTTTCCTCAACGGGCCAATCAAGGAGGAGGTGTACGTGGAGCAACCCCCTGGCTTCGAGGATGAACGGTACCCCGACCATGTGTGTAAGCTCTCTAAGGCGCTCTATGGACTTAAGCAAGCCCCAAGAGCATGGTATGAATGCCTTAGAGACT
This sequence comes from Zea mays, assembly GCF_902167145.1. Classification (NCBI taxonomy): domain Eukaryota; kingdom Viridiplantae; phylum Streptophyta; class Magnoliopsida; order Poales; family Poaceae; genus Zea; species Zea mays. Next base: position 56,212,883 of record NC_050104.1, on the reverse strand, counting down.
TTCTAATTATTAATGCTTTCAAGGTTGGGAAAGCCGATCCAACTCTTTTTACAAAGACATGTGATGGTGATTTGTTTGTGTGCCAAATTTATGTCGATGACATAATATTTGGTTCTACTAACCAAAAGTCTTGTGAAGAGTTTAGCAGGGTGATGACGCAGAAATTCGAGATGTCGATGATGGGCGAGTTGAACTACTTCCTTGGGTTCCAAGTGAAGCAACTCAAGGACGGCACCTTCATCTCCCAAATGAAGTACACGCAAGATCTGCTAAAGCGGTTTGGGATGAAGGACGCCAAGCCCGCAAAGACTCCGATGGGAACCGACGGACACACCGACCTCAACAAAGGAGGTAAGTCCGTTGATCAAAAAGCATACCGGTCCATGATAGGTTCTTTGCTTTATTTATGTGCTAGTAGACCGGATATTATGCTTAGTGTATGCATGTGTGCTAGATTTCAATCCGATCCTAAGGAATGTCACTTAGTGGCGGTGAAGCGAATCCTTAGATATTTAGTTGCTACGCCTTGCTTCGGGCTCTGGTATCCAAAGGGGTCTACCTTTGACTTGGTTGGATACTCAGACTCCGACTATGCTGGATGTAAGGTCGATAGGAAGAGTACATCGGGGACGTGCCAATTCTTAGGAAGGTCCCTGGTGTCGTGGAACTCTAAGAAACAAACTTCCGTTGCCCTATCCACCGCTGAGGCCGAGTACGTTGCCGCAGGACAGTGTTGCGCGCAACTACTTTGGATGAGGCAAACCCTCCGGGACTTTGGCTACAATCTGAGCAAAGTCCCACTCCTATGTGATAATGAGAGTGCTATCCGCATGGCGGAAAATCCTGTTGAACACAGCCGCACAAAGCACATAGACATCCGGCATCACTTTTTGAGAGACCACCAGCAAAAGGGAGATATCGAAGTGTTTCATGTTAGCACCGAGAACCAGCTAGCCGATATCTTTACCAAGCCTCTAGATGAGAAAACCTTTTGCAGGCTGCGTAGTGAGCTAAATGTCTTAGATTTGCGGAACTTGGATTGAATTGTAGCATACATGTGTTTATGCTTTTGATCATGTTCATTCTGCATTTTGTTGCTTATTGTGGTGCTCAAGTTGTACAAACACTCCCTGGACCTCACAAGTCTGTTGCAAAGTGATGCACATGTTTAGGGGGCGATGTGTTACAACTTGACCCTTTGAGACTAACTATGTAGTTGAGTTTGCTTGATTTAGTCTCGAAGGAGAATTGAAAGGGAAAAGGTGGACTTGGACCATGAAAGACTTCCACTGCACTCCGATGAGAGGGTAACTTATTCCAAGTTCATCTCACGTACTCTTATTGCCTTTGCATTCTTATTGAAGATTTTGGTGAGGCAATGGGGTTATAGGGCCAAGATTGATCCCGTTTTGGTGCTTGATGCCAAAGGGGGAGAAAATAAAGGCCAAAGCAATAAATGGATCAGCTACCACTTGAGAAATTTTGAAAATAGTGAAATAGAGCTTTTTGTTTTGTCAAAACTCTCTTATTGTCTCTTATTGTCTCTTTTGTCAAAAGTTGGCTTTTTTGTGGGGAGAAGTAGTGATTATGGGAAAAAGGGGGAGTTTTTGAAATCTTTGTTCAATCTCTTTTGGAATGACTCTCTTTATGCTTCAACATGTGTGTTTGACTTAGAGATAGAGATTTGAGTTTGACTTGCAAAAACAAACCAAGTGGTGGCAAAGGATGATCCATATATGCCAAAATTGAATAAAACTAAAATTTATTTTATTTGAAGTGATTTTGCACTTGTTTTAGTTGCTTTATGTTGTGTTGGCATAAATCACCAAAAAGGGGGAGATTGAAAGGGAAATGTGCCCTTGGGCCATTTCTAAGTATTTTGGTAATTGAGTGCCAACACAAGTGCTTAAATGTGAATCTATGCCTATGGATGAACAAAGTGCAAATCACAAGTAAAGGTATGTTTCTAAGCCTTAGTACATTAGTTTTGTGTACTAATATACTTATCTAAGTGTTAGAAACAGAGAGAAGGAGAAAAGAAGAGAGTTGGCTGTGTACAGCCAAAAGGCTGCTTCGGTCTGGGGCACCGGACTGTCCGGTGGTGCACCGGACAGTGTCCGGTGCGCCAGGATGCCTCGGGCGAAGAGGCCACTCTCGGGAAATTGCCGACGGCGTACGACTATAATTCACCGGACTGTCCGGTGTGCACCGGACTGTCCGGTGAGCCAATGGTCGGCCGAGCCAACGGTCGGCCGCGGAATCTGCGCGCGACACGTGGCCTGGCCAACGGTCGGAAGGGGGCACCGGACTGTCCGGTGTGCACCGGACATGTCCGGTGCGCCATCGGCTCCCAGATCTCCAACGGTCGGCAACGGTCGGCTGCGCTGTTTAAGGAAATAAATCGGGCACCGGACAGTGTCCGGTGCGCCCGACGACAGAAGGCAAGGATGGCCTTCCAGATTTGTTCTCAACGGCTCCTAGCTGCCTTGGGGCTATAAAAGGGGCCCCTAGGCGCATGGAGGAGTACACCAAGCATTCCTACAACATTCCTAAGCACCAAGACATCGATCTCGCGCATTCGTTTCATTGTGATAGCATATAGAGCTCTTGTGGAGTTGTGAACTCTTTGAGTTGTGTTGCAAGCTCTTGTTGCTGCTTGTGTGCGTGTTGTTGCTCTGATCTTTTGAAGTCTTGTGTGCGTTGCTCATTCCCTCCCTTACTCCGTATTTCTTTGTGAATCTCAAGTGTAAGGGCGAGAGACTCCAAAGTTGTGGAGATTCCTCGCAAACGGGATATTGAAAGGCAAAGCAAAACACCGTGGTATTCAAGTTGGTCTTTGGACCGCTTGAGAGGGGTTGATTGCAACCCTCGTCCGTTGGGACGCCACAACGTGGAGTAGGCAAGCATTGGTCTTGGCCGAACCACGGGATAAACCATTGTGTCATCTCTGTGTTTGATCTCCTGTGGTATTGTGTTTTGTTGAGACTCCTCTCTAGCCACTTGGCAATAATTGTGCTAACACTTAACAAGTTTTTGTGGCTATAAGTTTAAGTTTTACAGGATCACCTATTCACCCCCCCTCTAGGTGCTCTCACCTACACACCACAACAAAATGGTGTAGTGGAGAGGAAGAATAGAACTCTACTTGACATGGCGAGGACCATGCTTGATGAGTACAAGACTTCGGACCGGTTCTGGGCGGAAGCAATCAACACCGCTTGCTACGCCATCAACCGTCTCTACCTTCACCGAATCCTCAAGAAGACATCCTATGAACTTCTAACTGGTAAAAAGCCCAATGTTTCATATTTTAGAGTCTTTGGTAGCAAATGTTTTATTCTTGTTAAAAGAGGTAGAAAATCTAAATTTGCTCCTAAGGCTGTAGAAGGCTTTTTACTAGGATATGATTCAAACACAAGGGTATATAGAGTCTTTAACAAGTCCACTGGACTAGTTGAAGTTTCTTGTGACATTGTGTTTGATGAGACTAACGGCTCTCAAGTAGAGCAAGTTGATCTTGATGAGCTAGATGATGAAGAGGCTCCATGTGTTGCGCTAAGGAACATGTCCATTGGGGATGTGTGTCCTATGTAATCCAAAGAGCCTCCACAAGCACATGATCAACCGTCATCTTCCATGCAAGCATCTCCACCAACTCAAGATGAGGATCAAGTTCAAGATGATGAGAATGACCATCAAGAAGATGAGCCACCTCAAGAAGAGGACAATGATCAAGGGGGAGATGCCAATGATCAAGACAAGGAAGATGATCAGGGTCCAAGACCGCCACACCTAAGAGTCCACCAAGCGATACAACAAGATCACCCCGTGAACTCCATCCTCTGCGATATTCATAAGGAGGTAACCACTCGATCTCGTGTCGCTCATTTTTGTGAACATTACTCTTTTGTGTCTTCTATTGAGCCATACAGGGTAGAAGATGTCTTAAGAGATTCGGATTGGGTGTTGGCAATGCAAGAGGAACTCAACAACTTCACGAGGAATGAGGTATGGCATCTTGTTCCACGTCCTAATCAAAATTTTGTAGGAACCAAGTGGGTCTTCCACAACAAGCAAGATGAGCATGGTGTGGTGACAAGGAACAAAGCCCGACTTATGGCCAAGGGATATTCACAAGTCGAAGGTTTGGATTTCGGTGAAACCTATGCACCCGTAGCTAGGCTTGAGTCAATTCGTATATTACTTGCCTATGCTACTTACCATGGCTTTAAGCTCTATCAAATGGACGTGAAAAGTGCCTTCCTCAATGGACCAATCAAAGAGGAGGTCTATGTTGAGCAACCTCCCAGCTTTGAAGATACTGAGTAGCCTAACCATGTGTATAAACTCTCTAAGGCGCTTTATGGGCTCAAGCAAGCCCCAAGAGCATGGTATGAATGCCTAAGAGATTTCCTTATCACTAATGGTTTCGAAGTCAGAAAAGCCGATCCTACACTCTTTACTAAAACCATTGCAAATGATTTGTTTGTACGCCAAATTTATGTTGATGATATCATATTTGGGTCTACTAACAAATCCACTTGTGAAGAGTTTAGTAGGATCATGATTCAAAAATTCGAGATGTCTATGATGGGGGAGTTGAAGTATTTTCTAGGATTTCAAGTCAAGCAACTCCAAGAGGACACCTTCATTAGCCAAACGAAGTACATTCAAGACATACTCACCATGTTTGGGATGAAGGATGCCAAGCCCATCAAGACACCCATGGGAACCAATGGGCATCTCAACCTCGACACGGGAGGTAAATCCGTAGATCAAAAGGTATACCAGTCGATGATAGGATATTTACTCTATTTATGTGCATCTCAACCGGATATTATGCTTTCCGTATGCATGTGTGCAAGATTTCAAGCCAATCCTAAGGAAGTTCACCTTAGGGCCGTGAAACGAATCTTGAGATATTTAGTTCATACACCTAAGTTTGGTCTTTGGTACCCCAAGAGATCCACTTTTGATTTAATAGGTTATTCAGATGCTGATTGGGCAGGGTGTAAAATTGATAGGAAGAGCACATCAGGGACTTGTCGGTTTCTGGGAAGATCCCTGGTGTCTTGGGCTTCAAAGAAACAAAATTTAGTAGCTCATTCTAGCGCCGAAGCTGAGTACATTGCCGCAGGCCATTGTTGCGTGCAATTGCTTTGGATGAGGCAAACCCTTAGGGACTATGGCTACAAATTAACCAAAGTCCCTCTCCTATGTGATAATGAGAGTGCAATCCGCATGGCGGATAATCCCGTTGAGCACAGCCACACTAAGCACATAGCCATTCGGTATCACTTTTTGAGGGATCACCAACAAAGGGGGGATATCGAGATTGCTTATGTTAGCACCAAAGAACAATTTGCCGATATCTTTACCAAACCATTAGATGAGAAAATCTTTACCAAAAATAGGAATGAGCTAAACATTCTTGATTCTCGGAATTTTTATTGATATTTTGCACACATAGCTCATCTATGTACATTTGATCATATCTCTTTCATGTGCTATGACTAATGTGTTTCCAAGTGTATTACATGCTAAGTCATAGATTGGAAGGGAAATGGAGTCTTCGGCGAAGACAAGGCTTCCACTCCACTCTACCGATATTTTTATCCTTCGCCGTCACTCCGCATCGCTCTCCACATTGGTATAATCCTTAACTCATATATTGTTTGCCAAAGGGGGAGAGAATCTAAAAAGGGCTCTAAAGACTCTGTTTTTGGCGATTATTGCCAAAGGGGGAGAGAGTATTAGTCCAAAGCAAAAGGACCGCACCACCAAACCAATTTCAAAATTTTTCGAGACAAAGTTTTCAATGTTTTCAATTGGTATCTTATTCCTCTAAGAAATTCTATCTCATTTGGTATCCATATCTTCAGGAGGAGTTTTTCAAAAATTGATATCTAAACTATTTGATCTTCTTTCAAATAGAAAAACCCTCGTGAACACTAAGAGGAAAATTTCATTAAGGGGGAGTTTTGTTTAGTCAAAGGAAAAGCATTTGAAACAGGGGGAGAAAATTTCAAATCTTGAAAATGCTTCTCAAAATCTTATTCATATACCTTTGACTACTTGCAAAAAGACTTTGAAAAGAATTTCCAAAAGAATTTGCAAAAACAAAACAAGTGGTGCAAATGTGGTCCAAAATGTTATATAAGAAGAAAACAATCCATGCATATCTTATGAAAGTATAAATTGGTTTAATTCCAAGTAACCTTTGCACTTACCTTATGCAAACTAGTTCAATTATGCACTTATGTATTTGCTTTGGTTTTTGTTGGCATCAATCACCAAAAATGGGGAGATTGAAAGGGAAATAGGGTCAAACCTTTTCCTAAATGATTTTGGTGGTTGAATTGCCCAACACAAATAATTGGACTAACTAGTTTGCTCTAGATTATAATTTCTCCAGGTGACAAAGGTTCAACACAAACCAATAAAAAGTCCAAGATAGGGTTCAAAAAGAAAGGAGCAAAGAAAACCAAAGGCTGCCCTAGTCTGGCGCACCGGACTGTCCGGTGTGCCACTGGACAGTGTCTGGTGCACCAGGGAGATCAACTTTGAACTGCTCAGCTTCGGGTTTTCTTCAGGCCACTCCACTATAATTCACCGGACTGTCCGGTGTGCCAGCGGAGCAACGACCTCCAAGCGCAACGGTCGACTCCAACGGTCGGCTGACAGGTGAACATTGCGCGAACAGTTCACGCAGAGCCAGAGCAGCGCCAGAAGGCGCACCAGGCAGTGAACAGTGACTGTCCGGTGCACCACCGGACTGTCCGGTGGCCCCATCTGTCAGAGCTCCAATGGTCAAACCCTAATGGTTGGGTGACGTGGCTGGCGCACCGGACAGTGTCCGGTGCGCGCATCGACAGACAGCCTCCCCAACGGCCATTTTGGTGGGTGGGGCTATAAATACCCCCCAACCACCACCACTTCAAGGCATCCAAGTTTTCAGCCATCACATTCAATACAAGAGCTCTAGACTTCACTCTAAGACACAAACAAGAGATCAAATCCTCTCCCAAGTCCGGAATCACTCCAAACAATTAGTGACTAGTGAGAGAGAGATATTTGTGTTCATTTGAGTTCTTGTCGCTTGGATCGCTTTTCTTCTTCCCCATTCTTGTTCTCAACACCTTTGTAATCAAAGCAAGAGACACTAAGTTGTGGTGGTCCTTGTGGGGTCTAAGTGATCCATTTGATTGAGGAGAAAAGCTCGCCGGTCTTAGTGATCAGTGGAGAGAGGGAAAGGGTTGAAAGAGACTCGGTCTTTGTGACCACCTCAACGGGGAGTAGGTTTACAAGAACCGAACCTCGGTAAAAGAAATCACCGTGTCATCCGCTTTCATTTGCTTGTGATTTGTTTTCGCCTTCTCTTTCGGACTTGACTTTATTTCTAACGCTAACCCTGGCTTGTAGTTGTGCTTAAAGTTTATAAATTTCAGATTTGCCTATTCACCCCCCTCTAGGCGACTTTCAGAGACCGCAGAGAGCGCAACCTCTTGTGCCTCAAATGAAGACCTCTTGCAAATCAAGAACCAGGAATTCACTCACCTGAAGAACCCCGTTGCCCACTTCATCCACAGAGGAGTGGACATGGATTACGAGGAGAAAAGAAGCAAGCTGGATGGAGGCCCGTCAAGTTGTCCTTCCGACACCTTCGCCCTCAAAGAAGGACGAAAATAAATTCATCACCACGGCAACTCGTTTCTACCCCGACGTCCTCTTCATTGGGGGGAGAGTGGAGTCATCTCCCATCTCCGACGACGAGCCAACCATGCCAAGGGAAGAACCTCCCCAGCGAGAAGCTCGACGATGGAGGAACCGACGCCGGAATATTCGGTGACATCATGAAGCTGGGGAGCGGGACCTAGCATAGCCTGTATCTCGAGATGAAGTCTCGGAAGTAGGAGAAACTCCTGACGAGCGAGTATTTAGAGAAAGGAGGAATTCTCGCCGGCGTGACCGTCGACAAGCTCAAGACCGAGATAGAGAACAAGCCGAACAGGATGCGAGATTACGCCGAGAGAACCCTCTCTTCGCGCGAAACTTGAACCCTGACTTCGCTCGTGCAATGAACACGCCGAGTGAGGTCGGAGGAGTGTTGGCTCGGATAGGTGATGGCCTCCCACGAACTCCGAATGCTGAAGGCTATTGGGGGCTGCTCACTCAGGCAGCTAATCACCTTCTACCCCTCACTCATCACCCGAGCGATCTGCGGCACACCATCAATACTCGGCGAGACGCGAGGGACGACACAAAAATGAGACAAGGCACCGGGAGGAATACGATCGGGACCATGGCGTCCTGGCTCGAAGTCACGCCACCCAGATTGAGTTGGCCGCAGCCTCAACCAGTGGCCCGATCTGGGGACGGTCGAGACGACACATCAGCAACTCCCCTCCCTGGGACCGGCACCATGAACGACGACAGAAGGATACATGTGGAGTATCCGTGCTTACTCCACATCTCAGGGCAATCCAATGGCCCCCCAAACTTCAAAGTCTCCAACGTCGACAAATATGAGCCTAAGCAGGACCTAGGAGGCTGGTTGGCCGTCTATACAACCGCCGCTCGGGCCGCTGGGGCAACCGAAGACGTGATGACTACGTACTTTCCCATCATTCTCGGGTAGGATGCATTGCAATGGCTACGACACCTGCCGCGACACTGCATCGACGACTGGAGCGACTTCAGTCAGCGCTTCATCGCCAACTTTTAGTCCCTCTTCGACAAGCCGGCGCAGCCATGGGACCTCAAATCCATCAGGCGTTGGAGCGATGAAACACTTCGGTCATACCTCAAGAGGTTTCAAACCATGAGAAACCATATTCCCGAAGTCACTGAGGCGGCAGTGATCGAGGACTTCTACCAAGGGTCTAATGACTCGGCCTTCGTCCGAGCCATACTGCAGAAAGCGCCGATCACCTCCGAGCAGCTATTCTGGGAAGCGGACCTCTACATCACCACTGACGAGCGAGCTCAGGACCTTATCGGGGGAGCGAAACCCGCGCCACCAGCGCCACGGCGCGACGCTAACCAGCAACCCGACAAGCGTTAGGAGAAGAGGCCCCGTGAAGAGGTCCATGCCGCCGGACCACCCGTCTCTCGTGCCCGAGGTGCACCCCATGAAGGCGAGCAGACACTGGACGACATCCTCGATGCCCAGTGCCAGTATCACAAGGATATGTGCCATACCCTACAGAAATGCAGGGACTTCAAGCATTCCGTCGGGAATGGCCGACCATTCTAGCCTCTACCACCACCCCAACCACGAGGAGGGTCTAGCGAGCCCCGACGACCTCAACAACAGGAAGGGGGAGGGGGTGGAGCAATCCCACGCGTCGACGGGGAGGTCAACGTCATCTTTGGAGGACACGGGTCGCAGGAGAACAGAAGGCAGTAGAATCTCAACGACCGATAGATACTGGTGGCAACCACCAGTGCCCTAGCCCCCTATCGGTGGTCAGAGTACTCGATCACCTTCACCCGGGCGGATCAATGGCTCAACTTCGACCATTCGGGCAATTACCCGCTCCTCGTCGATCTGGTGATCCGAGAGAGTAGAGTAAAGAAGGTATTAGTGGACGGGGGAAGCGGCATCAATGTTACCTTCCCCCGGACTCTCTTGGGCTTGGGGTCGCACTCAAAGACCTCCACGAGTCAGACACACCTTTCTTCGGCATTGTGCTGACCGAAGGAGAATACCCGCTCGGACACATCTACATGCCCGTTACCTTTGGAACTCCGGAGAACTACAGAACCGAGTTCCTAAGGTTCGAGGTGGCAAGTTTTGACTGCGGATACAACGCCATCATCGGCAGGCCGGAATTGGCAAAATTCATGGCCATTCCACACTATTCGTACATGATATTGAAGATGCCAGGACCACAAGATATCATCACCGTGCGTGTTGACTTCCAAGGCACCACAGAATGCTTTCGAGGAGCTATCCAGGCGGCCCTCACTACTAAACCGCCGACGACTTCCTCCACGCAGGCAAACACAAAGCCTGAGGGAGACCTCACAGTACCTGCGAACGAAGCTCAAGTCGTGACCTCTATGAGGCCGACTTAGGAGACAAAAAAGATGAACCTGGGGTTTGCTGATGAACGCAAGACTGCCATCATCAGCTCCAGCCTCGACGACAAATATGAAAGTGCGTTCGTCCGGTTCCTGCAAGATAACCGAGACGTATTCGCATGGAAACCTGTTGATATGCCGGGAGTCCCGAGAGAACTGGCTGAGCACAAATTGAAGGTCTACCCCCAAGCAAGGCCGATTTGACAGAAACTGCATCATTTCACGCCTGACAAAAGAGAAGCTATTCACGCCGAGTTAGCTCGCTTAGTGGCAGCAGGGTTCATTAGAGAAGTACTGCACCCTGAGTGGCTAGCAAATCCTGTTCTTATACTAAAAAAGAATAAAGTGGATTGGCGCATGTGCGTCGACTATACAGATCTCAGGAAACACTATCTGAAGGATCCCTTCGGACTCCCTAGAATAGACCAGGTGGTTGATTCGACTGCTGATGTTCTATGTTGTCCTTCCTAGACTACTATTCTGGATACCATCATATCAGTTTAGCAAAAGAGGATGAGGAAAAAACTGCATTCATCACCCCGTTTGGAGCTTTCTGCTATACCTCCATGTCGTTCAGCCTCAAGAATGCGGGAGTGACTTACCAGAGAACTATCCAAACATGCTTAGCCGATCACTGGGGCAAGCGGGTAGAAGCTTATGTCGATGACGTGGTAATTAAAACAGAAAACTCAGAAAACTTCATCGAAGATTTGCAGCTGGTCTTCAACAGTCTGAGACGATACCGGTGGAAGCTCAATCCAGAGAAATGTGTTTTCGGAGTACCAACAGGGAAATTACTCAGATTCATTGTCAGCCACCGAGGAATCAAAGCCAACCCAGAAAAAATCGAGGCTATCATGAGAATGGAAGCGCCATGATCACAGAAGAAGGTACAGAGGCTTACTGGATGCATGGTAGCCCTGAGCAGGTTCATATCAAGGCTAGGCGAGAAAGGCATGCCATTCTACAAACTGCTCAGAAAGGTGGACAAGTTTCAGTGGACCATAGAGGCATAGGAAGCTCTAGAAGCACTGAAAAAGTTCCTAACTACACCACCAGTACTCAAGCCACCACACCGGGCCACGACGAATCAGCCAGCAGAAGATCTGTTGATGTACATCTCCTGCACGACTCACGTGGTAAGCATTGTGTTAGTAGTCGAGCGGATGGAGGAAGGACATACATATCCAGTACAGCATCCGGTCTACTTCATCAACGAAGTTCTCGGACCCTCTAAAAAGAAGTATCCCCAAGTTCAAAAACTACTGTACGTGGTGCTTCTAACTGCTCGCAAGCTCCGTCACTACTTTGATGACCACAAAGTCATAATAGTCACCAGATTTCCAATAGGGGATATTCTTCACAACAAAGAAGCCATCGAAAGAATAGCCAAATGGGCCTGCGAACTGGGAGCTCATGACATAGAGTTCCGGCCTCGCACGACAGTAAAGACTCAAGCACTAGTTGACTTCGTATCAGAATGGACTGAGCATCAGGTCCCAAACAATCTAGAGGCTACTGAAGTATGGCGAATGTACTTCGATGGCTCGCTGAAGCTGCAGCGAGCAGGTGCAGGGATCCTCTTCATTGCCCCTGGAGGAGAACAACTCAAGTATGCACTCCACCTATTATTCCTAGAATCAAATAATGCAGCAGAATATGAAGCACTGATCCACGGGTTGAACATCGCCGTGTCACTGGGCGTTAAGAAGTTGGTGGTATACGGAGATTCACTAGTGGTCATAAGCCAGAAAAATAAAGACTGGGATTGGTCGACTGATTCTATGGGCAAATATTATGTAGCCGTCCGAAAACTAGAAGACAAATTTGAAGGGTTAGAATTCCACCACGTGGAAAGAGACCGCAACGCAGCATCAGACGCGTTGTCGAAGCTAGGATCCAGCCGGGCCCAGGTCCCACCCGGGATCTTCATCCGGGAAGCGTTACGCCTGAGTATTCTCTCATATCAGGCAGAAGAATGCAACACCTTGAGCTAACCAGGGTTGGACCCCAATGACTAGAGAGAGCCTATCGTCAGGTACATAAAGAATGAAGAACCAGATGATAAGGCTGCGGCAGAACGCATCGCAAGGCAGTCGGCCCACTACACCCTCATAGGGGGCGCACTGTACAGAAGGGGTGCGACTAGAGTCCTCATGAAGTGCATTTCCTCAACTACTGGGAAGCAGCTATTGTATGAAATCCACGCCGGACAGTGCGGAGTACATGCAACATCCAGAACTCTTGTAGGGAAAGTTTTCAGATCTGGTTTCTATTGGCCAACAGCGAAGAGTGATGCCGCCGAGTTAGTCCAGAGGTGTGAAGCTTGCCAATTCTTATCAAATAAACAACATTTACCTACACAGCAGCTGCAGACCATCCCTATAATATGGCCATTTGCATGCTGGGGGCTGGACATGATCGGACCCTTCAAGAAAGCTTAGGGAGGCTATACTCACGTGCTGGTTGCCATTGATAAGTTCACCAAATGAATAGAGTACAAGTCTGTTGCCTCTTTAACCTCAGCCAAGGCAGTGGAGTTCATACAAGAAATAATATTCAGGTTTGGGATACCAAATAACATCATAACTGACCTAGGATCCAACTCTGAAATCTTCGATTTCTGTGAACAACGGAGTATCTAGATCAAATATGCGTCAGTAGCGCATCCAAGAGCCAATGGCCAGGTGGAAAGAGCCAATGGAATGATACTGGAAGCACTCAGGAAGAAAGTGTTCGACAAAAATGAAAAACTTGCAGGAAAGTGGATCAGAGAGGTGCCATATGTGGTTTGGAGCCTGAGAACTCAACCTAGTCGAGCTCTACATGGAAATACTCTGTTCTTCATGGTCTATGGTTAAGAAGCAGTGCTATCCGCCGACCTCATGTTCGGGGCACCGAGGTTGGTCTTCGAAAACATAGCTAAAGCAGAAGCTACCAGGCTAGAGGATATTGATGTACTGGAGGAAGAGCGATTAAACACAGTAATTCTGATGAGGACATCACTATTATTGATACAACCACACCAGTGACCCCTACACCATTCGTAGCTAATCAAGGACCAATGACACGAGCTCGTGCACGTAAAATTAATTATCAGGTGAAATCGTTCCTTGCTGTTGAAGCTAATTCTTCTTTAAATGAGGTACTAAAGCATGGTGATAACTTTATTATGCTTAGGTGTTTGGGAGTTGAACCATCTTGGAGTGAAGACGGCAGAAATGTGATTAAATCTGTTGGACTCGAAGGGATTTCGTAACTGCAGCAAGTGCAAGTTGAAGAGGCCATATCTTTCAACTCCCAAGGCCAATGAAGGCAAATAAGCACTTGATGGAAAAGCACTCTTCGTCTACTTCTTGGTGGAGAAAGAATCAATTAGAGATACCAAATGAGGCATCCAGAAACTGTCGAGAGAACTTCATGACTCCACCAGCCCGAGGGAATTCGTAACTGTAGCAAGCACCATATTAAATGGAGCATATCTTTCATCTCCCAAGGTTGTTTAGTGCAAATAAGTACTTGTTGGAAAGCTCTCTTCATCTACTTTCTGGAGGATGGAGAATCAATGGGAGAAACCAAACGACACGTCCAGAAACTATGAAGAGAGCTTCATTCTCCACTAGAACTTCTTTCTATTCCTCTATTTAAGCAACTAGCAGCCACCAAAGAACTTGGGTTTTTGTTTGATGTAAGTTTAGCCTTTGCTACTTCCTTGTAAACGCGTATCGGCTAGACCACCCGGATACTTGAAACAGAACCCCAACTTTATCAGATCTATGAGCGTCTGCTTTTTATCTTGTTCTTGCTTGTTCTCGATTGCTTGCAGGTTCAAGGCTATTCTTGGCACGGCAAGAGCAGCAACAACAGGAGCCCGTGTAACTATTGCTAAGGCGCAACACCCTTGTGGTTTTTATAGTCGGATAGCACAACGTCGACCTCCACCCCAAATTGTAGTTATTAGGAGACGATGTACCTGTCGCTCAAGGTGTCGCACCATCTTGGTTGTGGTAGTCGGGCAGCCAACGTCGTTCTCCAACAAGTTTTCCACCTCCATCATCTCTCATCGAAAGATCGGACACTCTTCTACCCGTTGGGTTTATCAAATTTAGTCGGCTAGATAGCAGCAGACCTTGAGGCGCTATCATGATAAAGCCATACGACACTGATCCTTTACAGTGGGAGACTTGGTTCTTCGCCGAATTCTAACGGGGGAAGGACGGCACAAGTTGTCACCACTATGGGAAGGGTCATTCATTGTATCAGAGGTCACTCGGCCGGGATCATACCGGCTTACTCAAATGGATGGCACGGAAGTGGAGAACTCATGGAACATAGAGCATCTTAGAAAGTTTTACCCTTAGCAAGGCCTCAAAAGCTCTCGAAGCAACATTGTACTCTGTAATCGGGGACTTCATCATCAATAAAGTTGTCGTTTTCAAAGGCATTCAGACTCTTGACTATCAGCTGACTTCGATTCAATTGAACTTGAAATCAATATGCTAACTCGGCTTAGGGTGACCACTATATCCTACTAACGGAGCAATTGGATTAAGTCGGTGACAACTAAAGACGGTGCGACATGCTCACGCTAACTCGGCTTAGGTGACCACTATACCCTACTAACGGAGCAATTGACTTAAGTCGGCGACGACTTAAGACGGTGCGACATGCTCACGCTAACTCGGCTTAGGGTGACCACTATACCCTACTAATGGAGCAATCGGCTTAAGTCGGCGACGATTTAAGACGGTGCGACATGCTCACGCTAACTCGACTTAGGGTGACCACTATACCCTACTAATGGAACAATCGACTCAAGTCGGCAATGACTTAAGTCGGCGCGATATGATCACATCTACCCATCCTAGGGCGACCACTATGCCTTACCAGCCACGCGATCGGCTTAATTCGAAAAAAGCCTCAAAACCAGCACGACACATTTACTTTCACAATTGTTCAGGGTGACTGTTATACCCTAACACCAAAACAATTAGTACTCTAGGAAAAAAGAACGTTTTACTCAAGGACATGTTCTGGCGCCCTGTCCACAAAATATTCGAACACAACCATCACACGCACATAAAATTCATATTACACCAAGTGTTTTGCAGGACATCACTGCATCGAAACGTCTTTGCCGGCAATGTCTTTTGTAGGAGCAATCGAAGAAGAAGGACGACTCAAAGCATCAGGCGCAGCCTTGACGTCGGCGATAATGTTGTCAGGCACCACTACGCCGGGCCTCCTCATCAAGATCCGCCCAGCGGGAATGGCTTTGTCCATAGCCTTGTCGCTGAGCCTTCAGAACAGCACAGTTGTCCTCTGAAGCTTTGACAGCTAGTCGGGCAGCTTCTAGCTCCTGTGCAACAAGTTTCTTTGAAGCATGAAGATCTCTAATGGTTGAATCCTTGGTTGATAACAGCTGTCCAAGCTGCTGAACTTCATCTTGGGATACATGAAGCTTGTGACGATGATGGTGCAGGTCCGACATAGTGAAGCGGTGGCTCCTTTCCAAAATAGTCAAGGAGTTGCTAGCGTCACGGTATAATCTGTCCAGATTATCACGAGAGGCTGCGAGTGCTCGTCTCTCCTCCTACGAACAAGAAGCAACATTCAGCACCCAGTCAACAATGAGCGTGGCAAAGTCAACCAAGGAAGTTTACCTCATGTGCCGTCCTTTCAGAGTCAAGTTGAGAATTGAGGGAGGAATTCAAAGAACATGCGTCGTCCAAAGAAGCAGAGGTTTGGGCCAAGTCGACTTGACTCTGAGAATACTTCTTGAGGTCGGAGCATTGTTGGGTCAACTCGGCCCGACTTCGTGAATACTTTTCCTTAAGATCAGAGCACCGCTGGGCCATATCCGACAATGCAGCTGAAAGGGGATGCATGACTAAGAACAAGTTGATCAATAAAAACAACTAAGGAAGCTGTGAGGTCACTAACCAGCGTTCGATGCCTTCAAGTCAGCAATCTGTTTCTGAAGCAGCAATGGGTTCCACTGCATTAGAGACAGAGCTTCTTCTGGGACAGTGGCACCGCACGACCTCAACTAGGCTGACATTCCATCAACCAAAGCCTGTGATCAAAGATAGATAAGCAGAAGAAAGATAATTTACTAATATGAACAATAAAAGGCAAAAAGTTGACTCACCTGAAGATTGGAGAGGAACGATGGCAGACCTAAGGCAGGAGGAGCTATGTCATGGCTTGACGGGCGAAGATCAGCAGGAACAATTTGAAGGGCATTGTCAGGGGTGATCTCAGCGCTGCCAACAGATAGCAGGCTTCTTGCATCTAGCTCGTCGACCTCTAAGGCGACTTGTTCGTTCAAAACTGTGGAAGCATGCACCGCCGTCGCCCCATAAGACCGAGGTGGAGACGACCCAACATGGACGTCCATGGAGGTGGGGAAGGAGAGCTCACCTGAACACCATCGAGGGCTGGGTTGCAGCTTGCGCTACCCACCAGAGCTGGATCACTACCTGCAACACCCTCGGGGGCTGGGTAACTGCCAGCACCACCCTCAGGGGCTGGGTCTTCTGCAGTAGCCACCTCTAAGGCTGAGGGCTCCTCCATCGCCTCCATGGGAGTTGGGCGATTCAAACCAGCACCTTGGCATTGAAGACTACCAACCAAAGTCGACGATGCACGAGACACCGCTTGGGATACCTCCAGTCCACCGTCTGGAACGTCCGAACAAACAACCATCACGTCATCGATAGTTTGCTCTAACAACATATCCTCGGGGACGACTTCCTCAAGGGCTTGATCAAAATCTGATATTGACAATCCCTGAAGACTGACAAGAGCCGACAGAGATGGAGAAGTAATATCACTCCCCCCTCCCTACCTCTATAATGCCGGCTGTTCCTACAGATCAGCGGGACTTCTTCTTCTTCTTCCTCTTTGTCTTCATCGAATATGAAGATAGCAACTTGTGCACGATCATTACCCTTGGCATCAACTTTAGAAAGGGCCTCTGCCGGTATCTCATCTGGAACCGGAGCAGAAGGACCTGCGCCCTGGTCCAAGCATGACAGTCACCGAAGCCACCTCTTCTTCCTTTTTTCCACAACAGGTGCAGACGTCGACTCACTCGGCGTGGACGCTTTGGGCGGGCGCCTTCGGGTTTCTGGGCCTTCACCACTTCACCAAGTTCTTGCCCATCTGTGATAGCCATTGGCTTGGCATGGGTTCAGTCAGACGGTTCCCTAGCCAGCAAACTAAGCACAGCATCTATCTCCGCGTCGTCAGTGCTAGCCGGCATCTCAAAGTGAGTATGCCTCTCATCCTCAGGAACGCTCCGAAGTGGGGCAATCAGAGCCTCAATATCCTCAGAAGAGGGTCACACTCTAAGACCCAGGCTATCATCACGAGTAGGAGGATTGGACACAAACTCGGAAAATGACCTATGTTGTGGTAGGTTCCAGGCAGAATAGGCAACAGGAGCACCAGCATTTGACAGTCTGCCCCTCAGGATCATATCCAGTTGGCTCACCAGATCTTCAGTGGGGATTCTATTGGTTGTAACCCGAGTAGAGTCATTGATACCACTGTACAAATAAGCTAGGTACGCCCTATCTTTCAAAAGCGGGATATTCTTGAAGACGAAATCAGCGACCAGAGCCTCAGCAGTCAGACCTCTGTCTTTCAACAAGCAGACCTCGGAAAGCAGTACTTTTGCCTCTGTTATCTCCGAAGAGGTTGGAGATTCTACCCAGCTTGGAGTGCGGACATCTAGATGCCTCCCTGACCGAGAGGGTAGGGACTTGCAGTGGTTTTCCACAATGAACCACTCGAGACGCCACCCCTTGATGCTATCCTTGAGGGGGATGTCGAGGTACTCTATTTTCCTCCCGCGACGCAGCTCCATACTTGCGCCGTCAACGAGCTGGTGCTGTCCCCCAGCCACCCCGGACCGATAATGATATAGATACTTCCAGAGGCCGAAATGGGGGAGAATCCCGAGATAGGCCTCACATAGATGTACAAAGATGGAAACTTGCAAGATAGAATTAGGGTTCAAGTGGGTCAAGTTCAGATCGTAGAAATCAAGGAGGTCGCAGAAGAAGGGAGAAACGGGAAGAGCAAGGCCGTGGATAAGAAAAGGAACATAGACGATGGACTCATGGGTGTCCTCCGTCGGAACAGTGACCTCGCGGCAAATCCGCCATGAGCAAAGCTCTTTTGGAAGTAAAACCCAGATTCTGAAATAACAGACATGTGGTTACCCGCGAAAGGCAACTGACTGTTGGGGTCGATGGGCGGGATGATTGCCACGACGGAGCTCTGCCTCTTCCATTTTGGCGCCATCGCAATCTCGCTGGTGAAACGAACAGGAGCGGAATCTCAGGGAAGCAGAGGAGTGGTTCGAAGCGGAAATGTGAAGTTAGGGCTCAGAAATCAAAAGCGCATGTCAACACAAGTATAAATGGGGTTTTCCCAGGTCAGGCGCTATTTCTAAAAGTGCCAAGTCATCACTCGGGAAAGCAAAACTTCAGACATGACTCGGCCGTTACCTCTAAAATGCCGACAGTGTCAAGCACCACTCGGCGGTTACCTCTAAAATGTCGACAAAGTCAGGCACGACTTGGTGTTTACCTCTAAAACGCCGGTGTCATCAGCTATCGCTCGGCGGTAACCTCTAAAACGATGGTAGAATTGAACATGACTCGGCGGTTACCTCTAAAACACTAGTGTCATCAGCTATCGCTCGGTCATTATTTCTAATAACGCCGGTAGCATTAGATGCAAAAGCGAACTATCAAGCGGTTATAAAGAAAGAGCAGCAAAAAGGCAATGTTCACTCGGAGCAACTGAAGTTTCTTCATTAAGTAGTGGAGGGGGTTTTCACAAACTCAAAGACTGACTCATTATGAGTCAGCCTTTGTTCCCTTATTTTACTACATTACATTACTTCATTACTCACACTACACTATACTATTAACTACTACTAAATTATTCCACTACTACTTCTACTACTAATTATCTATACTAATATTTAAGCTAGTGGTGCTTTGCCACTAGCCTTGCTGCTGCTGCCGCCCTTGCCGCCGTCGTCGCTCCTGCCGCCGCCTCTGCCTCCACCACCGCCCTTGCCGCCGTCGTTGCCGTCGTCGCTGCCACCTCCACCGCTGTCGTCGCCACTACCGTCGCCTTCGTCGTCGCCATCGTCGCCGCTCCCTTCCTCGGACGAGCCGGAAGAGTTCTCTGTGACACCCCAGGCGTCTATTTTGCATTCCGTCGAGAGATTTATCCTAATCTCGAATGCTCAGTGAAAATTTCTATTTCTCGCTCGCATATGTCTCTAATTATCCAGACTATTCTTACACATTTCACCGAATTCGGAGTTATTCAGTCTCACAGAAGGCCGGCTTTGGAGCCTATTAAAACTTTTACTTCTCGGCATGAATGTGAACTTGATAATCAATCTCGATTTATAAATCTCATCTAAAGCTCATTCAATCAAACTCTCGATGACTGCTATTTGATCTAAGCCCGAGTCCGATTCCTCGACCTTCTGTAGAGACAAGGTCCACGGGAGCATTTTTATTCCGGAAAATATTTAGCGCAACCTGATTAAGTGTCTTGGGCCATCCCAGCCTGTTTGGCCCACTAAGAAACCCTAACCCTAGGGCTTCTTATATAAATAGGATCCCTCTCCCCTTGCACTTGGCTATTTTCCATTCCCACCCCTCTATTTTCCCTAGCCGCCACTCTCTCTTCCTGTGTTCTCCCACGCGCAGCAGCAGTGCACCCCTTCTTCCTCCATACTCCACGGCAGTAAGCATGGAGCTTGGCTCCTCTTTCCATGGCGCACCTCATCCCCTTCCTCAAGCTGGCGCCCTCTCTTCCAGCTAGCCTCCTCTGCACGGTGCCCTTCCTTCCCTCTGCTGTCCAAGGCGGGGACACCCCTTTTCCCATGGCCGAGCTCAAGCTGCCGGGACCCGACGCGGCGCCCCTCTGTTGCAGGCCGAGCGCCCTCCCTACTCCTACTCTTGGCGAGCGGCTGTAGCAGGGAGCCTTCTTCCCCAGCACGCAGGAGCTTCAGGGTCGCCCAACTTGGCTCCTCGGCTCTAGCCCCTCGGCGCTCTGCACAATGCCCTCCCTGTTCATCTTCCTCCCTACTCCTCCTTCCCCTGCTGCCGCTCGCCCCCTCCCTCCTTTTTCCAATAGTGCGGCAGCAAGGAGCCCTTGCTCGACCAATAGCCAAGGCGTCCAAGTTCTCTGCGCAGTGGTGCCGGTTCATAGCAGTAGCCTCGGATCCCCTCCGCATCGTGTGTTTCGCTCGATCTGCGCAGTCCCGACCCACGCTGTCGCGTTGGTGTTTGAGACAGCCCCATGCTGCATCGTCGATCTGTGCAGTTTGACCGTCTATGCGTCTCACTTCGTCGGATCTGCGCAGCCCCGTCCGCGACGTCGTTCACCCCCGGTGAGACCAAGACGATCCTTGTTCGATTCCGCATCGGCGTTGTTTCCCTATGATTAATTGTGTATGTGTGCTATTTTGTTTGTGTTTTGTGGAGGAGAGGAACCCCGTGTTTTTCGTGGAGGAGAAGGCAAGCCACTCAACGCTCGTTGGATGTTCGGAGCAATGCGCAAATCAGAATCACCATCGTTCTTGCAAACACCGATTGGGTTTGTTTATGGTGAGCCGATGCATGTCACTCTTGATTTGACTCGATTAATAAATTATATAGACGAGGTTGAAATGTTTCGGTGGTATGTTGTAGTATGGTGGTGTTCATGATTTCGAGTTAGAGATTGGTGGTTTACGATTCGTATAAATTGGTCGATGATGTGCATGTGTGTATATGTGTAAGAAAATGTATTGGTATGGATTGAAGTTTGTGGCGAAAGAAGATGAGTTAGAAAGAGGGCTCAGATGTTTTTAAGTTTCGGTAAGAATGTATTTGATGTGTGGTTTGCTGTGAGGATAATTTTTAAAATGCGGATTATGTGTTGGGGAATGCATCGATAGGTGTCTACATGAAAAGTGTATTTGTTTTATGCATGTGATCGGTGATTGTGATAGCCGATGCGAATGAGGAGTATGATTAATCCTGTTGGAGTCACTGGTGCGGTTGATGTCTTGTGCGTAGTATGGGGACACATATGTGCGTGTGTGCCGTGGTGTATTATGGTAGTGGTGGTGTAAGATATTTGTTTGAGGTGTGCGGGTATATGCCGTAATATGGTTATACTCGCGACGGGGAAAGATGTATGTATTGTGTAACACGACGTTTAGGTTGCTGTTGTATAATCATGTGAAGGACGCGCATGATGGTCATGTGACTAAAGGGTGGTGTAGTAGCAAAGCGAGAAGTAAGTTTAGTATTTTTTTTTAAAACGATTAGTTGATAGCATCTATCGGTGTTGTCATGCTTTCTGTTGTATGGCGGATCGATGCCTTGCTTTGTCAATCATTGCATTCCATGCCCATTGGATAAATAAATATCTTGTTGATTGATTAGAGGTCTTATATGAACGTGATCGCAGCCCGATAATTATTGGAGGCGAGTAGCGTTCATAAGTCGATCCTTGTTAAAATTGAAGAACAATCCGATAAGATATGCACACAAGTGCTTTAGGTCCTTCAGTAGCAAATATAGTCTTATGGAGTTTTATGCCATGTGTTAATGCCTCCATGTTAGACCCTCAAAAATGTGCTATTTTAAGTGACCTATGTGTTAACAAATTAAGTTGAGCAATGATTAGGAAAAGCTGATTAATCTGCTCCAACCCATGTTTCGAGTTACAATGTCTAAAATGGTTTGCTAAGCCTTATACTGCGTTAGCCAACTCATGTTAAGTAGGAGTTGATTGCGTAAGTGATTGTTATATACAGAGTGTGTTTCGGATTGTGATAATAATGGGTTAGCAAACTTGTTAGATGGTTTTGGGTTAAGCTCGTGGTCACGATGAATTGCTTGTTGTAGTCTAAATGAGTATGGTTATAGTCGCGGATGAAAAGTAGTAGTGCTCATGTGATGTCTAAGTTGAAATGCAAATTATTGGGTGAAAAGCGCTTCGATATTGATTATCGTAGAGAATGCGTTGTTAATTGAGTATGGTACTTCTAGTGCTCGAAACGACATGGATAAAAATTTATAAGTCTACTTGTTAGTCCTTATTTGATTAATTTAACTCTAACAAATGGTAAAGTGTTAGAATAATTCAAGTCTCTAGAACATGGCAATTCTTGAATTATATAGGAGCTGAAATTTATTAATTGATGTTTTGGACTGCACGCAGTGATTTCCCCGTGTTGTATGTTTGATAAACTAAATTGTGCTTTCTGTAGATATATGCTATAGAAAAGTTATAAATAACTTTATTATCTTTCTGGTGTTAAAATTTGACAGCCATAAGTCTGACCGTTTAGAAGTTGTGCTTTTCACAAATTCAGTAACTGAAACTGTCCAATTTCTATACAGATTTCCGAAACTGCATTGTTTGCTTAATTTAATATTACAATCAGTTCATGGTCATTATAAGAAAATTGTAGATGTTTTTCTTATCTTGCGGGTGTTAAAATTTTATAACCATAGGTCTGATAGTTTAAGAGTTATGAATTTTACAAACTGGTTCTTGTGTTCTGTCCACCGTCAGAACAGATTTCGAAAACTGTGTTGTTTGATTTAGTTAAACATTGAACCACTTCTTTGTGATTATAAAAGTTGTGTAGTACGTTTTCTGAGCTTTCCAAAAAGTCTTGTATCACTCTTTTTGGTGATCTGAAGATTAAGTTAGGGATGTTTAAAAGGTGAAGACTGAATCCGTCCAAATCTGGACAGCAAAGCCTTCTACTGTCTTTTATCCTTAATTACATATTGAATCACCTTGAGATGTTTATAAATAATTTGTAGAACATTTAATTAGCTTTCCAGAAAGTCTAGGATCACTTTGTTTGGATGTCTGAATCTCTAGTTATGAATTTTGAAGTCGCAAGTCTGAATCTGTCCAAATTTGGACAGAGCTGTTGTTTTAGCACTGTTTGACCTTGCTGAGTGTTGAATCATGTTGAGGTAAAAATACCAAAGTTTTAGAGCACTTCTTAAGCTTTCCAGAGAGTTCTAGTTTGCTATTTTTGGATTAATATTTGAAGAGTTATGATTAAAACGAGTGACTGCTGTGTTGCTATCCTAAAAATCTGCATGTGCTCATTTAATTGTTAGTTCACCCTTTTGGCTAAAAATTGTTGGTTAGCACTAAATTAATATAGACTTGTCATGACTATGCTTAATAATGCATGTGTGTCATGTTTTATATGTTTCTTCTCTAGTTGATTGTGATATAGGTGTTTCATAGAAATTGATGCATAGGTTCTCTGCTAAACTTGTGTTTCTGATGCTTTTGTGTGATTAATATAAGAACTAATGAAAAGCCGTAGCAATTAAATAAATGCTTGTACGTGTGATGTCGTGTTGCGTTGGTTAATTATAGGTATTAATTGTCGTCCTTCCAGTGGTGTTGATGTTGTGCGCTCGTTGAAGTGTAGATAGCTAATGCCAACATGTGGTTGTCTATGATGTCTTCCAATTTAATGTTTAGTTCGCCACTGTGTCTTTGTATATCTTGTGCTACTTTTGTGCTATTTCATTATATTCATTCATATGCATCTTGCATATCATTTAGGACCGAGAGATGATGATCGTGCACGTGATGTGGTGCCAACCACAGGATGCCGTTGGTGGATGACCTGAAGAATGATGGACTTAACCAGTGGATGCTCGCTAAGCGAGTACCCCAAGCAAACACTATCTAAGTGTTAAATTCAAGGCATGCCCCGGTTCTATGCATGACCGTTTATATATGATATTTTTACTACACTTAATGTTTGTAGGTTTGTACTGTGCACTTAAGTGTAGGAGTTGTCTAGAACCCTAGTTGCATGAACTCAGGATCCCTTTTGAGATGGATACTAGTATGTTAGGTCGAGTAGCTGCTTTGCTAATTAGGGATCTCGGTAGAAGTCGAGTGATTTCTCTAGCACTTGCATGAGGTCAGGAATTGGTATATCCATTTTGATAACGGAATGATGATGGTCTGTGGACACGGATCCATGGGGATGCGTTGTCTACGAGACGAAATTGGAATAAGGATTAACGTGCGGATACTGTGTCAAGCATTTGAACGTACTAAACACATGTCGAGAAATATGGTAAATCGATAAGCCTAGTGCCTGAGTGAACCTGCCCGCAGATTGCCCTCCTCACGCAACCTGAGACGTGGTCTCCCATTATGGTTATGGTGGGTACAAGTGCGGTCACTGCACGACGGCAGTCGGGGTCAGTGAGGCATTGTACGCCAAGGCGGTGAGCCCCTTTCTGTTGCCTGGGAATCGATGGGGACGGTTGATGTGTGTGGGGACGGAGTGTCTCGCCACGTCGTGTGTTTAGGTTTACCTTGCAAGGTTTAAAACTTGATTCGAATCATCTGCTTCTCGTAGCTAATGAGACTGCTTGATCCATTGTACTGCATTGAGTAATAAGTGGAAATGAGATGACTGGCAAAATATGTTGATTGGTAAAAATGTTTGATACCATGTATATCAGCTAGGTACACATCTAGTTTTAAAAGGATCATACTAAAACTTGAAAAGCTAAAACTTGATTTTAGACTCAGCTAGTGCTTTTGGCAAACCAAACCACTCAGCCAAACAGTTGCATGTCTAGAGGTAGAGGAAAAGACTCCTCACACCAGGTAAGTCTAGCTGAGTATTAGTATACTCAGCCTTGCATGTGGCATAATTTTTGCAGGTACCTCCTTGATTTAGTTGCTGGTGTGACTTAGCCTTTATCCCCGCCACCGGGATAGACGGTCGAGTGGGTTACTGCTTCCGCAAGAGAGGACCAGGAGTAGCGTGGCCAGGCTTCACCATGTTACTCGATTTTCTCGGTACTTATTTTCACTGCATTAAAATTTATGGTTATTATTTCTGAAACTCCGATAATGTAATCACTAATGATACTTTCTTAATTTATGGTATTATGTTTTATTGTATTTCTCTGTGCCTCACCTTTGAGTGAGCTAGTGGTATTCGAAACTGGATAGGTGGCTTTATCGGACTAGATCCGAGGGACTGACAGGTTATTCCGGTTTAAGTGTGTTGCTGCCTTTAAGGGTGCGACTTTGGCACTGGAGCTGGAATAATTCGGGCGGTTCCTCCATAGCTGGTATTGGAGCGAATACCATTACAGAGAAGTCAATAAGACATGAATACCAACTTTTCAAAAGTAAAGCTTGCTTAGAAACTAAAGTTGGATAGATGTTAGGACGATAAGGATAGTCCTAGGACATGAAGCCTTAGGAAATATATGGGTAGCTAGGTGGCTATTTATATAAGCCATAAAGGCTAATACTACTATCAGGAAGGATGTTGTAGCAAGCACCCAAAAATTAGTTAGGTCTGAGAAGACGCCTAGAATGAGCATGCATCTTGATTGCCGCATCGTCGTCTCTTGTGCATCAACATGCTTCTCTCACCTTTATTCCAATAATAAGAACTTGTGAATAATGTGATGTACTGCTATGTTAGAAATGCCTTACCTCATGTTAGATGGGTATGTCTTGTTAGGTTGTGTTATGTGTTTCTCTTGCCTTGCCATCTAGGTAGTATTGTAATTGTTCAACCCTTTTTGCTAATAAAAATTGTTGCCTGTTTTGCCAATAAAAGACCCCCTTCTCCAAACAACCTTGAGTTTAGCAAGGGAAACCTCTTTTTTAAAAAAATATATCCTGCTGGTGTTGGTATTTTTTGACCCTTGTGTGTTTCACCCTTGAATTTACACCTGCACAACTTATAGAACCCCATAGCCTAACCGCTAGACCAACCCAAGTCTCCTTGTGCACTTGTGTCAAAAAAATTTGTTGGGTCTAGTTGTGCAAACCATATGCAAGCCATGTTTCTTTCCGTAAATCCTTAATCCAAAACTTCATAGCATTCATGTTGATCATCCTAGCTGATCTTGTTGCCTACCTCTCCTTTCGCATGAATCTAGTAATCTTTTTCCTTGTGAATCATGTTGTGGCTTTATCATCCGAATCTCTGGATCCCTTAATGATTTTGCCCCGTTATCTGGTTATCTGTTATGACCCGTTGGCATGTATCAGATGTGGATCAACCTAATATCTTATTTCTGGTCAATCTCATGCTCTTCCTCCAAGAATCATGACGTCGTTTTATCGATTCTTATCTATAAATGGTGTATCCATCGGGTTCAATGGATGTTGCTGATGTCTTTGGTTCTCTGATGTCTCTAAAAGCTCATCAATCCTGATCACATGGTTGGTTCCTCCTCATATCAAATCTCGTACTAATCTCTTGCCGGATAATCTTCATGGTGATCATGAAATAGTTCGCGGAGTTGAAGAGTTCTCATGTGATGCTCTTTTTGCCAGCAATCTCTGCTTCAACTCCAGTCACATTCTTATTTTCTGAGCCATACTCTCATGGGCTCCATCTATCTGTGCTTTGTGGATTTCTCATTGGTTATGTTTAGTAATGGTGTTGTGACTAAACAACTGATGGTGTCGCGACGAAACTGAGAGCCTCCTATAGGTGCACACATAAGGTTGAGCTGCTCGGCATGCGCTGGTATCACGATCAATAGTCGTGATCCATTACGAGACTATATTGATGTGCTATCTTTTGTGGACATTCTCTCAAAGTGATCGCTGCATTTTGTCTCCATGTGTCGCGATATTCTATCCAAATCTATCTTCAATATCTTGTCAGATACCCTCTCATGAATTTGCATCTATCTTCAGCCTGGGAGTTACGTGCTTCTCCACCCTTGAAGATCCTCATTCGAATCTCGGGACAAGATTCTTTTAAGGGGAAGGCTGTGACACCCCCAGGTGTCTATTTCATGTTTCGTCGGGAGATTTATCCTAATCTCGGATGCTCAGTGAAAATTTCTATTTCTCGCTCGCATATGTCTCTGATTATCCAGACTATTCGTACACATTTCACCGAATTCGGAGTTATTCAGTCTCACAGAAGGCCGAATTTGGAGCCTGTTAAAACTTTTACTTCTTGGCACGAATGCGAACTCGATAATCAATCTCGATTTATAAATCTCATCTAAAGCTCATTCAATCAAACTCTCGATGACTGTTATTTGATCTGAGCCCGAGTCCGATTCCTCGACCTTCGGTCTATGTCTGACTAATTAATCCGAGTCCGTACTCTCAAACGGAATACTCAATATGTCATCCACTAATCAATTTTTATCCGACTTGGCCAAATATCTTGTGTCTGAACCGAATTGAAAACCCACTCCGGCCGCGATTGTAAAATGTCACGATTCGCCTTCTCCGACTAAAAATCCGAATGTCGGTCGTATCTCAAGACAATTTTATTTCGAATCATGCGTAGGGAATTATTTTCGAGCAAAACCAGATCAGACTCTCGGCCGAGTTAATCGCTCAATCGTCCGTTCGTCGGAACTCTAATTTGCTTTGTTCTCCGTAGAGACAAGTTCCACGGTAGCATTTTTATTCCAGAAAATATTTAGCAAAACCCAATTGTCTTGGGCCAACCCAGCCCGTTTGGTCCACTAAGAAGCCCTAACCGTAGGGCTTCTTCTATAAATAGGATCCCTCTCCCCTTGCACTTGGCTATTTTCCATTCCCACCCCTCTATTTTCCCTATCCGCCACTCTCTCTTCCTATTTTCTCCCACGCGCAGCAGCAGTGCGCCCTTCTTCCTCCCTGCTCCACGGCAGCAAGCATGGAGCTTGGCTCCTCTCTCCATGGCGCACCTCATCCCCTTCCTCAAGTCGGCGCCCTCTATTCCAACCGGCCTCCTCTTCACGACGCCTTCCTCCCCTCTGCTGTCCAAGGCGGGGACACCCCTTTTCCCATGGCCGAGCTCAAGCTACCGGGACCCGACGTGACGCCCCTCTGTTGCAGGCCGAGCGCCCTCCCTGCTCCTCCTCCTGGCGAGCGGCTGTAGCAGGGAGCCTTCTTCCCCAGAACGCAGGAGCTTCAAAGCCACCCAGCTCGGCTCCTCGGCTCCAGCCCCTCGGCGCTCTGCACAACGCCCTCCCTGTTCATCTTCCTCCCTACTCCTCCCTCCCCTGCTGCTGCTCGCCCCCTCCTTCCTTTTTCCCCTAGTGCGGCAGCAAGGAGCCATGCTCGGCCAGCAGCCATGGCGTCCATGTTCTCTGCGCAGCGGTGCCGGTCCACAGCAGCAGCCCCAGATCCCCTCCGCGTCGCGTGTTTCGCTCGATATGCACAGTCCTGACCCACGCCGCCGCATTGGTGTTTGGGACAGCCCCATGCCGCGTCGTCGATATGCGCAGTTCGACCGTCTACATGTCTCACTTCGTCGGATCTGAGCAGCCCCGTCCGCGACGCCGTTCACCCTCGGTGAGACCACGACGATCCTTATTCGATTCCGCATCGGCGTTGTTTCCCTATGATTAATTGTGTGTGTGTTGTTTTGTTTGTGTTTTGTGGAGGAGAGGAACCCCGTGTTTTTCGTGGAGGAGAAGGCAAGCCACTCAACGCTCATCGGATGTTCGGAGCAATGCGCAAATCGGAATCACCATCGTTCTTGCAAACACCGATTGGGTTTGTTTATGGTGAACCGATGCATGTCACTCTTGATTTGACTCGATTAATAAATTATATAGACGAGGTTGAAATGTTTCGGTGGTAGGTCGTAGTATGGTGGTGTTCATGATTTCGAGTTAGAGATTGGTGGTTTACGATTCGTATAAATTGGTCGATGATGTGCATGTGTGTATATGTGTAAGAAAATGTATTGGTATGGATTGAAGTTTGTGGCGAAAGAAGATGAGTTAGAAAGAGGGCTCGGATGTTTTTAAGTTTCGGTAAGAATGTATTTGATGTGTGGTTTGCTGTGAGGATAATTTTTAAAATGTGGATTATCTGTTGGGGAATGCATCATTAGGTGTCTACGTGAAAATTGTATTTGTTTTACGCATGTGATCAGCGATTGTGACAGCCGATGCGAATGAGGAGTATGATTAATCCTGTTGGAGTCACTGGTGCGGTTGATGTCTTGTGCGTAGTATGGGGACACGTATGTGCGTGTGTGTCGTGGTGTATTATGGTAGTGGTGGCGTAAGATATTTGTTTGAGGTGTGCGGGTATATGCCGTAATATGGTTATACTCACGATGCGAAAAGATGTATGTATTGTGTAACACGACGTTTAGGTTGCTGTTGTATAATCATGTGAAGGACACGCATGATGGTCATGTGACTAAAGGGTGGTGTAGTAGCAAAGCGAGAAGTAAGTTTAGTATTTTTTTAAAACGATTAGTTGATAGCATCTATCGGTGTCGTCATGCTTTCTATTGTATGGCGGATCGATGCCTTGCTTTGTCAATCATTGCATTCCATGCCAATTGGATAAATAAATATCTTGTTGATTGATTAGAGGTCTTATATGAACGTGATCGCAGCCCGATAATTATTGAAGGCGAGTAGCGTTCATAAGTCGATCCTTGTTAAAATTGAAGAACAATCCAATAAGATATGCACACAAGTGCTTTAGATCCTTCAGTAGCAAATGTAGTCTTATGGAGTTTTATGCCATGTGTTAATGCCTCCATTTAGACCCCCAAAAATGTGCTATTTTAAGTGACCTATGTGTTAACAAATTAAGTTGAGCAATGATTAGGAAAAACTGATTAATCTGCTCCAACCCATGTTTCGAGTTACAATGTCTAAAATGGTTTGCTAAGTCTTATACTGCGTTAGCCAACTCATGTTAAGTAAGAGTAATTGCGTAAGTGATTGTTATATATAGAGTGTGTCTCGGATTGCGATAATAATGGGTTAGCAGACTTGTTAGATGGTTTTGGGTTAAGCTCGTGGTCACGATGAATTGCTTGTTGTAGTCTAAATGCGTATGGTTATGGTCGCGGATGAAAAGTAGTAGTGCTCATGTGATGTCTAAGTTGAAATGCAAATTATTGGGTGAAAAGCGCTTCGTTATTGATTATCGTAGAGAATGCGTTGTTAATTGAGTATGGTACTTCTAGTGCTCGAAATGACACGGATAAAAATTTGTAAGTCTACTTGTTAGTCCTCATTTGATTAATTTAACTCTAACAAATGGTAAAGTGTTATAATAATTCAAGTCTCTAGAACATGGCAATTCTTGAATTATATAGGAGCTGAAATTTATTAATTGCTGTTTTGGACTGCACACAGTGATTTCCCCGTGTTGTATGTTTGATGAATTAAATTGTGCTTTCTGTAGATATGTGCTATAGAAAAGTTGTAAATAACTTTATTATCTTGCTGGTGTTAAAATTTTACAGCCATAAATCTGATCGTTTAGAAGTTGTGCTTTTCACAAATTCAGTAACTGAATCTGTCCAATTTCTGTACAGATTTCAGAAACTGCATTGTTTGCTTAATTTAATGTTACAATCAGTTCATGGTTGTTATAAGAAAGTTGTAGATATTTTTCTTATCTTGCTGGTGTTCAAATTTCATAACCATAGGCCCGATAGTTTAAGAGTTATGAATTTTACAAACTAGTTGCTGTGTTCTGTCCACCGTCAGAACAGATTTCGAAAACTGTGTTGTTTGATTTAGTTAAACATTGAATCACTTCTTGGTGATTATAAAAACTGTGTAGTACGTTTTTTGATTTAGTTAAAAAGTCTTGGATCACTCTTTTTGGTGATCTGAAGATTAAGTTAGGGATGTTTAAAAGGTGAAGACTGAATCTGTCCAAATCTGGACAACAAAGCCTTCAAGTGTCTTTTATCCTTAATTACATATTGAGTCACCTTGAGATGTTTATAAATAATTTGTAGAAAATTTAATTAGCTTTCCAGAAAGTCAAGGATCACTTTGTTTGGATGTCTGAATCTCAAGTTATGAATTTTGAAGTGGCAAGTCTGAATCTGTCCAAATCTGGACAGAGCTGTTTTGTTAGCACTGTTTGACCTTGCTGAGTGTTGAATCATGTTGAGGTAAAAATACCAAATTTGTAGAGAACTTCTTAATCTTTCCATAGAGTCCTAGTTTGCTATTTTTGGATTAATATTTGAAGCGTTATGATTAAAACGAGTGACTGCTGTGCTGCTATCCTAAAAATCTGCATGTGCTCATTTAATTGTTAGTTAACCCATTTGACTAAAAATGGTTGGTTAGCACTAAATTAATATAGACTTACCATGACTAAGCTTAATAATGCATGTGTGTCATGTTTTATATGTTTCTTCTCTAGTTGATTGTGATATAGGTGTTTCATAGACATTGATGCATAGGTCCTCTGTTAAACTTGTGTTTCTGATGCTTTTGTGTGATTAATATAAAAACTAATGAAAAGTCGTAGAAATTAAATAAATACTTGTATGTGTGATGTCGTGTTGCGTTGGTTAATTATAGGTATTAATCGTCGTCCTTCCAGTGGTGTTGATGTTGTGCGCTCGATGAAGTGTAGATAGCTAATGCCAACATGTAGTTGTCTACGATGTCTTCCAATTTAATGTTTAGTTCGCCACTGTGTTTTTGTATATCTTGTGCTACTTTCATTATATTCATACATATGCATCTTACATCTCATTTACGACCGAGAGATGATGATCATGCACGTGATGTGGTGCCAACCACAGGATGCCGTTGGTGGACGACCTGAAGAATGATGGACTTAACCAGTGGATGCTCGCCAAGCGAGTACCCCCAGCAAACACTATCTAAGTGTTAAATTCAAGGCAAGCCCGGTTTTATGCATAACCGTTTATATATGATATTTTACTACACTAAATGTTTGTAGGTTTGTACTGTGCACTTAAGTGTAGGAGTTGTTTGGAACCCTAGTTGCATGAACTCTTGATCCCTTTTGAGATGGATACTAGTATGCTAGGTCGAGTAGCTGCTTTGCTAATTAGGGATCTCGGTAGAAGTCGAGTGATTTTTCTAGCACTCGCGTGAGGTCAGGAATTGGTTGTATCCATTTTGATAACGGAATGATGATGGTCTATGTACACAGATCCATGGAGATGCGTTGTCTACGAGATGAAATTGGAATAAGGATTAACGTGCGGATACCTGTGTCAAGCGTTTGAACGTACTAAACACATATCGAGAAATATGGTAAATCGATAAGCCTAGTACCTAAGTGAACCTGCCCGCAGATTGCCCTCCTCACGCGACCTGAGACGTGGTCTCTCATTCCGGTTATGGTGGGTAGAAGTGCGGTCACTGCACGGCGGCAATCGGGGTTAGTGAGGCATTGTACGCCAAGGCGGTGAGCCCCTTTCTGTTGCCAGGGAATCGATGGAGACGGTTGATGTGTGTGGGGACGGAGTGCCTTGCCACGTCGTGTGTTTAGGTTTACCTTGCAAGGTTTAAAACTAGATTCGAATCATCTGCTTCTCGCAGCTAATGAGACTGCTTGATCCATTGTACTGCATTGAGTAATAAGTGGAAATGAGATGACTGGCAAAATATGTTGATTGGTAAAAATGTTTGATACCATGTATGATTAGCTAGGTACACATCTTGTTTTAAAAGGATCATACTAAAACTTGAAAAGCTAAAACTTGATTTTAGAATCAGCTAGTGCTTTTGGCAAACTAAACCCCTCAGCCAAACAACTGCATGTCTAGGCTTCGTCATGTTACTCGGTTTTCTCCATAGTTATTTCCACTGCATTAAAATTTATGGTTATTATTTCTGAAACTCCGATAATGTAATCACTAATGATACTTTCTTATTTTATGGTATTATGTTTTATTGTATTTCTCTGTGCCTCACCTTCGAGTGAGCTAGTGGTATTTGATCGTGGATAAGTGGCTTTATCGGACTAGATCTGAGGGACTGATGGGTTATTCTGGTTTAAGTGTGTTGCTGCCTTTAAGGGTGCGACTTGGGCACTTGAGTTGGAATAATTCGGGTGGTTCTGCCACATTCTCCTCATCCGAGGAGACCTCCGACTCATCCGAGCCCTCAAGCCCGACGCGCTCGACGGACCGGATGTACGTCCACACCTCGGTGGCTATCCCCTTGGAGTCGTCCGAGTAGTCGGACGACGCCGGGGGGAAGCATAGACCGGCGGAGTCACCGAAATCCTCCGAGGTAGGACTTGGCTCGCGCTTTTGCTTGTCGCTAGAGCGACGTGGCGAACCTTGACCCTTCTTGTCCTTGCCCATGGTCAGATGGAAGAGAAGAGGAAGTTGGAAGAGAAGCAACAAATGATCGAAGGATGTGTGAAGATAACAACGGTGCAAGCAGGCTATTTATAGGGGCCGGAGGCGACTATTCATTTCCTATCACGCTCACCGAACAGTCGCAAGTATTCAATAAGCAATTCAAACCGCCTGAAAGCAGGTCAGGCAGCAGACGCCGCTTCACGTAACACGACACCATTTGGACTAAGGTCAACTGCTCGGGCGATATGAATATGCTCCACGGTCACATCAAGTTACTACTCCAGGACAATGTGCTAAACGCTCTGCGTACCAAGATGTCCCTTGGTGACACCCATTGGGGGGAACGACCAGGAATTTTCAATAGATTTTCTGAACAAGTCACATCCATACAGTATACGCAATGAATGTATTGAGACAAAAGGAAGAGATCGATAGAGATCAAAGGAAATCCAAATATAGCTACTGAACTGTAAGTCTAGTCAATAGAAGCATTAAAGCACAGAGCGAAGTAAAGACCAGCCAAGATCCATCTACCAGACGTCCAATCTGTCATCGATCAAATAAATTTCAATCCTAACAAGGCATGGGCAGACCACATTGTTTGAATTCACAAAATCATGAAAAAGGCAAAATGCTGATTTCTAAAGCATGAGACGAAGATAAAATGCTAATTTCTAAAGCATGAGACGAAGATAAAATGCTGATTTCTAAAGCATGAGACGAAGATAAAATGTTGATTTCTAAAGCATGAGATGAAGATAAAATGCTGATTTCTAAAGCATGAGATGAAGATAAAATGCTGATCTCTAAAACATGAGATGAAGATAAAATGTTGATCTCTAAAGCATAAGAGGAAGATCTTTGAGTGGATTATTTTCAACAATCCACTCAAAGCTCGGGGGCTACACCCATTGGGTGCACCTCCGGTGCGCCCAATAAATTCTTAACTCCAAAAGACAGAATGCTGATCTCTAAAGCATAGGCTGATGATAGAGCGCCAATTTCTAAGGCATGAGATGAAGACCTTCGAATACACTAAAGGAGGACCCTTGAAGACTATTTTTTACTGAGTCGCTCAGAGTTCAGAATCAACGTTCAACAGGTGCACCTTCGGAGCGCCCGTCACCAAAATGAAAATCAAAATCGCAAGCTGGACCTAGAATCTTTGGGCTGATTATTTCAAAATCAACTCAAAGATTGGGGGCTTGTGGGGGACGGATATCCCCCGGGGCCACTAGAAGGCAAGAAGGCCTCGCAAAAGGCTTTGGGCCTATTGTCTCGCAAGGCCATCCCTTCGTGGACCAGGGGAGAAATGCTGGCAGAATGGGCCGACGCAGGGAATGAGCAGACTCGGGCCTAGGCGGCTCGTTGGATTTAAGAGTTATCCACGGCTCTGATCCGATTTTCCCGCGCGACACCCTTGGACGTCGAAACCAAATGAGGATAAGTCGGCAAGATTATAGGAAGATAAGTTCAGTCGGTTCACTATTACTTAGGTATACATCGTTATCATACACGCATGTAGTGCCCCACAGTCGAATATATAAGGCATAGGGGTACCCCATCATTTCCAGGTCATTCATCGACCATCTACTCAGCTCACTAGCTTTCTCCATACTGGAGACTTCCCTTGTAATCCACCACATAAAGATCCACACCAGGAAGTAGGGTGTTATGCATATCAAAGCGGCCCGAACCTGTAGAAAATCGTCCACCGTCTCCCGTGCGTCTAGCACGAACCATTGAGTTACAGTCAACAACATCGTCCTACCCAAAAGCACCTCGAGGGGTAACCCCGGGTGCGCGGTTAGGCTCCAAACACCGACAGGGCCCACATGCTTTATGCGCTATATACCCAAACCCCTAACCCACACATGCCCGTGAAACCGCGAGGGTCAGCTTTGATACCACTTGTAACACCCCGTCCAATCTCGGACTGGCGGTAGTCACTCCTAGCAGCTCTCTAGGATCATATATCGTCCCCACAGACCAACACGGGTCTTTTGTGCGCACTTTGTCCTCACTCTCGCGCACCTGAGAAAACTTCCCAGTCGGTCACCCATCCCAAATTGCTTCAAGCCAAGCACGCTAAACTTGGAGGTTCCTTCGAGATAGGCTTCCAAAAAAGAAGATACACCTTGTTGATATGAGTACTCTATTAATTCTATTAAGCCTTGGGCCAGGATATCATCATCCTAGTGGCCAGGATATCACAGGATATCCCTTTATTTTTTCTTTCTCCTATTTTAAATAAGCTTTTAAGTGGTGAGTTGAACTACACCTCTGTTCTAGAATTTTCCAAACATTCCACAAAAATATAGTAGCTCATATTGACTTAATTACATTGTCCTATGAATCTGGGGTTAAGAGGAAGTGTGGTTTGCCTTGGACAAAAATAACAAAGGTTAGGAC
The DNA here is from genome assembly GCF_902167145.1 of Zea mays. Lineage (NCBI taxonomy): Eukaryota > Viridiplantae > Streptophyta > Magnoliopsida > Poales > Poaceae > Zea > Zea mays. The sequence continues at coordinate 56,177,233 of NC_050104.1, read as the reverse complement.
AGAGAGAGCACTTTGAACTACACCTCCTATGTGGAAGTGGCTTCTACCCTAGGCCTTATTTTTACTAGTAATACAGGTGCAATAACATGTCTTTGTGCCAAATTTTACCTAAGGATACCTAGCAGATATTTAATGGTGATTTTCTAAAGTTTTGAGGCTAGAAGGTGCCTATAACTAACTTTCTTCTTGAAAATATCAAACAACAGATTTCACAATTTTTCTAGATTCTTTTTTGCACAAGTGCAATCATTCCTAAAGTTGGGAATTTTTCTCTATTAGGAAAGGTTTCTAAACTTACTAAAGTTTTCTATTAAAATCTCATGCGGCAGGGAGAACTATAAGTTACTGCAAAACTATACCCTTTTCACATTTTTCCTTAAAAGTATGTCACTTAAGTGTTCTAAAAAAATAGATTTTCTTACTATTTAATAACTTTAGTTTGTAATTCTATTTTCTAAAAAAATGTAGAATCATAAATCTATTTATACATGCTACTTAACTTGGTGATCTGAGATGCATAACATTTTGTAGTATCAACTGTTGGATAAGCATCTATCATAGTTTCCTTAGCCCTAGTGCAATTGTCCTATTATTTTTACCATTATTACCACTTATTCATTCAAAACCTAAATTAAATAACAAAATGTAGAAAAAGTACTGAACTAGGGGTATTTCTATTTTTATTCTAAAGTCTAACTCATACAAAGCCTAAAAAAATTGTTTGGTTGAATTTGAACAAATATTTTTGAGTTCTGTCTTTTTAAAATTCCCTGCAGGATTTAGATCTGACTTTTTATAAACGAAAAGGAAAAAGTCCATTTCGCGCTGTGGTCCCTGGGCTTTCTTCCCTCCTTCCTTTACAAGTCAATCCTTGTGGCACTATTCACCCGAGTCATGGGCTTAACAACCCCCCCCCCCCCCGGTTTTTTGGAATCCAAACCCGAGGTCCATTTTTTCACCGGAACAGTGCCAGACACAAAGAATGGGGCGGTTGTCACACCTGGTTTTGGAAGGCAAACCGAATGCGAACCATGTACGTGACAGGATCAGAAACTCACATACACAACGATTACATAATTGGACATCATCACACATTTCTCAAAGTAAATAGCGGAAAGGGTACATTATTACATCAAGATGTCCAAGACATCCACAGAGTTATTAACATAACATAGTCATTAATATTACCAAATTGTGGAAAAGCAAACGTAGCAGATAAGGCCTTCACAGGCAGTTGACTGGGGGTTTGCCACTAACATAACTAAAACTCGTCGTAGTCCTGAAACTCCTCAAAGTCCTCCATGTTGCCTACATCTCTTCCTGAGCACTGAAACAGTGGGGACAACCTGGGGTGGGGTGGTTTTTAAAAGCAAGGGTGAGTACACATCAACGTACTCAGCAAATACCCCATTTGGCTAAAGTGGACTAGCTGTATGTGGAGTTAAGGGTAATGCTGGGGGCCTTCTTCCTCCGAAGGTCCTCCAAAACGTGACTGACTATACGTTTTTAGTATGACATGGATTGTTGCAGGAGGCTTCAACTTCGGAATAAAGATCTTCTCTCGTGACAAGGGTAAAGATGTAACATGAAGGTGATAAAAATGGACGACGAAGTTATAGCCAAAGAACTTCGGCTTGATATGATGACGAAGACCAAGTATAATGATGAACAAAAAAGGACAAAGACTACTTAGTCCTTAATGTTTTGTGTTATGATTGTAGATGGATGACAAGGACATATATGTAATTTCACTCGGGCTATGTCCCATGCATATAAATAGATAAACAGTACCACCGTACTGTTCACACGGAATTGTAATCACACTCTCGCGTCTTCATCTTCTAAGCAAGTGTCACACCCGGATTTAAGGAACAAAGCCGGGTGCATCTCATACAAGCGCCAAAAGAGACAACATATATAATAACAGAGTGTATAGAGATAAATGTCACAATAATCAGAGTATTTATTACATAGCGGAAGTCTTACAAAATAAAAGATAAATATAACAGGATCTAAAATCAATCCTTGGTGCCAGAAAGTCAACTCGGAGACACCACCTAGATCGAATCGAACTCCTCATTAAGTGGCTCCTCTTGAACCACCTGTTCTTCTCCTGTGGGGGGTGTGAGACAGCAAGGGTGAGCTCACACATGTTCATCGCTCAAGAAGTTGTGGGGAATAATGTGCATGAACTCTCCAAAGGTGGGAGTTCATGTGATGTGTAAAGCTGATCAACAGGAACGGTTAAAGATGAGCATTGCTTTTAATAAGTTGGTGAACTTTATTAGCAATTACTAAGTGTAAGTAAATACCAACCCATAATAAATAATAGAACAATATTAATAAATAATCCCATGCAAATGCAAATGACAAATTGAGTCTAATTCCATAGATTAATCATGTGAGGGTCCGAGCTGCTCATGACCGTGAGCACTGCTAGTATACCAGTTTTACACTCTGTATAGGTTGCGCATCTTTACCCACAAGTCATGTTACCCATCTGCCAAGGGGTCATGAATCCCATACACCTCTACCGAGGAGGCGAGGCAAGGTAACACTACGAGGCCTTTACAAAGTTCCACTAGCTTCAGAAAACCGCTACAGTTTATAGGAAGCTCTAGTGCAGGAATCCCTCGCCTGACCGCCATCGCAGCAAAATCAACCCAAGGGCCTCCCTACACTGACCACTCCCCTACTGCCCTTGCCCCTTTCGGGTAAGGTAGTCATCCACTAGCTTTCCTAGTTAATCAGCCAAGGGCATCCCATACTATCCTTGTGCTAGCACTATTTTCCCTGGTGGTCGCTCCATGTTCCCATTAACGTAATGATCTTATCATGAACATAAATGACATAACAGAATAATATGAACATGGATATAATGAAATATTAACCCAAAGTCCGTGTAAGCTATAGCATAACTACCCAATGATTTAGGGGTAAACAAGGTAAAAAGATAAACAGTCTAGAGTGACCTATTGGGTCCCATCAAAATTAAACCTATGCATTGAATAGTGATAATAAAGAATATTATTGGGTAACAAAAGTGGATCAAGGGCACAACTTGCCTGACACTTGAGATTCCAGTTACCAGGTAGTATAGACAAAATTAACGTCACACCAAACATAAGAGCAAATTGACTACTAATGATCTACTCAATGCTACGAGATCGCGAGTTCGAGATCTAATAAGATCGGAGTTACGGTTAAAGAAGTATGATTTATGAAAGATCTACGTGATTCAAATATTAAACCATATTATAAATTGGTTAGCATAGATTATATGAGAGGTTATTCTATAAATAATTATCTTGATTTTAATCTAAGTTATAAGTTGATCATAGATCATATTCTAGTAGATTATAAGGATAAGCAGATTAACAAGACTAACCTGACATAAGTTAAATAAAGACATAATTATAAAAGAATGAGACATGGTATAATAAATATGGTTATTGCATAGTATATATTCATACGAGACTAACACAACTTGAATGGATCAAATCGGAGTTAAAACGGAAGAGTTATGAATTTCCTAAGGTTTTATGTATTTGATATAAGATTAATTAGGAAATAAATTTTGATGTGACTTTCATGTCAACACAGATATATTATGTGATAAACAATAATATTATAGAATTACAGAAATTGGAATGGGTCAATTTCGACAAAGTATGCATTTTCTATAAATTAAACAAGTTCCAGCATTTATTTTTACACTAAAAATCAATTTCTAAATGATTTTACAGATTTTTCCTCACTGTCTGGGCTGCGCACACAATTAACAGAAGTCCAGGGACTTAAGCAGAAAGATACTCAGACTCAGTGAATCCAGGACTGGACCGCGGGTTATTTCCTAGAAAATCTTAGGTCTCTTAAGCAAAATGTTCCAGCGAAAGGGTATCTCGCTCTCACAGCCGTCCGATCAAGAGCTAGGGGCACATATTAAATCCACTACCCTGCGAACCGGTACACTACCTCGTCCATTGGATTGGAGATCAACGCGGTAGATACGAAGTGGTGAAATCTAACCCCGCGCGTCCGATCAGAGATCGACGCACGCGATCAAACCCTGACGAACAAGTAAGTTGGTCTAATCCTCACCGCTCATTTCAGATCAAGCGGTCCAGATCCGGTTTTCCCCCACCAGGTGCACAGGCGACAGCGCCGCCCTGACCTATGGTGGAGCGCCATCGCCGGCGACACGCCATCATTCTCCCAGATGCCCCATTCTCAAATCCGAAGCGCTCTACCCGAAATGAAGTCAAAAGTGAGTAGGTTGAGACTGCTATTACCGACATTCGCGCAGGGGTGAGCTTTGTCCATGAGAAGGGGCGGATGCACGGCGACGCTAGATCTCCAGCGAGGAATTGAAGACGTCCCGAGGTACATCCCATTATGGCGCGGCCACAGAAACGTTCCCCGCTCCATGGTGAAGCTCCCTGGCTGGTCCCCGATGATTCGACGTAAGCTTGACCGCGAATTAGCCATGGCGGCCGCTGCGGGTCCTTTCCCTAACTCTACACGGTGACTTGGTGCTCGATGTCACGCGGCGAAGGGAAAGAGGGGGATGGGATTTGGCGCTGCTTTTTATGCTCTCCACGAAGGTCGGTTGAGACGCCTGCCCTAGATTCCACGTCAACGGCGTGCGTCCGCCATGCACGGTGAAGTCGTTAGGGAAGGGAGCGAACTGACGGCATGGCCCCACCGGTCGGTGACTAAGGTCTGGCGCGCCGAAGGAGAGACTGGCTAGTGGGACCGAACACTCAGTGAGGCGTGAGAGGAGAGGGTGCTCCCTGGGCCCTCCTGTCGGCGCAGGAGCACAATGTGAGTTGGGCCGCGCGGATGGAGTTGGGTCGAGGCCACGGATTCGGCCTAGAGCGGTTCCCCCCTTTTTCTTTAATATTTTCTTTTAGATTTCAAATTTGAATTCAAATTTTGTTGGGAGTTTCATATTTAGTCTAAATGCACAAATTCAAATACTTATATGAAGAGAATATGTTTGTTTATACATTTATTTTCTTTATATAGTATTTTACTTCTCTTTTCTTTTATTTTTATTTCCCCTTTTTTTGAAGCATTTAACCCCAAAATTCAAATCCCTATTTTGAATTTCAGATTCCATGTGCCAAAATTAGTACTACTGCGAACATAAACCTTACTGCTTAGGATAATATATTTTTTAATTCTTTTCCTTATTATTTAATTATGGGAGAAATAGATGGTTTCATTAAAAAAATTTCCTTTCTCATTCTCTATTGAGTTACACATTTAAAATCCAAATCCAAGATAAAGTTTAGGAATTCAAATTCTTAATATATACTCAAAATCAATTATGAAGTAATAGATATATATTTATTTTAATTGATTTATTTGTTTCTAGATGTTTGAAATATGAGAAACACTCATATTGTTTTCTTTCTTTTTAGGAAAATGGTATTTTGATTGTGGGACAAGAATTAAAAGTTAGTTCAAACTTGACTATTCATGTAAATAAATGCTTATGGTGCATTATTTAATGAAATGCATATTCATTTAGTTGAATAGGAAGCTTTTCTATTACTTCTTTTCTGAAATAATTCTTGGTTTTCAAAATTGAGTCCTCGATTTTCAACACCCAAGTATAATTTGAGATCACTGAATTTACTATTTTATTTCTTCTTATATTTATTTTATTATTTTTTATACCAATTTTGTGCCATACAAATCCTACCCCCTTAACAGAAATCTCGTCCTCGAGATTTGTAAGGAAAGGGTGTATACTCATATTGTCTCAACACATATGCACAAACAAAAATCTTAGCATGATGCATAATTTATTAGCAATACATGGGGTCAACTAGACCTTATTGTTCCTCCTAAAATAGTATCGTACTAACTACTATCTAAAGTAACATTTAGGTCTTACAAATAGTAATATATATATATATATAGCTTGGTGGAGCTGGTGGTGGTGGTGGAGGTTGTTGTTGTCATTGTCTTTTCAACTGTGCTTGCCTTATTTCTCGACGTATCTCCAGCCGGTCCTGACGTATTTCCTCGTGTTCTTGTCTTATCTGATTTTTGCAATTCGGTAACCATGTTTGCCATTTGTTGTATTATCATCATTTTGGTGGCAACCACTTGATCAATTCCAACCGGTGGAGGATCTGGAGGATTCATTTCTATTTGTTGTTGCTTGATAATCTTCTCTTCTTGGTATTGACCATGAAAGTTAGAAGCATAAACGAATATAGTTTTGCAAGGAAAATTATTTGGCAGGTAGACGAATAAGCCACTAACTGGTCATGATCTGAAGATTCTTTAGCAGGGCTTGATCTTTGTTTTATGTACAGATTGAGGTAACTAGTCGTATAAGGTGAATATCCAAAGGTAGGATAGAATTTTGTCAAGATGAGATAGATGGCACGATGTAGGTCAAAAGTTTGTTTAATGTTAGGTGAGGATAGATAGATTTAAACAAATCTTACTTTGCTTTTGGGATGATCGGGTTGGGCAACCTATAACATAGGCTAGGTCATGGCTCCACGAACGAGTTGGTTTAAGATACCAATTAAGGTTTAAGACCCATTTATAGGAATATGGTTTAGTTAATACTTGTAACATGGATTATACCATATTAGATTAGGTAGGGTCTAGATTAGGTTGGATATAACTGGATTAAACTTAGTTTAAGTTAGATAGATCTACCAGGGTAGAATAAATATTATTATGACATGTTAGAACATTTTGAGATATGACAGATCATATGACGTAGGTAAGTTAGAATCTCTGTCGGTTTAAACAGAGGGGTTATGCAACTATCGAATGGTTACGGTAGTTGCATATGGCCAGGTTGTTGTATGTGGTCTAGTTAATCTAGGGCACCAATTTAGGTTAAAACATGCTTATAGAAGTAGGGTCCAATCTATTTTCCCAGTATTATATATCGTGTTTATCCATTAGATTAGATCTGATCTGATTAGATGGGATCAGAATTGGTGTAATCGGATTAGACTAGATAAGATCTACTAAATTTATTTTGGAATAGATCATGTGTGTTACACTATTATGAGATAAGCAAAGTGGTGGGGATAAGTATGCTTATTAGGACAAGATGAGTCTCTAAGATAGCATCTTTTGATATTAGTTAGATCCATTAGGATAAGATAAAATCTTTTCGAGATAAGATGGGTCTATTAAGATAAGAAAGAATCTTTTAAGATAAGAAAGAATCTATTAAGCTGAGAGAGAACCCTTCAAGATAAGATAGATCTATTTGATATATTCTAGTTGGTCTAGTTTATCTTATAACTAATTTATGAGGATAAGAAGTTTTTTTAACACAAGATGAACTTATTAGGATAAGATAGATCCCTTTAAGTTAAGAGGGGTTTATTTAAAATAGATACACTTTAATGGAGGATATAGTAGTTGTTTAGTTATCTTATGAATTTTATTTATCTATACGTATATGTAGATGTAATTGTGGATATTACTCCACGACTTATCACACTCAATCAAAGATCCAAATAAGACAGGTATCATAAGAACAAACACTCAAGCGTATAGATACCTATAAAAATAGTTTTATTTTTGTTCCTAAGAGTAGGTCTCCTAGTCCTAAAGGTCACTTTAGTCACAGGATTTCAAAGTGTGAAATCCATATTTGTTTTTAGAAGGAAAAGGTAAGATTAATCAGAGTAAAGCACAAATAGTTGAGAAAAGATTAAGATAAGTTTAGGAAAGAATCAGAGTAGCAAAGGTGAGGTTAATCAGAGTAGAACAGTAGAAGGTGAGACAAGATCAAGAAAAGTACAGAAAGAATCAGAGTAAGGTAAGTAGGTAAGGGTTGTCTAGTTCTATCTAGGTTTCGTCCTATAGTCAACATTTCTCTGATACCACTTCTTTCACACCCGGATTTAAGGAACAAAGCCGGATGCATCTCATACATGCGCCAAAGGAGACAACATATATAATAACAGAGTGTATAGAGATAAATGTCACAATAATCAGAGTATTTATTACATAGCGGAAGTCTTACAAAATAAAAGATAAATATAACAGGATCTAAAATCCATCCTTGGCGCCAGAAAGTCAACTGGGAGACGCCACCTAGATTGAATCGAACTCCTCATTAAGCTGCTCCTCTTGAACCACCTATTCTTCTCCTGTGGGGGTGTGAGACAGCAAGGGTGAGCTCACACATGTTCATCGTTCAACAAGTTGTGGGGAATAATGTACATGAACTCTACAAAGGTGGGAGTTCATGTGATGTATAAAGCTGATCAATAGTAGGGGTTAAAGCTGAGCATTGCTTTTAATAAGTTGGTCAAATTTTATTAGCAATTACTAAGTGTAAGTAAATACCAAACCATAATAAATAATAGAACAAAATTAATAAATAATCCCATGCAAATGCAAATGACAAATTGAGTGTAATTCCATAGATTAATCATGTGAGGGTCTGAGCTGCTCATGACCGTGAGGACGGCTAGTATACCAGATTTACACTCTACAGAGGTTGCGCATCTTTACCCATAAGTCATGTTACGCATCTGCCAAGGGGTCATGAATCCCATACACCTCTACCAAGGAGGTGAGGCAGGGTAACACTACAAGTCCTTTACAAAGTTCCACTAGCTTCAGAAAACCCGCTACAGTTTATAGGAAGCTCCATTGCAGGAATCCCTTGTGGCGGAACTGTCCGAATTATTCCGACTTAAGTGCCTAAGTCCCACCTTAGAGTCTAGACCACACTTAAATGGGAATAACCCGTCAATCCCTCGGATCTAGTCCGACAAGGCCACTGACAGGATCAAGTACCACAATCTCACTCGATGGTGAGTCACAGAGCAAATACAATAAAGCATAAAACCATGCATTAAGGAGTATTAAATTATTACATCACCATCGGAGTTTTGCAAAAGTAGTCATCATTGTTCGAGTGCAGCGGAATAAAACTAACGATAAATAAATGGAGGGATGGGGAAGCCTGTCCCATCACTCCTCATGCTCCTCCTCAGCCGAGGCAGGGTCCCACTCGACAGTCCAACCCGGTGGCAAGATGGACGGCCAAGTCACTCCAGCAACCATGTCCTCCAAGAACCTGTAAAATTGTGCCACAAGCAAGGCTGAGTATACTAATACTCAGCTAGACTTACCCGGTGTGAGGAGTCTACTCCTCTACCTCTAGACATGCAGCTGTTTGGCTGTGGGGTTTGGTTGCCAAAAGCACTAGCTGAGTTTCTAAGTCAAGTTTTAACTTTGCCAATTTAAGTGTGACTCTCTTAAGGCTAAATGTGTACTATCTACTCATACATAGTAGCAAACATTTTTAGCAATCAACATCTTGTATCAACTCATCATATTTCCACTTGTTACTCAATGCAGTACAATGGATCAAGCAGTCTCATTAGCTGCGAGAAGCAGATGATTCGAATCGAGTTTTTATCCTTGCAAGGTAAACCTAAACACACGACGTGGCGAGGCACTCCGTCCCCACACACATCAACCGTCCCCATCGATTCCCTGGCAACAGATCAGGGCTCACCGCCTTGGCGTACAATGCCTCACTGACCCCGACTGCCGTCGTGCAGTGACCACACTTGTACCCACCATAACCGGAATGGGAGACCACGTCTTAGGTCACGTGAGGGGCAAAGTCTGTGGGCAGGTTCACTCAGGTACTAGGCTTACCGATTTACCATATTTCTTGGTATGTGTTTAGTACGTTCAAACGCTTGACATAGGTATCCGCACATTAATCCTTATTCCAAATTTTTCATCTCGTAGACAACCAATCCCCATGGATTGTTGTCCACAAACTAGTATCATGATGATATGAAAGTGGGTACAACCAATTCCTGATCTCGCGCGAGTGCTAGAAAAATCACTCGTCTTCTACCGAGATCCTAATTAAATAAAGCAGCTACTCGACCTAGCATACTAGTATCCATCTCAAAAGGATTCCTGAGATCATGCAACTAGGGTTTCAAACAACTCCTACACCTAAGTGCACATTCAATCCTACAATCATTAAGTATAGTAAAATAGCATAAATAACAGGTTATGCATAAACCGGGGCTTGCCTTCCAAAGCTGTGGCAGGCAGATCCTCTGGTGCAGGCTCTGGTGCTGGATCCGGGGCTACCTCCTGAGCAGCTCCTTGCTCCGGCACGAGGACATACTCTCCGTCAGCGAGGTTACAGTCTATCGAATGCAATGAATATGTATGTCATGATTATGCAGGATTTAATAACATTATGCTAAAGGAAGAAAAACTAAGTTAATGAGTAACTTAGGGTTTCTTGGTCATACGTGGCTTTTAGTGGTTTATGCTTATCACTCTAGGTTTAGGTTTTGTTAGGGATAAGCATAGTGGATTGGTATTTCCTTTATACATTTCAGTGAACAATTTACAAAACGGTTCTAGGATGACATTAATTTCCATTATTCATTTTCCTTTCTTTATTTTCTATTTATGAATTCTAGTGGAGGTTTGAACTACAACAGTGGTTTAACTTTTTCCAAAAATTTTGTAAAAATTACAGTGGGTTGCCATTGGTCAATATAGCCCATTCTAGGAAGTTGAGGTTCAAAATAAAAAGGCTATGCTTTAGACAAAAATAATCAAAAGTGGTGTAAAAGGGCCACTTTGCACTACAACTCTCAACTAGGAGTGGGTTCTGTCCTAAGGGTTATTTTTGTTGGCATCTAACAGTAATAATAAGCTTCTGTGCCAAAAATCACAGAAAGCTAAGGGATGGTTATTTAGTTGTGATTTTCCAAAGCTTAATGCCAAAAAGGCACTTTCCACTACCTTGCTATTTGAAAAATGTCAAACAGCAGATTTCATATTTTCCTATGTTCTTTATAACAAAAGATTTACTATCCCAAAGGTTGGGGTGTTTTCACCTTGGGGTTATTTTTGTAGGGCTTTTCTAAGTTTTCCTTGTTTTCTTAAAATAAAAGGTATCCTATTTATTTTATACAAAACCAGGGTATAACCAATTTTTTTAGTAACCTACACTGAATAAGTATACTAACAAAAATATGGGGGCTCCCTGGTTCTTTATTTAAATCACTTTTCCTATTTTCTTTAACCTTAATCATAATGTAAAATAAATGGCAAACTCTACCTTAATGGGGTGTACAGAAGGGTTTAACATTTTTAAATAGGTCAGTAGGTGGTTATAAACTTCTCCAAATTTTCTTAACTCCAGTTAAATAGTGCAACTATTTTTCTTCCCATTATTTAGCTTTTGGTCAAATCAGTATTTAAATCAGAACCCTAAAGTTTTCTGTAGTACATAGGGGTTTTATATTTTTCTTAAGTAGTTTATATTATTTAAGATCTGACAAAATTGGTTTGACTAAATTTGGATGAATAAAACAGAAGATATGAATTATTCAAGTTCTGTTCAAATTTTAAATCAGATTTAATAAAAGGTTTCCTGGAAAACCACTTTGCACCGAGGTCCTTGGGTTATATCCAAACTAACTCTCTCAGTTATACCCCCGCTCTACTATTTATCTGAGTCACTGACAATGCGCAAAACCCCCTAGCTTTCTTTTCTTCTCCCCCGCGGTCCCTCCCTAGGTTTAAATAGTACCCGCGAGAAAGAAAAGAGTGGCGCGGCTTACCGGCGGCGAGAGAGGTCCGGCGAGGGGCGGGGTTGGCTCCGGGAGGTCCTGACGGTCACAACGATGTACGGCTCGACGGCGGGGGTGGCCGGACTCGCTCGGTCCACGTGCGCAGGCGGGTGCTCTCTGTAACACCCCAGGTGTTACTCAGGGTGTCCACCCAGGGCTACCCCCTTTTAGCCTATTATCACATGAGGATTGATATGGGCAAAGTACATCAAACTTGGAATTCAAGGTCCTAAGCAAGTGCAAACCATCTTGGATATCATGCCCTAGCTTGTCATGCACATCTAAGTGGGGAATTTCCCAAAACCCTAAAGCAAACCCCTCTTGGGCAATAGGAACCCTAATCGAAGCTAGGATCAAAAGGTCATGTAAACCTTATGATCATGGCTTGGGCCAAATATAAAAGTTGTAATATGCTTCATAACCTACAAATAATAGTAAGGAAGTACCCCCAAAAAGTTTTCAGAAAAGCCCCAAAAAGTTCACCAAAGGTTGAGCACAAGGGAAAAATTCAGAATTTGCCTAAGTATAAAAACTAACCCTTGAACAAGATCCCACATGTTCACCTTAATCCAAAAATCAAAACACTTCGACCCAATTGACAAAGTGGCGCCAAATTAACCCTAGAATGCCCTGGAAAGAGGTGACACCTACCCTAGGGCGTTTGACACGACTTGGCACCATTTTTGTCTCGGTTTGGACATGTCTGACACAGCCAACTTCCCACCCTCATATCTCTCTAACTCGACCACATCTACTCTTGGAACTCACATGAACTAGGTAGCTCTAGGTGCAGGGAAGAGATCTCCCACAGGCGATAGGGTAAGATTCGTACGTTTTGGCCGCTCAGCAGAGGGAAGAACACGGGCAGAAGCAACGAGCCACGTGTTCGACGCGCTCTGAGCTCGCCAGAGCACGCCCGCCCGCGCCTCCGCGTGCCCCGCGTCGCGCCAAACGGCCAGCCGACGCCATGGCCCGCGCCCGCGCCTATAAAGCCCACTCGGGCGTCGACTGCACTCTTCCGCACACCCTCAAGCCTCACCGGAGCTCAGTTCACCGCCGTTTGCCCGTGCGCGGCGTGTCCGCGGCCATCCGAGCCACTGCCGCCGTAGACCGGCCAGCCCAGCCTTCCCCAACCCCGTCCAACCCTCTGAGGCAAGTGTGCACGCCCCAGTGAAGCTCCCCGAGCGAGGAATCGAAGCCTGCTTCGCCGGAGAGGCCAGTCCACGGTCGCCGGAGTTCGCAACCCCACCGGAGTACGTGGACCGGGTAATCCGCTCAACCATTTTCCGATTCCTTGCACACACAGTCTCTACGTTACCCCGTGAAGCTCACCGTGCCCTTGGATTGAACCAGATCGCCGTGAATTGGCCGGTACACTCGCCGCCGACGAGAACACCCGCCTGCGCACGTGGACCGAGCGATTCCGGCCATCCCCGCCACCGAGCCGCACCTCGCTGTGACCGCCAGAGCCTCCCCGAGCCAACCCTGCCCTTTGCCGGACCCATCTCGCCGCCGGTAAGCCGCGCCACCCTTTTCTTTCCCGTGGGTACTGTTTACATTGGGGGAAGTACTGCGGGTGAGAGGAAGAGAAGGTCAGGGGGCTTTTTGAACTGTCAGCGACCCAGGGGAATAGTGGCGCAAGGGTAGAACTGCGAGGATTGATTTAGTTTAAACCCAGGGACCTCGGTGTAAACTGTTTTTCCAGGAAACTCTTATTAATTCTATTTTTAAATTGAACAGAGACTTTAAAAATTCATAACTTCTGTTTAGTTCATCCAAATTTGGTCAAACCAATTTTGTCAGACTCTAAATAATGTAACCTACTTAAGAAAAATATAAAACCCCCTATGTACTATAGAAAACTTTAAAGCTCTGATTTAATTATAGTTTTGACCAAAAGCTCAATAATAGAAAGAAAAATAGTTGTATTATTTGACTAGGGTTAGAAAAATTTGGAGAAGTTTATATCTACCTACTGACCTGTTTAAAAATGTTAAACCTCTCTGTCCAATCCATTAAGTTAGTTTTTACCACTTATTTTATAATATGCTTAAGGTTAAGAAAAATAGAAAAGGTGAATTAAATACTAAACCAGAGGGCACCCTTATTTTTGTTAGGGTACTTATTCAATGTAGTTCACTGGAAAAATCTATCATACCCTGGTTTAGTATAAAATAAGTAGGATACTTTTTATTTGAATAAAACAAGGAAAACTTAGAAAAACCCTACAAAAATAACCCCAAGATGAAAACACCCCCACCCTTGGGATAGTTAATGTTTTGTTATTAAAAACTTAGGAAAAATATGAAATCTGCTGTTTGGCATTTTTCAAATAACAATGTAGTAGAAAGTGCCTTTTTGACATTAAACTTTAGAAAATCATAACTAAATAACCACCCCTTAGCTTTCTGTGATTTTTGACACAGAAGCCTATTTTTACTGTTAGATGCCAACAAAAATAACCTTTAGGACAGAACCCACATCTAAGTAAGAGTTGTAGTACAAAGTGGCCCATTTACCCAACTTTTATTATTTTTGTCTTAAGCATAGCCTTTATATGTTGAGCCTCAAATTCTTAAAACAGGCTAGAATAGCAAATGGCAACCCACTGTAATTTTTACAGAATTTTTGGAGAAAATTAAGCTACTGTTGTAGTTCAAACCCCCACTAGAATTCATAAATAGAAATTAAAGAAAGAAAAATGAATAATGGAAATTAGTGTCATCCTAAAACCCTTGTAAATTGTCCACTGAAATCTATAAAGACAATACAAATCCACTATGTTTATCCTCAATAAAAACCTAAGCCTAAAAAGTAATAAGCATAACCCACTGGAAGCCCCGCATGACTAAGAAACCCTAAGTTACTTCTTGACTTAGTTTCTTTTAGCATAATGTTATTAAATCCTGCATAATCATGACATACATGTTCATTGCATTCGATAGACTGTAACCTTGCTGACGGAGAGTACGTCCTCGTGCCGGAGCAAGGAGCTGCTCAGGAGGTAGCCCCGGATCCAGCACCCGAGTCTGCACCAGAGGATCTGCCTGCCACAGCCTTGGAAGGCAAGCCCCGGTTTATGCATAACCTGTTATTTATGCTATTTTACTTGACTTAATGATTGTAGGATTGATTGTGCACCTAGGTGTAGGAGTTGTTTGAAACCCTAGTTGCATGATCTCAGGAATCCTGTTGAGATGAATACTAGTATGCTAGGTCGAGTAGCTGCTTTATTAATTAGGATCTCGGTAGAAGTCGAGTGATTTTTCTAGCACTCGCGCGAGGTCAGGAAATTGGTTGTATCCACTTTCTTCTCATAATGATGCTGGTTGTGGACAACAATCCATGGGGATTGGTTGTCCACGGGATGAAATTTTGAATAAGGATTAAGGTGTGGTACCGTGAGTCAAGCGTTTGAACGTACTAAGCACATGCCGAGAAATATGGTAAATCGGTAAGCCTAGTACCTGAGTGAACCTGGCAGTGGACATATCCCCTCACGCGACCTGAGACGAGGTCTCCCATTCCGGTTATGGTGGGTACAAGTGCGGTCACTGCACGACGGCAGTCGGGGTCAGTGAGGCATTGTACGCCAAGGCGGTGAGCCCTGATCTGCTGACGGGGAATCGATGGGGACGGTTGATATGTGTGGGGACGGAGTGCCCCTACATGTTGTGTGATTAGGTTTACCTTGCAAGGATAAAAACTCGATTCGAATCGTCTGCTTCTCGCAGCTAATGAGACTGCTTGATCCATGCTGCTACATTGAGTAATAAGTGGAATTGTGCTGAGATGATACAAGATGTTGATTGCTAAAAATGTTTGCTACTATGTATGAGTAGATAGTACATCTTTAGCCTTAAGAGAGTCACACTTAATTTGACAAAGTTAAAAACTTGATTTAGAAACTCAGCTAGTGCTTTTGGCAACCAAACCCCACAGCCAAACAGCTGCATGTCTAGAGGTAGACTCCTCACACCGGGTAAGTCTAGCTGAGTATTAGTATACTCAGCCTTGCTTGTGGCATAATTTTACAGGTTCTCTGGAGGACATGGTTGCGGGAGTGACTTGGCCGTCCATCTTGCCACCGGGTTGGACTGTCGAGTGGGACCCTACCTCGGCTGAGGAGGAGCATGAGGAGTGATGGGACAGGCTTCCCCATCTCTCTGTTCATTAACCGTTAGTTTTATTCCGCTGCACTTCGAACAATGGTGACTACTTTTGCAAAACTCCGATGATGATGTAATAATTCAATACTCTTTAATGCATGGTTTTATGCTTTATTGTATTTGCTCTGTGACTCACCATCGAGTGAGATTGTGGTACTTGATCCTATCAGTGGCCGTGTCGGACTAGATCCGAGGGATTGACGGGTTATTCCCATTTAAGTGTGGTCTAGCCTCTAAGGCGGGACTTAGGCACTTAAGTTGGAATAATTCGGGCAGTTCCGCCACAGCTGGTATCGAAGCTTGTACCACCACAGAGGAATCAATAAAATATAAATACCATCCTTTTCCAAAGTAAAACTTGATAGAAACAATGTTGGATAGATAGTAGGACGAGCAGGATAGACCTAGGACGTGAAGCCTTAGGATGATAGAAGGGTAGCTAGGTGGCTAAGTGATTAGGCCCTACAGGCCACCTTAAAGGATGGGAGTTCTTCCCTATCCCCTTTACATTGATGTGAGGTCGTTCAGGACGAGCATGCATGCATTACTAAATTAAACAAATGGATATTTGAGTAAAGACTTAAAAGCAAGATGATAACCAACTAAGTCCTCTGTATCATTTTATTTAACTAGAGAAAGGCTGAGTTTATTTTTCTTATTCTTTTTATAATTTTTTTTCTTTTACTTACGCTTAACCGTACACAGATGACTTCCCACGGATCCTCAGAGGACGGAAATGCACTATCGCACACTGACGGGCTGCACGAGAGGGCTTTCCCCGCATTTTGTGGGAGGTACTTCAGGGGGCCGGATACGCGACACCCCCTCAGTACACGGTGCAGCAGTTCGAGAAGCACCGAGTGCCCCGCTGTAGGGTGAGGATGACCTTGGAGCCTCATCCCCTGCAGCCAGGCTGGCGCTCCTTGGACTCTGAGTCTTTTGGATACCGGGCTGAGGACACGATCGAGGCAATCGCTCTGCATGGATTGACCACTTTCTGCGGATTCCATCCTTTGGAGCTGGCTACCCACCCCATTGGCTTGTTCCCCGCCGAAAGGGAGGACGACCCAATGTGGAAGGATAGGGTGGAGCATGCCAAGGATATCTGGGCCATCTACCCAGGACAGACTGCGCACTTGACCGTACGGTGCATGAATGCTTTGTACCGTCTACAAGTGATGCGCGGTGAGGCGATGTCCCATCTGATGGCACTATTGGAGGCGACAAAGATTACGTTGGACAACAGGGAGGAGCTTGTGGTTGATTTGTCCACTGAGATGGTGGAGAAGGATTTGCAGGTGGAGCAGCTATCCACTGATATCCAAGAGTTGGAGGAATTGGTGGGCACCAGGGAAAACACCATCGAGGTTCTCGAGGATCAGCTCATTAACACTCAGCAGCAGCTTGCTGAGGCTAATGAGCACTTGGATATGCATCACCAGGAGATCCAGGACATGGAGGCCAACGAGGACGTCGACATCGAGGGAGGAGAGGAGCCTGCCTCTAGTGTGGACACTGCTGGCTCAGGGAGACCACCTTCCCTCGAGTCGAGTGTTGCCTCGTTCGCTCACTAGGTGTTCAGGACAGAGTTAGAAGTCGGATGGTAGGACTCCTCGCAGCTAGCTTAGCTTTTGCACCCTTGGGGTACTAGGCTAGATAGAGTTGAGTCTTTTTGGACCAATTGATGTAATCGTGATAAACTCTCTTGAAACATGTTTGATGGATGCTGTTATCAGTTTAAATTTGGAAGGAAAAATTTATGCCTTTTTAAATCCTTTTGTTGAAATTGGAGTCTATCCTTTTGCTTTTGACTCTTTTCGCCGCGATTAAATCTTGAGCTTGGAGATATGGTGTTAAGTATGTATGTGGTTTTTCAGATGGCCGGGAGGCAGCGTCGTGGCCAGAATGAGCGCGTTCCTCCACCGCCGCCACCGCCTCCCACTCTGCAGGAGCTAATGGCCCAGCAGAATGAGATCTTGAGGCAGCTAGCTCAGCGTCAGCCACCACCTCAGCACTATGGTGGTGGAGACCATCAGCGTCACCCCGCGGCAGCTACCTACCAGGAGTTCCTCATCACCCAGCCTCCATTGTTCACAAGGGCAGAAGACCCACTGGATGCAGATGTGTGGTTGCAAGTGGTGGAATCCAAATTCCCGCTACTCCATGGAGCTTGCTCAGAGGTCACTAAAGTTAGGTTTGCCACCCAGCAGCTTCGCGGACCCGCAAGGACTTGGTGGGATCATTTTATTGCTATGCAGCCAGAGGATCGAGAGGTGGAATGGAGGGAGTTCAAGGCAGCTTTCAGGGGACACCACATACCAGCCGGGATTATGGACCGAAAGCTCAACGAGTTTCTGGCACTCACTCAGGGGAACAGGACAGTGTTGCAGTATGACCAGGCTTTTAATGACTTGTGCCAATATGCTGGGTATCACGCAGACACGGATGAGAAGAAGAGAGACAGGTTCAGGAGGGGGCTCAGCACTAAGCTCCGTGACCGTCTCAACACCGTCAGGGCCAACAGCTACAATGAGTTGGTCGACATGGCTATCTCCCAGGAGGACTGCATTACAGCTCGACAGGGAGAGAAGAAGAGGAAGACCCCTATGGCAGGACCCTCAGCTCAGCCACAACGCTTCAGGATTGTGTCCGACACACAGAATAGGGGACCCCAGCAGTAGCAAGGAAGATGGGTGATCCGACCACAGCAGCAGCAGCAGCAGGCACCCAACCGCACCCAGTTTCCAGCTCAGAGGGCCAATCAGCAGCAGCAGCAGTATCGCCAGACAAATGACAACAGGTGTTTCACATGCGGCAACACCGGACATTATGCCAAGAATTGCCCCAGGAACCAGCAGAGGCAGGGGCAGAATGTCAATCAGAACCAAGGCAAGAGACAGAAGGTGCAAGTAAGGCAGGGCAGGCTAAACTTCACCACCATGGCTGATATTCCGGAGGGGGCACCCGTCATGACTGGTACCTTTACAGTTTTAAATTATCCTGCCATTACTCTTTTTGATTCTGGTGCGTCGCATAGTTTTATCAGTGCCAAATTTAGTGCCAAGTGCCAATTACCTTTTCACCACATCAATGGGGGTATCACAATTTCAACACCAGGAGGCAGAGTTGCCACTTACCAAATTAACAAGAATGTGCCTATAAAGTTTGGTAGTCTTATAATTAAAACCAACCTCCTCATTTTGGGTTTGGAGAGTGTGGATATCATATTGGGAACTGACTGGTTGATCAGAAATCAGGCTGTGATGGATATTGCAGCTAGGGCCATTGAGGTGCACTCACCAACTTGTGGTGGAACCACACTATATTTGCCTGACCAGGGTTGTACCCGTTCTTGTGCCTTTGTTATGTTAGAGTCCCCAGTAGAAAAGATCTCAGTGGTCTGTGACTATCCGGATGTGTTTCCAGATGAATTACCAGGCTTATTTTATGTACCTAATGAACTCAGTGTTCATGCCAGAATTGGACAAATTTGTGGTCGTTTTCATTGATGATATTCTGGTCTATTCCAAGAATGAAGACGAACATACTGAGCACCTGCACACTGTGCTCCAGCGACTGCGCGATCATCGTCTTTATGCTAAGTTGTCTAAATGCGAATTCTGGCTGAAGGAGATCAAATTCTTGGGTCACACAATTTCTCAGGATGGGATATCAGTTGATCCTGAGAAGGTACAAGAGGTGATGGATTGGAAACCCCCGACTACAGTGAAGCAAATTCGGAGTTTTCTGGGTTTGGCAGGGTATTATCGACGGTTTATTCCGGATTTCTCTAGAATTGCCAAACCAATGACTGAACTGTTGAAGAAAGGAGTCAAGTATGATTGGAGCCAAAGGTGCGAGGATGCCTTTCACACTTTGAGGCAGCATTTGACAACAGCCCTGGTGCTGGCTCAACCTGACAACACCAAGCCATTTGAAGTTTATTGTGATGCTTCTGGTACAGGTTTGGGTTGTGTCCTGATGCAAGATAATAGAGTCATTGCTTATGCTTCCCGAGCACTCAAACCCCATGAGCAGAACTACCCCACGCATGATCTGGAATTGGCAGCTGTGGTTCATGCTCTTAAGATATGGAGACACTACTTGATGGGAGCTCACTGTAACATCTACACTGATCACAAGAGTCTCAAATACATCTTCACTCAGGCAGATCTGAACATGAGGCAAAGGAGGTGGTTGGAGTTAATCAAGGACTATGATTTGGAAGTGCATTACCATTCGGGCAAAGCAAATGTTGTGGCAGATGCCTTGAGCAGAAAGGCCCAGTGCAATTGTATGAGCATGGATGCAAGAGTTACCACCCTGTGCGATGAGCTGTGCAAGCTGAACCTGGAAGTTGTTTCTTTAGGTGACGTAATTTATATCTCGGTGGAACCCACATTGCAAGAGCAAATAGTGAGGGCACAGATTGAGGATAATGGTGTTCAAATGATTAAGGAAATGATCAAGCAAAAGGCAGAAAAATACAAGTGTTTCCGTCAGGACAGCAAGGGGATTTTATGGTTTGGAGATCGATTGGTTGTTCCCAAGGACCCTGAGCTCAGAAAGAAGATACTGGATGAAGCTCACCTTTCCAAATTTTCCATGCACCCTGGTAGCAACAAGATGTACCATGATCTCAGAACTTTATATTGGTGGACCAGAATGAAGAGGGAAATTACCAAGTACGTATCTGAGTGTGACACTTGCCAGAGGATAAAAGCTAGTCACTTGAGGGCAGCAGGCCCTTTGCAACCCCTTCCCATACCATCTTGGAAATGGGAGGACATTTGCATGGACTTTATAGTGAGATTGCCCAATACATCCAGGCACCATGATTCTATTTGGGTTATTGTGGACAGATTGACTAAGACTGCTCATTTCTTACCAGTGCACACCACCCACAGGACAGAGAAGTATGCATGTGGCAGAACCACCCGAATTATTCCAGCTTAAGTGCCTAAGTCACGCCTCAGGGGTCGTAACACACTTAAATCAGAATAACCCGTCAGTCCCTCAGATCTAGTCTGATAGAGCCACTTAACCAGGATCAAATTCCACAATCCCACTCGAAGGTGAGTCACAGAAGAAATACAATAAAACAGGAAACCTTAAATTAAGTACTGAGTTATTACATGAATCGGAGTTTTTGAGTAGCAAATAAAGTTCACAAAATAAAGTGCAGCGGATAATCGATGTCGTCGGTAATGAGGAAATGGGCAAGGCCTGGCCCACTACTCCTCATGCTCCTCTCCTGCCGGAGCAACATCCCACTCGACCGTCCAACCCGGTGGCAGGGTGGTAGGCCAAGTCACACCATCAACCATTTCCTGAATGGTACCTGCAAAATGGTGCCACAAGCAAGGCTGAGTATACTAATACTCAGCTAGACTTAACCGGTGTGAGGAGTCTACTCCTCTACCTCTAGACTATGCAGCTGTTTGGCTGAGGGGTTTGGTTTGCCAAAAGCACTAGCTGTTTCTAAAATCAATTTTTAGCTTTTCAAATTCTACCATCATTAACTTAGCTAGATTTGCTCCTTCTAAGCATTCATGGTAACAATCAATTAGTCCAATCAACAAGTTATCTCATATAACCACATTTCACTTCTTACTCGATGCAGTACAAGGAATCAAGCAGTCTCATTAGCTGCGAGAAGCAGACGATTCGAATCGAGTTTTAACCTTGCAAGGTAAACCTAAACACACGGCATGTCAGGGTACTCCGACCCCACACATGACAACCGTCCCCATCGATTCCTCGTTCGTGTCCAGGCCTCACCGCCTTGGCATACAATGCTCCACTGACCCCGGCTGCCGTCGTGCAGTGACCGCACTTGTATCCACCATAGCTAGCATGGGAGACCTAGTCTCAGGTCGCATGAGGGATAAAGTCCGCGCCCGGCTTCACTCAGGTACTAGGTTTACCGGTTACCATTTTTCCCGGCATGTGCTTAGTACGTTCAAAAGCTTGACTCAGGTATCCACACATTAATCCTTAATTCATTTTTCCCGTCTCATGGACAAGGCATCCTCCCTGGATCCAAGTCCATAGACCAAACATATATCCCGTTATCAAGATGAATACAATCAATTCCTGACCTCGCGCGAGTGCTAGAAAAATCACTCGACTTCTACCGAGATCCTGATTAGCAAGCAGCTACTCGACCTAGCATACTAGTATTCATCTCAAAAAGGAATCCTAAGTTCATGCAACTAGAGGTTTCAAGCAACTCCTACACTTAAGTGCACATTGCAATCCTACAAGCATTAAGTGTAGTAAGTAGCATATAATAACATGGTTATGCATAAAACCGGGGCTTGCCTTCAATTGCTGGGGCTGCGGGGAGATCCTCGATAGCAGCCTCTGAAGCCTGCTCCTGGTCTTCCTCTTGGACAGGTCCTTGCTCGGGGATGAGCACGTACTCTCCGTCGGCAAGATTACAATCTAATGAATGCAATGCGTAAGATATATGCATGATATGATATGTGCTTTTAGTTACAACTTTAAAGGTGTATGATCTTCTTGAGTTAAACAAGGTTAACTTTGCTTATGCAAAACCCTTTAGTGGTATACTTGGTAAATTGGGTTAGACTTAGCTAAGGTAAGTAGTAGATTAAATTTTGGGGTTCCACTGAATTCCTTTTAAGTCTTAGGGAGAATTGATAAGTTCTCAAGTTAGACTTATTGGGATGAGGTTTATTCCTTCTTTCCTTTTCTCTTATTCTTTTAATGTTTTGGAGTGGGTTTGAACTACAAGTTACTTTTATAAAATTCCAAAAATTCTGCAAAAATTACAGTGGCTTGCTACTGGTGTATGATTCTCTGTCTCAAAATTTAGGGGTCAGAAAGTGAATGGTTTTCTCTGGACCAAATTACCAAATTTTAGGGCAGAAGGGGTGCTTTGAACTACAACTATTATTTAACAGTGGGTAATTCTCTAAAACTTATTTTTGCTGACTTTTAGGTGTCATAACATGACTTGATACAATTTTCTAGTCATTAATACCTTTTAATTATTTTCCTATGGTTTTCTCAAGTTTCTAGCCAAATGGGTGCTTTCTACTACCACTATATTTGAAAAACATCAAACAACAGAGTTCTTATTTTTCTTGGTTATTATTTTGTGCAAGAGCAATCATTCTGAAGTTTGGCCTCTTTTTGCTTAAGGGAAGGGGTGGTTTGCATTATTTGAATTAAATGACCTTTCTCATAAATTACTAGCAAAAGGTATGGGTTTACTTCTTTTTCATGGGTTTGCATTTTTCTCTGGTAGTTTACCTCATCATGGACTTAGCAAATTTTTGGTTCCCCATTATCACATTTAAAGGGGTTGTTCATGATTTATTGGAAAAATGCTTTATTAACACTCTGTATTTATTTTCCCTACTTAAAAAGTTGGGCTGGGGTGCTCTGTATTTTTGTAGTGGGGCTCTAGTGGTTGCAAGTCCACTGGATTTTTATTATCCATTTTGGTTATAGTTTTGCCTATTTAATAATTGATTTCCAGTCTATATAAGGCTAAACAAATCATCTTAATTTAAAATTGGTTCAAATTAATGGTCTCTGTATTTTTCCTAGGTTCTCTGTTGCATAAGTAAACTAGGAAAAATATTATTAATCACTGTTCATTAATTTCTAATGCCTTTCTGATTTTCTCTAAGTTTTGGACAAAATAGCTTTAAATGAATAACTACATCATAATTTCCAATGCTGGGGTTCCTACTATTTTTAAACAGTGTCTAAATAAGGTTTGAACATCTACAAATTTTCTTAAGTTCAACACAGAAGAAAAACTAATTTTCCTTAATTAAACAGGGTTTAGTGGGTTTCTGTTTTTAAATTTAAACTCTAAGATTTAGAACAGAAAGCATAGGGTTTACTATTTTTAAATGATAGATCATAAAATTCAGGAGCTAGCAAAATTGGTTTGACAACTTTTTATTAAGATTTCATCAAGTTATGGATTTTCTAAGTTCTCTAGTCATTTTAAAAAGAATAACAGAATTGATTAAATGGAAATCCACTTTGCACTGGGGTCCCTGGCGGTTTTCTATGTTTTCTTCACGAATCAGTCCTTAGGTTACTATTCACATGAGTCACTGACATTACAGAAAACCCCTCGGGTTCTACAAATCCTAACCCGAGGTCCTTCTTCTACCTTAAACAGTAGCCGCGGCGGAGAAAAGGGCGGAGGGGCTTACCGGCGGCGAGACTGTTCCGGTGAAGTGGTCGAGGATGAAGGGGAGGTCGCGGGGATCACAACGGTGTGCGAAACACCGTCGGAGATGGCCGGAGTCGGTCGGTCCACGCGCGCAGGCGGGGATGCTCGTCGGCGGCGAGGAGACCGGCCTGGTCACGGCGAGATAGTTCAATCAAATAGGTCAGGGAGGTCCACGGGATGCCAGAGAAGATATGAGCGAAAGGAATTGGTCGGAGACTCACTGGATAGCTCGGTCCACGCGCGGCGGCGGAAGACCAAAGTCCGGTGAGGTCGATCTCGGGCCTCCGGTGAAGTCCGGCCGGGTCTGAGGGCTTGGCAAGCTTCACGGGCTACTGGCGGAGCTAGCCGAAGCACTGGCTTGCCCAGGGGATGGCTGGAGTGGGCTGGCCACGGTGGCCGAAGCTCTGGCGGCAATGGCGGGCGGAATTGAGCTCGCCAGAGCTAAGGGAAAGGGGCTGGCCGGTGAGGGTGAGTGCGGGGCGAAGTGGGGCGCGCCTGGGAAGGCTTTATAGGCACGGCGCGGTGCACGGGCGGTCGTGGACCAGCGAGTGCGCGCGGGCGTGCACTGGGAGGCGCAGTGCGCGAACGGGCGTGAACCAGGGGTGTCAGCCACGATCGAACACGTGTTCCCGTTGCCTCTGCCCCTGTTCAAGCGCCGATTGGGAGCAAATCTTCGCGAATTTGGGCAAGATCGCTGCAAGGGATTTGTTCACCAGACCAAGCTTTGTCTTTTGTGTATGGATGACGTGCGGTTTTAGGCTAGGGACAGGGAGTTGTAGCATCACCAAGGTGCCAGTGTCAGAATGCCTGGTCCCGAGGTTAAGCTGCGCCAAAACCATGCCAAACGAATTTGGTTTGAGTTCAAACTTTCCCAGAATGTGTTCAAAGGAATTTGGCACAACTTTGATATTTGGATCTTCTGGCTTTGAGTTTTGAAAAACAGAGAACACAGATGATCTTTGAGAAGAGGTCTGAAATTCAGAAATTCAGAAATCTGAATTTCTCCAAGGGTTCATAGATCAAGGGCTGATTTGGGGATTTATTTGAGTTATTTTGGCTAAGCCTTCTCAATCTTTCTTGTTGCTTAATAAATATACTTTAACTTATATAATTGGCTCAACTCAAAATTTTAAACTTTTCATCCCCTTTTTCATATTTTCTTGAATTTTGTTCATGGGGCTTACTTAGGGTTTTTAATTAGGGTTGCACATTCTACCCTTTTCAAGGACTCAATTGTTTTGATCATGACACTTTTAAGTATATACTTGGTGAATTCTTTCTTACTTAAGTTATTTTGATGCTCATGCCTACTTTGGTTCACATAAAATAATGGCTCTTAAGTTTGGCATTTGAGAGAAACCCTAGGTGACACTGGGGTGTCACAATGCAGAGATCTACATTGACCAAATAGTTCGTCTGCATGGGATACCAAGGACTATAGTCTCGGACAGAGGAGCACCATTTGTGGCACGATTTTGGGAGCAATTGCAGGAATCACTTGGGACCCAGGTCATACGAAACTCAGCCTATCATCCCCAAACCGATGGCCAGACAGAAAGGGTGAATCAGATTTTGGAAGACATATTGCGGGCATGTGCACTACACTACGGAAAGGATTGGGACAAGTGTCTTTCCTTGGCAGAATTTTCTTACAATAACAGCTATCAGTCCAGTCTGAAGATGGCACCCTTTGAGGCATTATATGGGAGAAGGTGTAGGACCCCACTGAATTGGTCCCAAGCGGGAGAGAGGGAAATTTTTGGGCCAGATTTGGTACTTGAAGCAGAGGCAAAGGTCAGGATCATCAAGAAGAACCTAGAAGCTGCTCAGGCTAGGCAAAAGAGCTATCATGATAAGAGGCGGAAGCCTCTACAGTTTGAGGTGGGAGATCATGTTTATCTTAAGGTGTCACCCACCAAGGGTGTCCAGAGATTTGGGATCAAGGGCAAGCTAGCTCCTCGCTACATTGGACCCTATGTGATCAAAGCAAGTTGTGGACCCGTGGCCTACCAATTGGAATTGCCACCTCACATGTCAGCAGTTCACAATGTGTTCCATATATCTCAGCTGCGGAAATGTGTTGGCCTACCCACTGAAGTGCTGCCAGAACCAGATATTGAGATAGAACCAGACTTGTCCTACCAAGAGTACCCCGTCAAGGTATTAGATCAAAAGGAGAGATCAACTCAGGCAAGATCAGTCAGAATGTATAAGGTTCAGTGGAGTCACCATTCAGCAGAAGAAGCTACATCGGAGACGGAGGATTTTCTATGCTCTCGCTTCCCCGACTTTCTGCCCAAAAGAGTCGGTACGTAACCCAAAACCCCACCCCCACCTGCCCTTTGAATACAATTATAAGAAAAACTTAGATAACAATGATAGTCTAAGTTGTGGATTTAACTTGAAAAGGGCTTCCTTCTGAAGTTGCAAAGAGAATGACATTCGAAGAGCAGTTAACAAGGGAAACTTGAGTATAAAGAAAGGGTAGCACACCCACACACCTTCACGGCACCCCTCCAAGGGACTCTCCTCCAAGTTTTAACCTTGGAACTTAAGACCTTGGAAGCATGAGTGAGTTAAGAAATGCCAAGGACCCCAAGTATTACCCAAGCTTTTAGGCAATGATCACCTAGGGCAAAGGAGGATTGAACCTTGGACCCCCCCCCTCTCTTAAGGCCTTTAGTTGAGAAAAAGATCAAGCAAATGCACATTTCATAATTTAAACCTTAACTAAAGTTTAAGAGTACCAAAATGTTTACAAAAGGCAGCAAAGGAACTTTACAAAAAGACCCCTATAAGACCCCTAAATCAGCCCCAAGTGGAGAGCACTATGGAATCACCCCCATTCCCTTTAAGTCCAAAATCAGCCCTAATCTAGAGATGAGGGGTGTTCACCTAGCTAATGGCACCAAAACCCCAGGGTCTAAATAACAAAAAGGAGCCAAATTATCCAAAATCAGCCCTAATCTAGAGATGAGGGGTGTTTACCTTCCAAGGTTAAAACTTGGAGGAGAGTCCCTTGGAGGGGTGCCGTGAAGGTGTGTTGGTGTGCTACTCTTTCTTTTACCCAAGTTTCTCTTGTTAACTGCTTTTCGAATGTCATTCTCTTTGCAACTTCAGAAGGAAGTCCCTTTTAAGTTAAATCCACAACTTAGACTACCCTTGTTATCTAAGTTTTTCTTATAATTGTATTCAAAGGGCAGGTGGGGGTGGGGTTTTGAGGTTACGTACCGACTCCTTTCGGCAGAAAGTCGGGGAAGCAAGAGCGTATAAAATCCTCAATCTCCCATGTAGCTTCTTCTACTGAATGGTGACTCCACTGAACCTTATACATTCTGATCGACTTTGCCCGTGTTGACCTCTATTTCTGATCCAATACCTTGACGAGGTACTCTTGATAGGACAAGTCTGGTTCTATCTCAATGTCTGGTTCAGGTAGCACTTCAATGGGCAGGCAGACACATTTCCGCAGCTGAGATACATGAAACACATTGTGAACTGCTGACAGGTGTGGTGGCAATTCCAATTGATAGGCTACGGGTCCATAACTTGCTTTGATCTCATAGGGTCCAATGTAGCGAGGAGCTAACTTGCCCTTGATCCCAAATCTCTGGACGCCCTTGGTGGGTGATACCTTAAGATAAACATGTTCTCCCACTTCAAACTGTAGGGGCTTCCGCCTCTTGTCATGATAGCTCCTTTGCCTGTCCTGAGCAGCTTCTAAGTTCTTCTTAATGACTCTGACCTTTTCCTCTGCTTCAAGTACCAAGTCTGGCCCAAATATTTCCCTCTCTCCTGCTTGAGACCAATTCAGCGGGGTCCTCCACCTTCTCCCATACAAGGCTTCAAAAGGTGCCATCTTCAAACTGGATTGGTAGCGGTTATTATAAGAAAACTCTGCCAAGGAAAGACACTTGTCCCAATCCTTTCCGTAGTGTAGTACACATGCCCGCAACATGTCTTCCAAAATCTGATTTACCCTTTCCATCTGGCCATCTGTTTGAGGATGGTATGCTGAGCTTCGTATTACCTGGGTCCCAAGTGAGTCTTGCAGCTGCTCCCAAAAGCGTGCCACAAACAGTGCTCCTCTGTCAGATACAATGGTTTTTGGAATACCATGCAACCGCACTATTTGATCAACATAAATTTCTGCATATTTCTCTGTCTTGTGGGTGGTATGCACTGGTAAGAAATGAGTGGTCTTGGTCAATCTGTCCATAATAACCCAAATGGAATCATGGTGCCTGGAGGTATTGGGCAATCCCACGATAAAGTCCATGCAAATGTCCTCCCATTTCCAAGATGGTATGGCAAGGGGTTGCAAAGGGCCTGCTGCCTTCAAATGACTGGCTTTGATTCTCTGGCAGGTATCACACTCGGATATGTACTTGGAAATTTCCCTCTTCATCCTGGTCCACCAGTAGAAGGATCTGAGATCATGGTACATCTTGTTGCTACCAAGGTGCATGGAGAATTTGGAAAGGTGAGCTTCATCCAATATCCTCTTTCTGAGTTCAGGGTCCTTGGGGACAACCAATCGATCTCCAAACCATAAAATCCCCTTGCTGTCCTGATGGAAGCACTTGTATTTCTCCGCCTTCTGCTTGATCATTTCTTTGATAACCTGAACGCCCTTGTCTTCAATCTGTGCCCGGACTATTTGCTCTTGTAATGTGGGCTCCACCGAGATATAATTTAGATCACCTGAAGAAACAACTTCCAGGTTTAGCTTGCACAACTCATCACACAGGGTGGTCACTCTTGCATCCATGCTCATACAATTGCACTGGGCCTTTCTGCTCAAGGCATCTGCCATGACATTGGCTTTGCCAGGATGGTAATGCACCTCCAAATCATAGTCCTTGATTAACTCCAACCATCTCCTCTGCCTCATGTTCAGATCTGCCTGAGTGAAGATGTATTTGAGGCTCTTGTGATCCGTGTAAATGTTACAGTGAGCTCCCATCAGGTAGTGTCTCCATATCTTGAGAGCATGAACCACAGCTGCTAACTCTAGATCATGCGTAGGGTAGTTCTGCTCATGGGGTCTGAGTGCTCGGGAAGCATAAGCAATTACTCTATTATCTTGCATTAAGACACATCCCAATCCAGTGCCAGAAGCATCACAATAAACTTCAAAGGACTTGGTGTTATCGGGTTGAGCCAGCACTGGGGCTGTTGTCAAATGCTGCCTCAGTGTATGAAAGGCATCTTCTCACTTTTGGCTCCAATCATACTTGAGTCCCTTCTTTAACAGTTCAGTCATTGGTTTGGCAATTCTGGAGAAATCCGGAATAAATCGTCGATAATACCCTGCCAATCCCAAAAAACTCTGAATCTGCCTCACTGTAGTCGGGGGTTTCCAATCCATCACCTCTTGTACCTTCTCAGGATCAATAGATATCCCATCCTGAGAAATTGTGTGACCTAAGAATTTAATTTCCTTCAGCCAGAATTCACATTTAGACAATTTGGCATACAACTGATGGTCACGTAGCCTCTGAAGTACAGTATGCAAATGTTTAGTGTGCTCGGCTTCATTCTTGGAATAGACCAGAATATCATCAATGAAAACGACCACGAATTTGTCCAACTCTGGCATGAATACTGAGTTCATCAGGTACATAAAATAAGTCGGGGCATTGGTCAGCCCAAAACACATCACCAAAAACTCATAAAGCCCATATCTGGTTGAGAAGGCCGTCTTGGGAATATCACTGGTATGGATCTTGATCTGATGGTAGCCCGAGCGAAGATCTATCTTGGAGAACACTTTGGCTCCCACCAACTGATCAAACATGACATCAATGCGGGGCAGTGGGTATTTGTTCTTGATAGTCACCGCATTGAGAGGGCGGTAATCGACACACATTCTCAAACTCTCGTCCTTTTTCTTCACAAATAAAGCAGGACATCCCCAAGGTGAAGTACTGGGGCGAATGAACCCTTGTCCAACAACTCCTGCAGTTGCTTTTTCAGTTCTGCTAATTCTGTGGGAGGCATCCTATAGGGTCTCTTGGAGATAGGAGCAGACCCGGGTTGCAATTCAATGGCGAACTCAATGTCTCTATCAGGTGGCATCCCTGGCAATTCATCCGGAAACACATCTGGGTAGTCACAGACTACTGGTATCTTTTCCACTGCGGATTCTATCATAACGAATGCACAAGAACGGGTACAACCCTGGTCGGGTAGATACAAGGTGATCTCGCCATCCAAAGGGGAGTGGATTTCTATGGCTCTGGCTGCGACATCAATCACCGCGTGGTGTCGCGATAACCAATCAGTCCCTAGGATGATATCCACACTATCCAATCCCATTATCAAGAGAGTGGTTTTAAAAATGAGACTACCCAGCTTAATTGGTACATGTCTATTGATCTGATAGGTGGCAATCCTGCCTCCTGGTGTTGAAATTGTAATACCCCCGTTGGTGTGGAGGAAAGGTAACTGACACTTGGCACTAAATTTGGTACAGATAAAACTGTGTGATGCACCAGAATAAAAAAGAACAATAGCAGGATAATTCAAAACTGTAAAGATACCAGTCAAGACGGGTGCTCCCTCTGGAATATCAGCCATGGTGGTGAAGTTCAGCATGCCTTGCCTCACTTGCACCTTCTGCCTCTTGCCTTGGTTCTGATTAACATCCTGCCCCTGCCTCTGCTGGTTTCTGGGGCAATTCTTGGCATAATGTCCGGTGTTGCCGCATGTGAAACACCTATTGTCATTTGCCTGGCGATATTGTTGCTGCTGCTGATTGTTCCTCTGAGCAGGAAACTGGGTACGGTTGGGTGTCTGCTGCTGCTGCTGTGGTTGGATCACCCAACGCCCTTGCTGCTGATGAGGTCCCCTGCTCTGAGTGTCAGACACAATCTTGAAGCGCTGTGGCTGAGCTGAGGGTCCTGCCACAAGGGTCTTCCTCTTCTTCTCTGCCTGACGAGCGGTGATACAGTCCTCCTGGGAGATGGCCATGTTGACCAACTCATTATAGCAGTTGGCCCTGACGGTGTTGAGACGGTCACGGAGCTTAGTGCTGAGCCCCCTCCTGAACCTGTCTCTCTTCTTCTCGTCCGTATCTGCATGATACCCGGCATACTGGCACAGGTCATTAAAGGCCTGAGCATACTGCAATACTGTCCGGTTGCCCTGAGTGAGTGCCAGAAACTCGTTGAGCTTTCGGTCCATAATTCCGGCTGGTATATGGTGCCCCCTGAAAGCTGCCTTGAATTCTCTCCATTCCACCTCTCGGTCCTCTGGCTGCATAGCAAGAAAATGGTCCCACCAAGTCCTTGCGGGTCCGCGAAGCTGCTGGGTGGCGAACCTGACCTTAGTGACCTCTGAGCAAACTCCATGGAGTAGCGGGAATTTGGATTCCACTACTCTCAACCATACATCTGCATCAAGTGGGTCCTCTGCCCTGGTGAACAATGGAGGCTGGGTACTGAGGAACTCTTGGTAGGTAGCTGCCGCGGGGTGACGTTGATGATCTCCACCACCATAGTGCTGAGATGGTGGCTGGCGCTGAGCTAGCTGCCTCAAGATCTCATTCTGCTGAGCCATTAGCTCCTGCAAAGTGGGAGGCGGTGGCGGCGGTGGAGGAACGCGCTCATTCTGGCCACGACGCGCTCTCCCGGCCATCTGAAAAATCATATATATTCTCAATAACACATCTTCAAGTTTAAGGTTTAATCGCGGTGAAGGAATCAAAAGGCGAAATTGATAGATTCTTGCATAAATATAAAGGGATTTCTTAAGACATAACTTCTCTTCCCAAATTAAGACTAACATCATCCATTAACCATGTTTCCAAAAGGGTTTATCACGATTACATCAATGGCCCAAAAGACTCAACTCTATCTAGCCTAGTACCCCAAGGGTGCAAAAGCTAAGCTAGATGTGAGGAGTCCTACCATCACCGACTTCTAACTCTCCTCCTGATACTCAGTGAGCGAACGAGGCAACACTCGACTAGGGGGAAGGTGGTCTCCCTGAGCCAGTAGTGTCCAAGCTAGAGGCAGGCTCCTCTCCTCCCTCAATATTGACGTCCTCGTTAGCTTCCACATCCTGGATCTCCTGGTGATGCATATCCAGGTGCTCATTAGCCTCGGCCAGCTGCTGCTGGGTGTTGATAAGTTGATCCTCGAGAACCTCGATGGTGTTCTCCCTTGTTCCCACTAATTCCTCCAGCTCTTGGATCTCATTTGACAGCTGCTCCACCTGCAAGTCCTTTTCCACCATTTCAGTGGACAAGTCAACCACAAGCTCCTCTCTGTTGTCTAGGGTGATCTTAGTTGCCTCCAATAGTGCCATCAGATGGGACATTGCCTCACCACGCATCACTTGCAGACGGTACAGGGCATTCATGCACCGCACTGTCAAGTGAGCAGTCTGGCCCGGGTAGATAGCCCAGATGTCCTTGGCATGCTCCACTCGATCCTTCCACATTGGGTCGTCCTCCTTCTCCGTGGGGAACAAGCCAATGGGATGGGTGGACAACTCCAAGGGATGGAATCCGCAGAACGTGGTCAACCCCGTGCAGAGCAATTGCTTCAATCGTGTCCTCAGCCCGGTATCCAAAGGACTCAGAGTCCAGCGAACGCGAGCCTGGCTGCAGGGGATGAGGCTCCAAGGTCATCCTCACCCTACAGCGGGGCATTCGGTGCTTCTCGAACTGCTGCACCACGTACTGAGGAGGTGTCGTGTACCCGGCCCCCTGAAGTACCTCCCACAAAATACGAGGAAAGCCCTCTCGTGCAAGCCCATCAGTGGGGGACAGTGCATTCCCTTCGTCCGAGGATCCGTGGGAAGTCATCTTTGCACGGTTAAGCGTAAGTAAAAGAAAAAGAATTATAAAAAGAAAAAGGAAACACAACTCAGCCTCCCTCTAAATATAACAATGGTACTGGGGTACTTAGTTGGTCATCATTTTGTATTAAAGTCCTTACTTAATTATCCATTTGTTTAATTTAAGAATGCATGCATGCTCATCCTGAACGACCTCACATCAATATAAAGGGAATAGGGAAGAACTCCCATCCCTTAAAGTAGCTTGTAGGGCTTAATCACTTAGCCACCTAGCTACCCCTCTATCATCCTAAGGCTTCACGTCCTAGGTCTATCCTGATCGTCCTACGATCTATCCAACATTGTTTCTATCAAGTTTTACTTTGGAAAAGGATGGTATTTATATTTTATTGATTCCTCTGTGGTGGTACAAGCTCCGATACCAGCTGTGGCGGAACTGCCCGAATTATTCCGACTTAAGTGCCTAAGTCCCACCTTAGAGGCTAGACCACACTTAAATGGGAATAACCCGTCAATCCCTCGGATCTAGTCCGACAAGGCCACTGACAGGATCAAGTACCACAATCTCACTCAATGGTGAGTCACAGAGCAAATACAATAAAGCATAAAACCATGCATTAAGGAGTATTAAATTATTACATCACCATCGGAGTTTTGCAAAAGTAGTCATCATTGTTCGAGTGCAGCGGAATAAAACTAACGATAAATAAATGGAGGGATGGGGAAGCCTGTCCCATCACTCCTCATGCTCCTCCTCAGCCGAGGCAGGGTCCCACTCGACAGTCCAACCCGGTGGCAAGATGGACGACCAAGTCACTCCAGCAACCATGTCCTCCAAAGAACCTGTAAAATTGTGCCACAAGCAAGGCTGAGTATACTAATACTGAGCTAGACTTACCCGGTGTGAGGAGTCTACTCCTCTACCTCTAGACATGCAGCTGTTTGGTTGTGGGGTTTGGTTGCCAAAAGCACTAGCTGAGTTTCTAAGTCAAGTTTTAACTTTGCCAATTTAAGTGTGACTCTCTTAAGGCTAAATGTGTACTATCTACTCATACATAGTAGAAAACATTTTTAGCAATCAACATCTTGTATCAACTCATCATATTTCCACTTGTTACTCAATGTAGTACAATGGATCAAGCAGTCTCATTAGCTGCGAGAAGCAGACGATTCGAATCGAGTTTTTATCCTTGCAAGGTAAACCTAAACACACGACGTGGCGAGGCACTCTGTCCCCACACACATCAACCGTCCCCATCGATTCCCTGGCAACAGATCAGGGCTCACCGCCTTGGCGTACAATGCCTCACTGACCCCGACTGTCGTCGTGTAGTGACCGCACTTGTACCCACCATAACCGGAATGGGAGACCACGTCCCAGGTC
The DNA here is from genome assembly GCF_902167145.1 of Zea mays. Lineage (NCBI taxonomy): Eukaryota > Viridiplantae > Streptophyta > Magnoliopsida > Poales > Poaceae > Zea > Zea mays. Next base: position 56,143,018 of record NC_050104.1, on the reverse strand, counting down.
GCGTGAGGGGCAAAGTCTGCGGGCAGGTTCACTCAGGTACTAGGCTTACCGATTTACCATATTTCTCGGTATGTGTTTAGTACGTTCAAACGCTTGACACAGGTATCCGCACGTTAATCCTTATTCCAAATTTTCCATCTCGTAGACAACCAATCCCCATGGATTGTTGTCCACAGACTAGTATCATGATGATATGAAAGTGGGTACAACCAATTCCTGATCTCGCGCGAGTGCTAGAAAAATCACTCGTCTTCTACCGAGATCCTAATTAAATAAAGCAGCTACTCGACCTAGCATACTAGTATCCATCTCAAAAGGATTCCTGAGATCATGCAACTAGGGTTTCAAACAACTCCTACACCTAAGTGCACATTCAATCCTACAATCATTAAGTATAGTAAAATAGCATAAATAACAGGTTATGCATAAACCGGGGCTCCTTCTAAAGCTGTGGCAGGCAGATCCTCTGGTGCAGGCTCTGGTGCTGGATCCGGGGCTACCTCCTGAGCAGCTCCTTGCTCCGGCACGAGGACGTACTCTCCGTAAGTGAGGTTATAGTCTATCGAATGCAATGAATATGTATGTCATGATTATGCAGGATTTAATAACATTATGTTAAAGGAAGAAAAACTAAGTTAATGAGTAACTTAGGGTTTCTTGGTCATACGTGGCTTTTAGTGGATTATGCTTATCACTCTAGGTTTAGGTTTTGTTAGGGATAAGCATAGTGGATTGGTATTTCCTTTATACATTTCAGTGGACAATTTACAAAAGGATTCTAGGATGACATTAATTTCCATTATTCATTTTCCTTTCTTTATTTTCTATTTATGAATTCTAGTGGAGGTTTGAACTACAACAGTGGTTTAAATTTTTCCAAACATTTTGTAAAAATTACAGTGGGTTGCCATTGGTCAATATAGCCCATTCTAGGAAGTTGAGGTTCAAAATAAAAAGGCTATGCTTTAGACAAAAATAATCAAAAGTGGTGTAAAAGGGCTACTTTGCACTACAACTCTCAACTAGGAGTGGGTTCTGTCCTAAGGGTTATTTTTGTTGGCATCTAACAGTAATAATAAGCTTCTGTGCCAAAAATCACAGAAAGATAAGGGATGGTTATTTAGTTGTGATTTTCCAAAGTTTAATGCCAAAAAGGCACTTTCCACTACCTTGCTATTTGAAAAATGTCAAACAGCAGATTTCATATTTTTCCTATGTTCTTTATAACAAAAGATTTACTATCCCAAAGGTTGGGGTGTTTTCACCTTGGGGTTATTTTTGTAGTGCTTTTCTAAGTTTTCCTTGTTTTCTTAAAATAAAAGGTATTCTATTTATTTTATACTAAACCAGGGTATAATCAATTTTTCTAGTAACCTACACTGAATAAGTATACTAACAAAAATATGGAGGCCCCCTGGTTCTTTATTTAAATCACTTTTCCTATTTTCTTTAACCTTAAGCATAATGTAAAATAAATGGCAAACTCTACCTTAATGGGGTGTACAGAGGGGTTTAGCATTTTTAAATAGGTCAGTAGGTGGTCATAAACTTCTCCAAATTTTCTTAACTCCAGTTAAATAGTGCAACTATTTTTCTTCCCATTATTTAGCTTTTGGTCAAATCAGTATTTAAATCAGAACCCTAAAATTTTCTGTAGTACATAGGGGTTTTATATTTTTCTTAAGTAGTTTATATTATTTAAGATCTGACAAAATTGGTTTGACTAAATATGGATGAATAAAATAGAAGATATGAATTATTCAAGTTCTGTTCAAATTTTAAATCAGATTTAATAATTGGTTTCCTGGAAAACCACTTTGCACCGAGGTCCTTGGGTTATTTCCAAACTAACTGTGTCAGTTATACCCCCGCGCTACTATTTATCTGAGTCACTGACAATGCGCAAAACCCCCTAGCTTTCTTTTCTTCTCCCCCGCGGTCCCTCCCTAGGTTTAAACAGTACCCGCGAGAAAGAAAAGGGTGGCGCGGCTTACCGGCGGCGAGAGAGGTCTGGCGAGGGGCGGGGTTGGCTCCGAGAGGTCCTGACGGTCACAACGATGTATGGCTCGACGGCGGTGGTGGCCGGACTCGCTCGGTCCACGTGTGCAGGCGGGTGCTCTCGTCGGCGGTGGGTGTGCCGGCCAAACCACGGCGACCTAGTTCAATCCAATGGCACAGTGAGCTTCACTGGGTGACATAGAGGCTATGTGCACAAGGAATCGAAGAATGGAGTAGAGGATTACCCGGTCTACGCTCGCCGGCGATCGGGTGGAGTCCGGCGACCGTGGACTGGCCTCTCCGGCGAAGCAAACTCCGATTCCTCGCTCGGGGAGCTTCACCAAGGTGTGCTCAGTCTTCTCCGGGGGTCGGACGGGGTTGGGAAGGGGTCTGCTGGCCGGTCTACGGTGGCAGGGGGATCGGGCGGCCGCGGATACGCCGTGCACGGGCAAACGTCGGTGGGTTTGGGCTCCAGTGAGGTCGAGCGCGTGCGGAGAGGTACGGTCAAGGTCCCTGGGGGCTTTATAGGTGCGGGCGCGGGCCATGGTGCCGGCTGGTCTTTGGCGCGACGCGGGGCACGCGGGGCGCACGTCGGGCGTGCTCTGGCGAGCCCAGAGTGCGTCGAACACGTGGCCATTGTTTTCTGCCCTTGTTCTTGCGCCTGTTGAGCAACCAAACGTGCGAATCTCGCCCTATGGCTTGTGTAAGATTTCTTCCCTGCACCTAGGGCTACCTAGTTCCTGTAAGTTCCAAGGGAAGATCGGGTCTGGTTTAGAAGATATGGTGGCGCCAAGTCTTGTCTGTCTGCACTGTTCAACCCGAGACAAAACAGGTGCCAACTCGTGTCAAACGGTCTTGGCTTGGGTTCAAACTCTTCCAGGGGGTTCTTTAGATAATTTGGCTCCTTTTTGTTATTTAGGCCCTGGGGTTTTGGTGCCATTAGCTAGGTGAACACCCCTGATCTCTAGATTAGGGCTGATTTTGGACTTAGAGGGAATGGGGGTGATTCCATAGTGCTCTCCACTTGGGGCTGATTTAGGGGTCTTATAGGGGTCTTTTTGTAAAGTTCCTTTGCTGCCTTTTGTAAACATTTTGGTACTCTTAAACTTTGGTTAAGGTTTAAATTATGAAATGTGCATTTGCTTGATCTTTTTCTCAACTAAAGGCCTTAAGAGAGGGGGGGGGTCCAAGGTTCAATCCTCCTTTGCCCTAGGTGATCATTGCCTAAAAGCTTGGGTAATGCTTGGGGTCCTTGGCATTTCTTAACTCACTCATGCTTCCAAGGTCTTAAGTACTCCCTCTCGTCCAAGTTTTAACCACATGTGATAATAGGTATATGTGCCAATAGGAAGCCAACACCTAGGTAACACCTGGGGTGTTACATCCCTCGCTTGACCGCCATCGCAGCAAAATCAACCCAAGGGCCTCCCTACACTGACCACTCCCCTACTGCCCTTGCCCCTTTCGGGTAAGGTAGTCATCCACTAGCTTTCCTAGTTAATCAGCCAAGGGCATCCTATACTACCCTTGTGGTAGCACTGTTTTCCTAAGTGGTCGCTCCATGTTCCCATTAACATAATGACCTTATCATGAACATAAATAACATAACAGAATAATAGGAACATGGATATAATGAAATATTAACCCAAAATCCGTGTAAGCAATAGCATAACTACCCAATGATTCAGGGGTAAACAAGGTAAAAATATAAACAGTCTAGGGTGACCTATTGGGTCCCATCAAAATTAAACCTATGCATTGAATAGTGATAATAAAGAATATTATTGTGTAACAAAAGTGGATCAAGGGCACAACTTGCCTGGCACTTGAGATTCCAGTTACCAGGGTGATTCTTCAGATCCTCGTGACCTCACTGCTAGTCGTAGCAATACAAACAAACATAGTATAGATAAAATTAACATCACACCAAACATAAGAACAAATTGACTACTAATGATCTACACAAAGCTACGAGATCGCGGGTTTGGGATATAATAAGATCGAAGTTATGGTTAAAGAAGTATGATTTATGAAAGATCTATGTGATTCAAATATTAAACCATATTATAAATTGGTTAGCATAGATTATATGATAGGTTATTCTATAAATAATTATCTTGATTTTAATCTAAGTTATAACTTGAGGTTTAAATTATGAAATGTGCATTTGCTTGATCTTTTTCTCAACTAAAGGCCTTAAGAGAGGGGGGTCCAAGGTTCAATCCTCCTTTGCCCTAGGTGATCATTGCCTAAAAGCTTGGGTAATACTTGGGGTCCTTGGCATTTCTTAACTCACTCATGCTTCCAAGGTCTTAAGTACTCCCTCTCCTCCAAGTTTTAACCACATGTGATAATAGGTATATGTGCCAATAGGAAGCCAACACCTAGGTAACACCTGGGGTGTTACATCCCTCGCCTGACCGCCATCGCAGCAAAATCAACCCAAGGGCCTCCCTACACTGACCACTCCCCTACTGCCCTTGCCCCTTTCGGGTAAGGTAGTCATCCACTAGCTTTCCTAGTTAATCAGCCAAGGGCATCCTATACTACCCTTGTGGTAGCACTGTTTTCCTAAGTGGTCGCTCCATGTTCCCATTAACATAATGACCTTATCATGAACATAAATAACATAACAGAATAATAGGAACATGGATATAATGAAATATTAACCCAAAATCCGTGTAAGCAATAGCATAACTACCCAATGATTCAGGGGTAAACAAGGTAAAAATATAAACAGTCTAGGGTGACCTATTGGGTCCCATCAAAATTAAACCTATGCATTGAATAGTGATAATAAAGAATATTATTGTGTAACAAAAGTGGATCAAGGGCACAACTTGCCTGGCACTTGAGATTCCAGTTACCAGGGTGATTCTTCAGATCCTCGTGACCTCACTGCTAGTCGTAGCAATACAAACAAACATAGTATAGATAAAATTAACATCACACCAAACATAAGAACAAATTGACTACTAATGATCTACACAAAGCTACGAGATCGCGGGTTCGAGATATAATAAGATCGAAGTTACGGTTAAAGAAGTATGATTTATGAAAGATCTATGTGATTCAAATATTAAACCATATTATAAATTGGTTAGCATAGATTATATGATAGGTTATTCTATAAATAATTATCTTGATTTTAATCTAAGTTATAAGTTGATCATAGATCATATTCTAGTAGATTATAAAGATAAGCACATTAACAAGACTAACCGACATAAGTTAAATAAAGACCTAATTATAAAAAAATGAGACATGGTATAATAAATGTGGTTATTGCATAATATATATTCATACGAGACTAACGCAACTTGAACAGATCAAATCGGAGTTAAAACAGAGGAGTTATGAATTTCCTAAGGTTTTATGTATTTGATATAAGATTAATTAGGAAATAAATTTTGATGTGACTTTCATGTCAAAACAGAGATATTATGTGATAAACAATAATATTATAGAATTATAGAAATTGGAATGGGTCAATTTGGACACTGTATACATTTTCTATAAATTAAACAAGTTCCAACATTTATTTTTACACTAAAAATCAATTTCTAAATGATTTTACAGATTTTTCCTCATTGTCTTGGTTGCACGCACAATTAACAAGAAGTCCAGGGACTTAAGCAGAAAGATACTCAGACTCAGTGAATCCAGGACGAGACCGCGGGTTATTTCCTAGAAAATCTGAGGTCTCTTAAGCAAAATGTTCCAGCGAAGTGGTATCTCGTGCTCACAGGTGTCCGATCAAGAGCTAGCGGCACGGATTAAATCCACTACCCTGCGAACCGGTACACTACCTCGTCCGTTGGACTGGAGATCAACGCGGTAGATACAAAGTGGTGGAATCTAACCCCGCACGTCCGATTAGAGATCGACGCACGCGATCAAACCCTGACGAACAGGTAAGTTGGTCTAATCCTCACCGTTCATTCTGGATCAAGCGGCCTCGATCCGGTGTTCCCCCACCAGGTACACAGGCGATAGCGCCGCCCCAACCTACGACGGAGCGCCATCGCTGGCGACACTCCATCATTCTCCCAGATGCCCCATTCTCAAATCCGAAGCGCTCTACCCGAAATGAAGTCAAAAGTGAGTAGGTTGAGACTGCTATTACCGATATTCGCGCAGGGGTGAGCTTTGTCCACAGAAGGGGCGGATGCGCGGTGGCGCTAGATCTCCAGCGAGGAATTGAAGACGTCCCAAGGGACATCCCATTATGGCGCAGCCACTGAAACGTTCCCCGCACCATGGCGAAGCTCCCCGGCTGGTCCCCGATGATTCGACATAAGCTTGACCGCGAATTAGCCATGGCGGCCGATGCGGGTCCTTTCCCTAACTCTACACGGTGACTTGGTGCTCGATGTCACGCGGCGAAGGGAAAGAGGGGGACGAGATTCAGCGCCGCTTTTTTATGCTCTCCACAAAGGTCGGTTGAGACGCCCGCCCTGGATTCCGCGTCAACGGCGTGCGTCCGCCATGCATGGCGAAGTCGTTAGGGAAGGGAGCAAACTAACGGCATGGCCCCACCAGTCGGTGACTAAGGTCTGGCGCACTGAGGGAGAGACTGGCTAGTGGGACCGAACACTCAGTGAGGCGTGAGAGGAGAGGGTGCTCCCTGGGCCCTCCTGTCGGCGCAGGAGCACAATGTGAGTTGGGCCGCGCGAATGGAGACGAGGCCACGGATTCGGCCCAGAGCGGTTCCCCCCTTTTTCTTTAATATTTTCTTTTAGATTTCAAATTTTAATTCAAATTTTGTTGGGAGTTTCATATTTAGTCTAAATGCACTAATTCAAATACTTATATGAAGAGAATATGTTTGTTTATACATTTATTTTCTTTATATAGTATTTTACTTCTCTTTTATTTTATTTCTATTTCCCCTTTTTTTGAAGCATTTAACCCCAAAATTCAAATCCCTATTTTGAATTTCAGATTTCAAGTGCCAAAATTATTACTACTGCGAACATAAACCTTACTGTTTATGATAATATATTTTTTATTCTTTTCCTTATTATTTATTTATGGGATAAATAGATGGTTTCATTAAAAAATCCTTTCTCATTCTCTATTAAGTTACACATTTAAAATCCAAATCCAAGATAAAGTTTAGGAATTCAAATTCTTAATATATACTCAAAATCAATTATGAAGTAATAGATATATATATTTATTTTAATTGATTTATTTGTTTGATAGATGTTTGAAATATGAGAAACACTCATATTGTTTTCTTTCTTTTTAGGAAAATGGTATTTTGATTGTGGGACAAGAATTAAAAGTTACTTCAAACTTGACTATTCATGTAAATAATGCTTATGGTGCATTATTTAATGAAATGCATATTCATTTAGTTGAATAGGAAGCTTTTCTGTTACTTCTTTTCTGAAATAATTCTTGGTTTTCAAAATTGAGTCCTCGATTTTCAACACCCAAGTATAATTTGAGATCACTGAATTTACTATTTTATTTCTTCTTATATTTATTTTATTATTTTTTATACCAATTTTTAGGCCTTACAACAAGCTAAATTTATCAATGTAATACTAACATTGTTAATATTTCCATGTGTTTTGCGAAATGCAAATATATAAATATATATGAATTGATGAAATGCAGCGATTATCTTCGTTCGTTTATATTTTTTTCATATATTGATCTGATGAAGGTATGTCCTTCTTGACCTTCGTCTAATGAGCATTTCACCCTTGCGGAGACAATGCTTCGGAAGACGAATGTCCATTATAAATAACAATTGTGTTGTCTTGTTCTTAATTGATAGCATTCGAGAACAAGTGACCAACATTGGCGCCCACCTCCGGTGAACCTGAACGACCACCTTCGGCAAGCATCCACCTTCGTCATGCCACCGAAGAAGACAACAACAACAGGGGCTGCTCTGCAGCCACTGGACACAAATCAGGACAAACTCTCCCTATGAGAAGCTAGGAGCCAGAAGAGAAAGGCTACTAGCCCAACACTTCATGAGGAGGAACTGGACCAGGAGATTAGGGACTTAGAAGCGATTCACTAGCAAGTATAGAGGAAGAAGAAAAAATACTTCGGTTGGCCGACCTTCAGAGGAAGATTGACGAAGCAGCTGAGGAAATGCGTCATCTCACTTAGGATGACCAAGATCGAAGGCCCCAACACAGGGAGCTTTGTCAAGAAAGCCCAATCAATGAAGACAAATGGTACGACGAATTTCACCATGGTAACTTTGCTTTCGATGATGCTTCTCCTTTGGCAGCAGAATTGCAGGCTACCCCGTGGCCACCATCCTACAAGCCACCTCAGCTACCCATGTATGATGGGCATTCTGTAACACCCCAGAGTCCACAAACACCCCGGAATGCTACTGAACTACACATCTGACATCCATATATAAACTTTCGGCAGCATCTCCTTTGAAAGATTGCATAAATGAGGGGCAACAGTGTATAAACATATATCATGACAAAAAACATACTAAGCATTATTAACATGCTAGCAAAGGAAAGTTAAAAATAACAACATGAACTGAATTAACCAGTGCACACGACTAGAAAAAAACAAACATCATTTGACATCGAGTTTCTAATTAAATCATGGCTGCAACTGGGCAGCGTTATTATAATAGTGAAGGTGGACGTCCTGCTACTTCCCTCATTCCCAACATGAATCAAATACCTGCATTGAGTAATGCAAGAGTGAGATGATACATCTCAGCAAGCAAATTATTTTGACGAGATATTTAAACCACAATTTGAATTAAACAACATTTTAAAGGAATCCCAATTGAGATCAGAAATACTTGTAGATATAGAACTCAATAGTCCCAATATAAATAATACCATCTCATTTCCTCGAACAACCACAATAGGTTGTATAACCCTTCCCTGCGTCAACAATACCTGCAGATATCACTTCATTGTATGCATAGGAATGCAATGTGTAGGTCATCTGCCCTCATACCTCTGAGAGTATAAAACCACATCATCTACTAATATCACTTCAATGAATGCATATAAATGCAATGCATATGTCCTCTACCTTCATACCTCTAAGGGTATGAAGCCGCATCGTACCCCTCCTCGGGCAACGTATGATGCTAAGTTGTACCGGTACGGTCGGACCATAGGTCACGACCAAACTTCAGATGCAAATGAATAATGTAATACATATGGCATGCTGCATTTATCAATATACTTCACTTCCTTCAGATACAAAACAAACCTCAAATAATACTTCATCTGCCTTCAGATACAATACAAACCTCAAATAATACTTTATCTGCCTTCAGGGGTGTAAATTAATCTCATGGGTCATACTCGAACCATAATCATCATCAATATATGATTGAGCATCAGTATAATACAAGCAAGTAAAGCATCACCATAGAGTTCAATTATGAAAGAATTCCATAATTCTGAATATTAGAGCGTAGGCGATAAAAAAACAACAAGTCAAAACGGTAGCAACCACTGCTACATTCACTTGCCTTCATTGAAGAAGAAAGATGTACTAGGCATGATCCGGAGTGTAGCCACCAATTCTTGGAGAGGAACGACGATGATGGGCGACGGTATGCCCTCATCTCCCCTCTATTCTCTTCTTTTTTCTTCCTCTCTACTCTTGGGGCAAGGCACAAAAGGGTGACGGCTGCTAGGGTTGGGAGGACGTGGCTTCTAGGGTTAGGGAGGTATAAATAGACGAAAACTTCCACAATCCTAATATCCAATGGCTCAGATCAACCGGCACTTAAAAAGACTCATCCGGACTCCAAACAAGGCAAACTAGTGATTGATCGGAATCATCTTGATGAGATCAATACATCTACGGCCTCCGATCATCCATAGGACATACCATATTTGGATTATAAAAATGGTTTATTTTTTTAGGGTGTTACATTCTACCCCCCTTAAAAAGAATTCATCCTCGAATTCGACCACTCCAAGCAAAACATCCAAGGTACCCCAAATAGCACCACCATTCAAAACATGAGTCCATTATTGGTATTAATCAACACAAGAACTTCTACCTCGGACTAATGGTCTAAGGAAGCTACACAACCTGACAACAAGCATGAAACAACCTGCAATGAAGCTCAAAGCAAGTCATAGATGCGATCAACACTATGATTTCACAACATCGAATTTGGATGCAGCCATACATCAGCATCAATGTCTTAAAACGACACTCTTTTATGAAGGGGTAATATGCACTAAGCACAACCCTTACCAACTTCAACAATTCATTTTAATTCAATGGTAAAACATCCACACCAGATGAATGTATATGAAGATCAAACACCTCACTTCACAGCACCACAAAACAAGTAGTTTTATTGAAACAGAACTCCTAATCTTCCTAAACCCGTTCTTGCCATCATGAAAAGATAATCATGTAATCTAACATTCTTTGCACCCCACAAAAGGGAGAAAGTCTACAGAACTAATGGAGCAATAAAGCCGACAAGAAGCCCATAACATTCTGCGCGACACATTTCATCGAAGAAATGCCAAAAACTCCACAAAGAGCATTGATAGCACAACAACAACACAATACTTGCTTAACCAATGTCGCTATACTTCATCCAACAACTCAACTAAGAAAAATAACCAAACTAGTAAGGTTAACCTACAAATAATATAAGTCTTCATCTACTGTAGTTCAGAAACTTACATTTCATTCTATCATATGATGCACTCAAAGTACCAGATATACGAGGTCAATAATAACCCCGTAATCCTTCACACATTTGACAAACATCTCAAGTTGTTGTAAAAACCACATCATTTAGGAATAGGTGACTAACCACACACAACCAACTCTAGGCTAGGCAATGACTTCATTCAAACCAATAGATAGGTCGTCCAACAATGGCTCCACCAGCATGCATTGGGGAGAGAACCATCTGATCCTCAACGTATTAATACATAATCAATGGATCAAGAAAAACAGAGATTTATTCTACAACTAGCATGACTAACATGCAACCAGTTTAAACCACCTCTAGGCTTTGTGGCTACTAAAACACACAATAGAAGAGAGACATGTAAGCCATTCTGGCTATGTAAAGACTTCCCCAAAATTCATATAAAAGTATCAATATTCATTTCTTTCAGAACTGGTTTCTCGACATAAACAATCATTCTTTGCAAAAATAGTTGGAACTATCCACCAACCACTCAACAACTTAAATTCAAATTGATGGTTACCTTGTAACCCAAAACACGCAATTCACACTCCTCTTAGGAACATCCACAATCAAGCATATATAACAATATTATTGCAATAAAACTCAACCACGAAAAACATGATGAAAACAACATAGGCATACTTGTATATCACAAGCATAATAACAACTTCGATCTTACCAAAGACCAGCGATATCAATCGCATTAATAAAACAATATAAAGATTTAGAGATAAAACATATTAGGCATTAAGTCATAAACAACTTACCACATCACCGTAAAGGAATAGGGAGGGGTGAAATTATTGTCATCTGCACTTCAAAGACACTAATATATATCAAAGATATTTGAACCCATACCCTTCCTATATGTGCAAGTGTATCAAATTTGTCTTCAAATTACCAAGAATCTAAAGCCTATGCTTTGATACCAACTGTAACACCCCAGAGTCCACAAACACCCCGAAATGCTACTGAACTACACATCTGACATCCATATATAAAATTTCGGCAGCATCTCCTTTGAAAGATTGCATAAACGAGGGGCACCAGTGTATAAACATATATCATGACAAAAAACATACTAAGCATTATTAATATGCTAGCAAAGGAAAGTTAAACATAACAACATGAACTGAATTAACCAGTGCACACGACTAGAAAAAAACAAACATCATTTGACATCGAGTTTCTAATTAAATCATGGCTGCAACTGGGTAGCGTTATTATAATAGTGAAGGTGGACGTGCTGCTACTTCCCTCATTCCCAACATGAATCAAATACCTGCATTGAGTAATGCAAGAGTGAGATGATACATCTCAGCAAGCAAATTATTTTGACGAGATATTTCAACCACAAATTGAATTAAACAACATTTTAAAGGAATCCCAATTGAGATCAGAAATACTTGTAGATATTGAACTCAATAGTCCCAATATAACCAATACCATCTCATTTCCTCGAACAACCACAATAGGTTGTATAACCCTTCCCTGCGTCAACAATACCTGCAGATATCACTTCAATGTATGCATAGGAATGCAATGTGTAGGTCATCTGCCCTCATACCTCTGAGAATATAAAACCACATCATCTGCTAATATCACTTCAATGAATGCATATAAATGCAATGCATATGTCCTCTACCTTCATACCTCTAAGGGTATGAAGCCGCATCGTACCCCTCCTCGGGCAACGTACGATGCTAAGTTGTACCGGTACGGTCGGACCATAGGTCACGACCAAACTTCAGATGCAAATGAATAATGTAATGCATATGGCATGCTGCATTTGTCAATATACTTCACTTCCTTCAGATACAAAACAAACCTCAAATAATACTTCATCTGCCTTCAGATACAATACAAACCTCAAATAATACTTTATCTGCCTTCAGGGGTGTAAATTAATCTCATGGGTCATACTCGAACCATAATCATCATCAATATATGATTGAGCATCAGTATAATACAAGCAAGTAAAGCATCACCATAGAGTTCAATTATGAAAGAATTCCATAATTCTGAATATTAGAGCGTAGGCGATAAAAAAAACAACAAGTCAAAACGGTAGCAACCACTGCTACATTCACTTGCCTTCATCGAAGAAGAAAGATGTACTAGGCATGATCCGGAGTGTAGCCACCAATTCTTGGAGAGGAACGACGATGATGGGCGACGGTATGCCCTCATCTCCCCTCTCTTCTCTTCTTTTTTCTTCCTCTCTTCTCTTGGGGCAAGGCACAAAAGGGTGACGGCTGCTAGGGGTGGGAGGATGTGGCTTCTAGGGTTAGGGAGGTATAAATAGAAGAAAACTTCCACAATCCTAATATCCAATGGCTCAGATCAACCGGCACTCAAAAAGACTCATCCGGACTCCAAACAAGGCAAACTAGTGATTGATCGGAATCATCTTGATGAGATCAATACATCTACGGCCTCCGATCATCCATAGGACATACCATATTTGGATTATAAAAATGGTTTATTTTTTTAGGGTGTTACACATTCAGATCCAAATTAAAGCAGTTCCTGATGAGCTACGAGGCAACAATATCCTTGTATGGGGGCAATACTACCGTCATGGCGAAGTCCTTCGTCATGGCAGTTAGAAGTGTGGCTCAAACATGGTATTCCTCTCTTCGGCCAGAGACAATTACGTCGTGGCAGAAGCTGAAGGACATGCTAGTCACTAGCTTACAGGGCTTCCAGACAAAGCCGACTACTGCTCAGGCCCTGTTCCAATGCACGCAGGACCATGTGGAGTACCTGCAGGCGTACGTCCAAAGGTTCTTGCGTTTGAGAGCTCAAGCACCTATAGTGCCCAATGAGATTGCCATTGAGGCCATGATCAAGGGGCTCCGACCAGGAACCACAGCTCAATATTTTGCAAGAAAGCCACCACCTTGGAGAAACTTCTCCAGAAGATGGATGAATACAACCGAGCTGACAATGATTTCTGCCAAAGAAGGGAGGAAGCATATAGGTATTCTTTGATGACTAGGGGCTTCGGACAAAGAATCCATCCCAGGCATGTCAGGACAATCCACAATCCCAATGCCAACGATGACATGGCCAATAACACTCAGAGTAGTCAGCACAACTCACAGTCTTCGGTCATGCAGCAAACTTCCTACAGACCACCAGCCCCGAGAGGCCGAGGGGGAGAAGCTTTGGCGGACGAAGGTACGGTAATCAACCCATGAAATTGTTCTGCCTGTTCTGTGGCGAGGAAAAGGGACACACAACAAGGATGTGCCAAGTCACGATCCAGAAGCAGAAGGAAATTGTTGAAGCCGAAGCACGGCAGAATCAGCCAAAGCAGGTCCTGCATACTGCTTCGTGCTACTCTCCGTATATCCCGGAGTACGTAGGCAATCAACAGCCTACGGCTTCTGGCTCTTCGGCAAGTCACTCTCAAGCTTCTTGGGCTTAGTTACCACCACCACCACCACTAGCGCCTGCCCCAAGTCATTATCAGTAGCCAGAAGGGCATCTTCGGCCTCAGCAACAACGCGACCTTCGGGAACAGTCCTAAGCTCGCACAGTTAACAATATTGTGCCTGAGTCAAGGAATATCTATTGAAGGTGGCACAACATTTCGGCCAAAAGAGAGCTCCAATTCATTATATTTTTACTCTTTTTGATTTTATATTTCCTTCTAAAAAAACAATACAGAAAGGTTTAACCTTCAGCTTGATGTAATAAACCTGTGGTTATATCATCGAGTGTGACAATAATGAGTTATGAATCTCCAAAGTCATTCGTAAGGGAGCGTAGAGTAAATTCCGAAGCCCAAAAGTCGTTCCTAAGGGAGCGCGGAGTAAGTTTCGAAGCTCAAAAGTCGTTCCTAAGGGAGCACAGAGTAAATTTCGAAGCCCCAAAGTCGTTCCGTAGGGAATGCAGAGCTAAGATACCACCTAAATCAAAGGTGAAGAAGCTCCAAAGTCATTCCTAAGGGGATGTAGAGCTTAAATGCCACCTAAATCAGAGGTGAAGAAGCTCCAAAGTCGTCCCTAAGGGGATGCAGTGCTTAGCTCCAAAGTCGTTCCTAAGGGAATGCAGAGCTGAAAAAACCACTTAAGTAAAGGGTGAAGAGACTCAAAAGTCGTTCCTAAGGGGCTACAGAGTCTGGGTGCGTATTTGAGTGGGTTTATATCTTCAGCATAAACATCCTTTTGCATCATGCCACCGTATCATATTGCATAGCATCGCATCATACATCATTTTGTATCAGCAAAAAGCCACGGAGAAGGAAAATTTCTCCTTTGAAAATATATGTTGGACCATGAAAGAAGGTGTTGTAGCACAATGTATACTTTCAGCAAATATACTTTTATACAGGAAGGGAATCTTCAACAACAGTTTTACTATGCGACAACTGTGGCAACATACTCAGTATTGATTCGATAGAGGGGGAATTTTTTTCTTCGTGAAGCATGAAAAGAAGGGAAGGTGTATTTTCCGCCAACGGCTCAAAAAACGATACGTGTGAAGGTATCATACATCACAAAGAAATATATTACATTAACACGTATACAAATACATGATGTTTGGTTCTTACAAAGAGACGAAGGCCATATGCAAACATTAAACTCCTAAATATACAAAGTTTTAATCTTCTTTTAGCACTTTCTCAGCTTCATTCAGTAGTCTGTTGATAGCCTCGTCAATAGCTTGGTTAGCGATTTTTATTATATCTAACGCTTCCTTGATGGTCGGGTCAACTTCGGGGTCACATGGCTCCAGTGGAGGTGAAAGTTCAGCTACATCATAAAAAATGTTTGTTAATTTCGAAGCTAAAAACGAATCCCGGAGCTAAACCTCAGTTAAGGTACCTATAAGTCTAGCGCGCTCTGCAGCTTCTTCAGCTTTTTTGGCCTCTTCTTGAGCGTCGTGAGATTTCTTTTCATTTTTCCTAATAACTTTGTCCGCTATCTCACGTCCGCCCTTTATCCATACTTCGGTGTAAAATTTACCGCTTAACGAAGACGCTTCGGCTGAAGGATTCTTAATGTTGTCGACTGAGATAACAAAATCTGGTTGAACAACAGCCTTCGCATGGTCACAACCGACCTTTTCCAAAATTGATATAGCCCCGCGGGCACTAGCAAAAGCACAGAAATCCCCTCGATCGCTGAGTATCTCGTCAAAAGCTTCGACCTCCCCACTGATCCACTAGATAACCCCATCAGGGTCACCGCGGATGAACTTCTGCTCGGAAGAGTATGCTCCCACCTTTGCAAAACTGTTCTTTAGATTCTTGGTGAATTCCAAGGATATTTCGTAGCATCTCTCTTTGGAGTCACGGAGCTCTTCGGCATTCTTTTGTGCCCTTGATCTTTCAATTTCGCTTATCTCGTGCTTCGCCATTGCAACTTCAAATTTTTCGCTCGTTTCTGCAATATTCCTCTTTAAATCTTCAACTTCGACTTTTTGAGCTTCAGTTTGTGTAGTAAGTTTGGCTTCGCTAAATCTTAGCCTGTCCACTAAGGAAAGCTATATCTTATCTTTTTTGAGAGCTTTGTTCCTTAGTGTAATGACTTCTGATCGAAGATTCCCAAGAGCTATTTGACAGCTCTCATCTTCTGCTTCCTTTTGGGCCTTTAAAGCCTTGCTTAGAATCAAGCCCTAAAAACGAAGAATGAGAACATAAGATAGCAAGAAAAGCTACAAATATAATTTATTTTACAAGAAAAAATATATGCACCTTCAGGCTATTATAAGCAAGGCTATCTTCAAGATCATCCTTCGATATTGCAGATAGGCCAAGTTCAAGCTTTGGGTACCCATATTTTTCATCATTTCTCGGCAAACATAGATCTCTTTATTGTCTGGCAAACAATAAAAAAAACATCTTCGTCCTCGCCACCGTACACAAAGGATCCTCGGGGTACTTCAGATCCTTGGCATATTGTTTTGCTTCGGCAATCTGCTCCTCTGATAACTGCTTCCCCGAAGCATGTCGCACAATGAATTCCAACTCTTTAGCAGGTGCTTCAGGAGCAGGAGATTTAGATTTTTCAGAAGCGCTCTCTTTTTCCAGGATCATCGGTGCGCTTTCAGAAGGTCTAGCGTTGGCGGGAACTTCCGATGGCCCAGTTTCAGAAATAGTTTGCACCATGCCGACCTCGTCAGATTTCTTTGAAACTTTACCCTCTGTGCTAGGCGCTTCAGCAGAAGTAGGAGTTGATGTCTTCACAGATTCCATAACAGCATCTAGCACGCTAGTCATTCTTCTTTTCCTTAGAGTTGTTGCGGGGGTGCTTGATGGCTTCGGCAGTTCCGTTGTGCATGGTGGACTCAGTGTTTTTAACTGCTCTGCCGCCTTCTCCAGTTTCGGCACTTCAACCGGTTTTGTCCTAGCTTCGACTGACATAAAGCGACTTGGTTTTGCAATAGGAGCGGCCCCCTCAATTAGCTTCAGCACGTCAGCTGTTTCAATGCGCCTGGGCCGACATGTTAAAACTTTAACCTTTTTTGACCTCGACGCACTAGAAGTCGCCGAGGTAGCAGCTTTCCAATTTTTCCCTTGTTTCCGCGAAGGATAATAGTAGTCCGGGTACACAAACCCGATAACATCGAACACTCTATTTAATCTCTTTTTGCCATGAGCCCCGAAGGCAGTTGTCATGGCTTCATCTTCGGCCTTTGAATATGCTCCAAGCAGCTTGTCACTAGTCGC
Organism: Zea mays; assembly: GCF_902167145.1. Taxonomy (NCBI): domain Eukaryota; kingdom Viridiplantae; phylum Streptophyta; class Magnoliopsida; order Poales; family Poaceae; genus Zea; species Zea mays. The sequence goes on along the minus strand of NC_050104.1, from coordinate 56,125,649 downwards.
TTCTATGGCATTTCGCCAGTCATCATTCGGATCATCAAATTGGCTCCTATACCTAAAGGTATACTTTAGGTAGACTAAACCACCTTGGCTAGAGCCACTAGCAGTCTCCTTCGGCATTTCTGACCCATTTGCAAGTGGCCACACTCTGTAAGCAATGTGCTCCTAGACCAGATCTCTTGTGCCTATGTAAGTACACACTGTATTGAAAGCCACCTGGCATGTTTGTATATCATTCCCAAAAGCACTGGTTTGCCTCCTAATGCTGAAGCGAGACCATATAGGGCGTTGAATAATCCCTCTCACATCCTCCCTTTGACTTTGGTCATTCTTCACGTAAAACCATTCCAGCATCCAGGAGCCCGGCCACCTCTTCCGAAATGTGGGAACTGGGTAGCTCGCCTCAAACCGAGGCACGAAACTGTAACAACCAAAGTTGTTGTGATACTGCTCCTTTCCGGTAGCCTTCATCTCATAAGACAACTAATGGATGTCGCAAAACCATCTGGCATCTGGTTCCAGTCCTTGGCTCCTCATGGCCCATACAAAGATCCCCACTTTAATGATAGCTTCGGGAGTAAGTTGATGAAGGTAAATTTCAAAGGTTTTCAGAACTTCGACCAACAATTTTTCTAGGGGGAACCGAGGCCTGGCTTTCATGAAGCTTCTGAAAACCACCACTTTGTCAGCTTCAGGAAGAAGAACATTATTCTCCCCTCCGGCTCTCACAATTGAAATATCACAAAAGTATCTCCCTCTCATTGCTTCGATCTGCCCTTGTTTAATAGTCGATTTTCCAAAGACAACATGGCTTGGTCTCTAGGGCCGATCTTCGGCATCTTCATTTCCACTTTCTACATCGAAACTCTCACTATCGCTGGAGTTTTCAGATATTCCAGCCAACATCTCATTTGCAATCTTCTCTGTGTTGGTTTTTTCCATAGCTTCATAAAATCCGGCCAGCGCCGGATCAATAATCTTCTTCTTATCAGCCATTTAGTCGATGGTTGCTAGAATGACGAAGCTAAAAATCCAATTAAACTCGATGAAGCAAGAAAGGTTAAAATGACGAACGCAAAGTAAGCAACTAAAATAGAACGAAAAATACTCACAATACAGGCTCCTATTTATATGTTGAGAGCCCCACGGTTTGGTGGGTCTCGCAGGTCAGTGTAATTCGCTATTCTAGCGAAGAGAAGGTGTTTTTTCGGACCTTCGGCTAAAGGCCTTCGTTCACGTCGAAGTCTAAAGTTGTTACAAAGAAACAAATCAATACTGCGAGGGGCTGCTGTTGGGGGCCTTCTTCCTCCGAAGGTCCTCAAAAACGTGACTAACTATACATTTTCAGTATGACATGGATTATTGCATGAGGCTTCAACTTCGGAATAAAGATCTTCTCTCGTGACAAGGGTAAAGATGTAACCCGAAGGTGATAAAAATGGATGACGAAGCTATAGCCAAAGAACTTCAGCTTGATATGATGAACCAAGTATAATGATGAACAAAAAAGGACAAAGACTACTTAGTCCTTAATGTTTTGTGTTATGATTGTAGATGGATGACAAGGACATATATGTAAATTCACCCGGGCTATGTCCCGTGCCTATAACTAGATTAACAGTACAACCTTACTATTCACGTGGAATTGTAATCACACTCTCGTGACTTCATCTTCTAAGCAAGCTGAAGGTATCAATGTAATATTAACATTGTTAATATTTCCATGTGTTTTGCGAAATGCAAATATATATATATATATATATATATATATATATATATATATATATATATATATATATATATATATATATATATATATATATATATATATATGAATTGATGAAATGCAGCGATTATCTTCGTTCGTTTATTTTTTATTCATATTGATCTAATGAAGGTATGTCCTTCTTGACCTTCATCTAATGAGCATTTCACCCTTGCGGAGATAATGCTTCGAAAGACGAAGGTCCATTATAATTAACAATTGTGTTGTCTTGTTCTTAATTTATAGCATTCGAGAACAAATGACCAACATGTAAGCAGTTGCTTTTAGTTGGTCAAATATTTATTACTAATAGTATAGCCAAGTTTTACTAATATACCTAGTTGTTACCCAAAAGTACTCCCTCCAAGAGGAAATACCAGAGATCAGAGTTATATTCATCATCATTAACCATCATGATAAAAGAGTATCCAAAGTTCTTCTAATCAAAGAGGATCCCAAGGCTGTTCTTAATCGTGAGCACGACTGATATGCTAGTTTCTAACACTCTGCAGAGGTTGCACACTTTACCCACGAGTCGTGATTCTCGTTCTGCCCGGAGATCATGACTCCCCATTGATCACTACCAAGGTGACCTGGCAGGGTCTCACTACGTAGCCTTTACAAAGACTCCCCTGGTGCATAACTATTCGTTAGGTTTAGCCAGTCGTACAAACACAGTACCCCTCCCTAAGGTGCGTGACTAACAAAACCAAATCGAATGACCCTCGACACCCACCCTTAGCAAAGCGAGCACTATGCCCCGACCCCCATGGATGGCCCTCCGGCAAAGCCAACTATGCCCCTAGGTTCATCTGATTATTCAGCTAAGGGCTTCCCATTCCACCCTCATGGTTGCACTGTTATCCCGGGTGGTCACTGAGAGCACCTAGAGGGGGGTGAATAGGTGATCCTGTAAAAATCAACACTAAATAGCACAAACTTGGATTATGAAATGTTAGTGAAATCAAAGCCAAGGTGCTATGTCTAGAGAGAAAGAGATGACTTCTTCACTTAATTGCTCTTCACAAAGTGAGTATTAAACTTAGAGCAATTATCAAGTGAGCAGAAGAAGAGAGAATCGCACAAGAGTAACAACAGGTGACACAGCGATTTTTATCCTGTGGTTCGGCCAAGTAGAACATTTGCCTACTTCCACGTTGTGGCGTCCCAATGGATGAGGGTTGCACTCAACCCCTTTCAAACAATCCAATGATCTACTTGAAGACCATGATTTTCTTCCTTATAGTAGATGTTCCCTTTGTGAGGAATCTCCACAAGTTGGAGTCTCTCATCCTTACAATATTGATCTCAATGAAAACCACAAGAGTAAGGGAGGGAAAAAACCACACACAAAAGCTAGAGTTGCAGCAACGACACACACACACACAAATCAAGAGAAGAGCACACAAACACAGCGCAACAAGTTCACCACTCAACAAGTGCTCAAATCTCAATCACAATGATCAGGATTTGTGCTTGCGGAGTCTAGGTGCCTTAGGATGTTCAATGGAGGCTTGGTGTTCTGCTCCATGCGCCTAGGGGTCTCTTTTATAGCCCCAAGGCAGCTAAGAGCCGTTGGATCTCCATTTGGTTGGCAATTCTCGCCTTCTGTCGGTTGGCGCACCGGACAGTCCGGTGCACCACCAGACATGAACAATGCTCAATTTCTTTTCTTCTTTGGCGAAGCCGACCGTTGAGCCCTCGCTCCTCTTGGCACACCGGACAGTCCGGTGTGTCCCAGTGACAGTTAGCCCTGGACACGCGTCGCCCGTTTATCGCACTGCCGAATGTTGGCGCAGGCGCTGTTGGCTCACCGGACAGTCCAGTGAATTTTAGCCACAGCGTCCTTGGTGATTCCCGAGAGCAGCGAGTTCGTTGCTCAGCCAGCCTGGCACCGGACAATGTCCGGTGCACACCGGACAGTCCGATGTATCGAAGGCTGGTGCAAGTTTGGTTGTACTTAGCCAAACTTCTCCAATCCAATCTCATTTGATTTGACACAATTCCTAGCACTTAGAGGAATATGTTAGTACCAAAAACAATTCACTAAGGCTAGAGTCATACCTTGATTCTTGATTTGCATCTCTTTAACACTTAGTACACATCACCTTAAAACAATATGTGTTGGGCATCTAATCACCAAAACATTTATAGAAATTGCCTAAGGGCACATTTCCCTTTCAATCTCCCCCTTTTTGGTGATTTATGCCAACACATTTAAAAGCAACTCAAAGTGCAATATCATTCTCAAAGAGTGCAAATTGAAGACCAATTTATCTCACATAGGATTTGGCATATTTGGATCACTTTTGCCACCACTTGGTTTATTTTCATAAAACAAATTCGTTTTCCTATCTCTATATCAAAACACTTGTTTTGGCAAATCAAGAGATCTTTCGAGAGTAAATTTGATCAAATGCCACAAACTCCCCCTTTTTCCCATAACGAAAATTCTCCCCCATAAGAGAACAATTTTGCAATAAGAGGGTTTTGATTAAACACAAAGATTCTAACTCTACAATTTTTTGAAATGCACATGTGGTTGGCTGATCCATTTGCTTTGGCTTTAATTTCTCCCCCTTTGGCATTAAGCACCAAAACATGAGACCTTTTTGGCCCTTTAACCCCATTGCCCCACCAAAATGTCAAATAAGCGCAAAAGGCAATGAGAACACAAGTACGAGCTTGGGACAAGATACATTTATACTGGAATGCAGTGGAAGCCCTTTCTTTGTCCAAGTTCACTTTCCCTTTAAATATAGCTTTGAGACTAACTCAACAAACATGTTAGTCTCAAGGGGGTCAAGTTGTAGCACATCCTCCCCCTAAACATGTGCATCATTTGCATATGGACTTGTGAGGTCCAGGGATGACTTGTATAACATGAGCACCAAAAATAAGCAATTAATGATATTAATGCTTAAGGTAACATGATCAAAGGCATAGAACACATGTATGCTATAGATCAATCCAAGTTACGCGAATCTAAGACATTTAGCTCACTACGCAACCTGCAAAACCTTTTCTCATCTAAAGGCTAGGTGAAGATACCGGCTAGCTGGTTCTCGGTGCTAATATGATAAATATCAATATCTCCCCTTTGCTGGTGGTCTCTCAAAAAGTGATGTCGTATGTCTATGTGCTTAGTGTGGCTGTGTTCAACAGGATTATCCGACAAGCGGATTGCACTCTCATTATCACATAGGAGTGGGACTTTGCTCAGATTGTAGCCAAAGTACCAGAGGGTTTGCCTCATCCAAAGTAGTTGCGTGCAACACTGTCCTGCGGCAACATAATCTGCCTCAGCGGTGGATAGGGCAACGAAAATTTGTTTCTTAGAGCTCCAGGACACCAGGGAACTTCTAAAAAACTGACAAGTCCTTGATGTACTCTCCTATCAACCTTGCACCCGGCATAGTCGGAATCTGAGTATCCGATTAAGTCAAAGGTAGACCCCTTTGGATACCAGATCCCGAAGCAAGGCGTAGAAACCAAATATCTAAGAATTCACTTAACGACCACAAGGTGACACTCCTTGGGGTCGGATTGAAATCTAGCACACATGCATACACTTAGATAATATCCAGTCTACTAGCGCAAAGATAAAAGCAAAGATCCTATCATAGACCGGTATGCCTTTTGATCAACGAACTTACCTCCTTTATTGAGGTCCAGATGTCCATTCGTTCCCATCGGTGTCTTCGCCGGCTTTGCATCCTTCATCCCAAATCTCTTGAGCAAATCTTGAGTGTACTTCGTTTGGGAGATGAAGGTTCCTTCCTTGAGTTGCTTCACTTGAAATCCAAGGAAGTAGTTCAACTCGTTCATCATTGACATCTCAAATTTTTGCTTCATCACCCTGCTAAACTCCTCACAAGACTTTTGATTAGTAGTACCGAATATAATATCATCAACATATATTTGGCATACAAAAAATATCACCATTAAGAGTCTTGGTAAAGAGAGTAGGATCAGCTTTCCCAACCTTGAAAGTGTTAGAAATAAGAAAATCTTTAAGGCATTCATACCATGCTCTTGGAGCTTGCTTAAGTCCATAGAGCGCCTTAGAGAGCTTGTAGATGTGGTCGGGATACCTGTCATTCTCAAAGCCAGGGGGTTGTTCCACATACACTTCCTCCTTGATTGGTCCATTGAGGAAGGCCCTCTTCACGTCCATTTGAAACAGCTTAAAAGAGTGGTGAGCAGCATAGGCCAATAATATTCAAATTGATTCTAGCCTAGCTACAGGAGCAAAAGTCTCCTCAAAATCCAAACCTGTGACTTGGGCATAACCTTTTGCCACAAGTCGAGCCTTGCTTCTTGTCACCACACCGTGTTCATCTTGCTTGTTGCGGAACACCCACTTGGTTCCCACAACATTTTGCTTCGAACGTGGCACCAGGCTCCAAACTTCATTTCTCTTGAAGTTGTTGAGCTCTTCCTGCATGGCCAACACTCAGTCTGTATCCTACAAGGCTTCTTCTACCCTAAAAGGCTCAATAGAAGAAACAAACGAGTAATGCTCACAAAAATTAGTTAAACGTGAGCGAGTTGTTACTCCCTTGCTGATATCACCCAGAATCTGATCCACTGGCTGATTTCTTTGAATGGTTGACCGGACTTGAGTTAGAGGAACTTGTGACACTTCTTCCTCCTTATCATGTTCTTTATGTGCTCCCCCTTGATCCAGCCCTTCATTTTGAGGTACATGTTCCTCATCTTGAGTTGGGGGATGCACCAATGTAGAAGAAGAAGGTTGATCTTGCTCTTGTGGTTCATGTGGTCGCACATCACCTATCGCCATTGTTCGCATTGCGGCTGTCGGACCCTCATCCTCATCTATATCATCAAGATCAACTTGCTCTCTTGTAGAGCCATTAGTTTCATCAAATACAACATCGCTAGAGACTTCAACTAATCCGGATGATTTTTTGAAGACCCTATACGCTTTTGTATTTGTGTCATAACTTAGTAGAAACCCTTCTACAGTTTTGGGAGCAAACTTTGAATGCCTACCTTTCTTTACCAAGATGTAGCATTGGCTCCCAAATACACGAAAATAAGAAACGTTGCGTTTGTTACCGGTTAGGAGTTCGTATGATGTCTTCTTGAGGAGGTGATGCAGATTGAGCCGCTTGATGGCATAGCAAGCTGTATTCACAGCTTCCGACCAAAACTGCTCAGGCGTCTTGTATTCTCCAAGCATTGTCCTTGCCATATCAATTAGCGTCCCGTTCTTCCTCTCTACCACACCATTTTGTTGTGGTGTGTAGGGAGCGAGAACTCGTGTTTAATGCCTTCCTCCTCAAGATATTCTTCGACTTGAAGGTTCTTGAACTCAGATCCATTATCGCTCCTTATCTTTTTCACTTTTAGCTTAAATTCATTTTGAGCTCTCCTTAAGAAGCGCTTTAGAGCCGGTTGATGGCATGGCAAGCTGTATTCACAGCTTCCGACCAAAACTGCTCAGGCGTCTTGTATTCTCCAAGCATTGTTCTTGCCATATCAATTAGCGTCCTGTTCTTCCTCTTTACCACACCATTTTGTCGTGGTGTGTAGGGAGCGAGAACTCATGCTTAATGCCTTCCTCCTCAAGATATTCTTCAACTTGAAGGTTCTTGAACTCAGATCCATTATCGCTCCTTATCTTTTTCACTTTTAGCTCAAATTCATTTTCAGCTCTCCTTAAGAAGCGCTTTAGAGTTCCTTGGGTTTCAGATTTATCCTGCAAAAATAAAACCCGAGTGAAGCGGGAAAAATCATCAACAATGACAAGACCATACTTACTTTCCCCGATACTAAGATAAGTAATGGGCCCGAAGAGATCCATATGTAGGAGTTCCAGTGGTCTTGATGTTGACATCACGTTCTTGCATTGATGAGTACTTCCCACTTGCTTCCCTGCTTGGCACGCTGCACAAGGTCTGTCTTTCTCAAAACAGACATCGGTTAGTCCTAACACATGTTCTCCCTTTAGAAGTTTATGAAGGTTCTTCATCCCAACATGTGCTAGACGACGGTGCCAGAGCCAGCCCATATTAGTCTTAGCAATTAAGCATGCATCTAGATTGGCATTCTCTTTTGAGAAATCAACTAAGTAGAGCTTGTCGTCTAATACACCCTTAAAAGCTAATGAACCATCACTTCTTCTAAAGACAAATACATCAATATTTGTAAATAAGCAATTATAACCCATATGACATAATTGGCTTACAGACAATAAATTGTACCCTAGCGATTCAACTAGAAACACATTTGAAATTGAATGCTCGGTTGTGATGGCTATTTTGCCTAAGCCCTTGACCTTGCCTTGGTTCCCATCTCCAAAGATTATAGTGTCTTGGTAATCCCTATTTTTTATGTAGGAGGTGAACATTTTCTTCTCCCCCGTCATGTGGTTTGTGCATCCGCTATCAATGATCCAGCCTGAGCCCCCGGATGCATAAACCTGCAAGGTAATTAAGCTTGGGTTTTAGGTACCCAACTCTTGTTGGGTCCTACAAGGTTAGTCACAACAGACTTTGGAACCCAGATGCAAGTTTTGTCTCTCTTGCACTTAGGTCCCAAACTTCTAGCAACTACTTTGTCATTTTTGCATATAAGGACAAATGAAGCATCACATGTTTGATAAAGCATAGTTGGTCCAGTTGATGCTCTCCTAGGCGCATGAGAAGCAACATGATGGCGCCTAGGCCTTTTTCTACCATGAGCATATGAAGAGCTAGGTGCAAGCATGGCATGAGAATTAAATGCAGCATCATGACATACAGGAGCAACAACATGATTATGACATCTATCATGATGAGCAATACTAGTAACTTTCTTATCATAAAGCTAGGCATAATTCTTTTGAGAGCTACCAGCCATGGGAGCCATCCCTTTCTCTCTGTTGAGATTGGAAGTCCTTTGGCTTGTTAAGTTCTTGGTTCCCTTATGGAAACCAAGTCCATCCTTAATAGAGGGGTGTCTACCAATGGTGTAGGCATCCATAGAAAATTTTAATTTTCCATAATTATCCTTGCAAGTCTTAAGTTGAGCATTAAGACTTGCGACATCATTATTTAAATTTAGAATGGTAGAGACATGTTCATTGCAAGCATCAATATTAAAATCCTTACATCTATTGCAGAAAACATGTTCTACACATGAACTAGCCACATTAAATTTTTCTAGCTTGGTATTTAAATCATCATTCAAATTTTTGAGACTAGAAATAGAATTATGGCAGGTAGACAGCTCAGAAGACAATATTTCATTTTTCTTAATTTCAAGATCAAGAGATTTTTGAACATTAATAAATTTATCTTGTTCATCATACAGAATATCCTCTTGCTTTTCTAGCAACCTATCCTTTTCATTAAGAGCATCTATCAATTCATTTATTTTATCTACCTTAGATCTATCTAGTCCTTTAAATAGATCACTATAATCTACTTCCTCGTTAGAAGATTCCTCATCACTAGAAGAAGTATACTTAGGTGTATCTCGTATATGTATCTTCTTCTCCTTAGCCATGAGGCACGTGTGTCGTTTGTTGGGGAAGAGGAAGGATTTGTTGAAGACCGAGGCAACTAGTCCTTCATCATCGGAGTCAGATGAAGAACAATCGGAGTCCCATTCTTTTCCAATGTGTGCCTCGCCCTTTGCTTTTCTGTAGTTCTTCTTCCTTTCCTTCTTCCCTTTCTTTTCTTGTGCCTGGTCATTGTAATTATCGGAACATTGTGCTATGAAATGAAAAATAAGAAATTGAAAGATTTCGTTGAAATTGTTCGTTTGGAAATTTCCCAAAAAGCTAATTATAGGTTCTTCTCTCCATCGGAACAATAGGGTCATTATGCTTATTACTAAACTTGTTGAAGAGATGAAATAGAACCAAGGTCCAAAATGAATAGTCATCTCCATCAAAGTGTGGGGGTTTTCCAAGTGGAATAGATAGTAAATGGGCATTCGAATTATAAGGGATGCAAGAATAATCAAAAGAATAGTTTTGATTAACCATTTTCTTTTTTGATGAAGAGTCTTCATCGTCGTCATCCCTTGGTGAAGAAGAGGAGGTGTCGCTGTCGTAGTAGATGATCTTCTTTATCCGCCTCTTTTTCTTTCCATCCCTCTTCTTGTGACTTGAGCCTGAGTTAGTGGGCTTGTCGTCTTTTGGCTCGTTGACGTAGAGGGTCTCCTTCTCCTTGTCGTTGATCATCATCCCCTTACCTTTAGGATCCATCTCTTCGGGCGGTTAGTCCCTTAATGAAGAGTACGACTCCGATACCAATCGAGAGCACCTAGGGGGTGAATAGGTGATCCTGTAAAGAGAAAGAGATGTTAGTGAAATGTTAGTGAAATCAAAGCCATGGTGCGCTATGTCTAGTGAGAAAGAGATGACTTCTTCACTTAATTGCTCTTCACAAAGTGAGTATTAAACTTAGAGCAATTATCAAGTGAGCAGAAGAAGAGAGAATCGCACAAGAGTAACAACAGGTGACACATCGATTTTTATCCCGTGGTTCGGCCAAGTAGAACACTTGCCTACTTCCACATTGTGGCGTCCCAATGGACGAGTGTTGCACTTAACCCCTTTGAAGCGATCCAATGATCCACTTGAATACCACGATTTTCTTCCTTATAATACATGTTCCCTTTGTGAGGAATGTCAACAAGTTGGAGTCTCTCACCCTTACAATATTGATCTCAATGAAAACCACAAGAGTAATGGAGGGAAAGAACCACATGCAAAAGCTAGAGTCGCAGCAACGACACACACAAAAGACAAGAGAAGAGCACACAAACACAGCGCAACAAGTTCACCACTCAACAAGTGCTCAAATCTCAATCACAATTGTGGCGGAACTGCCCGAATTATTCCAACTTAAGTGCCCAAGTCCCGCCTTAGAGGCTAGACCACACTTAAATGGGAATAACCCGTCAATCCCTCGGATCTAGTCCGACACGGCCACTGACAGGATCAAGTACCACAATCTCACTCGAAGGTGAGTCACAGAGCAAATACAATAAAGCATAAAACCATACATGCCATAATGTTAAATTATTACATCACCATCATCATCATCGGAGTTTTTGCAAAATGTAACCATCATTGTTCGAAGTGCAGCGGAATGAAACTAACGGTAAATAAACAGAGAGATGGGGAAGCCTGTCCCATCACTCCTCATGCTCCTCCTCAGCCGAGGCAGGGTCCCACTCAACAGTCCAACCCGGTGGCAAGGTGGACGGCCAAGTTATCCCAGCAACCATCTCCTCCAGAGAACCTGTAAAAATTATGCCACAAGCAAGGCTGAGTATACTAATACTCAGCTAGACTTACCCGGTGTGAGGAGTCTACTCCTCTACCTCTAGACATGCAGCTGTTTGGCTGTGGGGTTGGGTTGCCAAAAGCACTAGCTGAGTTTCTAAATCAAGATTTTAACTTAGTCAAAGTTAAGTGTGACTCTCTTAAGGCTAAAAGTGTACTATCTATTCATACAAAGTAGCAAACATTTTAGCAATCAACATTTTATATCATCTCCGCATCATTCCAGTTGTTACTCAATGTAGCAGCATGGATCAAGCAGTCTCATTAGCTGCGAGAAGCAGACGATTCGAATCGAGTTTTTATCCTTGCAAGGTAAACCTAAACACACGACATGCAGGGGCACTCCGTCCCCACACACATCAACCGTCCCCATCGATTCCCCGTCAGCAGAGAGGGGCTCACCGCCTTGGCGTACAATGCCTCACTGACCCCGACTGGCCGTCGTGCAGTGACCGCACTTGTACCCACCATAACCGGAATGGGAGACCTCGTCTCAGGTCGCGTGAGGAGGGCAATCTGCTGCCAGGTTCAATCAGGTACTAGGCTTACCGATTTACCATATTTCTCGGCATGTGCTTAGTACGTTCAAACGCTTGACTCACGGTACCACACCTTAATCCTTATTCAAATTTTTATCCCGTAGACAACCAATCCCCATGGATTGTTGCCCACAACCCAACATCATTATGATACGAAAGTGGATACAATCAATTTCCTGACCTCGCGCGAGTGCTAGAAAAATCACTCGACTTCTACCGAGATTCCTGATTAATAAAGCAGCTACTCGACTTAGCATACTAGTATTCATCTCAATGGGATTCCTGAGATCATGCAACTAGGGTTTCAGTCAACTCCTACACCTAAGTGCACAATCAATCCTACAATCATTAAGTATAGTAAAATAGCATAAATAATAGGTTATGCATAAAACCGGGGCTTGCCTTCCAAAGCAGTGGCAGGCAGGTCCTCTGGTGCAGGCTCGGGTGCTGGATCTGGGGCTACCTCCTGAGCAGCTCCTTGCTCCGGCACGAGGATGTACTCTCCGTCAGCAAGATTACAGTCTATCGAATGCAATGAATATGTATGTCATGATTATGCATGATTTAATAACATTATGTAAAAGAAACTAAGTCGAGAAGTAACTTAGGGTTTCTTAGTCACGTGGGGCTTCTAGTGGTATATATATATGTAGATACATAGACTTATGACCCTCTAATCTTAAGTTTTCTTTGAGGATAACATAGTGGATTTGCATTGCTTGATCTATCTTAGTGGACAGATTACAAAGTTTTTGGGACAACATTTATTCACATCTTTCATTTCTCTTTCCTTAATCTCCATTTAGGCTTTTAGTGTTTGTTTGAACTACAACAGGGTTTTAATAATTTCCAAAAATTCTGTAAAAATTACAGTGGGTTGTCACTGGCTATTCTAGCTTGTTCTAAGAACTTGAGGCTTAAAGTATAAAAGTTGGGCTTTAAACAAAAATAACAAAAGTTAGGCCAAATGGGCCACTTCACACTACACCTCCTAGTTAGGGGTAGGTTCTGACCTAAAGGTTATTTTTGTTGGCATCCTCTGGTAATAATAGGTCTTTGTGCTAAAAATCATAGGAAACTAAGGGGTGGTTATTTAGTTATGATTTTCTCAAGTTTAATGTCAAAAAGGCACTTTCTACTACATTATTATTTGAAAAATGTCAAACAGCAGATTTCTTATTTTTCCTAAGTTCTTATTATCAAAACATTAGTTATCCTAAGGTTTGGGGAGGTTTCACCTTAGGGTTATTTTTGTAGGGTTTTTCTAAGTTATTCTTGTTTTATTGAATTAAAAGATAGCTTTCTTATTTTACACTACAATAGGGTATGATATATTTTTCCAGTGAACTACATTGAATAAGTAACCTAACAAAAATAGAAGTACTCTCTGGTTCATTAATTAAGTTGCATTTTCTATTTTCTTTATCCTTAAGCATATTTTAGAATAAAGGGTAAAATTAACTTGAATGGAGTGGACAGAGGTGTTTAATATTTTTAACTAGGTCAGTAGGTAGATAATAACTTCTCTAAATTTTTCTAACCTTAGTTAAATAATACAACCATTTTTCTTGCTATTATTAAGCTTTTGGTTCAAACTGTAATTAAATCAGGACCTTACATTTTTCTATAGTACTTATGGGGTTTTATATTTTTCTTAGACAGGTTACATTATTTAGAGTCTGGCAAAATTAGTTTGACCAAATTTGGGTAAACCAAACAGAAGTTATGGGTTTTTAAAGTTTCTGTTTGAATTTAAATCAGGTTTTAATTAAGTTTTTCTGAAAGAGTAGTTTGCGCCAAGGTCCCTAGGTTTAAACCGAATCAAACCTCGAAGATCTACCCTCGGGCCACTATTCACTCGGGTCATTGACTTTTCACTTAACCCCCTGACTTTCTCTCCCTCTCACCCGCAGTCCTTCCCTCAACTGAAACAGTAGCCGCGGGAAAGGAAAGGGTGGCGCAGCTTACCGGCGGCGAGGGAGGTCCGGCGAGGTGGTCGGTGATGTTCAGGAGGTTGCGACGGTCACGTCGATGTGCGGGTCGGCGCCAGAGGTAGTAGGAGCTCCCCTGGCCACGAACACAGGCGGCGGGGATCGTCGGCGACGCCTGCTCCGGCCAAACCACGGCGGTAGAGTTCAATTAATGGGCACGAGGAGCTTCACGGGGTGACACAGAGGCCATGCGCGCAACGAATCGGGAAATGGTGAAGGGGTTTACCCGGTCCACGTGCGCCGGCGGGTTCTTGAACTCCGGTGAGCGCGATTTGGCTACCCCGGTGACGCGGGCCCTCGGTTTAAGCTTGAGCAAGGCTCACGGCTTCACCAGGAAGCTCTCTGAAGGCTTGGATCAAACGGAAGAGGACGGGAGAGGGGCTGGCCACGGTGGCTGCTCTCGGGCGGCACTGGCGGGCTGCGGGGAGGTCGCCGGAGGCAATGGCTGGCTCGGGCAAGACAGGCGAGGTACGGAGGAGGCAATGGGGAAAGCAACCGAGCGCTGGGGCGGGTTTTATAGGCGCGGATGCGGCCGAGGCGTCGGTTCGACCGTTTGGCGCGACGCGGGCACGCGGGGCGCGCGCGGGCGTGCCCTGGCGAGCTCAGAGCGCGTCGAACACGTGGCGCGTTGCTTCTGCCCATGTTCTTCGCTCTGCTGAGCGGCCAGGCGTACGAATCTTGCCCTACCGCCTGTGGGAGATCTCTTCCCTGCACCTAGAGCTACCTAGTTCATGTGAGTTCCAAGAGTAGATGTGGTCTGGTTGAGGAGATATGGTAGCGCCAAGTCTTGTCTGTCTGCCCTGTGCAAACCGAGACAAAACCAGTGCCAACTCGTGTCAAATGGTTTTGGCTTGGGTTCAAACTTTTCCAGGGCATTCTAGGGTTCATTTGGCGCCACTTTGTCCATTAGGTCGACAGGTTTTGAAGAGGGGATCAAGGTGAACAGGTGGGATCTTTGCTCAAGGGTTGATTTTTGACTTAGGCAAAATCTGAATTTCTCCCTTGTGTTCAACCTTTGGTGATCTTTTTAGGACCTTTCTGAAAACTTTTTGGGGGTACTTCCTTACTATTAATGGTAGGTTATTGAGTATAATACAACCTTTGTATTTGGCCCAAACCATGATCATGGTGTTTACATGATCTTTTGATCATGGCTTCTATTAGGGTTATTATTGCATATGGGGGTTTTGTTCTAGGGTTTTGGGAGATCCCCACTTAGATGTGCATGATAAGCTAGGGCATGACATCCAAAGTGGATTACACTTGCTTAGGACCTAGAATTCCAAGTGTGGTATACTTTGCCCAATTCAATCTTCATGTGATAATGGATAAAAGGGGTAACCCTGGGGGTGGACACCCTGAGTAACACCTGGGGTGTTACAGCCCTCCCCCCTTAAAGGAATCTCGCCCCGAGATTTTAGGTAGAGCCCTTTGGAGGGATGCTTGAAGGTGTGATGGTGTTGTTTTCCCCCTTTACACTTAAGTTTCTCTTAGTTACTGCTCTTCGAATGTCATCCTCTTTGCAACTTCAGAAGGAAGCCCTTCTTAAGTTAAATCCACAACTTAGACTATCCTTGTTATCTAAGTTTTTCTTATAATTGGATTCAAAGGGCAGGTGGGGGTGGGGTTTTGGGGTTACATACCGACTCCTTTGGGTAGAAAGTCGGGGAAGCGAGAGCGTAGAAAATCCTCAGTCTCCCATGTAGCTTCTTCTGCTGAATGGTGACTCCACTGAACCTTATACATTCTGACCGACCTTGCCCGAGTTGATCTCTCCTTTTGATCTAACACCTTGACGGGGTACTCTTGGTAGGATAAGTCTGGTTCTATCTCAATGTCTGGTTCCGGGAGTACTTCAGTGGGTAGACGAACGCATTTCCGCAGCTGAGATACATGGAACACATTATGAACTGCTGACATGTGAGGTGGCAACTCCACTTGATAGGCTACGGGTCCACAAGCCTCCTTGACCTCGTATGGCCCAATGTAGCGAGGGGCTAACTTGCCCTTGATCCCGAATCTCTGGACACCCTTGGTGGGTGATACCTTAAGATAGACATGATCTCCCACCTCAAACTGTAGAGGCTTCCGCCTCTTATCATGATAGCTCCTTTGCCTGGCCTGAGCAGCTTCCAAGTTCTTGGTAATGACCCTGACCTTTGCCTCTGCCTTGAGTACCAAGTCTGGCCCAAAAATTTCCCTTTCTCCTGCTTGAGACCAATTTAGTGGGGTCCTACACCTTCTCCCATATAATGCCTCAAAAGGTGCCATCTTCAGACTGGATTGATAGCTGTTATTGTAAGAAAACTCTGCCAAAGACAGACACTTGTCCCAATCCTTCCCATAATGTAGTGCACATGCTCGCAACATGTCTTCCAAAATCTGGTTCACCCTTTCTGTTTGGCCATCTGTTTGAGGGTGATATGCTGAGCTTCGGATGACATGGGTCCCAAGTGACTCTTGCAATTGCTCCCAAAATCGTGCCACAAATGGTGCTCCTCTGTCAGATACAATGGTCTTGGGAATACCATGCAACCTTACTATCTGATCAATATAAATTTCAGCGTACTTTTCTGCCCTGTGGGTGGTATGCACTGGCAAGAAATGAGCAGTCTTGGTCAACCTGTCTACGATAACCCAAATAGAATCATGGTGCCTGGAGGTATTGGGTAATCCCACTATGAAGTCCATGCAAATGTCCTCCCATTTCCAAGATGGTATGGGAAGGGGTTGCAAAGGGCCTGCTGCCTTCAAGTGACTAGCTTTAATTCTCTGGCAGGTGTCACATTCGGATATGTACCTGGCAATTTCCCTTTTCATTCTAGTCCACCAATATAAAGATCTGAGGTCATGGTACATCTTGTTGCTACCAGGGTGCATGGAGAATTTGGAAAGGTGAGCTTCATCTAGTATCTTCTTTCTGAGCTCAGGGTCCTTAGGAACAACCAATCGATCTCCAAACCATAGAATTCCCTTGCTGTCCTGCCGGAAACACTTGTATTTCTCTGCCTTTTGCTTGATCATATCCTTGATAACCTGAACACCCTTATCCTCAACCTGTGCCCTGACTATTTGTTCTTGCAATGTGGGCTCCACCGAGATATAGCTTAGGTTACCCGAAGAAACAACTTCCAGGTTCAGCTTACACAACTCATCACATAGGGTGGTCATTCCCACATCCATGCTCATACAATTACACTGGGCCTTTCTGCTCAAGGCATCTGCCACAACATTGGCCTTACCTGGGTGGTAATGCACTTCTAAATCATAATCCTTGATCAACTCTAACCATCTCCTTTGCCTCATGTTCAGATCTGCCTGAGTGAAGATGTACTTGAGACTCTTGTGATCAGTGTAGATGTTACAGTGAGCTCCCATCAGATAGTGTCTCCATATCTTAAGAGCATGAACTACAGCTGCCAATTCTAGATCATGTGTAGGGTAGTTCTGCTCATGGGGCCTGAGTGCCCGGGAAGCATAAGCAATCACTCTGTTCTCTTGCATCAAGACACATCCCAAACCAGTACCCGAAGCATCACAATAAACTTCAAATGGCTTGGTGTTGTCAGGTTGAGCTAGCACTGGGGCTGTTGTCAAATGCTGCCTCAAGGTATGGAATGCACCTTCACACTTTTGGCTCCACTCAAATTTGACTCCCTTCTTCAATAGTTCAGTCATTGGTTTGGCAATTCGGGAAAAATTCGGAATAAATCGTCGATAATACCCTGCCAATCCTAGAAAGCTCCGAATCTGCTTTGCTGTAGTCGGGGGCTTCCAATCCATTACCTCTTGTACCTTCTCAGGATCAACTGATATCCCATCTTGAGAAATGGTGTGACCCAAGAATTTGATCTCCTTCAGCCAAAACTCACATTTAGACAACTTAGCATAAAGATGATGATCGCGCAGCCGCTGAAGCACGATGTGCAGGTGCTCAGTATGTTCGTCTTCATTCTTGGAGTAGACCAGAATGTCGTCAATAAAAACAACCACGAACTTGTCTAACTCTGGCATGAATACTGAGTTCATCAAGTACATAAAATAAGCCGGGGCATTTGTCAGCCCAAAAGACATCACCAGAAACTCATACAATCCATATCTGGTAGAAAAAGTCGTCTTGGGAATATCGCTAGCGCGGATCTTGATCTGATGGTATCCTGAGCGAAGGTCTATCTTGGAGAATACCTTGGCTCCAACCAACTGATCAAACAGAACATCAATGCGAGGCAACGGGTATTTGTTCTTTATGGTCACCGCATTGAGAGGGCGGTAGTCAACACACATCCTCAAACTCTCATCCTTTTTCTTCACAAATAAAGCTGGACATCCCCATGGTGAAGTGCTGGGACGAATAAACCCCTTGTCCAACAACTCTTGCAATTGCTTCTTCAATTCTGCCAATTCCGCGGGAGGCATCCTATAAGGCCTCTTGGAGATAGGAGCTGTCCCGGGTTGCAACTCAATTGCGAACTCAATGTCTCGGTCAGGTGGCATCCCTGGTAATTCTTCCGGAAACACATCCGGGTAGTCACAGACTACTGGGATCTCTTTCACTGGGGACTCTAACATAACAAAGGCACAAGATCGGGTACAACCCTGGTTGGGTAAATACAAAACAGTCTCGCCATAAGCAGGGGAATGGATTTCAATGGCTCTGGCTGCAATGTCCAATACTGCCTGATGCCTGGTCAACCAGTCAGCTCCCAAAATAATATCCACGCTATCCAATCCTAAGATGAGAAGGGTGGTTCTAATCACCAGACTACCAAATTTTATAGGCACTTGCCTGTTGATTTGATAAGTGGCAACTCTGCCTCCTGGTGTTGAAATTGTAATGCCCCCATCGGTATGGTGAAAGGGCAACTGGCATTTGGCACTAAACTTGGCACTGATAAAACTATGCGATGCACCCGAATCAAATAAAACAATAGCAGGATAATTCAAAACTGTAAAGATACCAGTCATGACGGGTGCTCCCTCTGGAATGTCAGCCATTGTGGTGAAGTTCAGCCTGCCCTGCCTCACTTGCACCTTCTGTCTCTTGCCTTGGTTCTGATTTGCATTCTGCCCCTGCCTCTGCTGGTTCCTGGGGCAATTCTTGGCATAATGCCCAGTGTTGCCACAGGTGAAGCACCTGTTGTCATTGGCTTGGCGGTACTGCTGCTGCTGATTATTCCGCTGTGCCGGAAATTGATTGCGGTAGGGTGCCTGCTGCTGCTATTGCTGAGGTCGGATTACCCATCGCCCTTACTGCTGCTGGGGCCCCCTGCCCTGGGTGTCGGACACAATCCGGAAACGCTGTGGCTGAGCTGAGGGTCCTGCCACGGGGGTCTTCCTCTTTTTCTCTGCCTGCCTAGCGGTAATGCAGTCCTCTTGGGAGATGGCCATGTTGACCAACTCATTGTAGCTGTTGGCCCTGACGGTGTTGAGGCGATCCCGGAGCTTAGTGCTGAGCCCCCTTCTGAATCTGTCCCTCTTCTTCTCATCTGTATCCGCATGATATCCCGCATACTGGCACAAGTCATTAAAGGCCTGGGCATACTGCAACACTGTCCTGCTGCCCTGAGTGAGTGCCAAGAACTCATTGAGCTTCCTGTCCATGATCCCGGCTGGTATATGGTGTCCCCTGAAAGCCGCCTTGAACTCTCTCCACTCCACCTCTCGGTCCTCTGGCTGCATAGCAAGAAAATGATCCCACCAAGTCCTTGCAGGCCCGCGAAGCTGCTGGGTAGCGAACCTGACTTTGGTGACCTCTGAGCAAATTCCATGGAGCAGTGGAAATTTGGATTCCACCACTCGCAGCCACACATCTGCGTCAAGTGGGTCCTCCGCCCTTGTGAACAGTGGAGGCTGGGTGCTGAGGAATTCCTGATAGGTGGCCGCCGCGGGGTGACGTTGGTGGTCTCCACCACCATAATGCTGGGGTGGTGGCTGGCGTTGAGCCAGCTGCCTCAGGATCTCATTCTGCTGAGCCATGAGCTCCTGCAGAGTGGGAGGTGGGGGCGGCGGTGGAACGTGCTCGTTCTGGCCACGACGCTGCCTCCCGGCCATCTGAAAAACCACATACTCACTTAACACCACAATTCCAAATTTCAAGATTTTTTTTATCACGAGGACAAGTTAAAACAGCATGATAGACTCCGACTTCACAAAAGGGATTTTTTTTTACGAGGCATAAATTTTTTTTCCCTTCCAAATTTAAACTGATAAAAGCATCCATCAACCAAGCTCCCAAGAGAGTTTACATGATTACATCAAATCGTTCCAAAATGACTCAACTCTATCTAGCCTAGTACCCCAAGGGTGCAAAAGCTAAGCTAGCTGCGAGGAGTCCGACTATCCAACCTCTAAGCTTATCCTGAACACCTAGTGAGCGAACGAAGCGACACTTGACTCGGGGGAAGGTGGTCTTCCCGAGCCAGCAGTGTCTACACTGGAGGCAGGCTCGTCTCCTCCCACAATGTCGACGTCCTCATTGTCCTCCTGGTCCTGGATCTCCTGGTGATGCATGTCCAGGTGCTCGTTAGCCTCAGCAAGCTGCTGCTGAGTGTTAATGAGCTGATCCTCGAGAACCTCAATGGTGTTCTCCCTCGTACCTACCAGCTCTTCCAACTCCTGAATATCGGTGGATAGCTGCTCCACCTGCAAGTCCTTCTCCACTAATTCTTGAGATAAGTCCACCACGAGCTCCTCTCTGTTATCCAGCGTGATCTTTGTTGCCTCCAGCAGTGCCATCAGGTGGGACATTGCCTCACCGCGCATCACTTGCAGTCGGTACAGAGCATTCATGCACCGTACTGTCAAGTGCGCAGTCTGTCCTGGGTAGATGGCCCAGATATCCTTGGCATGCTCCACCCGATCCTTCCACATTGGGTCGTCCTCCTTCTCAGCGGGGAACAAGCCAATGGGGTGGGTAGCCAGCTCCAAGGGATGGAATCCGCAGAAGGTAGTCAATCCATGCAGAGCGATCGCCTCAATCGTGTCCTCTGCCCGGTACCCGAAAGACTCGGAATCCAAGGAGCGCCAGCCTGGCTGCAGGGGATGAGGCTCCAAAGTCATCCTCACCCTACAGCGGGGCACTCGGTGCTTCTCGAACTGCTGCACCGCGTACTGAGGGGGTGTCGTGTATCCAGCCCCCTGAAGTACCTCCCACAAAATGCGGGGAAAACCCTCTCGTGCAAGTCCGTCCGTGTGGGTCAGGGCATTTCCGTCATCGGAGGATCCGTGGGAAGTCATCTGTGTACGGTTAAGCGTAAGTAAAAGAAAAAGAATGGTAAAAAGAACAAGGAAAATAAAACTCAGCCCTTCTCTAGTTAAGTAAAAAGGCACTAGGGACCTAGTTGGTTGTTATCTTGTTTTTAAGTCTTTTACTCAGTTATCCATTTGCTTAATTATGAATGCATGCATGCTCGTCCTGAACGACCTCACAACAAGATAAAAGGAATAGGGAGGAACTCCCATCCTGTAAAAGTGGCCTGTAGGGCCTAGCTACTTAGCCACCTAGCTACCCTTCTATTATCTTAAGGCTTCACGTCCTAGGTCTATCCTGCTCGCCCTACTATCTATCCAACATTGTTTCTATCAAATTTTACTTGGAAAATTGATGGTATTTACATTTTATTGATTCCTCTGTGGTGGTACAAGCTCCGATACCAGCTGTGGCGGAACTGCCCGAATTATTCCAACTTAAGTGCCCAAGTCCCGCCTTAGAGGCTAGACCACACTTAAATGGGAATAACCCGTCAATCCCTCGGATCTAGTCCGACACGGCCACTGACAGGATCAAGTACCACAATCTCACTCGAAGGTGAGTCACAGAGCAAATACAATAAAGCATAAAACCATACATGCCATAATGTTAAATTATTACATCACCATCATCATCATCGGAGTTTTTGCAAAATGTAACCATCATTGTTCGAAGTGCAGCGGAATGAAACTAACGGTAAATAAACAGAGAGATGGGGAAGCCTGTCCCATCACTCCTCATGCTCCTCCTCAGCCGAGGCAGGGTCCCACTCAACAGTCCATCCCGGTGGCAAGGTGGACGGCCAAGTTATCCCAGCAACCATCTCCTCCAGAGAACCTGTAAAAATTATGCCACAAGCAAGGCTGAGTATACTAATACTCAGCTAGACTTACCCGGTGTGAGGAGTCTACTCCTCTACCTCTAGACATGCAGCTGTTTGGCTGTGGGGTTGGGTTGCCAAAAGCACTAGCTGAGTTTCTAAATCAAGATTTTAACTTAGTCAAAGTTAAGTGTGACTCTCTTAAGGCTAAAAGTGTACTATCTATTCATACAAAGTAGCAAACATTTTAGCAATCAACATTTTATATCATCTCCGCATCATTCCACTTGTTACTCAATGTAGCAGCATGGATCAAGCAGTCTCATTAGCTGCGAGAAGCAGACGATTCGAATCGAGTTTTTATCCTTGCAAGGTAAACCTAAACACACGACATGCAGGGGCACTCCGTCCCCACACACATCAACCGTCCCCATCGATTCCCCGTCAGCAGAGAGGGGCTCACCGCCTTGGCGTACAATGCCTCACTGACCCCGACTGGCCGTCGTGCAGTGACCGCACTTGTACCCACCATAACCGGAATGGGAGACCTCGTCTCAGGTCGCGTGAGGAGGGCAATCTGCTGCCAGGTTCAATCAGGTACTAGGCTTACCGATTTACCATATTTCTCGGCATGTGCTTAGTACGTTCAAACGCTTGACTCACGGTACCACACCTTAATCCTTATTCAAATTTTTATCCCGTAGACAACCAATCCCCATGGATTGTTGCCCACAACCCAACATCATTATGATACGAAAGTGGATACAATCAATTTCCTGACCTCGCGCGAGTGCTAGAAAAATCACTCGACTTCTACCGAGATTCCTGATTAATAAAGCAGCTACTCGACTTAGCATACTAGTATTCATCTCAATGGGATTCCTGAGATCATGCAACTAGGGTTTCAGTCAACTCCTACACCTAAGTGCACAATCAATCCTACAATCATTAAGTATAGTAAAATAGCATAAATAACAGGTTATGCATAAAACCGGGGCTTGCCTTCCAAAGCAGTGGCAGGCAGGTCCTCTGGTGCAGGCTCGGGTGCTGGATCTGGGGCTACCTCCTGAGCAGCTCCTTGCTCCGGCACGAGGATGTACTCTCCGTCAGCAAGATTACAGTCTATCGAATGCAATGAATATGTATGTCATGATTATGCATGATTTAATAACATTATGTAAAAGAAACTAAGTCGAGAAGTAACTTAGGGTTTCTTAGTCACGTGGGGCTTCTAGTGGTATATATATATCTAGATACATAGACTTATGACCCTCTAATCTTAAGTTTTCTTTGAGGATAACATAGTGGATTTGCATTGCTTGATCTATCTTAGTGGACAGATTACAAAGTTTTTGGGACAACATTTATTCACATCTTTCATTTCTCTTTCCTTAATCTCCATTTAGGCTTTTAGTGTTTGTTTGAACTACAACAGGGTTTTAATAATTTCCAAAAATTCTGTAAAAATTACAGTGGGTTGTCACTGGCTATTCTAGCTTGTTCTAAGAACTTGAGGCTTAAAGTATAAAAGTTGGGCTTTAAACAAAAATAACAAAAGTTAGGCCAAATGGGCCACTTCACACTACACCTCCTAGTTAGGGGTAGGTTCTGACCTAAAGGTTATTTTTGTTGGCATCCTCTGGTAATAATAGGTCTTTGTGCTAAAAATCATAGGAAACTAAGGGGTGGTTATATAGTTATGATTTTCTCAAGTTTAATGTCAAAAAGGCACTTTCTACTACATTATTATTTGAAAAATGTCAAACAGCAGATTTCTTATTTTTCCTAAGTTCTTATTATCAAAACATTAGTTATCCTAAGGTTTGGGGAGGTTTCACCTTAGGGTTATTTTTGTAGGGTTTTTCTAAGTTATTCTTGTTTTATTGAATTAAAAGATAGCTTTCTTATTTTACACTACAATAGGGTATGATATATTTTTCCAGTAAACTACATTGAATAAGTAACCTAACAAAAATAGAAGTACTCTCTGGTTCATTAATTAAGTTGCATTTTCTATTTTCTTTATCCTTAAGCATATTTTAGAATAAAGGGTAAAATTAACTTGAATGGAGTGGACAGAGGTGTTTAATATTTTTAACTAGGTCAGTCGGTAGATAATAACTTCTCTAAATTTTTCTAACCTTAGTTAAATAATACAACCATTTTTCTTGCTATTATTAAGATTTTGGTTCAAACTGTAATTAAATCAGGACCTTACATTTTTCTATAGTACTTATGGGGTTTTATATTTTTCTTAGACAGGTTACATTATTTAGAGTCTGGCAAAATTAGTTTGACCAAATTTGGGTAAACCAAACAGAAGTTATGGGTTTTTAAAGTTTCTGTTTGAATTTAAATCAGGTTTTAATTAAGTTTTTCTGAAAGAGTAGTTTGCGCCAAGGTCCCTAGGTTTAAACCGAATCAAACCTCGCAGATCTACCCTCGGGCCACTATTCACTCGGGTCATTGACTTTTCACTTAACCCCCTGACTTTCTCTCCCTCTCACCCGCAGTCCTTCCCTCAACTGAAACAGTAGCCGCGGGAAAGGAAAGGGTGGCGCGGCTTACCGGCGGCGAGGGAGGTCCGGCGAGGTGGTCGGTGATGTTCAGGAGGTTGCGACGGTCACGTCGATGTGCGGGTCGGCGCCAGAGGTGGTAGGAGCTCCCCTGGCCACGAACACAGGCGGCGGGGATCGTCGGCGACGCCTGCTCCGGCCAAACCACGGCGGTAGAGTTCAATTAATGGGCACGAGGAGCTTCACGGGGTGACACAGAGGCCATGCGCGCAACGAATCGGGAAATGGTGAAGGGGTTTACCCGGTCCACGTGCGCCGGCGGGTTCTTGAACTCCGGTGAGCGCGATTTGGCTACCCCGGTGACGCGGGCCCTCGGTTTAAGCTTGAGCAAGGCTCACGGCTTCACCAGGAAGCTCTCTGAAGGCTTGGATCGAACGGAAGAGGACGGGAGAGGGGCTGGCCACGGTGGCTGCTCTCGGGCGGCACTGGCGGGCTGCGGGGAGGTCGCCGGAGGCAATGGCTGGCTCGGGCAAGACAGGCGAGGTACGGAGGAGGCAATGGGGAAAGCAACCGAGCGCTGGGGCGGGTTTTATAGGCGCGGATGCGGCCGAGGCGTCGGTTCGATCGTTTGGCGCGACGCGGGCACGCGGGGCGCGCGCGGACGTGCCCTAGCGTGCTCAGAGCGCGTCGAACACGTGGCGCGTTGCTTCTGCCCGTGTTCTTCGCTCTGCTGAGCGGCCAGGCGTACGAATCTTGCCCTACCGCCTGTGGGAGATCTCTTCCCTGCACCTAGAGCTACCTAGTTCATGTGAGTTCCAAGAGTAGATGTGGTCTGGTTGAGGAGATATGGTAGCGCCAAGTCTTGTCTGTCTGCCCTGTGCAAACCGAGACAAAACCAGTGCCAACTCGTGTCAAATGGTTTTGGCTTGGGTTCAAACTTTTCCAGGGCATTCTAGGGTTCATTTGGCGCCACTTTGTCCATTAGGTCGACAGGTTTTGAAGAGGGGATCAAGGTGAACAGGTGGGATCTTTGCTCAAGGGTTGATTTTTGACTTAGGCAAAATCTGAATTTCTCCCTTGTGTTCAACCTTTGGTGATCTTTTTAGGACCTTTCTGAAAACTTTTTGGGGGTACTTCCTTACTATTAATGGTAGGTTATTGAGTATAATACAACCTTTGTATTTGGCCCAAACCATGATCATGGTGTTTACATGATCTTTTGATCATGGCTTCTATTAGGGTTATTATTGCATATGGGGGTTTTGTTCTAGGGTTTTGGGAGATCCCCACTTAGATGTGCATGATAAGCTAGGGCATGACATCCAAAGTGGATTACACTTGCTTAGGACCTAGAATTCCAAGTGTGGTATACTTTGCCCAATTCAATCTTCATGTGATAATGGATAAAAGGGGTAACCCTGGGGGTGGACACCCTGAGTAACACCTGGGGTGTTACAACAATGATCCGGATGCGTGCTTGCGGAGTCTAGGCATCTTAGGATGTTCAATGGAGGTTTGGTGTTCTGCTCCATGCGCCTAGGGGTCTCTTTTATAGCCCCAAGGCAGCTAGGAGCCGTTGGATCTCCATTTGGTAGGCAATTCTTGCCTTCTATCGGTTGGCACACCGCACAGTCCGGTGCACCACCGGACATGAACAGTGCACTATTTCTTTCCTTCTTTGGTGAAGCCGGCCGTTGAACCCTAGACACGCGTTGCCCGTTGATCGCTTTGCTGACCGTTGGTGCGGGCGCTGTTGGCTCACCGGACAGTCTGGTGAATTTTGGCCACGGCGTCCTTGGTGATTCCCGAGAGCAGCGAGTTCATCACTGAGCCAGCCTGGGCACCGGACACTGTCCGGTGCACCGAAGGCTGGTGCAACTCTTGTTGTACTTAGCCAAACTTCTCCTATCCAATCTCATTTGATTTGACACGGTTCCTAGCGCTTAGAGGAATATGTTAGTACCAAAAACAATTCACTAAGGCTAGAGTCATACCTTGATTCTTGATTTGCATCTCTTTAACACTTAGTACACATCACCTTAAAACAATATGTGTTGGGCATCTAATCACCAAAACATTTATAGAAATTTCCCAAGGGCACATTTCCCTTTCAGTCACTCAACGAACAGGTCCTTACAAAGAGGTACTCAGGAAACAGCCTGAGTCCCCTAGAGTATCACAAGATCATCATCGGGATAACATCATCATATCATAAATATTCACATCATGTTCGTTGATTAAGTTAAATCAATAGCATAAAGCTAACCATAATAACCTAAAAAAGGTAACAAGGGCAAGACGAATACAAACTAGTCAATCCTTAGGTTTCCATAATGTAATGCGAGACAATAAATTATAAAGTAAGTAGGACAATAGGTCAGAGGACACTTGCCTTCACCTAGTTGTTGCTCAGGAAGATCTTTGGCAACACACTCAGGAACCACGGACTACTCGTTGTCTAAATACAGCGATCATGCATTCAATACAATTGGATAAAGACAAATGAACAATACAACAAACATGTACAAACAAGTGAGCACATCTCAAAAGAACAGTATAAACTCAAGAGGTAACTTGGGTTCTAGGGTGAACTAGCACACTTAGAAGTTTGTGATTCTCTAAGTGTTGTCTATCTCCATAGATTACTTAATTTAAATACCACTTATTTTAATGAGACACAAAAATTATACCAGGGATAGATTCATACAATACATATTATTAATCTCACAAAGTTAAACATCTAATTACCATTGGGGTTTTTTCCTTTTTATTTTTCTTATTTAATAAATAACCATTACATAAACTAATTTATAGTTTAGGCATAAAATTAGAATGTGCAGTTCATATGAATCACTCAATTTGGAGTTCATATGAAAAAGATATGAAATAAACAAGTTTTGGAATTTAAAACCCTAAATTAGGTCTAATTCTGTGATTAAATGAAAGCCTAGGGTTCTTTCTGCAAGATTAAGGGGGCCTGCGCGCAAAATCCTGGGACGACGGGTTTATTTTTAGAAAACCAGGGGTTTCTTTAACAAAACTACATGCCAAGGGGTGCTAGGCCATCTTGACCGCATGATCGCGAACGGATGTCCGAGATTAGATCCCGCGAGCGCGGCTGACAAGTGGGACATGGAGGACAGCGACCTGGGATTAGCGGGGCTGACAAGTCGGGCCCAGCTGCAGAGAGCGAGCGAGGGCTCGCACCCGAGCGGCTGGATCTGAAACGGGCGGTTGAGATTAGATCTAGTCTAATTAAACCTAGGTCGTCCGATCTCGGATGGAGGCCCAAGATCTAACGGCCAGGGTTCCGTGACCGCTAGCGGTGGCGCCGCTCGCGCCCACGGTGGAGGTTCGCCGGAGCTGAGGGCGCATGTGCGCTGGGGGCCATGGGGCACCGGGAAGGGCACAGGAAGGTTCGGGATGGCATGGCGGACACGGTTGTTGGCACGGCACTGACAAGGGGACACCAGAGAGTGGTCGTCTATGATGAGGTGGCCTAGCGGCAGCGCAGACTTGCTCCAGTGAGCAATCGCACAGACGACAGGGCAGTACATGGGAAATGAATGGCATGGGGGAGTTGCTCACCTCGAGAGGGAACTTTAGAGCGCTTGAGCAAAGGTGGGGACGCAGGGAGGCCTTGGGTCGATGGCGGTGGAGCTTTGACTGCATGGGGAGAAGGCTAGTGAGCGCGGACTAGGCAAAACAGTGGGGTTGGGGGCAAACCAGAGGGTGCCCCGCGTTGCTGGCGAAGAGGCGGAGCTCACCGAGGCAACAGACGCGGCAGATGCTCGACGGTGGCCCCAGATCGGACAACGGATCACGGGCGCACGTTCAGAGCGAGAGGGAGAGAGCGAGGGTGTTTCGCTGAGGGTGCAACTGAGTGAGGGGAGCGAGTGAGTGGGTGCGGGATCCAGAAAAGAGCTCGGGCGCATGGGGGCGTGGCCGGGAAACACGCGGTCGTGGGCGTGTCCACGACGGAGAGCGCGGGCGGAAGGTTAGGGAAAGGGTAGTGGCTGATAGGCAGAGTCCGCAGGCCATCGAGGGCGAGTGTGCGAACGGGCGGTCAGCGCTGATAGGAAGGGTCCGCTGAGCAATGAGAGAGAACAGGCACGTGCGGCGACGGATCGACGCCGACAGGCCAGTCCCACTGGGCAACGGGAGGGAGAGAGGGAGAGAGAGCGCGCGTGCGTGGACGCGGCCTGGCTGGGCTGAGTTGGGCCGAGTGGGCTGAAATTGGTTTTTCTTTTTCCCTGGAATTTTTAATGCCTTTTCTTTTTATTTTCTCTATGGATTTCAAATCAAATTCAAACCAAATTTCAAATTCAAACCAATTCAAACATGTGCATCAAACAAAAGAATAATTTAGGCTTAGCATGATGCAACATTTCATGACTCACATAAGTTTTGAAAAAATAAATATGATTCTAATCAAAAGGAAGAGAGAGGAAGTCTAGAGAGAGAGACAAGAGGTAACACCTGAATTTGGTAGGCATTTAGAGAAGAAATTTTATACCCCCCAAATTCAGGGTGTTAAAGCGGCAGGCTTATTAGCGGTGGTAGAGCTCTAGCAAGGTGTTGGGTGAGGTTAGGGAGGCTTCGGCGATCACGTCATTGGTCGGGTTTTGGCTAGTGGTGGTCGGAGCTGCTCGGTCCCCATGCGCAGGCGGTGGCGGCTCCGAATTCCTATAAACGACGATGGTAGAGTTCAATTCGACCACCTGGGGAGCTTCATGGGAGGTCGAGGATGCTAATAGGAATTGGGTGGCGGTGTATTGGGTGGTTCTGGCCATGTTCACCGGTGAGCGAGTGAGGCTCGGCGAGCGATGGCATGTCGCTGAATGGAAATAGAGGGTGAATGGGCTGAACGAGAATCTTCACTATGACTTAGGGAAGCTAACGGTGGAGCTCGCGTGGTGGAAGGGTGGCTGTACCGGTTGGACCACGATGGTCGGCGCTCGGGTGACAAGGGCGGTCGGTGGTGCGCTCGGCTGCGGTGAACTCCTAGCGAAGTGGGCTTGGCACTGGTCGGGGAGGAAGAGACAAGGGCGGGTCATTATTTATAGGCGCGGGCACACGTGATTGCGTTTCCCGACCACGCGCAGGGCATGAACATGGGCGCTGGTTGGCGCGCGTGCTGACAGACATCTCCCGTTTGGCTGCTGCCAGCCGACGTCGAACACTTGGCACGTGTTCGTTTGGCCGTCTTCCCTCGCGTAT
Source organism: Zea mays (assembly GCF_902167145.1). NCBI lineage: Eukaryota > Viridiplantae > Streptophyta > Magnoliopsida > Poales > Poaceae > Zea > Zea mays. The sequence continues at coordinate 56,096,245 of NC_050104.1, read as the reverse complement.
TGTCGCTTGTCCAAGCCTGATCTCAACAAAATCTTCATCTACGATGTTGCTTATACCCTAAGCTTGAGATGTTGTATGGGAGTCATCGGGTTTTGTTCACCGGCTGAGAAGATTTGGTACTGAAGTGTGATCTGTCCTACAGACCATTATCGAGGTAAAATCCAGGGTTTGGTCATGTCACACTCCGAGTTCCAATGCTACCATTTGGTATGTGTTAGGGCAGTTATTTTGGCACAATTTTGTCAATTGGAGTCACTTGATTTATGGTTTAGATCTTAATGAACACGGGGATGTTCTAATTAGAGGCTGAAAATTTAGAATAGGGTGTTCTGAATTTTTTCTTTACTTCTCTCTTTGGCCTAGATTGTTTGGAAATTTTAACCATCCTTTGTGGTGTCTTGCTCAGTAATCTTTGTATATAATTTGGTATGCTACCCTTTATGTTACACAATTTACTGCTTATCTTATCAAGAACATTATTTCCATATTTGGAGTGAGAGGGCAGGGGGACTGGGGTGGGTTTCGTACCAACATTTTTATGTAGGAAATCGGGGTAGTTCTTGCTCAGATAGTCCTTAGTCTCCCAGGTGGCTACATCCTCCGTGTGATTACTCCATTGGATTTTATACATCCTAATTTCCTTCTTGCTAGTGGATCTTTGCTTTCAATCTAAGATCTTGACAGGGTGTTCTTAGTTGTATAGGTCGGGTTCTATTTCCATTTCAGGTTCAATCAAGACTTCCGTCGGTGTCTAGATGCACTTCTTCGATTGAAAGACGTGGAACACATCGTGTATTGCAGACATACTTGGTGGTAGTTTCAACTTATAAGCCACTGGTCCACATGCTTCGGTGATCTCATAAGGTACAATATAGTGAGGGGCTAATTTGCCCTTAATCCCGAATCTTTGTACTCTTTTAATGGGTGAGACCTTTAGATATACATGATCTCTTACTTCAAAATGTAGAGGTTTTCTTCTTTTGTTATGATAGCTCTTTTGCCTGGCTTGAGCAGCTTCTTGATTCCTTCTGATTATCTTGACTTTCTCTTCAGCTTCTAGCACTAAATCAGGTCCAAAGATTTCTCTTTCTCCAGCCTGTGACCAATTTAGTTGTGTTCTACACCTCCTTCCATACAATGCCTCGAAGGGTGCCTTCTTCAGACTAGCTTGAAAGCTATTGTCGTATGAGAACACGGCTAAGGAGACATTTGTCCCATTTTTTACCATAATGGATCACATTGCTCTCAACATATCTTGAAGAATTCGGTTCACTCTTTCGGTATGACCAGCAGTTTGTGGATTTTATGCCGAACTTCCTACCAGCTTGGTCCCTAATGATTCTTGCAACTGTTCCCAAAATCTTGCCATGAATTGGGCTCCTCGATCAGAAACAATTGTTCGAGGTAGTACGTGTAAACATATGATTCGGTCGATGTACTACTCTGCATATTTCAGTGTCTTATAAGTTGTGTGAACTGGGAGAAAATGAGCCACTTTTGTCCATCTATCCACAATAACCCAGATTGAATCATGATGTCGAGAGGTATTGGGCAATCCCACAATAAAGTCCATATTGATATCATCCCACTTCCAAGAAGGTATTGGGAGTGGTTGCAAGGCACCGACTGCGTTTAGGTGACTTTCCTTGACTCTCTAAGATGTGTCACACTCGGACACATACTTGGCTATTTCCCTCTTCATCCTAGTGCACCAATATAGGGATCTATGATCGTGGTACATCTTGTTGCTTCCTGTGTATATGGAGAATTTGGTGAGGTGAGCCTCATCCAAGATTTCCTTCCTAAGTTCTGGACCCTGGGGAACAACTAGTCAGTCGTCGAACCATAATATGCCCTTACTGTCCTGGCGAAAGCACTTATACTTTTCTACCTTTCGGGTGAGCATATCATTGATGATTTGGACTCCCTTATCCTAGAGCTATGCCATAATAATCCAATCTTGCAAGGTTGGTTCAACTGAGATGTAATCCAGGCTTCTCGAAGAAACCACTTCCATTTTTAGCTTCCTTAAATCATCACACAAGGCGGCGACATGAGAATGAATAGTCAGACAGTTGTAGTGGGTCTTGCGACTTAACACATCTACTACTACATTTTCCTTTCCAGGGTGGTAGTGTACCTCTAAATCATAATCCTTGATTAATTCCAACCATATTATTTGTCTCATGTTAAGGTTGGTCTAGGTGAAAATATACTTGAGGCTCTTGTGGTCAGTGTAGATGTTGCAGTGAGCTCCCATCAAGTACTGTCTCCATATTCTTAAAGCATGGACTACGACTGCTAACTCTAGATCATGTGTAGGGTAATTCTGCTCATGTGTCCTTAGTGCTCGGTATGCATAGGCAATAACTCAGTTGTCTTGCATCAAAACACAACCTATTCCAGTGCCTGAAGCATCACAATACACTTCAAATGGCTTAGCATTGTCCAGCTGTGCTAACACTGATGTAGTGGTCAAATGTTGCCTTAAGGTGTGGAAGCTGTCACAGAACCTCCCAAGGTATTTGGCCCACCCACATATGTCCTTGTCTTAAGTACCTTAGACAGTCATGCAGGTGTGCATAATGACTCGGTAAGTTCGATTATCTGTATCTCCATCATATCACCCAAGAGCGCTTAACCCATCACGCATGCATTACACATCATCGGAGTAGAGAGTAAGCGGAAAAGATTACAATAACATAATTTACATTCATATGAAAATATAGAAAGAGTAGTTATTACATATCCGGGTACTTGACTGCGTAACTTATTATTACATCACCGGGAGGCAAAACACCCTCCCAAATAAGTTTTAGTGTTCATCCTCCTGCTTGGGAACCACCTTGGAACAGAAACAGCAGAACTCAGTCGTTTCCTCACCTACAACAACATGGGTTTGAAACCCCTAAGTACAGAGTGTACTTTCGCAAGTCTTACCCATCAAAGGAAAAGACTCTCAAGGATATGCTGGCCTTTTGGGAATCAAGGTAAAGCTTAACAAGAATCAAAGACTCCTTTTTGCAGAAAAGCTTACTATGAGTGGATCCTTAAAAATCCATTTTTATTATCAGGTTAAGTAGTTACCTGCATCTAGATTTCTTCTATTCTAGATCAGGCACTTGGTCTATACTAGTCGTCTTTTATCAACCCTTCAGTTCACTTGATGCTACTTGTAGGGCAGTGACCAAGTCTTCATGTCCAAGAAGTAACGGAGATCCAAATCGATTAATACCCAGCTGGGGATCTCCAACCACACGACATATGTAGCACTTAACCCTTGCATATGTCAACTCGCCACCGGTTTTCTCAAGACCAAAATGGGTTCACGCCAACTGAGAGCACATATACTCCACCGTCCAGCCTGTTTCCAGGAAGGGTACACGCTACTTGTGGGGGACAGATATCCCCCGGGTCCACTAGAAGGATAAAAGACCTCACGAAAGGCCCAAGGGCCCCATAATTCGTAAGGTCATCCCCTCGTGGGCCTGGGAGGAACAACCAGTGAACGGATTAATGCAAGGCCGGGTCGGCGCAAGCCCAGACGGCCCAACAAATTCGAGCAGTAATCACAACAGTGACCCGACCTTCACGCGCAGGAGCCCCGTACAATGGAACCAAGCGAGGATGGGTCGGCTGAATTATAGGAGGATAGACTCAGATGGTTCACTATTTCTTAGGCATGCGTTGTTATCATATCTGCATGTAATGCCCCACGGTCGAGTATATAAGGCCCAGGGGCACCCCTTTAGAACAATCACTCATTACTTAGTCGTTCGCCCCGCTCTCTACGTTTTCCAGCACTAGATAACTCCCTTGTAACCCATCACATAAAGCACTCTCACCAGGACGTAGGGTGTTACGCATCTCAAAGTGGCCCGAACCTGTACATCATTGTCTACTATTTCTCGTGCGCCCAGCACGAACCATCGAGCTACAGTCGGTAACACCGTCCTACTCCTAAAAGCACCTTGAGGGGTAACCCTAGGTGCGCGGTTGGACCCAAAACACCGACAGCTGGCGCGCCAGGTAGGGGGTGTGTCATCGATCCAAGCTAGCTCAATGGCCGTCACCTTCCAGCACAAGATCATCCTCCGCCCCGGATCCATGTTCTGCTTCAGAACTATCTCATCTGTAGCAGATGAGGAGGGAACTCTGCATCGCATCGCGGATCCGCCAGAGAGAAAGTTTTCCTCAAAGGTCTCCGAGAAAATCGGAGCAAAGCAAGAAAAAGCGCAACCTCCAGTGCTCCGAAAAAAGATCACCTTCAGCAAGCTAGGAGCCGAGGGTCCTTCAGCCCGGAGAACTCCGTTGTCCACCTCTCCGATGGGGGAATGGACACAGATCACAAGGAAAAAGGAAGCAAATGATCATCAAGCTGGTCTTTCTGTGCCTCCGTCCTCAAAGGAGAACAGAAAGAAGATCGTTGTGACAGCTGCTCCATTCTACCCCGACGTCCTCTTCATCGGGAGAGTGGAATCGCCCCCCATCTCCAACTACGAGCCGACCGCACCCGGAGAAGAACCTCCTCAGCGGGAATCCCGCCAACGAAGGAACCGACGCCGAAATATCCGGCGACATCACGAGGCCGGAGAGCGGGACCCGGCGCAACCTGTATCGCGAGACGAGGTCTCGGAGATAGGAGAAACTCTGGAGGAACGTGTCTTCAGGGAAAGAAGGAATTCCCGACGACGCGATCGTCGACGGGCTCAAGAACAGGCCGAGCAGGAGACAAGGCAACGTCGGGAAAATCCACTCTTCGGGCGCAACCTGAACCCCAACTTCGCCCGAGCCATGAACACGCCGAGTGAAGTCGGTGGAGTATTGGCTCGGATAGCTGATGGTCTCCCCCGGACTCCCGACGCCGAGGGCTACCGGCGGCTATTCACTCAAGCAACCAATCATCTTCTACCCCTCGCTCACCCGCCGAACGATCTACGACACTCCATCAACAGTCGGCGGGACGCACGGAGCTCCATCAACGCTTCACGCGAGCGGCAACATGAGAACGAGATCCATCGCCGGGAAGAGTACGACCGGGACCACGACATCCCAGCACGGAGTCTGGCTACCAGGACCGAGTCGGCCACGGCTTCAACTGGTGGCACCATGTCACACCCGGTTTTAGAAGGCAAACCGAATGCGAACCATGTACGTGCCAGGATCAGTTATTCACGTACACAGCAGTTACATAACATGGACATCATCACACAGTGCTCAAAATAGTATTAAGAAGGGAAATAGTCGATTACATCATACGTCTGAGACGTCCATATAGTTCTTACAATAAATCAAAGTGCGAAAAATAAACGTAGATAACCGCGGCCTTCACAGGCAGCCGACTGGGGGTTGCCGCTAACCCACACCTAGAACTCGTCGTAGTCTTGGAACTCCTGGAAGTCTCCTTCCACAGCTTCATCTTCGCCTGAGCAGTGGTTGCAATGCTGACAACCTGGGGATGGGGGGGGTTTGGTGTGTAGAGCAAGGGTGAGTACACATCAACATACTCAGCAAGTATCCTGTTTGGCTGTAGTGGACTAGCTGTATGTGGGGATAAGTCAAGCCGTTGCTTTTAGTTGCTCAGATTATTACTTACTAGTAGAAAGCCAGGTTTTAGCATTAACCCAAGTTATTAACCCGATGTACCCTTTCCAAACGGAAAGAATACCACTTACCAACACCATAGTCATAACCAGAATCATCGATCTCATAGCCACCTGTACCAAAGTATCTCTGATCAAGTACCACTAATCACTAGAGCTCCCTTGGCCGCTCATAACCGCGAGCACGGCTGATATATCAGTTTTCAAACACTCTGCAGAGGTTGTGCAGTTTACCCACAAGCTGTGATTCCCTTTCTGCCCGGAGAGAGCTACTCCCCATTGACCACTACCTAGGTGGTCCAGCAGGGCATCACTACGTAGCCTTTACAAAGATTCCCCGGGGCTGTAGCCACCCGTTAGGTTTCCTAAATGCACCGCACTCCTCCCCAAGGGGCGAACCCAAACTTGGCAGAGCGAGCCGCATACACCGAGCCCCATCGACGGCACGACGGCTAAGTGAACTACACCCCAGATCCTCTAATTATTCAGCTAAGGGCATCCCATTCCACCCTCATGGTTGCACTGTTTTCCCAGGCGGTCATCCATAGAACAGGTCCTTACGGAGAGGCACTCGAGAAACCGCTCGAGCCCCCTTGATGACCACAAGTACAACATCATAATAAGAGAAGGGAAAACAGCGTATCATAGATAATCTCATCATGTTCATTGATTATAGTTGAGCAATAGCATAAAGCTAAACAGTAATAATCCAACCCAAATAGGTGAACAAGGACATGGATCACAAAAGCTAGTCAATCCTTAGGCATAAATGTGTAAAGCGGGAGGTGAATTAAATAATGAATAGGACATAGATAGGTCAAGGGACACTTGCCTCCACCAACTGACTGCTGCTCAGGGGCTTCTCCTGCGAGTTCCTCGGGCTCTTCAACTGGATCGTTCTCTATGCGAGCACAAACATACATACATCCACACATTTAATACAAAAGAACAGTACACCATACAATACAATGCAATAAGTAAACAGACGTTCCACGCGGGCTCGCGAGTACGGTTAAGAGAGAAAGAGGAAAAGACAGTCGAGAAACGATCACGTTACATGATTATAAATTAACCACTCGCTTAATGGAAGGAAATTTAATGTAGACACTATGTTTAGCGTAAAGTAAAGTCATGTTTCATGTCTAATTATTATAAGCAGGTGGAAATAAATAAAAGGATGGTCGCGCGGCGAGACGCGCGACAAAGCTCTCTAAAATTAAAAAGTTAACGACTCGTCGCACGACCGAGCACGCAACGAGACACTTCGCCTTAGTTAAGAGGAGACGTTAAGCGCCGCGCGACGAAGCGCACGACGGCATACGTCGACTAAACTGAGTCCAAAGTGGAACGTCGCGTGAATACACACGCGGCGTTACACCTTAAACAACCTGAAACAAAATGGATCGTCGCGCGACGAAGCGCACGACGCAACACAAGATAGAATCTGAATTTAGACAAATCCGTCGCGCGGCGAAGCGCGCTAATTAACAAATAATCACCGCGAGCGCGGGCGAGCGAAGATACGGTCGGGCGAGGCCGGGACGGGGAAACGGGCAGCCGAGCCGGGGGCGGGGGGCGGGGGGCGGGGGGCACGCGGGCGAGCGGGGCTCGCCGCGCCGCGGGAGGGCGCCGAGCCACCATGGCCGGCCGGGCCGAGGGGCGGGGCGGGCGAGCGCCACGCGCAGGGGCCGGGGCAGGGGCGGGCGCCGCCGCAAGGGGAGGCCGGGCGGGGGCCGAGCGCCGCCGGGGAGGCCGGGGCGGGGGCCGAGCGCCGCCGGGGAGGAAGGGGCGGGGCCGAGCGCCGCCGGGGAGGGCCGAGCGGGGAGGCCGAGCGCCGCCGGGGAGGGAGGGGCCGAGCGGGCGGGCCGGGGGCGGGGTCGGGCGCGGGCAGGGGAGAGGGAGGGCGCACGCGGGGGGAAGAGGAGGGAGAGGGAGAGAGAGAGAGAAGGGGAGGGGAGGGGAGCTCACCTCGGGGTCCAAAATCCGGTGATCGCCGTCTCCAAACCCTAGGGCACCACGGGGAGAGAGAGGTGGAAGAGGGAGAGGAGAGGTTGTTGCGCGGGAGATCCAAATGAGAGAGAGAGAAGGGGGGGGGCGCATGGGGGGTTTGGGCGCCGGGGGTGCGCAGGCCGGGGCGGGCCGGGCCGGTTGGGCTAGGCTGGACTAGGTTGGGCTGGGCCGGGCCACTTCGCGGATCGAAAACCCACGACGAGCACGACCACTAAACGGAATTAAATCGTGAACCGAAATCCGGAACGGAACGAGACGAACACTCATCATCAGACAAAGAAATGCGCTTCGGCATGATGCAACACCCATGACACTTAGGTTTTGGTTTATACATGACACGGACACCTGCCGCTATACTGGTTTGAAATTGGGAAGAAGGAGCAAACGAGGAAAGAGAAAAGAGAGTAACGCCCGAATTTGGTGAGAGAAAAGAAGAAAAAATTCTACCACCAAATTCAGGGCGTTACAAACCTATCCCCCTTAAAAGAATCTCGCCCTCGAGATTCAGGGTTGGCTAGCAAAGAGCTCAGGGTATTTAGCCATCAGATCATCTTCACGCTCCCAGGTTGCTTCTTCCTCAGAGTGGTGATTCCATTTGACTTTGCACATTCTGATGGTCTTCCTTCGGGTGACTCTGTCTGCAACCTCAAGGATTTGCACTGGTTTCTCAACGTAGGTCAAGTCCTCCTGGACTTCAAGACCTTCCACTGGCAACTGCTCTTCTGGCACACGCAAGCACTTCTTCAACTGAGACACATGAAAGACATCATGCACTACGGACAGATTCTCGGGTAAACTGAGCTGATAGGCCACTTCTCCACGTCTTGCAAGAATCTGATACGGACCAATGTAGCGGGGTGCTAGCTTGCCTTTCACTCCGAATCTTCTGACTCCTCTGATCGGTGACACTTTCAGATAGACAAAGTCTCCGACTTCGAAACCTAGCTCTCTTCTTCTTGTGTCTGCATAGCTTCACTGTCTTGATTGCGCTATCTTCAGATTCTCTCGGACCATCTTGATGTTCTCTTCGGCTTCAAGCAAAATGTCTGGCCCAAACACCTGCTTTTCTCCAGGCTGATCCCATTGCAACGGAGTTCTACAACTCCTTCCATAGAGCGCCTGAAATGGTGACATCTTCAAACTGGCCTGGTAACTGTTGTTATAGGAAAACTCTGCATAAGGCAATCGCTTGTCCCATCCGGACTGATCTTGCAACGCACAGGCTCTCAACATGTCTTCAAGAATTTGGTTGGTTCTTTCAGTCTGGCCATCTATCTGCGGATGATAAGCCGAACTGAAATTCAGATGTGTGCCCAAAGCTTCATGCAACTGCTGCCAGAAATGAGAGGTGAACTGCGTTCCTCTGTCTGACACCATCTTCTTTGGCACACCATGAAGACAAACGATCTGAGACATATACAATTCTGCCAATACTGCACTGCTGTAGTTGGTCTTGACAGGTATGAAGTGGGCTGACTTGGTCAAGCGGTCCACTACTACCCAAATGGAATCGTAGCCGGCTCGAGTGCGAGGCAATCCGACTATGAAATCCATACCAATTTCATCCCATTTCCACTGAGGGATCTGCAACGGTTGCAACAATCCAGCAGGTCTCTGGTGCTCTGCCTTAATTCTTCGGCAACTATCGCACATAGCCACATGCTCTGCGATTTCCCTCTTCATTCCGTACCACCAGTGTTGGGGACCTTCGGCTTCCGAAGGTCCTCAAAAACAGGATTTAACAGTATTTCTGGAGTATAATGTGTGAACAGGTATCTTCGGACTCAAGTCGGCATCACAGTGGACCAGAATAATATGAAGGTTGGTACAGCGCCGAAGGTGTGAGCAGGAAAGCTTCGGCGTGGCAGCAAAAAGTGAAACCGACTTAAAGATGAAAGGGCTATTTAGACCTCGACAGATTACTATAGAATTATTATCAAGTGTAAAGGGCATGAATGTAATTCTGTATGGGTTGTGTCCCGTGCCTATAAATAGGTGAACAGTACCCCCGTACTGGACACGCTGACTTGGCATTCGCTTTTTGCGTCACGCTTGTACTATCATCTCCTTCCAGTTGGAGGTACACTTGTAACTCAACGACATTTCTGTTTATGTCTGATAGTAATATATAATTGTTTATGTTGTCTTTTATATTCCTTACATTTTATCCTTCGTCACTGTATAATGAATTTATGAAGGTACGCCCTTCATGACCTTCGTCCGAAAATCATTATATCCTAAGGGAAATAATGCTTCGAAGGACGAAGGACTTTAGCGATTAATATTTTCTATGTTGCCTTGTTCTTAGCTCCTAACATTTGAGAACAAGTCCCCAACATTGGCGCCCACCTCCGGTGAACTCACTTCCACTCTAAGTTTTTTGAACACCTTCGGCGATCATAAACCTTCGTTATGGCGCCGAAGAAAGCTTCAGCGACTGGGGCTGCAGCTCTGCAACCACTGGACCACAATCAGGAGACAGTCTCCCTGCGGGAGGCCCGAAGCCAGAAAAGGAAGGCTGTCAGCCCGACACCACCAGAGGACGAGATAGATCAAGAAATCAGAGATATGGAGATGCTTCATCAACAAGTACAGAGGAAGAAAGAAAAGATGGCCAGGTTAGCTGAGCTGCAGAGGCAGATAGACGAAGCCTCTGAAGAAGTTCGTCATCTTGCCCAGGATGAGCAACACCGAAGGCCTCAGCACCAAGACCTTCATCAGGAGGGTTTTCCCAACGAAGATGACTGGTATGACAATTTCCATCATGGGAATTTTGTTTTTGATGATGCTTCTCCTCTGTCCGCTGAGCTGCAGGCTACACCTTGGCCTCCGTCCTACAAGCCGCCTTAGCTTCCCGTATTCGATGGCCACTCAGACCCGAAGCAGTTTTTGATGAGCTACGAAGCAACAGTATCTTCGTATGGTGGCAATGCTGCAGTCATGGCCAAATCTTTCGTTATGGCTGTCAGGAGTGTTGCTCAAACCTGGTATTCCTCCCTTCGACCAGGAACGATCACTTCATGGTAGAAGCTGAAGGACTTGTTGTTAACTAGCTTCCAAGGGTTTCAGACGAAGCCGGTCACTGCTCAAGCTCTGTTCCAGTGCACCCAGGATCACGAAGAATACCTTCAGGCGTATGTCCGAAGGTTCTTGCGTTTGAGGGCACAGGCACCAACGGTGCCCAATGAAATTGTCATTGAGGCCATGATCAAGGGGCTTCGGCCAGGACCGTCAGCTCAGTACTTCGCTAGGAAGCCCCCTCAAACTTTGGAGAAGCTGCTCCAGAAGATGGACGAGTACATTCGGGCCGATAATGATTTTCGCCAAAGAAGGGAGGAGGCTTTCAGGTTTTCTGAAATGACCAGGGGCTTCGGAGGGAGGTTCTACCCGAGGCACGTTAGATCAATTCACAACTCTACACAAAACGATGATAGAGGGAGCCAACAGCAATGGCCACTATGTTCCTCACAGGCTTCGGGGCAACAGCAATGCTCCTTCCGACCACCAGCTCCAAGAGGCAGAGGCGCCAGGGGCTTCGGAGGAAGATTTGGCGATCAACCGAGAAGAATCTTCTGCTTATTCTGTGGTGAGAACAAAGGTCATACCACCAGAATGTGTCATGTTACCATCCAGAAGCAAAAAGAAATAGCCGAAGCGGCAGCGCAACAGGCTCAGCCGAAGCAAGTCATGCACACTGCTTCGTATCATTCGCCTTACATCCCAGAGTATGTAGGCAATCACCCTGCAGTTTCTGTTGCTTCGGCGAGTCAACTTCAGGCTTCCTGGCAACAACCTCCGCCTCCACCACCGCTGCAACAAGGCCAGCAGCCAGAAGGGAGCCAATATGCTCCACACCAAAGGGACTTCAGAGAGCAGTCCGAAGCTCGCACAGTCAACAGCACTGTGCCAGAGTCAAAGCACATCTATTGACAAATATCCTACCTTAATAGCAATCTTTTTCATTCAGTTTTATTTTCTGTAATAAAGGACATTGTTCAGGTTTCATGTAAATAGTTTCGTTGATTCCCACAAGGAAAATATATTTTCCTCACAGGTTTAAATTGTTGAAAGACTTGTGACAACAAAGAGGACCTTCGAACATCGAAAATTCTTCGAAGTAACAAAAAGTCGTTCTAAGGAACGCAGAGTAAGTTCGCCGAAGTCACAAAAAGCCGCTCCAGAGGGAGCGCAGTGTAAGTTTTCTGCTCCAAAGTCGTTCCAAAGGGAATGCAGAGCATACAGCGAAAAGTCAACGCTGATACCGCCTAAGTAAAAGGCGAAGCGCGAAAAGTCAACGCGAATACCGCTGAAAGTAAAAGGCGAAGAAGCTCCTAAGGGAGGCTTACAGCGAAAAATAAACGCTGATTCCGCTGAAGTAAAAGGCGAAGAAGCTCCTAAGGGAGGCTTGTAAAAGATTATATGTTTTATTGCAGGGATGTGTGTGCATCTTCGGAATAAGCATCGCCTCACATAACATAACATCATCGCATCATTTCGCATAGCATAAGCATCATACATCATGTTGCATATGGCACAAGAAGTGGACACAATATTAATCTACAGACGAACGCTTTGAAAAAGGGAAAAATCATAATGTCACAAGGAGATACATTATTGATCTTCGGAAGTGTAGCTTCGGAAAATATTTTCACGAAGCCTGGATATTATTCATCAGAACACTGGATATTGTTGAAAAATTCTTCTTCACGAAGCATGAAAAGAAGGGAAGGTGTTTTTTTCGTCAAAGACTCAAAAGAGGTACGTGTAAAGTTTCATGCATCGTAAAGAATTAGGCAAGAAAAACAGGTATATTACATTCAGGGTTACAAAATGTTACAATATATTACATTTCAGAAGTTTTTACAATAATACTTAATCCTCTCTCAAAACGACTTCTTCAGCCTCGTTTAGGAGCCGATTGACGACTTCGTCCATAATAGCTTCAGCCATCTTTTTTATTTCGTCGTCTCCTTTCGGCTGGGGGTCCGAAGGGGCTTTAGCAGAATCTGAAGTAGAACAGGATACGACTACATTGCTATGACAAATTGCAAACGAATCTTAAAATCTAAAATTACAACACAATAAAAACTATTAGATAATACCTAATTGACCTTCGGGCTCTGCGCTCTTCTCAGCAGCCTCGGCTACTTCTCTAGCATCGTGAATGCCCTTTTCGCTTCTTTGAATAATCTCTCGGGCCATTTCTCGGCCACCATTATCCCAGATATCGGTGAAAAATTTTCCGCCAACCATGCTAGCTTCGGCCGATGGATCCCTTGCATCTTCGAAGGACAAAGCACCTTCGGATTGCGCTAGAATCTTTACATGTTCACAGCCTTTTTTCTCTAAAATGGTGGCAATCCCTCTGGCACCCGAGAAGGCGCATATATCTCCGCGGCTACTTAAAATTTCTTCGAAGGCTTCAGCTTCGTGGTCGATCCATTCGATGGGACCTTCGGGATTGCCTCTCGTAAAGTTTTCCTCACTTGAGAATGCGCCGACCCTGGCGAAGCTAGCCTTTAACTTCTTAACACATTCTATAGATTTGTTATAGCATCTCTTCTTGGACGACCGAAGCTCTTCAACAGTTCCTTCTAAGTGATCTGCCCATTGGTCACTGAGTTCTCGCTTTGTTTCTTCAAGTATACGTTCTTCCTTGGCTCTGGCCAGTTGTTTCCGAAGATCTTCAAGTTCGCGTTTATGAGCTTCAGCTTGACCTTTGAAAGCAGCTTCGTCTTCCTTTATTTTATTTATCAATGAGTGTAATATTTTATCTTTCTCGAGACCTTCGTTCCTCAGTTCAATTACTTCGGAACGAAGGTTGCTCAGGGCTATAGTACAACCTTCGTCTTCAGCATCTTTCTGTGCCCTGAGGGCATTGCTAAGTATCAGGCCCTGCAAAGAGAAATATGTGTGTGTCAATAGGTTTAATCAAACGAAAAATTTTGGTCTCAACAAAAAATGCAAAGATCCCATTTGTTGCACCTTCAAGCTATTATATGCCAGGCTGTCGGCCAAATCATTTTTCGATAGCACTGAGAGCCCGTCTTCCAGTGTTGGGAATCTGAAGCTCTTGCTCATCTCTCGACAGACAGAAATCTCTTTGCTGTCAGGGAGACAATACAAAAAGTCTTCTTCTCCACTGCCATTGAATATTAATGCCCCCTTTGGATACTTCAGTTTCTGGGCATAAAGTTGGGCCTCTTGTTTTTCTTTTTCTGATAGTTGTTTCCCCGAAGCATGGTGAATAATATAATCAAGGACTTTGGGGGATGTTTCGGGTGCAGCAGCACTGATTTCTTCAACAAAAGTTGGCTCTGGAATTTTTTCTTCCTCGAATTCCAGGGATTTTATTTTCGTGGGTTCTGAGGACCCAGCTTCGGCTTCAGTTTCTTGCTCTGGAGCTTTAGTATCAGAGACTTCAGTTTTTTCTTCGGGGATAACAACAGTCTCCTTCGGAGGTGTGCTTGAAGATTTAATTGTCTCCAGAACATCTAGCACATTGACCATTCTCTTCCTTTTTGGAGTTACTGCTGGCACCTTATGGTTTTTTACTGTCTCAATATTTGCTGCAGGACTTAAAATTTCTGATGTTTTTGATCCCTCAGTTGTTTCTTTTACTTCTTCCTTTTTTCTGTGGACGGCGCTTCGGCCTTTTCTTTTGTTTCTGATAACAAAAACTTTGATTGTTCCAATTCTATCTTTGTTGGCACTTCGGCCGTTTCTGCGACTTCTGGCAGCAAGGTTGGCTCGGTTGGTTTTTCAGCTTCGGTGGCCGAAGAGGTTTCTCCGGTAAACTCAGGCACCGAAGCTGGTTCAATATAGCGCGGCCGATGTGTGAGGACCTTTATCTTCTTTCTTTTAGGTTCTCGCTCGCTAGGAGCAGTTGCAGCTTCTTCTTTTGCAGAGGTTGTGTTTTTTCTCTTCTGCCTTCGAATGGGATAGCAATAGTCAGGGTAGACAAACCCGATTGCATCAAATACCCGATTCAGCCTCTTCTTTTTTCGGCCTCCGAAGGCTGCTGACATTGCAGTGTCTTCGGCCTTCGAATAGGCCCCAAGCAGCTCATCACTTAAATTTTCAATGCTTTTTAACCAGTCATCATCTGGCTCAACGAATTTATCTCCAAACTTAAAAGTGTACTTCAACCTGATAAGTCCACCTTCGTCGGCCTCTTTTATGGTTTCTTGTGGCATTTCCCATTTCTCCGCGAGCGGCCATACCCTGAAGGCAATATGCTCTTGTACTAAGTCTCTCGTTCCAATAAAAGAACAGATAACGCCGAAGGCCCTCTGGCATTCTTCGGCAGCTTCATTCATTTCAACCTTCGGCCTCCGAAGGCCGAAGCTTTGCCAAATAGGGCGCATAATTATACCCTTGATATCTTCTCGTACTGTCAGATCATTCTTCACATAAAACCATTCTGTCATCCAGTCGCCGGGCCATCTCTTCCGAAAGGTTGGCACGGGGCAGCTTGACTCGGACCGAGAAACGAAACTGTAGCAGCCAAAATTATTGTGATACTGCTCCTTACCCCAAGGTTTTATTTCGTATGATAATTCGTGTATATTACAGAAGCTTTTTGCATCAGGCTTCAGACCTTGGCTTCTCACGGCCCACACGAAGATATTCAACCTTATAATTGCCTCGGGGGTAAGTTGATGGAGATAGACTTCGAATATTTTCAGCACCTCTACAACGAAGCTGCTCAAGGGAAATCGCAGTCCAGCTTTCAAAAAGCTTCGGTACACTACGACTTCATTCTCTTCAGGGTGTGGGCAAGTTTTTTCCCCTTCGTCGGCCCTCACAATGGACAAATCCCGGAAATACCTTCCTCTCATGTTGACAAGATGATTCTCTTTGATAGTTGATTTACCATAAACTGAATGGCTTGGTCGCCAAGGACGATCTTCGGAATCTTCACCACCACTGTCCACATCATAGCTGTCACTGTCACCAGTATCTTCAGACAAACCTTCCAGAATCTCCTTGGTGATTTTTTCTGTATTGGTCTTTGACATCGCTATAAGAAACCCCAAATTTTTCTCTTCGTCGAGGCTCAGCTTCATCTCAGCAGCAGTCTTCTTATCTTCGGACATCTTCGGAGACACTAAAAAACTATTTTCAAAGCCGAAGCTTCAAAACTAAAAGTTTAGCAAATCGTAGTACACAAGAGCTAAAAATTGAGTGAGCGAGAGCAGTTGGCCACAGAGCGTGTCAAATGAGCTTGCGGTATGACCGTATTTATACGCCAAGAGCGTTGAAAATTGAAAGACCCCGCTTGTCAGTGAATGTTGCTATTCTAGCAAAGGGAAGGTGTTTTTTCGGACCTTCGGCGAAAAGCCTTCGTCCATGTCGCAATCTAAATTTATTATTTTAAACAAAATTAATATTGCGAGGGGCTACTGTTGGGGACCTTCGGCTTCCGAAGGTCCTCAAAAACAGGATTTAACAGTATTTCTGGAGTATAATGTGTGAACAGGTATCTTCGGACTCAAGTCGGCATCACAGTGGACCAGAATAATACGAAGGTTGGTACAGCGCCGAAGGTGTGAGCAGGAAAGCTTCGGCGTGGCAGCAAAAAGTGAAACCGACTTAAAGATGAAAGGGCTATTTAGACCTCGACAGATTACTATAGAATTATTATCAAGTGTAAAGGGCATGAATGTAATTCTGTATGGGTTGTGTCCCGTGCCTATAAATAGGTGAACAGTACCCCCGTACTGGACACGCTGACTTGGCATTCGCTTTTTGCGTCACGCTTGTACTATCATCTCCTTCCAGTTGGAGGTACACTTGTAACTCAACGATATTTCTGTTTATGTCTGATAGTAATATATAATTGTTTATGTTGTCTTTTATATTCCTTACATTTTATCCTTCGTCACTGTATAATGAATTTATGAAGGTACGCCCTTCATGACCTTCGTCCGAAAATCATTATATCCTAAGGGAAATAATGCTTCGAAGGACGAAGGACTTTAGCGATTAATATTTTCTATGTTGCCTTGTTCTTAGCTCCTAACATTTGAGAACAAGTCCCCAACAACCAGAATTTCTTCTTCAGATCCTGATACATCTTCTCACTGCCAGGGTGAATCGAATAAGCTGTCTCATGAGCTTCCTTAAGAATCAACTCCCGAATGGACTGGACATTGGGAACACACAAGCGGTCTTTGAACCATATCACGCCTTCTGCATCTTCTCGAAAATCTTTGCCTCTGCCATCTAGAATCAGTCGCCGGATCTCACTGATCTTCTCATCATTCTTCTGCGCTTCTTTGATTTCGCGCTCTAAGGTAGGTTCCAACTCAACTGTGACTCCTCGCGAATTGTTCAGAAATCCGAGACTCAACCTGTCAAACTCCTTGGCCAACTCATAAGGCATCGGACGAGCGACCATCAGATTGACTTGACTCTTTCTGCTCAAAGCATCTGCCACTACGTTTGCTTTGCCTGGATGGTAATGAATCTCCAATTCATAATCTTTGATCAACTCTAACCATCTTCGTTGCCTCATGTTCAACTCTGACTGAGTGAATATGTACTTCAGACTCTTGTGGTCTGTGTAAACATCACATTTCTGTCCATACAGATAGTGCCTCCATGTCTTCAGCGCGTGAACCACTGCTGCCAACTCTAGATCATGGATTGGGTAATTCTTCTCATGAACCTTCAGCTGTCGGGACGAGTAAGCCACAACTCTTCCCTCTTGCATCAACACGCATCCCAAACCTGTGTAACAAGCATCACAATACACCAAGAAGGGCTTGTGCACATCAGGCAAGACTAGGACAGGCGCTGTAGTCAACTTCTCTTTCAGCGTTTCAAAGGCCTCTTGGCATTTCTGGGTCCACTTGAACTCAACCTTGTTGCCTAGCAACGCTGTCATTGGTTTCGCAATCTTCGAAAATCCTTCAATGAATCGCCGATAGTATCCGGCCATTCCAATGAAGCTCTTGATTCCTCTAGCATCTGTTGGCGCTTTCCAGTTCAGAATGTCTGCCACTTTCTTCGGATCCACAGCCAATCCTTCTTTGTTGATTATGTGACCCAAGAACAGGACTTCACTGATCCAGAACTCACACTTGCTCAACTTTGCATACAACTGGTGCTCTCGCAATCTCTGCAATACCATCCTCAAATGATCTGCGTGCTCTTCTTCGCTTTGAGAATAAACCAGAATGTCATCAATGAATACCACCACAAACTTATCAAGGTAATCCATGAATACACTGTTCATCAAGTTCATGAAGAATGCTGGCGCATTGGTCAAACCAAAAGACATCACAGTGAACTCATACAAACCATACTTGGAAATGAATGCCGTCTTCGGAATGTCCGAAGGTCGGATCCTGAGCTGATGATAACCTGACCTCAGATCAATCTTGGAGAACACACTGGCTCCTCTCAACTGGTCGAACAGATCTTCAATCCTGGGCAAAGGATACTTGTTCTTGATCGTGACTTCATTCAAAGCTCGATAATCGATACACATCCTTTTGGTGCCATCTTTCTTCTCCACGAACAAGACAGGGGCGGCCCAAGGCGAGGTGCTTGGCCGAATATAACCTTTCTCTGACAACTCATCAATCTGCTCCTTAAGTTCAACCAACTCTGGTCCGGATATTCTGTAAGCTCTCTTAAAGATAGGGGCGGTTCCAGGAAGAAGCTCTATAGCAAACTCAACTTTCCGCTCTGGTGGCATACCCGGTAAGTCCTTTGGAAACACATCTGGGAACTCGGACACAACCTTGATGCTCTCAATTGGGTCTGCTTCACTGCTATCGATAGCTATCTGATAACAACTTCCTTTCTTTGGCTCAGGTGGGACTAACTCGGTCACCACTTCCTCTCCTAGTGGGGACACCAACTTGATGGTCCTTTTATCACAACTGATAACTGCCTGATACTTATCTAGCCAATTCATCCCTAGGATGACATCTATTCCCTGGGTACCCATTACTATAAGGTTGGCGGGAAACGCTATCCCCCTTATTTCCACACTTATATTCAAACAAATGCTATCGGCTCGAATTCTACCACCGGCTGAATCAATTTGAATGGGGGTTGACATGGTAGTAATTGGAAGATTATGTGCTTCTACCCATGATGCAGTAATGAAAGAATGTGTTGCTCCAGTATCAAATAACACTTCTGCAATATGGGAGTTGACTGGGAACATACCTACTATCATGCCGGGGGTCTCCTGAACTGCTTCAGCCTCCAAGTGGTTCAGTCTTCCATGATTATAGCGCGGCTGAGAGCGATTGCCTGCTCCAGGCTGAGGCACATTCTGCTTTGCTGGGGCATTGGGGCCTGACTGCTGCTGGGCTGCCTTCTTCGGACATTGCATCACCCAGTGGCCTTGCTCTCCACAGTGGAAACACGCTCTGTTTCCAACCTGAGCTGGTGCTGCCTGATTGTTCTGCTGGTTTGTTGGGGCAGGAAGACGAGGTGGCTGCTGATTCTGCCTCTGAAACTGACCTCCTGACTGATTGCTCTGACGGTTCTGGTACTGATGCTGAGGATACTGCCTTTGAAACTGCTGATGCTGAGGTGGACGCTGGTTCTGCCTGAACTGCTGAGGTTGATTGCCTGAGAAACGAGGACGATTGCTGCTTCCAGGCTGGGGTCCACTGATCTTGCGTTTACGATCTTCTATCTCCTTACGCTTTCTCTCTGTCATGATTGCTCTGTCAATCAGGTGCTGGAATGTCGGGAAGGTGTGATTCATCAGTTGGTACTGCAGGGGTCAACCAAGCCTCTTAGAAAACGGTACTGTCGCTTGGCGTCGGTGTTGACATCTTCAGGAGCATAGCGAGACAATTGCAGAAACTTGTCCCGGTACTCACTAACAGACAATGGCCCTTGCTTGAGAGCCAGGAACTCCTCCTTCTTCACTGTCATCAGACCTGCGGGAACATGGTACTGACGAAAGCTTCCTCTGAACTCTTCCCAGGTGATGGCATAAGGGTGGGCATGGGTGGCGAGGTAAGACTCCCACCACGACTGAGCTGCTCCTCTCAACAGACGGGGACCATACAGAACTTTCTCCCTGTCATCGCACTGAGCGGTATGCAACTCCCGCTCCACAGTGCGCAGCCAATCTTCAGCATCCATAGGGTCAGAAGAATGAGCGAACGTTGGTGGATGACCTCTCATGAATTCAGCACGCTTGTCTCTGGGCATCTGAGGCATCTGAGGCTGAGGTGGGGCCTGCTGCTGCTGCTGCTGAATGGCGGCCAAAGTCTGACCGATAGCTTGAACTGCCTGAGTCTGCATCAGAAACATCTGCTCGATGGACATCGGGGGCAGGGCGGCAGATGCTGCTGCTGGGGCACCTCATCCTGTTGAGCGGCTCGCTCCTGCTGAGCACGCCTTCCTCCTCTGCGCCTGTTCTCTGACATCTGTAGAATGCAACCACACATCAGAACTGATCTGGCAAATCTTGCAGCATAAGGAAAGAGAATAGAATTCTTCGACAGCACTGAACAGATGAGCATCTTCACTGATCTCCAACACAGACCACACAGCTTCTCAGATAAAGAGGAAAGTGGAATAAAAGGTTTCCCAACTATATAACTAACTCCATTAACATAATAGGTAAACCAAAATGCAGGGGATACCCACACTCTGGTGACAATCATTACAAAGATCCAAACCAAACATAGTTCAACATGACAAACACAAATGCACAGGATATAGCAAACTACCCTGTCTAACTAAGACTAACTAAGACCGAGACTAACGCTAAGACTGAAGCTTCTATGTATATATTTCGTATTAATTACAAGATCCAACTCTAACGATCTATGGCTCTAGAGTTATCTTGGTCTTGCAGTCGGGATTGCCATAAGACTGGTGTCCACGCTGAGGTGAGCGGTACGGGTGCTGAGTCCCGACGGGAGCGGGGAACCACCATCCAGGTGACGACGTTCCGCGCGCTCAGCCCGCAGCAGGGCGATCTCAGCACGAGCCCTACTCAGCTCGTCTAATGCATGGTCCAGCAACATGTTTAGCACGGCGGTTAGGTTGACTGTGCTGCTCAACCTAGGATTGCCCTCACCGACAGGTGAGACAATCACGCCTCCTGTGCTGCCAGATGGACGGCGGGGGTAATACTTCAGGTCAAGACCATCCGCTGCCCCACCGAAAACCGAGCAGTAGTGCGAAAGCGCACGCCGTGCAACATCTTGCATGGCTGCCTCAGCTGAGTCCCGTTCAGAGATAGAATAGTGCTCTGAGCAGGCCTCTGCACCCTGGAGACTGTTCTCCGGGCAGCGCACCAAACAGGTTGCCTCCCAGCGGTCCGGGTAGACCCCGCGACTATGCTGGTAGACCACACAGCGATACTCGACGGACCAAGTATGCCGGTCAAATGCCCGACGTAGCAGGGTGTCGAGCGCATCGTGGAAGTGACACCCGCGAGCAGCGTCGCGAGTGATGGGTCGAGCAACCCATCCTTCCGGCTCAGGGTTAGCAGAGAAGTCGGTGTCGTGGCTCGAGCTGTCGTCGCCATCTCCGTCGTCTGGGTCTCCTCCAGCAGCTACTCCAGAAGCTGGGGCGCCCAGTGGTGGTGCAGGGGGCGCCTCAAGAGGAAGCACAGGGGAGCAGCTCCTCACAGACTCTATCTCCTGGTGGAGCGAGAAGGAAGAGCTCTGCTGTTCCTGTCGTCGACGCTCCTGCTCCTCACGCAGGCGGTGGTGTAGTCTCTCCAAGTGGCTGGACTGTCCGGCCACGGGACGGCGAAGCGGACGCTCAGCAAGGCGGGAGGGTAAGAAGGGGATGACTGACTTTCGTGCAGTGTGTCTAAGTCGAGCCATCTACAAAAGACATCGCAAGCAAAAGGGTGAGAACAGAATTAATATGACCAGCAAATAATGAATCATAAGTAAATGAAGGATTAGAATAAAAACATGATTTTCAGCAAGGTATTATATATAGTAGAACATAGGTTTGGTCGGTATGACCAACTTTTGAAGGGATATCAAAGTCAAGGCAGAGACAGAGGTCTGTAGTCCTTAGAACGACCATTCTACTCTAGGTTAGCGGTCCTACAGTCAGCACGGCTTTGATACCACTTATGTCACACCCGGTTTTAGAAGGCAAACCGAATGCGAACCATGTACGTGCCAGGATCAGTTATTCACGTACACAGCAGTTACATAACATGGACATCATCACACGGTGCTCAAAATAGTATTAAGAAGGGAAATAGTCGATTACATCATACGTCTGAGACGTCCATATAGTTCTTACAATAAATCAAAGTGCGAAAAAGAAACGTAGATAACCGCGGCCTTCACAGGCAGCCGACTGGGGGTTGCCGCTAACCCACACCTAGAACTCGTCGTAGTCTTGGAACTCCTGGAAGTCTCCTTCCACAGCTTCATCTTCGCCTGAGCAGTGGTTGCAATGCTGACAACCTGGGGATGGGGGGGGGGGGGTTGGTGTGTAGAGCAAGGGTGAGTACACATCAACATACTCAGCAAGTATCCTGTTTGGCTGTAGTGGACTAGCTGTATGTGGGGATAAGTCAAGCCGTTGCTTTTAGTTGGTCAGATTATTACTTACTAGTAGAAAGCCAGGTTTTAGCATTAACCCAAGTATTTAACCCGATGTACCCTTTCCAAACGGAAAGAATACCACTTACCAACACCATAGTCATAACCAGAATCATCGATCTCATAGCCACATGTACCAAAGTATCTCTGATCAAGTACCACTAATCACTGGAGCTCCCTTGGCCGCTCATAACCGCGAGCACGACTGATATATCAGTTTTCAAACACTCTGCAGAGGTTGTGCACTTTACCCACAAGCCGTGATTCCCTTTCTGCCCGGAGAGAGCTACTCCCCATTGACCACTACCTAGGTGGTCCAGCAGGGCATCACTACGTAGCCTTTACAAAGATTCCCCGGGGCTGTAGCCACCCGTTAGGTTTCCTAAATGCACCGCACTCCTCCCCAAGGGGCGAACCCAAACTTGGCAGAGCGAGCCGCATACACCGAGCCCCATCGACGGCACGACGGCTAAGTGAACTACACCCCGGATCCTCTAATTATTCAGCTAAGGGCATCCCATTCCACCCTCATGGTTGCACTGTTTTCCCGGGCGGTCATCCATAGAACAGGTCCTTACGGAGAGGCACTCGAGAAACCGCTCGAGCCCCCTTGATGACCACAAGTACAACATCATAATAAGAGAAGGGAAAACAGCGTATCATAGATAATCTCATCATGTTCATTGATTATAGTTGAGCAATAGCATAAAGCTAAACAGTAATAATCCAACCCAAATAGGTGAACAAGGACATGGATCACAAAAGCTAGTCAATCCTTAGGCATAAATGTGTAAAGCGGGAGGTGAATTAAATAATGAATAGGACATAGATAGGTCAAGGGACACTTGCCTCCACCAACTGACTGCTGCTCAGGGGCTTCTCCTGCGAGTTCCTCGGGCTCTTCAACTGGATCGTTCTCTATGCGAGCACAAACATACATACATCCACACATTTAATACAAAAGAACAGTACACCATACAATAGAATGCAATAAGTAAACAAACGTTCCACGCGGGCTCGCGAGTACGGTTAAGAGAGAAAGAGGAAAAGACAGTCGAGAAACGATCACGTTACATGATTATAAATTAACCACTCGCTTAATGGAAGGAAATTTAATGTAGACACTATGTTTAGCGTAAAGTAAAGTCATGTTTCATGTCTAATTATTATAAGCATGTGGAAATAAATAAAAGGATGGTCGCGCGGCGAGACGCGCGACAAAGCTCTCTAAAATTAAAAAGTTAACGACTCGTCGCACGACCGAGCACGCAACGAGACACTTCGCCTTAGTTAAGAGGAGACGTTAAGCGCCGCGCGACGAAGCGCACGACGACATACGTCGACTAAACTGAGTCCAAAGTGGAACGTCGCGTGAATACACACGCGGCGTTACACCTTAAACAACCTGAAACAAAATGGATCGTCGCGCGACGAAGCGCACGACGCAACACAAGATAGAATCTGAATTTAGACAAATCCGTCGCGCGGCGAAGCGCGCGACGCAACACGCTAATTAACAAATAATCACCGCGAGCGCGGGCGAGCGAAGATACGGTCGGGCGAGGCCGGGACGGGGAAACGGGCAGCCGAGCCGGGGCCGGGGCGGTTGAACCGGCCGGAGGCGGCCGAGCCGGGGGCGGGGGGGGGGGGGGGGGCGCGGGCGAGCGGGTCTCGCCGCGCTGCGGGAGGGCGCCGAGCCACCATGGCCGGCCGGGCCGAGGGGCGGGGCGGGCGAGCGCCACGCGCAGGGGCCGGGGCAGGGGCGGGCGCCGCCGCGAGGGGAGGCCGGGCGGGGGGCCGAGCGCCGCCGCGAGGGAGGCCGGGCGGGGGCCGAGCGCCGCCGGGGAGGCCGGGGCGGGGGCCGAGCGCCGCCGGGGAGGAAGGGGCGGGGCCGAGCGCCGCCGGGGAGGGAGGGGGAGGGGCCGAGCGGGGAGGGCCGAGCGGGGAGGCCGAGCGCCGCCAGGGAGGGAGGGGCCGAGCGGGCGGGCCGGGGGCGGGGTCGGGCGCGGGCAGGGGAGAGGGAGGGCGCGCGCGGGGGGAAGAGGAGGGAGAGGGAGAGAGAGAGAGAGAAGGAGAGGGGAGGGGAGCTCACCTCGGGGTCCAAAATCCGGTGATCGCCGTCTCCAAACCCTAGGGCACCACGGGGAGAGAGAGGTGGAAGAGGGAGAGGAGAGGTTGTTGCGCGGGAGATCCAAATGAGAGAGAGAGAGAGAAGGGGGGGGCGCATGGGGGGTTTGGGCGCCGGGGGCGCGCAGGCCGGGGCGGGCCGGGCCGGTTGGGCTGGGCTGGACTAGGTTGGGCTGGGCCAGGCCACTTCGCGGATCGAAAACCCACGACGAGCGCGACCACTAAACGGAATTAAATTGCGAACCGAAATCCGGAACGGAACGAGACGAACACTCATCATCAGACAAAGAAATGTGCTTCGGCATGATGCAACACCCATGACACTTAGGTTTTGGTTTATACATGACACGGACACCTGCCGCTATACTGGTTTGAAATTGGGAAGAAGGAGCAAACGAGGAAAGAGAAAAGAGAGTAACGCCCGAATTTGGTGAGAGAAAAGAAGAAAAAATTCTACCACCAAATTCAGGGCGTTACACACCACCCGGGGACGGTCGAGGCACCATGACGACCACACCCCTCCCCGGGACAGACAACATCATCGACGACAGGAGAACACGTGTGGAGTATCAGCACTTACTCCACGCCTCAGGGCCATTCAATGGCCCCCTAACTTCAAGGTATCCAACGTCGACAAATATGAACCTAAGCAGGATCCAGGAGGCTGGCTGGCCGTCTACACCACCGCTGCTCGAGCTGCTGGGGCAACCGAGGACGTGATGACAGCATACTTGCCTATTGTCCTCGGGCAAGACGCACTGCAGTGGCTGTGACACCTACCCCGACACTTCATCGACAACTGGAGCGACTTCAGTCGGTGCTTCATCGCCAACTTTCAGTCTCTCTCCGACAAACCAGCGCAACCATGGAACCTCAAATCCATCAAGCGCCAAGGGGACGAAACTCTTCGGTCGTACCTCAAAAGGTTCCAGACCATGAGAAATCGTATCCCCGAGGTCGCGGAGGCAGCAGTGATCGAGGACTTCTACAGGGGATCCAATGACTCGGCCTTCGTCCGAACCATATTACAGAAGGCGCCGACTACTTCCGAGCAGCTGTTCCGGGAAGCCGACCTCTACATCACCGCTGATGAGTGAGCTCAGGACCTCATCGGAGGAGCAAAGCCAGCACCATAGGCACCGCGACGCGACACGAACCAGCAGCCCGATAAGCGTTGGGAGAAGAGGCCTCGCGAAGAAGTCCACGCCACCGGACCACCCGCCTCTCGCGCCCGAGGAGGACCTCGTGGAGGCGAACGCACGCTGGACGACATCCTTGACGCCCAGTGCCCGTACCACAAGGACATGCGCCACACCCTTCAGAACTGCAGAGACTTCAAGCACTCCATTGGGCACGGCTGACCCTTCCAACCTCTACCTCCTCCCCCGCCGCGAGGAGGACCAGGAGAACCGCGACAACCCCAGCAGCAGGAGGAGGGAGGAGGTGGAGCCTTCCCACGCGTCGAAAGAGAGGTCAATGTCATCTTCGGCAGACACAGATCGCAGGAGAACAAGAGACAACAAAAGCTCAACGATTGTCAGATACTGGTGGCGGCTACCGGTCCTCCCGCCCCATACCGATGGACGGAGCACCCGATCACCTTCACCCGGGCAGATCAGTGGCTCAACTTCGACCACCCAGGCAAATACCCGCTCCTTGTCGATCCGGTGATCCGAGAGAGCAGGGTAAAGAAGGTATTAGTGGACGGGGGGAGCAGCATCAACATCACCTTCCCCCGGACACTCCAAGGCTTGGGAGTTCACCTCAAAGAGCTCCACGAGTCGGACACTCCTTTCTTCGGCATCGTGCCGACTGAAGGAGAATACCCGCTGGGCCACATCTACATGCCGGTCACCTTCAGAACTCCAGAGAACTACAGAACCGAGTTCCTAAGGTTCGAGGTGGCAAACTTCGACTGCAGGTACAACGCCATCATCGGGAGGCCTGGATTGGCAAAGTTCATGGCCATCCCGCATTATACATACATGATATTGAAGATGCCAGGACCGCAAGGGATCATAACTGTGCGCGCTGACTTCCAAGGCGCCGCAGAATGTTTCCGAGTGGCCATTCAGGCGGCCCTCACCACCAAACCATCGGCGACTTCTTCTGCGCAGGCGAATTCTAAGCCTGAGGAAGATCTCGCAATACCCGCGAATGAAGCTCAAGCCGTGACCTCTATGCGGCCGACTGAAGAAACCAAGAGAATCAATCTTGGGTTCGCCGATGAGCGCAAAACTGCTATCATCAGTCCTAGTCTGGATGATAAATAGGAAGGCGCGCTCGTCCAGTTCCTGCAAGATAACCGAGACGTATTCGCATGGCAACCTGCGAATATGCCGGGAGTCCCGAGAGAACTGGCCGAGCACAAATTGAAGGTCTACCCCCAGGCAAGGCCGATCCGACAGAAATTACGTCGCTTCACGCCCGACAAGAGAGAAGCCATCCGTGCTGAGTTGGCTCGCTTGGTCGCGGCAGGATTTATTAGAGAGGTGTTGCATCCTGAATGGCTAGATAATCCTGTTCTTATACTCAAAAAGAATAAAGTGGATTGGCGCGTGTGCGTCGACTATACGGATCTCAACAAACAATGTCCAAAGGATCCCTTCGGGCTTCCTAGGATAGACCAGGTGGTGGACTCGACCGCCGGGTGTTCTGTGTTGTCTTTCTTGGATTGTTACTCTGGGTATCATCAGATTAGTTTGGCAAAAAAAGACGAGGAAAAAACAGCTTTCATCACCCCGTTCGGAGCTTTCTGCTATACCTCCATGCCGTTCGGCCTCAAAAACGCTGGAGCGACTTATCAGAGAGCTATTCAAACATGCTTAGCCGATCACTGGGGCAAGCGTGTGGAACCTTATGTGGATGATGTGGTGATCAAAACAGAAAATTCAGAAAATTTCATTGAAGATTTACAGCTGGTCTTCAACAGTCTACTGCGATATCGATGGAAGCTTAATCCCGAAAAATGTGTTTTCGGAGTACCAGCAGGAAAGTTGCTCGGGTTTATTGTCAGCCACCGAGGGATTGAATCCAATCCAGAAAAGATTGAGGCCATCATGAAGATGGAAGCACCACGATCACAAAAGAAAGTACAAAGACTCACCGGATGTATGGCAGCTCTGAGCAGATTTATATCCAGGCTGGGAGAAAAGGGCTTACCATTTTATAAGTTACTCAAGAAGGTGGACAAATTTCAGTGGACTTCATAAGCACAAGAAGCTCTAGATGCGTTGAAAAAGTTCCTGACAACACCACCAGTGCTGAAACCACCACGTCGAGCCACACCGACTCAACCAGCTGAAGATCTGCTGTTATATATCTCTTGCACGACTCACGTGGTGAGCACCGCGTTGGTAGTCGAGCGAGCAGAAGAAGGACATGCATACCCAGTACAGCATCCTGTTTATTTCATCAGTGAAGTTCTGGGTCCCTCGAAGAAGAAATACCCTCAAGTTCAGAAGCTATTATATGCAGTACTTCTAACTGCATGCAAGCTCCGTCACTACTTCGATGACCACAAAGTCATAGTAGTCACTGGATTTCCGATAGGAGATATTCTTCACAACAAAGAAGCTATTGGGAGAATAGCCAAGTGGGCCTACGAGCTGGGATCTCATGACATCGAATTTCGACCTCGCACTGCCATCAAAACTCAAGCACTAGTTGATTTCGTATCAGAGTGGACTGAACAACAGGTACCAGATAACCCAGAAACCGCAAAAGTATGGCGAATGTATTTCGATGGCTTGTTAAAGCTGCAGGGAGCAGGCGCAGGGATCCTCTTTACTGCACCTGGAGGTGAACACCTCAGATATGCCCTTCAGTTGTTATTTCCAGCCTCTAATAATGCAACAGAATACGAAGCTCTGATTCATGGACTGAACATTGCCATATCACTGGGCATCAAAAAACTAATGGTATATGGAGATTCTCTGGTGGTCATAAGTCAGATAAATAAAGAATGGGATTGTTCGAACGATTCCATGGGAAAATACTGCACTGCTGTCCGGAAACTAGAAGACAAATGTGAAGGTCTGGAATTTCACCATGTGGAGAGAGATCGAAACACGACAGCTGATGTATTTTCCAAGCTAGGATCCAGTCGAACTCAGGTCCCGCCTGGAGTTTTTGTTCAAGAAATATTACACCCAAGCATTTCACTGGATCGGGCAGAGGAATGTAATACTCTGAGCCAACCAGAGTCAGATTCTGATGACTGGAGGGGGCCGATCATCAAATATATAAAGAATGAGGAGGAACCAGATGACAAGAATGCAGCCGAGCGCATCGCAAGACAATCAGCTCACTATACACTCATTGGGGAAACACTATACAGAAGGGGCGCATCAGGAGTCCTCATGAAATGCATTCTCTCAGCTACTGGAAAGCAACTTCTGGATGAGGTCCATGCTGGGCAATGTGGAGTACACGCAGCATCCAGGACCCTGGTTGGGAAGGTCTTCAGGTCAGGTTTCTACTGGCCAACAACAAAGAGTGATGCAGCCAAGTTAGTCTAGAGGTGCGAAGCCTGCCAGTACTTGTCAAAACAGCAGCATCTACCAGCACAGCAGCTGCAGACTATACCCGTAACTTGGTCGTTCGCGTGCTGGGGATTGGATATGATTGGACCTTTCAAGAAAGCTCAAGGAGGATACACTAATGTACTGGTTGCTATCGACAAATTCACTAAATGGATAGAGTTCAAACCTATTGCTTCCCTAACTTCGGCTAAGGCAGTGGAATTCATACAAGACATAATATTCAGGTTCGGGATACCGAATAGCATCATAACTGACCTGGGATCCAACTTCACCAGTTCAGAGTTCTTCAATTTCTGCGAGCAAAAGAGCATTCAGATCAAATATGCCTCGGCGGCGCACCCAAGAGCCAACGGGCAAGTCGAAAGAGCTAACGGGATGATACTGGAGGTGCTCAGAAAGAAAGTCTTCGACCAGAACGAAAAGTTTGCAGGAAAGTGGATCAGAGAGTTGTCGTATGTTGTTTGGAGCCTGAGAACTCAACCTAGTCGAGCTCTGCATGGAAACACGCCTTTCTTCATGGTCTATGGTTCAGAGGCAGTGCTACCTGCTGATCTCAAGTTCGGGGCACCGAGGTTAATCTTTGAAAGCATAGCAGAAGCTGAAGCTACTAGGCTGGAGGATGTTGATGTACTCGAAGAAGAGCGACTGAATACGGTGATTCAATCAACACGGTATCAGCAAACTCTGAGGCGCTATCATGATAAGGCCATACGGCATCGATCCTTCGCAGTGGGAGATCTCGTCCTCCGCCGAATTCTAATGGGGGAGGGATGGCACAAATTGTCACCTCTATGGGAAGGGCCATTCATAGTAGCAGAAGTCACTCGGCCGGGATCATATCGTCTCACTCCGATGGACAGCACAGAAATTGGGAACTCATGGAACATAGAACACCTCAGGAAGTTTTACCCCTAGCTACATCCCAGAAGCTATTGGGACGATGATGTATTCTGTATATTGAGAAATATATCATCAATAAAAAGGCTTCAAAGGCACTCAAACTGTTCACTGTCAGTTGGCATACTTACTTAACTCGGGGTGACCACTATGCCCTACTAACGGAGCAATCGGCTTAAGTCGGCAATGACTTAAGGCGGTGCGACATGCTCACACTTACTGAACTCGAGGTGACCGCTATGCCCTACTAACGGAGCAATCGGCTTAAGTCGGCAATGACTTAAGGCGGTGCGACATGCTCATGCTTACTAAACTCGGGGTGACCACTATGCCCTACTAACGGAGCAATCGGCTTAAGTCGGCAATGACTTAAGGCGGTGCGACATGCTCACGCTTACTAAACTCAGGGTGACCACTATGCCCTACTAACGGAGCAATCGGCTTAAGTCGGCAATGACTTAAGGCTATACGACATGCTCACGCTTACTTAACTCGGGGTGGCCACTATGCCCTACTAACGGAGAGGTCGGTTTAAGTTGGCACTGACTTAAATTGGCACGGCATACTCGGCACGTTTGCAATCACCCATCTTAGGGAAACTTCTATGCCCCACGACGAAATTTCAAAACCATCACACTACATTTACTTCTACAATTGTAGATACTGTGGAACTCTAACAATGGGAAAACAATAGTAGCATTCGGTATTCAAAACTGTTCTCTAACAAAACATCCGAGCACATTAACCACACATTCAAAGCATTCAGTGTTTTCTATTTAGTAATGTTCTTCTCAGGAGCAACTGATGAAGAATGACGACTCGAGGAATCAGGAGCGGCATTCACGTCAGCCACTATGTCGTCAGGAACAACCACGCTGGGTCTCCTCATCAGGATCCGCCCCGTGCGAATAGCTTTATCCATAGCTTTGTTGCGCTGGGCCCTCAGAGTAGCAGAAGTCTCTTCAGCAGCCTTGACAGCCAATCGAGCAGTTTCTAGCTCCTGGGCGACTGATTTCTTGGAAGCACGCAGATCCTTGATGACAGTATCTTTGGTCGACACCAACTGCTTGAGGCGAATCACATCATCCAAGGACTCTTGCAGCTTATAACGATGATTATCCAACTCCTCCCTGGTGAAGCGATGACTCCTCTCAAGATGGTCAACGAATTGCTGGCGTCGCGGTATAGCTTGTCAAGGTTGTCACGAGAAGTGGCGAGGGCACTCTTTTCATCCTATAGACAAGAATCAGTTTCTCCAAACATCAAACAAGCAATAAGAACACATCAAACAAAGCCAAGATTCACTGGTCACCTTTTCAGAGTCAAGCTAAGCACGGAGGGTGGAGCTCAGCATGTTAGCATCATTCAGAGAAGCAGAAACCCGGGCCAGTTCAGTCTGACCTTGAGAATATTTTTCTTCAAGATCAGAATACCGCCAAGCCATATCTGTCAATAAATAGTCAAGCAAAGGTGTTCAGCTAAAAAGCAGATTAATCAAGTAATCAAAAAAAGGAAGCAAAAGAGCACTGACCGGCATTTGCCACCTCCAAATCAGATACATGCCGCTGAAGCAGCACTGGATTCCACTGCGCCAGAGACAAAGCTCCTTCTGGGACAGAGGCACCCTGCAACCTCAGCCGACTAGCCATCTCATCAACCAATGCCTGGCATTAAAAACAGACAAGCATGAGAACAATTATCTGCCTGGGGTAAAGTCAGACCAGAAGAAACCAAAATACTTGAAGGTTGGAGAAGAATGAGGGAACCCCCAAGTCGTGGGAAGTCAATTGATGGCTTGACGAAGGATCACCAACCGGAACAACCCGCAATGCATCAGTGGGAACCAATTCAGTGTCATCAGCAGAAGCCAGAACTCTGTCATCAGGTGCGCTGGCCTCTAAAGCGACTCCTTGACCCAAGGCTTGGGCTATCGCCATGCAACCAGAATGTGGAGGAGAAGACCCTACGTGAACATCCATGGAAGTGTGGGAGGGAGAACCCACTCGGACACCCTCGGGGGCTAGGTCACAGCTCGCGCTACCCATCCAAGCCGAATCATCTCCGGCAACACCCTCGGGGGTTGGGTAAGCGCCAGCACCATCCTTGAGGGTCGAGTTCTCTGCAACAGCCACCTCTAAGGCTGAAGGACCCTCAGTCACTTCCGTGGGAGCAGTGCAATCTAGACCAGCCTCCTGACCCTCAAGACCGCGCTCTAAGGTCGATGAGGCGCGGGACGCTGCCCGGGATGACCCCAACCCGGCATGGGGCACATCAGCACAAACATCCATCACGCCACCATCTGCCGGCTTTGACAACAGATCTTCTGGAACCATGTCTTCAAGAGTCTGATCGAAGTTCATCAGAGATAATTCTTGCAGACCAATGAGGGCAGACAAAGCAGGAGAAGGAACACCGCTACTTTCCCCACTAGCTATGTAACGCCGGCTGTTCTTCCGAATTAGAGGGATTTCATCCTCTTCTTCATCATCTTCATCAACAACATGGACAGTACACCCATTAGGGTCAACTTCAGCAGGATCACACCCATTGGGATCCACAGCAGTCGGGTCACACCCATTGGGGTCAGCTTCAGCAAATTCAGGCACTGGCACTTCCTTAGTAGCAGGAACAGAAGGATCGGCATCCTGATCCAAGCTAGACACTCGACGAAGACGTCCTCTTCTTCTTTTTCTTCCCCTCAGCAGGACAAGTGGGCTGATTGTCTCGGCGAGAACGCTTCGGGCGAAAACTGTCAGACCTCTGAGCATCCAAAGCTTTGCCGGCCTCAGGGATGAACACCACCACCAGTGTTTCAGCAGGAGCGGCATCAGAAGAATCCTCAGCTAACATATCCAGAATGGCACTTATCTCTGCGTCACTTGGATTCAAAGGCACCTCAAAATGAACCTGCCTCTCGTCGTCAGGAATTTCGTCGAGTGAGGCAACCAAAGCACTAACTTCTTCGGTAGAGGGTCGCACTCTAAGGCCCAAACCGCTATCACCAGTAGGAGGATTTGACACGAAACTGGTAAAGGCCTTGGAAGGAGGCAGATTCCAGGCCGAGCATGCAACAGGAGCTCCGATGTTCGACACCTTGCCTCTGAGTATCATCTCGAGCCGGCTCACCAAGTCCACAACAGGAATTCTTCTATTGGTTACCCGGGTTGAATCAGCCAGGCCTCGATACAGATAGGCCGGATATGCTCTGTCTTTCAGCGGCTGAATTTCTTGAAAACAAAGTCAGCGACCACAGTTTCTGCAGTCAGACCCCTTTCTTTCAACAATCCAACTTCAGCTAGCAGAGCCCCTGCCTCAGCCACCTCCTGGTCTGTGGGGGATTCAGTCCAGCTCGGAGTGCGAACATCCGGCTGTCTCCCTGACCGTGGGGGGAGGGAATTCCCATGATTCTCCATGATGAACCATTCCAGGCGCCATCCCTTGATGCTGTCCTTGAGTGGGATGTCGAGGTAGTCAGTCTTCCTCCCACGGCGCATCTCCAAGCTCGCGCCCCCACCAGCTAGTGCTGCCCTTCGGCCATCCCAGGCCGACAGTGGTACAAATACTTCCAAAGGCCAAAGTGAGGCAAAACACCAAGAAAGGCTTCGCATAAATGAACAAAAACAGAAACTGGCAGAATGGAATTGGGATTTAGATGGGTCAGATTCAAGCGATAGAAATCAAGGAGACAGCGAAAGAAAGGAGAAATCGGAAGAGCAAGTTCGCGGATAAGAAAAGGAACATAAATGACGGATTCGTGGGTGTCTTCTGTTGGAACATTGACCCCACGACTAATCCGCCACGAACAGAGCTCCTTCGGAGGAAGAACTCCGATAGAAATGAAATGAAGAAGGTCGGATTCAGAGACAACAAACATATGGTTACCTGCGAAAGGCAACTGATTGTTGGGATCGATGGGGGGAATGATTGCGACGGACAAACTCGAAGCTTTCCGCTTGGGCGCCATCTCAACCTTGCTAGCGAGCAGAGCAGAAGCAATATTGCAGGAGAGCAGAGAAAGCCTGGATGCAGAAAAGCAGAAACTAGGGCACGGAACGTGGAGGCGTGCGACAGTGCAGTACATATGGGGTTTTCCCGGGCTCGGCGCCACTTCCAAAATGTTGGCATGCCATGTCATCGCCCGACTGTTATTTCTAAAACGCGGGCATGCCATGTAATCACCCGGCCGTTATTTCTAAAACGCGGGCATGCCACATCACCACTCGGCCGTTATTTCCAAAACGGCCGACGCGGCCCATTTTAACTCATCGGTTATTTCTAAAAACGCTGATATTACCAGAATTCACCCGGCCATTGTTTCCAAAGCTGCCAGCGTGGCCCGTTATCACTCGGCTGTTACCTCTAAAAACGCCGACATTGCCATCGATCACTCGGCTGTTACCTCTAAAACACCGACGTCACCATGAATCGCTCGGCCGTTATTCCTAAAGCGGTGACGCGACTCCAAAGGATTCGGCTGTTACCTCTAAAACGCCGACATCACCAGTAACTGCTCGGTCGTTACTTCTAAAGCACCGACGTAGCCCGCTGACATTCGGCCATTACCTCAAAAAGCACCGACATCGCCAATAATGACTCGGCCGCTACCACCAAAGCACCGACGTCGCAAATAAAGCAATCAGAAGCGTGATTCGATGACTCCAAGTTACTACTCAAGCGTTGCAGACAGAAAACATCATCGGCAGTAAATATTACAACAATCGGCGACTGACCAGAAGGCAAAATAATGAACTCAGAAGTGGGACGAAATCATTCTTCATAAGGGAAGCATTACGGAACTTACAAATCAACTCATTATGAGCTGATACTTTCCCTACTACTACATTACATTTCACTAACTATACTACTAGCTACTACTACATTATTTCGCTAATACTATTTCTACTAATCTATACTAACACCTAAAACCAGTGGCGTCTAGCCACTGGCCTTGTTGCTGCCCTTGCTGCTGCCCTTGCTGCCGCCGTCGCCGTCGCTGCTACCACCCTTGCCGCTGCCGTCACCGCCCTTGCCGCTGTCGCCGCCGCCGTCACCGTCGCCTCCGCGTCATCGCCGTCACCGCCGTCGCCACCGCTGCCCTCCTCGGACGGGTCGGAGGAATTCTCCTTGTCCGAGGAGTACTCCGACTCATCCGAGCCCTCGAGCCCAGCGCGCTCGACGGCCCGGATGTAAGTCCATACCTCCGCGGCGATCCCCTGGGAGTCGTCTGAATCATCAGACGACGCTGGGGGAGAGGCAGGAGCCGGAGAGCCCTCGGACTCGGAGGAGAACTCCTCCTCCGAGTACTCCGAGTCGTCGAAGTCCGCCGAGAGAGGAGTCAGCTCGCGCTTGCGCTTGTCGCCGGAGTGATGCGAAGAGCCACCACCTTTCTTGCTCTTGCCCATGGTGGAGTGGAAGGAAGAAGAGGAGATGAAACAGCAAGCAGCAGCAAGAAATGTGAAAATGCCGGAGAAGCAAGAACACTATTTATAAAAGAAGAAGGCAACCACTCACCTCCTACCACAGCCACCGAACAGTCGCAAAAATTCAATATGCAATTCAAACCGTCTAAAGACACGCCAGGCGGCTGACGCCGCTTCACGTAACACGACACCCATTGGGACTCCAATCAACTATGCGGGCGATATGATTACACCCGCGATCACATCAAGTTACTACTCAGAAGTAGTTTGCTAAACGCTCAACGTACCAAGCCGTCCCTTGCCTACACCCATTGGGGAGGGGGACGCCCAGGAATTATCAGTATATTTTCCAAAACTGTCACATCCGTACAGTATATGCAATGAATACTCCAAGACAAAAGAGAGATATCAGCAAGGATCAAAGGAAAGCAAAATATAGCCGATAAGGTACAAGTCTAATCGACAGAAGCATCAAAGCACGAAGTGACATGAAGACTAGTCAAGGGCCATCTATCGAACGTCCAATCAGTCGCAGATCAAATAAATTGCAAGACCTAGCAAGATATGGGCAGATCGCGTACTCAGCCTCAAAGAAAAAAATATGTGCTGACCTCTAAAGCATAGTGTTAATAATATAATGCTGATCTCTGAAGGCATTCGACAAAAGGAAAGGATGATTCCCAGAAAAAGGCTTAAAATGAAGACCTTCGAGTGGATTATTTTAAAAAATCCACTTGAAGCTTGGGGGCTACACCAATTGGGTGCACTGTCAAGGACACCAAATCCCCGACTGGCCGGACCCCGGCTACGTAACTCGTAGCCGCTGTCCGTCACGCCGGCGAGGTTATACCCCTCAGCCGTCGGTTTGTAGTGAAGAGAGGGAGATTAGGACTGACTTATTGCTTATTCCAAATGATATCTCGTACATGCTTATATAGCCACAGAGGGGGCAGCTATAAGGAAATAACTAACAAGGAAACAACTAGTAAGGAAATAACTAACAAGGTAACAACTCACAAGGAAATAACTCACAAGGAAATAACTAACAATGAAACGACTAATAAGGAAATAACTAACACAGGAAACAACTAATTAGGTGGCTAACTTTCCTTCTAGCCACTTGCCTTCCCTTCCTGTGTCCTGGCTGCGCGCTCTGTTCCCCTGCGCACATCACGCGCGCGCCTGGCGTTTGTGCGCCCGCACATCACATCTCTCCTGCCGTCGAAGACCAGCTCGTCCTCGAGCTGGAAATCAGGGAAGCGAGCGCGAAAGTCGTCGTAGTCCTCCCAGCTTGCTGACGCAGCTGGCTCACCTTGCCACTGGACCAATAGCTGGCGAATCCCACGAGCCAGGCGCCCGGCTGTGACCACTGCTAGCACGGGCACCACAGCGCCGTTGAGCGTGGGGGGTAATGCCGGGGGTGATGCCGGTGGTGTGCCGACGAACTTCTTGAGCACTCCAACATGGAACACATCATGGAGGCGGGCCCCTGGCGGAAGCTCGAGCCGGACAGCCACGACGTTGATGATCTCCAAGACGCGATACAGTCCAACGAACCGTGGCTTGAGCTTGCCGGTGGAGGTCCGTGGTAGTGATGCTATCGGGCGTTGCCGGAGTCGTAGTAGTGCCCAGTCCCCAACTTTGTACTCCACCGGACGATGGTGCTGATCATAGACACGCTTTTGGACCGCCTGGGCCTGTTCGAGGCGGTAGCGGACGTCGGCGAGAAAAGCCATGCGGTCCTCCATCTCCTGTGCAACAGCTGCCTCACGCGTCTCACCAGGCTCATAAGAGCGGATGGAGGGCGGGTCGCGGCCATAGACCACGCGGAACGGCGTCTCCCGGAGCGACGATTGGAAAGCCGTGTTGTAGGTGTATTCGGCCCACGGAAGCCAGCGTAGCCACTGCCGAGGACGATCGCCTGTGAAACAACGGAGGTACATGACGATTACCCTGTTGGCGGCCTCCGTCTGTCCATTCGTTTGCGGGTGAAAAGCCGACGACATGAAGAGCTTGGTGCCAGTGAGCCGCATGAGCTCGGTCCAGAATGTCGATGTGAACACCGGGTCGCGGTCCGAGACGATGGATTGCGGCACACCATGAAGGCGGACGATGTCGCTGAAGAACGCTTGGGCGACGGACTCGACGGTGTAGGGGTGTGCTAACTGGATGAAGTGGCAGTACTTGATGAAGCGGTCGACGACGGAGAGGATTACTGTCTTGCCCTTCACCCGGGGCAGTGCTTCAATGAAATCGATGCCGATGTCGGCCCACACGTTGGACGGAATGGGCAGTGGCTGTAGCAGCCCGGCCGGCCTCAGGTGGTCAGTCTTGTACCTCTGACATGTGGCGCACGCCTTCACAAAGTCCTCCACCACACGACGCATGTTGGGGAAATGAAAATCACGCCGCAGGCGGTGCAGCGTGCGATGAACGCCTTCATGGCCGTCGTCGTGGACCGCGGCCAGGATTTCCTGAAGTAGTGGCGATGCTGGCGGGATGTAGAGGCGCCCCTCCAGGGCGACCATGCCGTCGGTGATGGTCCACGGCGCCGTGCGGGTCCCCGTCCGAAGCTCATCGTGGACGGCTACCAGCGCCGGGTCGGTAGCCTGGGCATGGCGGAGGCGCTCGATGAAGTCAAACTGGGGCGCTGAGATGGCCAGCAGCTCTCCTTCCTCGTTGTCGCGGCGGTATAGGGCGTCGGCGACAGTATTCGTGGCCCCGGAGCGGTACTCCACTGTGAAATCGAAGCCCAAGAGCTTGCCGACCCAGTGGTGCTGCGGAATCATGGCGAGGCGCTGGTCGAGGAGGTATTTCAAGCTGTAGTGGTCCGTCTTGACGAGGAAGCGGCGCCCCCATAGGTATGGCCTCCAATGCCGAACCGCCTGGACCATGCCAATGAGCTCTCTCTCGTAGGCGGCCAGCGCGCGGTGGCGCGGCGCTACTGGCCGGCTGAAGTATGCCACCGGGTGTCCCTCCTGGACTAGGACCGCCCCAAAGCCGATGGTTGACGCGTCGCATTCGACGACGAACAGCTTGGCGAAGTCGGGCATGGCGAGGACTGGTGCCGAAGTGACCGCCGCTTTGAGCACGGAGAACGCCGTGGCCGCTGCATCATCCCAAGTGAAACCGTCCTTCTTGAGCAACACCGTCAGGGGCGCGGCCACCGTGCCATAGTTATGTACGAACTTGCGGTAGTACCCCGCGAGACCGAGGAAGCCACGGATGGCACGGGCGGATCGTGGCATCGGCCAATCATGGATGGCTTGCACCTTGATGGGATCCATGGCGACGCCCGCCGCAGAGATAACGTGGCCGAGGTAGGCGACGGCGGAGACCCCGAAGGAACATTTGGTGCGCTTGACGAAGAGCTGGTGACGGTGCAGTTCTTCCAGGACAGCACGCAGGTGCCGGAGGTGATCTGCCCAAGTCCTGCTGTAGATCAAAATATCGTCAAAAGATACGAGGACGAAGCGACGGAGGAATGGCCTCAGGACGTCGTTCATGAGGGCTTGGAATGTGGCCGGCGCGTTGCAGAGTCCGAACGCCATGACCAGGAACTCATATAGGCCGTCATGCGTGCGGAACGCCGTCTTGTGGATGTCCTCGGGTCGCATGCGGACCTGGTGGTATCCCGACCGTAGGTCGAGCTTGGAGAAAAATTTGGCGCCGTTGAGCTCATCTAATAGCTCATCCACCACCGAGATCGGGAAGGCGTCCTTGACCGTCATGGCGTTCAGGGCCCGGTAGTCGACACAGAAGCGCCAGGATCCACCGGCCTTCTTGACAAGGAGGACTGGCGACGAAAACGTGGAGTCGCTACGTCGGACGATCCCTTGTTCCATCATGGCTGCACACTGCCGCTCCAACTCATCTTTGTGGGCAGCTGGGTACCGATAGGGGCGCACGGCGACCGGCTGTGCATCGGGCTTCAGCAGGATGCGGTGATCATGTGCGCGCTTGGGGGGCAGACCCGTTGGAGTGGCGAAGACCCTTGCAAACGCTCCGAGGAGAGCATCCAAGAGCGATTCTTCAGCGGACAAGGCGCACACCGTCGGGCCCGACGTCGTGGATAGGCCCGCCCATGAGATGGTGCGGCCCCCTCGCTGGATCATGCGCCTGTTCACCAGGTCCCAGACAATGGGTCCCAACGCGCCGAGCCATTTCGTGCCGAGGACGATGTCGTACCCAGCCAAGGGCATGACGAACAGCTCCGTCGGGAACGTAGCACCAGCGATGATTAGTGGGGCTTTACGGATGACGCCGGCGCAGGTGATCTTCTCACCATTGGCCACCATGGCAGTTAGGCGGGGACGTTGTTGGAGCGGAAGACCCGTTCGCCGAGCGGCTTCTTCGGAGATGAAATTGTGGGTGCTGCCGGAGTCGAGGAGGGCTACGAGCTGGGCGGCCCCTAGTGTGACCGCGAGCTGCGTGGTGTCCGTCATGGACACCCCAGCCACCGCCTGCAGCGAGAAGCAGGGGGCGTCCCTGTCCCCGTCATCGGTGACGGGTTCGGTGTCATCAATCTCAACCCCGTCCACGAAGAAAATCCGCTTGCAAAACCTGTTATGGCCACGAGAATACTTTTCGTCACAGTTAAAACAAAGGCCAAGGCGACGTCGTTCTGCCTGCTCCGCCGTAGAGAGGCGCCGCTGGTTGCCCTCGCATCGTCCCTGGTCGTTACCCGCCGGCAGGTTTGGAAGAGCCAGCTGCTGGGGTGGCGTGGCCGGAGCGGTTCGAGGCGGCGGTGGCGGAAGTAGACCGCGCGCTCCCTGTCGTACCGGCGGTCGCTCGAGCTCCATGAGCTCCACTTGCCGCGCCAGGCTCATCGCAGCGGTGAGCGTGGTCGGATTATGGATGCGCACCGCATGACTGAGAGGCGGGAGGAGGCCTCCGGTGAAGAGTTGCACTCGTTGAGCTTCGTCCAGCTGACCGGCACGGGGCAGGAGCGTCTGGAAACGATTAGAGTACTCCTCCACAGATCTGGTGCGCCGGCACTCCGAAAGTTCGAACAGCGGCGCAGAACGGAGTGGAGGTCCGAACCTCTCATTCAGGAAGTCTTTGAATCGACCCCATGACAGGGCACCATCATCTTCTTCAAGTTGGCTGTACCATAGCTGCGCGACGTCGTCCAGATGGTATGATGCCATCCGAACGCGTTCCTCCCCCAAGGTGCGGTGATGCCGGAAGTATGACTCACATTTGTTGATGAACAGCATCGGATCGACGGAGCCGTCGAAGCGGGGGAAGTCCCACTTGCGGTGCTGGATGTACGGATCGTGGTCGCGCTGCCCCTCGGGTCGCCGACCGTGGCCCCCGTTGTCCGAGGCCGACGCGGACTTGTCCTTCATGGCCGCCATGTCGAACTGCAGCGTGTTGACGTCCGTGCGGAGTGCCCGCAAATCAGCGAGGACGTCGGCAATGGTGGGCTCGGCCATGGCTGTGGTGGAGGCTGGGGAAGGTGGTGGCGTTGGCGGCTGCTGGGCGTGGTTGGAGCGGGTGGGTGAGGATCGACGAGACCGTGATACCAGGTTGTCAAGGACACCAAATCCCCGACTGGCCGGACCCCGGCTACGTAACTCGTAGCCGCTGTCCGTCACGCCGGCGAGGTTATACCCCTCAGCCGTCGGTTTGTAGAGAAGAGAGGGAGATTAGGACTGACTTATTGCTTACTCCAAATGATATCTCGTACATGCTTATATAGCCACAGAGGGGGCAGCTATAAGGAAATAACTAACAAGGAAACAACTAGTAAGGAAATAACTAACAAGGTAACAACTCACAAGGAAATAACTCACAAGGAAATAACTAACAAGGAAACGACTAATAAGGAAATAACTAACACAGGAAACAACTAATTAGGTGGCTAACTTTCCTTCTAGCCACTTGCCTTCCCTTCCTGTGTTCTGGCTGCGCGCTCTGTTCCCCTGCGCACATCACGCGCGCGCCTGGCGTATGTGCGCCTGCACATCACATGCACCCTCGGTGCACCCAATGAATCATCATCCCCGAAGAAGCAAAATGGTGACCTCTAAAGCATAAGGCAAAATTAAGACAAGGCTGACCTCTGAAAAAGCACAAGTGGAAGATGAAAGTGATTTCTGATAATACTTGAAGTGAAGACCTTCGAGTGGATTGTTTGCAAAAATACACTCGAAGCTCGGGGGCTACACCCATTGGGTGCACCGAGGTGCACCCAATGAAGTTCGAAGTCCAACAGTACAAAATGCTGACCTCTGAAGCATGAACCTGAGACAGAACACCAAATTTCGAGGAATAATAGCATAAGAAGACAGTAAAAAAATCGTTTTAACCGGATCACTCAGAATTCAAAAGCAGTGGCCCGGTAGACTTATTTCCAAAGCATTCCCTGTTAAAATCAAAGACTGCAAGCTGGACCTAGGATCTTTGGGCCATTTATTTCAAAATCAACCCAAAGAACGGGGGCTTGTGGGGGACAGATATCCCCCGGGTCCACTAGAAGGATAAAAGACCTCACGAAAGGCCCAAGGGCCCCATAATTCGTAAGGTCATCCCCTCGTGGGCCTGGGAGGAACAACCAGTGGAACGGATTAATGCAAGGCCGGATCGGCGCAAGCCCAGACGGCCCAACAAATTCGAGCAGTAATCACAACAGTAACTCGACCTTCCCGCGTAGGAGCCTCGTACAACGGAACCAAGCGAGGATGGGTCGACTGAATTATAGGAGGATAGACTCAGATGGTTCACTATTTCTTAGGCACGCGTTGTTATCATAACTGCATGTAAGCCCCACGGTCGAGTATATAAGGCCCAGGGGCACCCCTTCAGAACAATCACTCATTACTTAGCCGTTCGCCCCGCTCTCTACGTTTTCCAGCACTAGAGAACTCCCTTGTAACCCATCACATAAAGCACTCTCTCCAGGACGTAGGGTGTTACGCATCTCAAAGCGGCTCGAACCTGTACATCATTGTCTACTATTTCTCGGGCGCCCAGCACGAACCATCGAGCTACAGTCGGTAACACCGTCCTACTCCTAAAAGCACCTTGAGGGGTAACCCTGGGTGCGCGGTCGGACCCAAAACACCGACACTACTCTCGCCATCTCTTCACTCACATTGCATGGTGGCCTTTCTGGTATTGGTCCGACCGAGGCAAAGCTTAACCATGATGAGGCATGTGGCGAGTTAAAAGGTCCACGATCATCAAGCCTACATCGGCTTGGTCCTTAAACGACTCAGACGAAGACATTACAACAAACTTCCTTCTCGTGCAAGTCACCCGCCTGGTCTCGTCTTTATTACTTAAAACCCCAAAGTTTGGTACCTGACAGAGGTACTTCTTTTCAGATGTTGAACCCATCACGACCATGATGGATTCACCATCATAATTCTTCTTTTTGTAAAAATTCCCATCCAGTATGAAGCATCACCTTTTGTTTTAAAACAAAACATTCTGTTTTCTAAAGTAAGGCTAAGCATCAGAAAACTTGTTTGAATAAATCAGGTAACAAGGAATGGTAACCAATTTTCCAAGGAAGTAAATGCATCAATTGTTTAACACACAACTCCTATCACCTAATGCATCATATAAGGTGATAAAGATTTTAAAACAACAAGGAAAGGGGTAAATGCACCGGGGCTTGCCTTGTGTTGCAGGAGGTTCAAGGTCCACTCCGCAGATGTCGAAGTAAAAGTTGTTCTCCGCTGGAGGATTTTTAGCTTGGGAGACAACCTCTTCTTCAACCACGGTTTCTTCCTCGTGTTCTATATATGACAATACATGTACATGAATGCATATGCGATATCATGAATATGCAGTTACACAAATAGAAACATACTAAGTTGTATATTTAATATAACTTTCCTTCACGGTACACACTAATCACTAGGGTTTCCT
Organism: Zea mays; assembly: GCF_902167145.1. Lineage (NCBI taxonomy): Eukaryota > Viridiplantae > Streptophyta > Magnoliopsida > Poales > Poaceae > Zea > Zea mays. Next base: position 56,053,196 of record NC_050104.1, on the reverse strand, counting down.
AAGTTGGTATTCTATTAGTATTAAGTAACTTAACCCTAGGAGGCTAGTCATTGGGTTTGTTACCAAACAGTGTCCAAATCATTTCAAACTTCTCCCAGGGTCTTCAATCATCATACTAAGCCTACCCAAAAAATTTCACAATTTTTGGAGTTACTAAATTATTTCTAAAATTCTAAAAGGCTTGGTTTGAGCATCTTTAATTTCTATATAATTTCAGGTTTAGGATAAAAATCTTGGAACTATTTTTATTAAATACTATATGATTTTAGAAGTCTCGCAAAATTGGTCTCATGATTTTACCAATTTTCTACTATTTTCTACAAATTTCCTAAGATGACAGTAAAAAGAAAAGGAGAAATGATGAATAGTATTACGCCGGATCTGGCCTAAGTCAGCCCGCGAATAGAGAAAGCGCACGAGCGCACGCGCACGAGTTATGGATTTCCGTCGAGGCCCTTAGGTATTTGAAGGCCGAGCGAGGAGGGCCTTAAAATACCTAAGGGCGCACACGTTAAGGAAAGATACAAGTTGGTCGGTCGACGATGAAGTTGTCCACGGCGCCGGCCTGCCGCGGCGCGACGATGTTCTGGACTCCACACCATGATAGCGTTCAAAAGCTGAGCTGCGTGAGCTTCACTAGTTGATATGGATTATAGAACACACTCAACATGGGCATGTACCTGCCTGAGTTGACCTAGCCACGGCGAGGGGGTGATTCGCTAGGTGAGGTCACCACCCAAGGGATAGTCGTGCTCCTCTCAGGGTCAGGGCAACTTTAGAAGCTGGGGAGAGAGTTATCTCTAGTATGAGAGAACTCTATTCTCCTTGCCGTGGTCTGAAGATAGAGCTTGAGACAGGGAGGGAAACCTCACTGGACCCTGCCTTTTAAGCCTGCTGAAATGGACAGATGTCCCATGAACCTGTCCAACATGCAGTGGAGTTGTGTCCTCAGGGTGCCAGCCACACTTGCACTTCATTACGTGGCTCACATGCTCACTACCATATAGGTTCGTAGCACAGCTCAAAGACACTGAATATGGTCATCTCCCAATTACAGCACACAAATATCACTTATGGATAGGTTCCAATAGGTTCAAAGTCTTGATATTCTGTCCAGCAGAGGGTGGTGTCGTAAGACCTCGATCCTACACTCCATACTCATCTCAACTACACACACAAATATCCCCTTTGTCCCCAACTGCAGACGACAACCAGAACCATTAAAAACCCCACTACTCACTGCTCCAAAACAGTCCTAGATATTTTCCCAGCAGCAAGTGAGGTCTCTAGACCTTCTGCTACGTATCTATACTTTATCTTTATCCAAATTTCGAGTAACATCAACAGAGAGGAAGTGACCATATTCAGAATCCAAATGCCATTGAACTCAATTGTATCAGCCTGCTGCTCCATTCCATTCCTCCCAGTTCAGGCCCCCTGATCTCCCAATTCTTCATAGCAACAGATCACTCACCCTTGACCAAAATTACTCTCTAAGCGTAGTTTTACCAACCTTACACAGTCACTCAATACCAAGAATGCAGGGATCAAAAGTTACAGTGCCCCAAACGTCCTACAAATTCACTGAACTTTCTGCTTCTGTTTTACACACAGCATAGCTGACAGGAAATATCTGGATACCATTTTCTCTCAGTTTTGTGTAGCATCAAGTCCTCCTCACTACAAGGAATTTGTTCACCCAATATATCTCTAAATCTTTTCTATAGAGTTTTTAGCTTATAACCATATAGATAAGAAGTTATGGTATCCCAAAGTTGAGCCAAAACACTGAAAAACCCAGTTTCAGAAGTCTGAAACAGCACACATCAGTCTGATAGAGGATATTGCCTTTCCTTTTTATCCAAACTCTATACAGTAACAGGTCAACCCTTTGCATAAAAGTTGTTCCCCTTCATATGAACTTTGACTTTACTACAAACTCTTAACCAAAATATCCATAGATTAATTATCATAGAGCTCCAAAGATGAGTAAAAACTCACTGAATTTCCTAGCAACAGTCAACTAAATCAGTCCCCTCTCAAGTCTGACAGAGAACTTTTGGAGACACTTTACTCCCAAGTTAATGTAGAATTATATCTATCTCACCTCAGCAAACTTGTTCACCAACCCAAGATCTCCAAATTTGCTATTTGTCGCTTCTTAATGTATATGGATTAAATTCTATAGAGTTCCAAACTAGGCAACTTGCTGCCATTTAGGGTTCAGAACTGAATTAAAATTCAGTTATTAACCAACCTGCCAATCCAATCTTTGAGCAGTTGTTACTCCAACTTCTGTATAGGATCATGTCCCTCACCCTTAAAGAAAGTTATTCAACATCATATAGTATTCCTTTCCTCTACAAACATCACAGCCCGAAAACTTAGAGAATAGCCACAAATAGGCTTCAAAACTGCTATCAAAACACTGAAACTCGGTTTCAGTTACTGTTTCCAATCTGAAAATTCAGAAATACAGCAGCACCACTTGGAACCACTATTTTTCCTAGGTTCCAAATGTTTCTAGGGGAACGTTGCTTAATAAAGTTTATACTCCTATAGTTCCTCTACAAGTTTGATATAGTGACCATTAACCAAAACCTCTTGGATTCCAAACTACAATAGCCCAAATTTTGCTCCAATTTCTGAAATTCAGAATCTGCATTTCACTAAGTCTGAAATCTACAATTTCTGACAGCTTTACTTTGGACCAGGTTTTCTCTAAGTTCCAAACAGTGTTAGGGCCAGGTGACTTAACCAAACTTATACTCCTCATATATCTCTATAACTTTGTTATATGGATCATCTTCAAAATGCTTATAGATCAGAATTTACCAGGGTTCAAAGTTGGCTAGTTTATATTAATTTCAGAAGTTCCAATTTGAACCTAAAACTAAATTTCTTCAAATTACTCCAAATTCTTCCAAATAACATGGAAATATTCAAATAGTAAAGTTGTTCACTTTTCCAAGCTCTACAACTTTGGTACTTTGATATTTGCCCAATTCTCTCAAAATTTTGAATTCCACTTTGGGGCAAGATTAGGGTTTCAAATGTGGTCCCTTTTCTTCAAATGATTCGTCCACCTAAAGCAAAGTTATTCCTTAGTGTAAAATCCAACTTTGGTATATATATAACTCAGGTTCAAAGTGTCCTTGGTTTAGGAGTTGTTTGCTTACACTCAATTCCAAACAAGGTTTTCAACCTAAGTCCTATACTCAACACACGACATCACACTTTTAAAAAGAAACTTTTTACCTAGTAAATGCATTCTAGGTGTAACAAGAAGTTAATGTGATGAAGACATCCACACTACCGATACATCTATGCCAATACAAGTACCAATTTCTGGTCCCATTACTCGCACTCGTGCTCGTCAACTCAATCATCAGGTGATTACACTCTTGAGTTCATGTCCATCATATTTAGACCATGGAGACCCGTGCACTCTTGTTTTGCTTAGAAACTAGAGAGAAGACCGAAAGAGAAAAGGATTTGAATATGCTGGATTCGGACTACAGAAGAACACCAACTTGTGACGGTCACCACGGTCACATGCGAGCTCGGATTGGAATGTTCAAGCACAACATGGAAAGCTTATCAAGTCTACTTTCATATGGATCCGGAATTATAGTCATAACTATTATGAGGCCGCCGTAATCATTGTTTCCTTACCGAGACATTTCTTGCCTTTTCTGCCCATGGTGTTGGGTCACCCTATTTTGGCCTAATGGGTCGTGTATCAAGTTGGGTCCATTAGGGACGCATCCTAGGGTTGCAGCACGACCCCAATACCCTTGTGGTCGTCCTCCCATGTTTATAAACCTCCTAGCCGCCACCAAGAATAGCGGGTTTTGTTTAGATCAAGTTTAGCTCTCGCTACTTGCTTATAAGCACGCGTGCTGGTTCAGCCGCCCGTCTTCTTGTCTTCGGAACCCCACCATATTGGAGTTTGATTTTTGAAACCTACATTTACATCTGGTAATTCAGTACTTGTTTTACTTGTTCTTGCTAGTTCTTCGATTGCTTGCAGGACGAGTGCCCTAGTGGCCAGGGTGTCACGCTCCACAAGATCGTGACAGCCATAGGAGGTAGTGTATCGGTTGCTAAGGCGCAGCGTCTTTGGAAGGCTGTAGTCAGGCCGTGAACGTCATCTCCTCCACCAATCGAGTTATTCCATACCCTCTCATCGAAAGATCGGGCATTCACCCAACAAGTGCACATCAGTTGGTAATCAGAGCAAGGTTTATCGGTGAGAGATTTACTTTTCTTCGCTATTTTCTTATCTCCTATAGTCCAGAAAAAGCCAAAAAATAGTAGGTTAGTTTTACCGCAATCCTATAAACCATTGAGCATTTACTAGTACTACTTAGCTAGGGCTTGTTGAGTTTTCGGTTGCATCGGTTGTGTCGAGTTGCTGGTCTTAGTTTATTCCTTTAGAGTTTTGAGTTTTACCACGTTTTGGTCACCACGAGATCCACCATCACCATAAACATCTCTGGTTCGTTTTTGCCACCACGGATACATCTCATGTCGGATTTGGAAGTTTAAATACAATCTGGAAAGCTTATCTTATCTTCTTTCCAACGGATCTGACCTTGCCTTAAAATTCATTCCGAGTGCTCTGCAATCATCGTAGAGATTTCTGGACTTTCTATATTAACAAGATTTGCTAAATCTGATTTAAAGGGGTTGTTAGCAATATCCTTGTTGTTTGGGTTGTCATAGTAAAAAAAAGGGTTTAGGCCCCTGCAAAAAAGACGAAGAAAAAAAGAAAAGAAAAGAAAAAAAGGAAAAGAAGAAGAAAGAAGGGGGCTAAATCTCTAAATCTGTTGTTTCTCTTTGTGTTGTGCTAGTTGTTCTTTTTCAGTGACTACCTTTGTGCCTAGGCTCACGTCTCTAGCATGGTTTAGCTTAGGGCCAGCACAGTACCACCGTTGAATGATTATTCAGCTTGCTTTTGTAACTAACGTGGTACTAGTGTATTATGTGCTTCAGTCCACCTACAACTCTACATATTTCGACTACAGTTTGACATGTCGTGTTGCTGCGGCACCGATACACTTATTCCACGATTGCAAACTTGTTGGTTGCTGACCCTCCTGTTGAGCAAGGTAAGAATTGGTAAGAGCTTGTGTGGCAGTTTGAGAGTGAGCGCCTTGCAGTAGCTACATCCTAATAGTTGTAGAGTTTTTATTCCTTCATTTTTTATCTTGTTGCCTCTGTTCGTCTAACCATGGCAGGATTGGAGGTTGATGATGCTTCTCGTAATATGCCACACTCTCCTCGCACCAAGGGCATCATACAACACTTTGTAAGGCTGGTGAAGACGCACACGGAAGGTCTTGATAATGACTTGCAGGTGACGAATGAAAAGATGGGGCAATTGGAGGCCACACAGATCGACACAAACACCAAACTTGCAAATGTGGAAATGATAGTTGCTCATATTGACAAGAGCCTTGTCGCACTCTTAAGGCGATTTGATGAGATGCAAGCTAATACCAATGGTGGGCGTGATGAGGGCGCCGAAAGTAACTCGGATGACTATGTTGCTGATACTGAACAAGATGACCAAGAAGCACCTAATCGCCGATGACTACGTACTAACCGCAGAGGTATGGGTGGTTTTTGCCGACGTGAGGTACATGGTAATGATGATGCTTTTAGTAAGGTTAAATTTAAAATACCTCCTTTTGATGGTAAATATGACCCTGATGCTTACATTACTTGGGAGATTGCGGTTGATCAAAAGTTCGCATGTCATGAATTTCCTGAGAATGCGCGGGTTAGAGCTGCTACTAGTGAGTTTACTAAATTTGCTTCTGTTTGGTGGATAGAACATGGTAAGAAGAATCCTAATAACATGCCACAAACTTGGGATGCGTTGAAACGGGTCATGCGGGCTAGATTTGTTCCTTCTTATTATGCACGTGATATGTTAAACAAGTTGCAACAATTGAGACAGGGTACTAAAAGTGTAGAAGAATATTATCAGAAATTACAAATGGGTATGTTGCGTTGTAACATAGAGGATGGTGAGGAATCTGCTATGGCTAGATTTTTGGGGGGTTAAATATGGAAATTCAGGACATCCTTGCTTATAAAGATTATGCTAACGTAACCCGATTGTTTCATCTTGCTTGCAAAGCTGAAAGAGAAGTGCAGGGACGACGTGCTAGTGCAAGGTCTAATGTTTTTGCAGGAAAATCTACACCATGGCAGCAGCGCATGACTACGTCCATGACCGACCGTACACCAGCACCAACTCCCTCGCCGAGTCGACCAGCACCACCACCTTCCTCCGGCGACAAACCACGTGCATCTTCCACAAATTCAGCAACCAAATCTGCCCAGAAACCAGAAGGTAGTTCCTCTTCAGTAGCCTCCACGGGTAGAACAAGAGATGTTCTTTGTTATCGATGCAAGGGCTATGGACACGTGCAGCGTGATTGTCCTAATCAGCGTATTTTGGTGGTAAAAGACGATGGTGTGTATTCCTCTGCTAGTGATTTGGATGAAGCTACACTTGCTTTGCTTGCGGCTGATGATGCAGGCACTAATGAACCAACCGAAGAAGAGATTGGTGCAGATGATGCAGAGCATTATGAGAGCCTCATTGTACAGCGTATGCTTAGTGCACAAATGGAGAAGGCAGAGCAGAATCAGCGACATACGTTGTTTCAAACAAAGTGTGTCATTAAGGAGCATTCATGTCGTTTGATCATTGATGGAGGTAGCTGCAACAACTTGGCTAGCAGCGACATGGTGGGGAAGCTTGCACTTACGACCAAACCGCATCCGCATCCATATCACATTCAATGGCTTAACAATAGTGGTAAGGTCAAGGTAACCATGTTGGTACGAATTAATTTTGCTATTGGTTCATATCATGATGTTGTTGACTGTGATGTTGTGCCTATGGATGCTTGTAATATTCTGCTAGGTAGACCATGGCAATTTGATTCAGATTGTATGCATCATGGTAGATCAAATCAATATTCTCTCATACACCATGATAAGAAAATTATTTTGCTTCCCATGTCCCTGAGGCTATTGTGCGTGATGATGTTGCTAAAGCTACCAAAGCTAAAACTAAGAACAACAAGAATATTAAAGCTGTTGGTAATAACAAAGATGGGATAAAATTGAAAGGACATTGCTTGTTTGCGACGAAATCTGATGTTAATGAATTATTTGCTTCCACTTCTGTTGCCTACGCCTTGGTATGCAAGGATGCTTTGATTTCAATTCAAGATATGCAGCATTCTTTGCCTCCTGTTGTTGCTAACATTTTGTAGGAGTATTCTGATGTATTTCCATGTGAGATACCAGAGGGGCTGCCACCTATACGAGGGATTGAGCACCAAATTGATCTTATTCCTGGTGCATCTTTGCCAAATCGTGCTCCATATAGGACAAATCCGGAGGAAACAAAAGAAATTCAGTGACAAGTGCAAGAATGTAACACCCCACTAATCCCACACCATGGATGTTACCAAAAACCATTCCTACAAAACTTATGCAACACATAGAGAAAGAAAGTATTCCAAAATCCGGCAGCACCTCCCATGAAAGTAGCATAACAAGGGAAACATAGAGTTTATACAGGATATAAAAGAAAGATAATTGACATATTATAATCGAAATGCAACGGTAGAAATGAACATTCATGACCAGACCAAAGATAGACAACTCAGCCCACCAAACTAAACAGTTCAACTACCATGAAAGATTAGAATGTAATAATCCCCTAGACTTGACCCTCCCTGATTAACATCATTATTAAGCAGTGGTTCCTTTATTTAAAAGTGTGGTGGTCGTGCTTCTACATCCCTTCTTTTTCAAAGCAAAGATCAGGTGCCTGCATCAGACAATGCAAGAGTGAGATGACACATCTCAGCAAGTAAACAAACAAACAACAGTTGGACAATGTAAGCCAACCGTGCATAAGCAACCACGTGGTTCCCAACTTCTTTCTTAAATATTAACTAGGTCAGTGCCCGTGCATTGCAACGGAGACATATAATATCTCGATAACTTATATATGCACATGTGTTATATAATTATGAGATTGAGGATGACATATGTGAGTTGTCCGGGATGACATCGAAGAGAAACTCGGGCCTGTGACGCATGGGCACTCACCTAGTAAAATATGAAGCCAGAACAAAAACCAGTTCTAGGAAGCCCTGCCAAAGGGACCCTAAGGAATCACACGAAGATTTTGCACAGAATCAGATAGTTTAAAGCAAGTATTAAAACAATTTGCAATGTGACAAATAGTCCAAGGGACTTCTATTGGTAAGAGGGGGTTTGGACGTTTGGTACAATGGAAATTACAAAACAATCACTCTGCTTGCCACAAAATATAAATGTACATGATTTCAGAAGACCCATACAAAGAGACTGAGGGAAAAATGGTGCTTTCATGCCCACCTCAACTCTCATGGAAGGAAAAGGGAAAAGTGGAACACTTGGGATATATATATTTACACGATGGAGAGATGGGGATGATGCCTGGACAATGGTACATCTTAAAAAGAATAAACAACCTACATTCTTTCATTCCTTTTAAGAAAAATAATAACAATGCACTATCTACCATCCTGGTGAGCAAGCTTCAATAAATGAACAGAATGGTACACTTCCCCTACACAAGTCTTCTAATAGTGCGTGTGACTCTAAGCCCATCATCATATTCGTATACCACAAAGAGAATGCTGAATTGTTGATGGTTGACAAACAATCTCAAGCACATTGATGGTCCCTCCTTGCAATGGTCTTTAAGAGTTAATATGCTTTGAAATGAGGTCTGGACTACCATCATGTAGACTTCTCCCTTATTTTCCCCCCTTTTGCAAGTGCAACCATCATGTGGCTTGAATTTACATGGTACGCCCATCTTGGAATATCAATACCAAAATCCCTCTCCTTGATTAACCCAATGCACAAAATCCTTAGATAATCCCTAAGCCTGGATCTCAACAGCTTGATCATCCTAAAAGATCCAAATGAAATGATTTTGCTTATTCGTTGGGTGAAACTCTACTACAAATGGTCACCACAGCGATAATCACACAATCCAAAGTTCCAAACATAACAAAAAAATTGGGGGGGGGATGGGGTCTATTTGAAGAAAAAAAAGTAGATGCTTTTCGATTACATGCTAGCAGGACCAAGAATGAAGACAGTCATGCTGATTTTAGCAACCTGTTAGTGTTATACTTGCATTTAGCCAACAGAACATACAAAAAATCGTATGCTAGAACCAAGTAGTTGATACTTCAGGTTTATTCAAGAAATTAGGTATGCTAGAACCAAGAGGCTTGTAAGCTAGTAGCTAAGCTTAGAGCGAATTTGAGATGGGTGCAGATGTCTTATGAGTGCATAGACTTGTATTATAATTTAGAAGAGATGCATATATACTGAATTTATGTTATATGCCCGTGCGTTGCGACGGTTTCTATTACCATGATCAGGAATTCATCCCAAAAGAAAATAGACAAACCATGATTTTTAGCTTCATCTTTATGGTAATTTCTGACTCCTCTAATGCTTATGGCCGCTGGCAGATGAAACGAAAGAAAAACCATGATTTCCACACTAATGAATTATCTAACCAATCAACATCATGTTAGGGAGGCACTTACTTTTAAGATACATCGATGTGGCATGGCAAGCTTTCAGGAGCTATTATCGTCTACTGGAAGTCTAGAACACCCTACAATTTACAAAAGTAAGCTGTCCAATGATTACCATGATCAGGAATTCATCCCAAGAGAAAATAGACAAACCATGATTTTTAGCTTCGTCTTTATGGTAATTTCTGACTCCTCCAATGCTTATGGCCGCTGGCAGATGAAACGAAAGAAAAACCATGATTTCCACACTAATGAATTACCTAACCAATCAACATCATGTTAGGGAAGCACTTACTTTTCAGATACTTCGATGTGGCATGACAAGCTTTCAGGAGCTATTATCGTCTAAAGTAATCAACAAACATGATACAGTTAAATATAAATATAAACCAACTGTAGAGCTAGTGTATAAAAGCAATGCTACTCTGCACTGCAATAACCATCACTACGCGCATATTTCCTCGAAATAGATAAAAGCTCTGCAAATTGGTGCTATAAACAATTCACCAATCAATGTTACCCACCGTGCGAAAGGCTGGAATGAGTACAGAGGCTTAAGGGTGCCTAAATAAAAATTCAGGTGTTATGATTTCAATCATCTATCATGGTAGAACTTTAGAATGCTACAGAGGAAAACACAAAACTGCAGTTACATCAGAAGTTCCATAGTTTCATTAGTCTCATCAGATATTATGAGAGAGCCCAGCAAGAATCAGTTAGGACCTCCTCATCCTGAGAGTGGATAATACGTTGTAGTGCTGGCAATGCTAGTTTGACTTACTAAAGCATGAACAAACCAAACCAATATCAATCAATGAATCAATTTTGTTCGACACAACAAAAAGAAACCAGATCAAAGTTTGGTTATGGCTTCCCATTGCAGAAGTTGGAGAGAGTCTATATGGCATTCTTAAGCATCGAAAGCTTAGCATGCTCATTAAGATGTTGCGGCAAAGGGTATAGCCCACCATTGCCAAGTACTAGAACATGACACTTTGGGGAGTCACCAGCTGTGGGGGATAGATATCCCCCGGGTCCACTAAAGAGTAAAGACCTCACGGAAGGCCCAAGGGCCCAATAAATCATAAGGTCATCCTTTCGTGGGCCTGGGGAGAGACAACCAGCAGAGCAGATCGACATGAGGCCGGATTGATGTAAACCCGGACGACCCATGACGTCGAGCGAGTGACCACAACAAAGATACGACTTTCCCGCGCTGGAGCCCCCATGCAACGGAGCCATGCGAAGATAAGTCGGCGAGGGTTACGCGGAGATAAACTCAAGAGGTTCACTATCTTTTAGCTACTCGTTGCTATCATATCCACATGTATTGCCCCACGGTCGAGTATATAAGGCCTAGGGGGCACCCCTTCAGAACGATCGACCCTATTACCTAGCCACCCACGTCAACTCTCTGTATTCTCAATCCAGGGAACTCTCTTGTAACCACATTCACCAAGCATACTCACCAGGACGTAGGGTGTTACGCATTTCTAAGCGGCCCGAACCTGTAAACCTTGTCCACTGTTCCTCGTGCAATCGGCACGAACCATTTTGCTACAGTCGTCGACACCGTCCTACTCCTAAAAACACCTTGAGGGGCAACCCCGGGTGTGCGGTCGGACCCAAAACACCGACAGCTGGCGCGCCAGGTAGGGGGTGTGTCGACGATCCAAGCTAGCTCAATGGCCGTCACCTTCTACAGCAAGATCTCCCTGCGTCCTGGATCCGTATTCTGCTTCGGAACAATCTCATCTGTAGCGGATGAAGAGGGAATTCTACACCGTATCGCGGATCCGCCGAAAAAGAAGTCTCCTCCAACAAACTCCGAAAATGCCGGAGAAGCGCAACCTCCAGCTCTCCGGAAAAAGATCGTCTCCGAAAAGTCGGGGGCCGAGAGCTCGCTGACCCGGAGAACTCCACTGTCTACTTCTCCGACAACAGAATGGACACAGATCGCGAGGAAGAAGGAAACCAGGGAGAAGCAAGTTGTTCTTTCTGTTCCTCCGCCCTCAAAGGAGAACAGAAAGAAGATCGCCACGACAGCAGCACCATTCTATCCCGACGTCCTCTTGATCGGGAGGGTGGAGTCACCTACCGTCTCCGACGACGAGCCGACTGCACCCGGAGAAGAACCGCCTCAACGAGAATCCCGTCGACGGAGGAACCGGCGCAGGAACGTTCGACGACATCACGCAGCCGGAGAACGGGATCTGGAGCAACCTGTCTCGCGAGACGAGGTCTCGGAGATAGGAGAAACTCTGGAAGAGCGCGTCTTCAGAGAACGAAGGAATTCCCGACGACGTGATCGCCGCCGGGCTCAGGAACAAGCCGAGCAGGATGCAAGGCAACGCCGGGAGAATCCATTCTTCGGGCGCAACCTGAACCCTGACTTTGCCCGGGCCATGAACACGCCGAGCGAAGTCGGAGGAGTACTAGCTCGGATAGCTGATGGACTTCCTCGGACTCCTGACGCTGAGGGCTACCGACGACTGTTCACTCAGGCGGCCAACCATCTTCTACCGCTTGCTCACCCGCCGAACGATCTACGACACGCCATCAACAGTCGCCGAGACGCGCGAAGCTCCATCAATGCTTCGCGTGAACGGCGGCATGAGAACGAGATTCGCCACCAGGAGGAGTACGACAGGGATCAGGCATCCCGGCTCAGAGCCAGGCCACCAGAACTGAGTCGGCAACGGCTTCAACTAGCGGTACCACCCGGGGACGGTCGAGGAACCACAACTCCCCTCCCCGGGACAGACATCGTCCCCGACGACAGGAGGACACGTGCGGAGTGTCCGCTCTTACTCCGCGCCTTAAGGCCATTCAATGGCCTCCCAACTTCAAGGTATCCAATGTCGACAAATATGAACCTAAGCAGGATCCAGGGGGTTGGCTAGCCGTCTACACCACCGCTGCTCGAGCTGCCGGGGCGTCCGAGGACGTGATGACCGCGTATTTACCCATCGTCCTTGGGCAAGACGCGCTGCAGTGGCTGCGACATCTACCCCGACACTGCATCGACGACTGGGGGGACTTCAGTCGACGCTTCACCGCCAACTTCCAGTCCCTCTCCGACAAGCCGGCGCAACCGTGGGACCTCAAATCCATCAAGCGCCGGGGGGATGAGACTCTCCGGTCGTACCTCAAAAGGTTCCAGACCATGAGAAATCGCATCCCCGAGGTCACGGAGGCGGCCGTGATCGAGGACTTCTACAGAGGATCCAACGACTCGGCCTTCGTCCGAGCCATACTACAGAAGGCACCAACTACCTCCGAGGAGCTGTTCCGGGAAGCCGATCTCTACATCACCGCCGACGAGCGGGCTCAGGACCTTATCGGAGGAGCAAAGCCCGCACCGGCAGCACCACGACGCGACGCGAACCAGCAACCCGACAAACGCTGGGAGAAGAGGCCTCGCGAAGAAGTGCACGCCGCCGGACCACCTGCCTCTCGCGCCCGAGGAGGACCTCGCGGAGGCGAACGTACACTAGACGACATCCTCGACCCCCAGTGCCCGTACCACAAGGACATGCGCCACACTCTTCGTAACTGCCGAGATTTCAAGCACTCCATCGGGCACGGCCGACCCTTCCAACCTCTGCCTCCTCCTCCGCCGAGGGGAGGACCAGATGAACTACGACAACCCCATCAGCAGGAGGAGGGGGGAGGAGGAGGATCTTTCCCGCGTGTGGACAGAGAGGTCAATGTCATCTTCGGCGGACACGGATCGCAGGAGAACAAACGACAACAAAAGCTCAACGACCGCCAAATACTGGTGGCGACCACCGGTCCTCCCGCCCCATACCGGTGGTCGGAGCACCCGATCACTTTCACTCAGGAGGATCAATGGCTTAACTTCGACCATCCAGGCAAATACTCGCCCCTCGTCGATCCGGTGATCCGAGAGAGCCGGGTGAAGAAGGTGCTAGTGGACGGGGGGAGCAGCATCAACGTCACCTTCCTCCGAACACTCCAAGGCTTGGGAGTTCACCTCAAAGAGCTCCACGAGTCGGACACTCCTTTCTTCGGCATCGTGCCGACGGAAGGGGAATACCCGCTGGGCCACATCTACATGCCGGTCACCTTCGGAACTCCGGAGAACTACAGAACCGAATTCCTGAGGTTCGAAGTGGCGAACTTCGACTGCGGGTACAACGCCATCATCGGGAGGCCGGGGCTGGCCAAATTCATGGCCATCCCCCATTACACGTACATGGTACTGAAGATGCCAGGACCGCAAGGAATCATAACTGTGCGCGCCGACTTCCAAGGCACCGCAGAATGTTTCTGAGTGGCCATCCAAGCAGCCCTCACCACCAAGCCGTCGGCGGTCTCCTCGACGCTGGCGAGCTCTAAGCCTAAAGAGGACCTCGCAGTACCGGCAAACGAAGCTCAAGCCACGACCTCTATGCGGCCGACTGAAGAAACCAAAAGGATCAACCTGGGGTTCGCTGATGAGCGCAAGACTGCCATCATCAGCTCCAGCTTGGACGACAAATAGGAAATCGCGCTCGTCCAGTTTCTGCAAGATAACCGAGATGTATTCGCATGTCAACCTGCGGATATGCCGGGAGTCCCAAGAGAACTGGCCGAGCACAAACTGAAGGTCTATCTCCAGGCGAGGCCGATTCGGCAAAAGCTACGACGTTTCACGCCCGACAAGAGAGAGGCCATTCGCGCCGAGTTAGCTCGCTTGGTCGCGGCTGGATTTATTAGAGAAGTATTACACCCTGAGTGGTTAGCCAACCCTGTTCTTGTACTCAAAAAGAATAAAGTGGATTGGCGCATGTGCGTCGACTATACTGATCTCAACAAACACTGTCCGAAGGATCCCTTCGGGCTCCCAAGGATAGATCAGGTGGTGGACTCCACCGCTGGGTGTTCTGTGCTGTCTTTCTTAGATTGCTATTCCGGGTATCATCAGATTAGTTTGGCAAAGGAAGACGAGGAAAAAACAGCATTCATCACTCCGTTTGGTGCTTTCTGTTATACCTCCATGTCGTTCGGCCTCAAAAACGCTGGAGCGACTTATCAGAGAGCCATTCAAACATGCTTAGCCGATCACTGGGGCAAGCGTGTGGAGGCCTACGTAGATGATGTGGTAATCAAAACGGAGAATTCGGAAGACTTCATCGAAGACTTACAGCTGGTTTTCAACAGTCTGAGACGGTATAGATGGAAGCTTAATCCCGAAAAATGTGTTTTCGGGGTACCAGCAGGAAAGTTGCTCGGGTTTATCGTCAGCCACCGAGGAATTGAGGCTAATCCAGAAAAGATTGAAGCCATCATGAAGATGGAAGCTCCTCGATCACAAAAGAAGGTTCAGCGACTTACTGGATGTATGGCAGCTCTGAGCAGATTTATATCCAGGCTGGGAGAAAAAGGTTTGCCATTTTACAAGCTACTCAAGAAGGTGGATAAGTATCAATGGACTTCAGAAGCACAAGAAGCTCTAGATGCACTGAAAAAATTCTTGACAACACCACCAGTACTGAAACCACCCCGGCGAGCTACGTCAACTCAACCAGCTGAAGATTTGCTACTGTATATCTCTTGCACGACTCACGTGGTGAGCACCGCGTTGGTAGTCGAGCGAGTAGAAGAAGGACATGCCTATCCAGTACAACATCATGTTTACTTCATCAGTGAAGTTCTAGGCCCCTCAAAGAAAAAGTATCCTCAAGTTCAGAAGCTATTATACGCAGTACTTCTAACTGCCCGCAAGCTGCGTCACTACTTTGATGACCACAAAGTCATAGTAGTTACTGGTTTTCCAATAGGGGATATTCTTCACAACAACGAAGCCATTGGCTTAATAGCCAAGTGGGCTTGCGAGCTGGGATCTCATGACATCGAGTTCCGACCTCGCACTGCTATCAAAACTCAAGCACTGGTTGATTTCGTATCAGAGTGGACTGAACAGCAAGTACCAGATAACCCAGAGACTGCAGAAGTATGGCGAATGTATTTTGATGGCTCGCTGAAGCTGCAGGGAGCAGGAGCAGGGATTCTCTTCACCGCACCTGGAGGCGAACACCTCAAGTACGCCCTCCAGTTGCTGTTCCCGGCCTCCAACAATGCAGCCGAGTATGAAGCTTTGATCCATGGATTGAACATTGCCATATCGTTGGGCGTCAAGAGATTGATGGTATATGGAGACTCTCTGGTAGTCATCAGCCAGATAAACAAGGAGTGGGATTGTTCAAGCGATTCGATGGGAAAATACTGCGCTGCCGTCCGAAAGCTGGAAGATAAATTCGAGGGTCTGGAATTTCATCATGTAGAAAGAGATCGGAACACAGCAGCCGATGTACTATCCAAGCTAGGATCCAGCCGAACTCAGGTCCCACCCGGAGTCTTCGTGCAAGAAATTCTACAGCCGAGTATCTCAATGGATCAAACAGAAGAGTGCAACATCATAGATCAACTCGAGTCAGACTCTGATGACTGGAGAAGGCCGATCATTAAGTATATAAAGAATGAAGAAGAACCAGACGACAAGAACTCGGCAGAGCGCATCGCCAGACAGTCGGCTCACTATACACTCATTGGGGAGATATTATACAGAAGGGGTGCATCAGGCGTCCTCATGAAGTGCATTCTCCCGTCCACTGGAAAGCAACTTCTGGAGGAGGTCCATGCTGGGCAATGTGGAATACATGCAGCCTCCAGAACACTAGTCGGGAAGGTCTTCAGGTCAGGATTCTATTGGCCAACAACAAAGAATGATGCAGCCGAGTTAGTTCAGAGGTGCGAAGCTTGCCAATACTTGTCAAAGCAACAACATCTGCCGGCACAGCAACTGCAGACCATACCAGTAACTTGGCCTTTCGCATGCTGGGGATTGGATATGATTGGACCTTTCAAGAAAGCTCAAGGGGGATACACTCACGTATTGGTGGCGATCGACAAATTCACTAAATGGATAGAGTTCAAGCCCATTGCTTCTTTAACCTCTGCTAAGGTCGTGGAATTCATACAAGGCATAATATTCAGATTCGGGATACCAAACAGCATCATAACTGACTTAGGATCCAACTTCACAAGTTCAGAATTCTTCGACTTCTGCGAGCAAAAGAGCATTCAGATCAAGTATGCATCTGTAGCACATCCAAGAGCCAACGGGCAGGTGGAGCGAGCCAACGGGATGATATTGGAGGCACTGAGGAAAAAGGTCTTCGATAAGAATGAAAAATTCGCAGGAAAGTGGATAAGGGAATTGCCCTACGTCGTTTGGAGCCTAAGAACCCAACCTAGCCGAGCCCTGCATGGAAACACTCCTTTCTTCATGGTCTATGGGTCGGAGGCAGTGCTGCCCGCTGATCTCAAGTTTGGGGCGCCAAGGTTGATCTTCGAAAGCATAGCAGAAGCTGAGGCCACCAGGCTGGAGGACATTGATGTACTTGAAGAAGAACGGCTAAACGCGGTAATCCAATCAGCACGGTACCAGCAGACTCTAAGGCGCTATCACGACAAGGCTATACGACAACGATTCTTCTCAGCAGGAGATCTCGTCCTCCGCCGAATTCTAACGGGCAGGGACGGCACAAATTATCACCCTTATGGGAAGGACCCTTCATAGTAGCAGAAGTCACTCGGCCCGGATCGTATCGTCTCACTCATATGGATGGCACAGAAGTTGGGAACTTCTAGAACATAGAACACCTCAGAAAGTTTTATCCCTAGCTGTATTTCAAAACTGCTGGGACGACGATGTACTCTGTAAAGTGGAAATATATCATCAATAAAAAAGAGGTTTCAAAGATACTCAGTTCATTTACGATTGACTTGCATTCTTACTTAACTCGGGGTGACCACTATGCCCTACTAACGGAGCAATCGACTTAAGTCGGCAACGACTTAAGGCGGTGCAACATGCTCACGCTTACTTAACTCGGGGTGACCACTATGCCCTACTAACGGAGCAATCGACTTAAGTCGGCAACGACTTAAGGCGGTGCAACATGCTCACGCTTACTTAACTCGGGGTGACCACTATGCCCTACTAACGGAGCAATCGACTTAAGTCGGCAACGACTTAAGGCGGTGCAACATGCTCACACTTACTTAACTCGGGGTGACCACTATGCCCTACTAACGGAGCAATCGACTTAAGTCGGCAACGACTTAAGGCGGTGCAACATGCTCACGCTTACTTAACTCGGGGTGACCACTATGCCCTACCAACGGAGCAATCGACTTAAGTTGGCAACGACTTAAGGCGGTGCAACATGCTCACGCTTACTTAACTCGGGGTGACCACTATGCCCTACTAATGGAGCGATCAGCTAAAATCAGTGGCGACTTAAGCCGGTGCAACATGTTCATGCCTATGCAATTCAGGGGATGACTTCTATATCCCACAAACAAATTTCATAATCATCGTGCGTCATTTCATTACTGCAAATTTACGAAACTGATGAATTCTGATACAATAAGAGAGTAATTATATCATTCGAATGCTGAACTGATGTCCTCTAACAAATAATCGATCATGCTAACCGCGCGCTCAAAGCACGCAAAATGTTTCTCTATTTCGCAATGTCTTTCTCAGGAGCGACCGACGAAGAAGGGCGACTCGAGGAATCAGGGGCAGCATTCACATCAGCCCTTATGTCTTCAGGAACAACCACGCCGGGTCTCCTCATCAAGATTCGTTCTGCCCGAATAGCCTTGTCCATGGCTCTGTCGCGCTGGGCTTTGAGAGTAACAGAAGTTTCTTCAGCAACTTTAGCAGCCAGTCGAGCAGTCTCTAATTCCTGTACAATGGATTTCTTGGAAGCTCGGAGTTCCTTGATGGTGGCATCCTTTGCGAATATCAGCTGCTTGAGGCGGGTCACTTCGTCTGCGGATTCCTGCAGCTTACAACGTTGATTGTCCAACTCCTCCATTGTAAAGCGGTGACTCCTCTCCAAAATGGTTAGCGAGTTGCTAGAATCACGATACAATCTGTCAAGATTGTCACGAGAAGCAGCAAGGATACGCTTTTCTTCCTGCGAGCAAAAATCAACTCCTTCAAAATCCAAGCAAGTAATAGGAACACAGCAAGGCAAAGCACAGTTTTGTAAATTACCTTTTCAGAATCGAGCTGAGCATGAAGAGAAGAACTCAGTGCATTGGCGTCATCCAAGGCAGCAGAGACTTGACCCAGTTCAGTTTGGCTCTGAGGGTACTTCTCCTCAAAGTCAGCACACCGCTGAACCAATTCAGTCTGATCTCGGGAATGTTTTTCCTCAAGAATTGAAATCTGCCGAGTCATTCCTAGCAAGATATAATCAAACAAAACGGGGTCAGAAGGTAAAGCAGTCCACAGCGAAGGCAAAGAGAAGCAAAAAGGCACTAACCAGCGTTGGTTGCCTCCAATTCAGAGACGCGATGTTGAAGTGACACTGGATTCCAACGCGCAAGAGACGAAGCCACTTCTGGGACGGAAGCACCCTGCAATCTCAGCTGGCTGGCCATCCCATCCACCAAAGCCTGATGAGGAGAACAGATGAGTGTAATGACAGCAGTTCAGGCAATGTAAAAATCAAGCTAAAATACATCACAATACCTGGAGGTTGGAAAAGAACGAAGGGATCCCCAAATCAGGAGAGATTAGTTGATAACCAGGCGTAAGGCCACCATTCGAAGCAGCTTGCAACGAACCAGTAAGAATCAGCTCGGTGCCTTCAACAGAGCCAAACACCTGATCAGTGGGGACGCTGCCCTCTAAAGCGACTCCCTGGTCCAAGGTTTGAGCTACCACCATACAGCGAGAGTGTGGAGGAGACCCCGCATGAACGTCCATGGAAGTACAGGAAGGTGACCCTGCTCGGGCACCCTCGGGGGCTGGGTCATAGTTGGCACTGCCCGCTTGAGCCGGATCATACCCGGCAGCACCCTCGGGGGCTGGGCAGTGGCTTACACTCTTCACCCGAGCTAAGTCATCCCCGGCGACACCCTCGGGGGCTGGGCATGTGTCAGCACCATTCTTGAGAACCAAACTCTCTGCAGTAACCACCTCTAAGGTTGACGGGCCCTCAGCTACTTCCATAGGACTAGGATGAACCAAGTCAGTCTCCCGGCCCTCGAGATCGCGCTCTAAGGTCGACGAGGCACGCGATGAACTCAACCCAGCATCGGGCACGTCAGCGCAAGCCTCCATTGCACCATCATCCACTGGCTCCGATAACAAGTCCTCTGGGACCATATCCTCCAGAGTCTGATCAAAGTTGGCCAGGGACAGTTCTTGCAGACCAATGAGGGCAGACAATGCAGGAGAGGGAACTCCACTACTTTCACCACTAGCGATGAACTGCCGACTGTTTTTCCGAGTCAAAGGAATCTCATTTTCCTCTTCCTCATCATCCACATTGGCAACACAAACAGCAACACCCCCATTGGGATCAGCAACAGATGGGGCACCCACTATGGGATCAACAGCGGATTGGGTACACCCATTGGGGTCATCATCAGTAAAACCAGTCGCAGGCACTTCTTCAATAGCAGGAACTGAGGTACCAGCGTCCTGATCAAAACTGGATACTCGCCGGAGGCGTTTTCTTTTCTTTTTCTGCTCATCAACAGAAGGATCAGGCTGATTGGTTCGGCAAGGGCGCCTCGGGCGAGCACTGACAGGCTTCTGAACATCCAAAGTCGTATCAGCCTCTGGGAGGGGCGCCACTACCAACGTCCCAGCAGGAGCAGCATCGGATGAATCCTCAGCTAGCAAATCAAGCATAGCGCTTATCTCTACATCACTAGGGTTCAGGGGCACCTCAAAATGAACCTGCCGTTCGTCATCAGGAATCTCCCCAAGCGAGGCAACCAAAGCACTGACTTCTTCAGCAGAGGGTCGCACTCTAAGGCCCAAACTGCCATCAGTAATGGGTGGATTCGACATGAAAAGGGTGAAGGCTTTAGGAGGAGGCAAGTTCCAGGCCGAGTACGCCACTGGAGCACCAACATTTGACACCCTGCCCCTTAGGATCATTTCAAGTCGACTCACCAAGTCTGCAGAAGGAATTCTCCTGTTGGTAACCCGAGTTGAGTCGGCTAGCCCTCGATACAGATAAACTGGATAGGCCCTGTCTTTCAGTGGCTGAATATTCTTGAAAACAAAGTCAGTAACCACAGCTTCAGCAGTTAGACCCCTCTCTTTCAACAGTCCAACTTCAGCTAGCAACACACCTGCCTCAGCTACCTCCTGATCTGTGGCAGACTCGGTCCAGCTTGGAGTGCGAACATCCGGCTGTCTTCCCGACCGGGAGGGGAGAGAATCCCCATAATTCTCAACTATGAACCACTCTAGGCGCCATCCCTTAATGCTGTCCTTGAGGGGGATCTCGAGATATTCAGTTTTCCTCCCGCGGCGCATCTCCAAGCTGGCACCCCCGACCAACTGATGTTGTCCCCCGGCCATCCCAGGGCGACAATGATACAAGTATTTCCACAAACCGAAATGTGGCAGCACGCCAAGAAAGGCCTCGCATAAGTGAACGAAAATGGAGATTTGCAGAATTGAATTGGGGTTTAGATGGGTCAAGTTAATATGATAGAAATCAAGGAGGCCGCGGAAAAAGGGAGAAATGGGAAGGCCAAGGCCGCGGAGAAGGAAAGGGGCGTAAACAACGGACTCATGGGTATCCTCTGTCGGAACAGTAAACCCATGGCAAATCCGCCAAGAACAGAGTTCCCGCAGAGGAAGAACCCCGATGGATACGAGGTGGAGAAGTTCAGTTTCAGAAATGATGGACATATGGTTACCTGCGAAAGGCAACTGGCTGTTGGGGTCGATTGGAGGAATCACCATAGCAGACGAGCTCGCGGTCTTCCTCTTGGGTGCCATCTCGATTCTACCAGCGAGCAGAGTGGGAGGCGAATGGCAGAGAGGATTCGGAAGCGGGAAAGCAAGAACTAGGGCACGGAAAGCAAAGGCGGCTAAAAGCGCAGCTCTTATGAGATATTCTCGAGCCAGATACCGTTTCAAAAAGTGCCCAGTCATCACTCGGCGGTTATTTCCAAAACCCCAGCATGCCACGTGGAAACCCGGCAGTTATCTCCAGAACACCGGTGCGCCACCTCATCACTCGGCCATCGTCCTCAAAGTGGCTCGCGTGGCCTGCTATCACTCGGCGTCGCCTCCAAAACGCCGATTTCGTGTTCAGTCGCTCGGCATTACCTCTAAAATGCCGACGTCGCCTTCCAGTCGGTCGGCGTCACCTCCAAAACGCCGATTTCGTGTTCAGTCGCTCAGCATTACCTCTAAAATGCCGACGTCGCCTTCCAGTCGGTCAGCGTTGCCTCCAAAACACCGATTTCGTGTTCAGTCGCTCGGCATTACCTCTAAAATGCCGACGTCGCCTTCCAGTCGGTCGGCGTTGCCTCCAAAACGCCAATTTCGTGTTCAGTCGCTCGACATTACCTCTAAAATGCCGATGTCGCCTTCCAGTCGGTCGGCGTTGCCTCCAAAACGCCGATTTCGCGTTCAGTCGCTCGGCATTACCTCTAAAATGCTGACGTCGCTTTCTAATCACTCGGCGTTGCCTCTAAAACGCTGATATAGTGTTCAGTCGCTCGACGTTGCCTCTAAAACGCCGACATCGCCTTTCAGTCGCTCAGCATTAACTCTAAAATGCCGACGTCGCTTTCCAATCACTCGGCGTTGCTTCTAACACACTGATACAGTCTTCAGTTGCTCGGTGTTACCTCTAAAACGCCGACACCGTCTACAAGTTACTCGGCAGCTATTTCTGGAAGCATCAGTTTGATCCCCAAGTTATTCATCTACTGTCTCAAAGGAATCAGTTTTACAAACAAGCAAGACGAGTCATCAAGGAGAAGCCAACGTCATTCTTTCATTAAAAGGAAAGATAACAAACTTACAAATCAACTCTTTGCGATTTGATACTTCCCTACTATTACTACATTACATTACTACTACTACACTACGCTATACTACTCTACATTACTACTACATTATTCTAACTATACTATACTAATATCTAAAAGACCAGTGGCATCTAGCCACTGGCCCTGTTGCTGCCGCCGCCGCCGCCCCTGCTGCTGCCGCCCTGGTTGCTGCCCCTGCTGCTGCCGCCCTGGTTGCTGCCCCTGCTGCCGCCGCCGTCACCGACCTTGCTGCCACCGCCGCTGCCCCTGCCGCTGCCGTTGTCGTCACCGTCACCGTCGCCATCGTCATCGTCGTCGTCGTCGTCGTCGTCGTCCTCGTCCTCGCTGCCGCCATCCGAGACCTCCTCATCCGAGGAGTACTCCGACTCATCCGAGCCCTCGAGCCCGGAGCGCTCGACGGCCCGGATGTACGTCCAGACCTCCGCCGCAAGCCCCTGGGAGTCGTCTGAGTCGTCAAATGACTCACGCAGGGGGACGGGAGCCGGAGACCCCTCAGACTCAGAGGAGAACTCCTCCTCTAAATACTCCGAGTCACCAAACTCCTCCGATGGAGGAGTTGGCTCACGCTTGCGCTTGTTGTTCTTGCCCATGGTGGAAGCAGAAGGGAAAGAAGAGAGGGAAGCAGCAGAAGAACAGCGAAGGATGTGGAAAAGCCAAAGGGACAACGACGTTATTTATAGAAGGAGAAGGCAACCGCTCACCTCCAACCGCGGTCACTGAACAGTCGCAAAACATTCAATAAGCACTTCAACCCGGCTGAAGACACGTCAGGCGGCTGACGCCGTTTCACGCAACACAACACCCATTCGGACTCCAGTCAACAGCACGGAGGATATGATTACACTCGCCGTCACATCACATTACTACTCAGAAGCAGCCGGCTAAAACACCCAGCGTACCAAGCCGTCCCTTGCCCACACCCATTGGGGGGGGGACGCCCAGGAATTATCAGTATATTTTTCAAAACGGTCACATCTGTGCAGGGCACGCAGTGAATACCTCAAGACAAAAATGAGATATCAGTAAGGATCAGAGGAAAGCCAAATATAGCTAGCGAAGTGCAAAATATGGCCGACAGAAGCGACGCGAAGACTAGACAGAGAACGTCCATCAGATGTCCCATCAGTCACAGTGCAAATAAATTGCACTACCCAGCAAGATATGGATGGATTGCGAACTCGGCTGCTAAAGACAAAATATATGCTGACCTCTGAAGCAAAATATTGATGACATAATGCTGACCTCCAAAGCATAATGCAAATAGCTTCATGCCAATTTCTACAAACGAAAAGGATAATTTTCAGCAAAGAGGCACGAAAGGAAGACCTTCGAATGGATTATCCTTAAAAATCCATTTGAAGGTCGGGGGCTACACCCATTGGGTGCACCTCCGGTGCACCCCATGGATTATCATTCCAAGCCAAGATAGTGCCGACTTCTAAGGCGTGGGACAAGATTAAAAGGCCAGCCCTCAACCAAAATGCAGGAGCACAAGTGGAAATAATTTCTGGGGAAGACCTTCGAGTAGATTATTTTCTAAAATCTACTCGAAGCTCGGGGGCTACACCCATTGGGTGCACCTCCGGTGCACCCAATGAAGTTCAGAATCCTACAAATTGAAATGTCGACCTCTAAGGCACGAGCACAAAACTAAGCTTCGGTCAACGAGTGATCGAAGCAGGATAAGACAACAGGAAGTCATTTTCTTCAAATCACCTGCAAGCTGGACCTGGGATCTTTGGGCTGATTACCTCTAAATTAACCCAAAGATCGGGGGCTTGTGGGGGATAGATATCCCCCAGGTCCACTAAAGAGTAAAAGACCTAACGGAAGGCCCAAGGGCCCAATAAATCATAAGGTCATCCTTTCGTGGGCCTGGGGAGAGACAACCAGCAGAGCAGATCGACATGAGGCCGGATTGATGTAAACCCGGACGACCCATGACGTCGAGCGAGTGACCACAACAAACATATGACTTTCCCGCGCTGGAGCCCCCATGCAACGGAGCCATGCGAAGATAAGTCGGCGAGGGTTACGCGGAGATAAACTCAAGAGGTTCACTATCTTTTAGCTACTCGTTGCTATCATATCCACATGTATTGCCCCACAGTCGAGTATATAAGGCCTAGGGGGCACCCCTTCAGAACGATCGACCCTATTACCTAGCCACCCACGTCAACTCTCTGTATTCTCAATCCAGGGAACTCTCTTGTAACCACATTCACCAAGCGTACTCACCAGGACGTAGGGTGTTACGCATTTCTAAGCGGCCCGAACCTGTAAACCTTGCCACTGTTCCTCGTGCAATCGGCACGAACCATTTTGCTACAGTCGTCGACACCGTCCTACTCCTAAAAACACCTTGAGGGGCAACCCCGGGTGTGCGGTCGGACCCAAAACACCGACACCAGCAACATTGCCTAAAGCCCATACAATCCGCAAAACAAAAAAAAAGAACATAAGCATCACTCCAAGGGGATGAAGCCACCTGCTATGTGAAATTTCATTGGTGTCCTGCTGTCGCTTCTGATACTCCTCTTGAAGCTCCTCAAGAGGACTCGATACCTGGAGGAGAAAAATAAAAGAACCATGGTATTTATTTTCTTCTAGGTAGGGAAAATTTTCATGACTGGCAAATGAAACACAGATAAAGCAAAAGAGAAAAGTAACATGATGGTCCAGTTACCTAATTTTGCTAATTCAATGATCTATTATGACAGAAGTGAAATACAAAGGTGCAACATGCTATATTGGAAACTAAACAGGCACCACATTATTGAAAAATATTAGCTGGTAAGAAGATTAGAACTTATAGGTTAAAAGAATACTTTATTGGTAAGAAGAATATTCTGGTGCTGATTGTCGCTTGGTCACCACGCGCTGTGTCACCAGGCACTACTGCTTCGCTGCTACGCACGCTGCAGGCTTCAAAGGCGACACCCTCCTCTTCGCTGCCGACGACGACACCACGGGTGCATCTGATCATCGTGGTGCTGGCACGTACTTCTTCTTCTCGGCGGTTGGAGCGGAGAGAGCTTGGATTTCTTGAGGAGGCCTTGAAGGGCGACGAGCTCCGCATCCAGCCAAACTCACAGCGTTGACGACGCTTGCGGGTCATATAAATATATATATATATATATAGGTCACGAAGACAAAGCCTGCAATTTTTTCAATGGCATTTAAGTTATAGTGGGATCAAGTTGTCCCGTCGTACTTTGTCTTTGAATTAAGCACACTGTAAAACGCTAATGATGTTTCTGTTTTTTTCTCCATGTTATTCACTATGTTATATGCACTGGTGGAGCTGCGTGTAGCTAGAGTGGAGCTGCGTGTTTTTTTTGACGAAGATGGAAATAATAAGAAAACTCACTTCTTTTCCCCCACTGATGGGCGCGTGCACACTGCGGCCCTAGCGGAGGCGGCAGGCTTCTCCATTGTGTTTAGGTTGCGCCTTTTGAAGTTTTAGAATTAGAGGATAACTGGATCTAGATGTGCTATATATTTATTTTTTTAAAGATCATGTACCTGAAATTTACAACATAATTAATCAGCTCAATTACCAGAAAACTTGCATGAATATGATGGATAAGTGCATCAATATCTGAACAAATTTACATTATCCATTTGTCTTGTGCATACCAAAGTAGTACAATGCACGTACTACATCACATGTACAATCTGTACATTGTCTCTGTAAAGATGTACAATATTATAGGTTGTGTACGAAATATATACAGTTTGTATGTGCATAATATAAATAGGCATATAGAAAATCCATTTATTTAGGATTGAGGACTTTGAACATATGGATCAAATAAGAAAGTTTACACATGAGCAATTAGATCCTGAACAGGAAAAAATCAGTAATGACTTGCTTTTTCATGAGAATGCTAGTCTTCACCTTTGATTGGGGTGAAATACTTATTCTCCATTGTCTCCTTGTCGTTGCACTCTGGCTTCTCCAATCACCAGTCATACGATCCATAAATCACCAATCAAATCCCATTCTTCCAAATGCAAACCTTTCCTGAAGCACAATGAAATGCAATTTTAAAAGCTAATAGCATAAGGAAATATTTACTAAAATAAGATAAGCTGCTCATGTTATAAGGTAAATCTACTGAATGACTCCCCTCTGAAAAGCACAAACCTGATTTTTTTCATACAACATGTGGTTTTTTTATGAAATATTTGTAGGTGTGGCGTCCCTGTGCAAGCATAGCTTGTTCTATGGATCCAATGGTGCCCATCACACGAGCAAGTAATGTTGTAGGAGAATCATTTTGGAAAAGGGACTGAAAAGCATATAGAACGCACTCATCAGCTTCCATACACCATAGAAGCATATGACAGAAAATAGATAAAAACAAATATCTTGAAATCATAATAAAAAACAAGATACATAGTTTCTAAGAATCACCTTCACTATGTCCCCAGTCCCCACTCTAACTATCAGTATCCTGTTGTACGTTACCATCTTAGTAATGGTTGCACCTTCATCTTTCTGCAACAGAACTATAACTTCATCCAAGACTAAGGCCAGATTCTGACAATGGCCACACCATGGCGCATAAACTCAAGCAGCACTACATAAAAATATATCAAGCAATTATAGAATAGTTGATGCTCCCTCCCATCTACAGATTCTGAATAGCTGATAGGTTAAAGCTAATGCTCCCTCCCGTCTGCTGATATCTACAAACAAATATCAGGCACAACCAATGAAAACATACAGTTATAACCGAATATATGAAATGATAAATACTAGTCAAAATTTGAAAGAACAGATCAACTTATAAAAGCTTTTTTGGTCTTAAACAAACAATGTAGATGTAAATAAAACATTTTAAAATATCATACAACTTATAGAGGGCATTTTAAGCATTTGAATTAACAATAATTCAATAACCAACAAAATTTTGAATTTGTTTTGTTGGAAACCCTCCTTAAATAGGAGAGCACCCACCAAAAATTAGCATAATATTCTTTAGTATCTTTATCTTTAGTAAAAGAATAGTTCGCTTTGTGCTCACCACGTAGCTGCGTGATTTGTGTGGGTGGCATTGGCCTCTCTTATAGAAGACCACATATACCCACCTCTAGCAGCTGCAGATATGGCACTAATTCATCATTTGTTTAACCCTCCTTTCTGCTATTGATGTGACGAGACTAAAATTTAGCGTCTTGGATCCTAGCAGGCCCAAACTCAACCACAGAAGGGTCAAAAGTTGGTAAATGGAAGATGGAGAACCTGCACGATGGAGAACATGTGTAATGTTCTTAACAACTCGGCATAGAGTAAATGAAAGTAATGGGTACAAATACAAAGAGACCAAGAATGAAGAAATAGCATATAAAGTTCTATAGAGAGTAAATGAACTAACAAGTAAACACACGAGACGACTGAGAGCAAACATGAAGCCAATCACAATCTTTCCTTGTGGACCAATTTGTTTCATTATCGGAATCCGGCCTAAAACTTTACCTGCAGTAACAGTATGACTCATCTGTAATTAAATACACACGCGAAATCTGACTGACTTGCACAACCTAACAACAGAACCTAATGTGGGGGAATGACACACATGAAACCAATCAACCAATCACAATGAATAAACAAGAAAGTAATCCTGCGCACTTCATCATACAAGTAGAGTTTTATGTAGCAAATTTCAGCACCCGTCAATTTCAGCGAAGGTTGAGGACGTCGAGAGCTGAGCGGTTCCTGGCGGCTGGCGTCGGACGACGGATGGGGCGAAGCTAGGGACAGAAGGAGAGGAGGCGAGGGGGCAGCCTGGCGCGGCGCTAGGCGAGATGGGTTGTGGCGGTGGGGAGACAAAGGGTGCCAGGGGAGGCCGGCATGGGAACATGAAGAGGAAAGAGGAGGCCAGTATGGGGAGGGGGGCAGTGCTGTCTGCCGACGACGTGTACCAGGTGGATCAAGGCGAAATCTACGAGATCCAAGCGAGACAAGCCCCGATTTGAGCCCACGGCAGCACAAATCGAGAAGGATTGAGGAGGGACAGCGTGGATCGGAGCCAGAGCGATGGAAGGGGAGGAAAGATACTCACCGACTTCATCCTCGATGAGGTAGTTGAAGGTGGGGTTGTCGCAGTTGTAGGTGAACTTGTTGCGTGCGCCACGAACACGTAGATCAGCGACTGCTGCCCCATCGTCTCACCTCGACTCGAGTCCTCCTCTGCCCTTTGCCTACAGACATAGGTTGTCGCCAGTGGAGAGGTGGATCTCGTCGAAGGCGCTATGGGTGTCTGAGTGATCGTGAAGGGCATGGCGATGGGACACAACATCGGTGGCGGTAGTAGGGAGAGCTGGAGGAGGAGGTTGTGCAGACGGGAGAGACGGCGCGCGAGAGTGGGGTAGGGTTGGAGAACGCGGTAGCGAGGAGACGGCGCGCGAGGGTGGGAGAGGGGTGGAGAACGCGGTAGCGAGGAGATCGTGCTGTTGCGACGGGAGCGACGGCGCGGGGCGAGGGGGAGCCAAGGCGCTAACCACCGTGCTTCGACAGTGGGCTTTGGTTTGGGCCACAACAAGTAAATGGGCCTCCCAGGAAGCGTGTATTCCGTATTTGCAAGCCAAACATAGTACCACATTAGGTACTAAACTGTGCACACACCTGTTTATAAGTGCCAGTGCGGATAGAACATGTGTAGCTTGGTTGGGTGCCAATCTGTGTAGTCTTAGCTGGGCGCAATCTTTGACCCTACCCATCTAGCTTTTTTGCTCACATGCGCGGAGCACATGCTTGGGAATGGGAAACGAACGGGAAACGAAAAAGAGGTCACGGTTGTGGACCCACATGCAAGAGCGGCGTACATGTGTGGGAATGGGAAACGACGAGAGTGTGGATGGGAATGAGAAACGAGAAACGACAGGGTGTGGATGGGAATGACAAATGCCACGGGTGCGGGCATGGGAATCGGAATGGCAGAACCAGGAATGGCAGCCTACCCCTTACCGCCTTAATAGTAGTAAAGATTTGCAGCAAGTAAGCAAGTAATAAATTACTCAATGCCAAGATGAGTCACAAAGTAAAGATCCACATTATCCACATCACCATAATAGGTTCCACACTTCCCCCATGAATGCACATGGCTACAGATGCAGTATGACTTCTGCCTTCATACCTCTAAGGATATGAAGCTGCATCATACCCCTTCTCGGGCAACATATGATGCTCATTGTACCGGTACGATCGGACTATAAGATCGCGACGAAACTTCAATGCAATGGATGATGAATGCATTATGCATGTCAACAACATGAGTTCTTCCCAAATAAAATGTGCTAGACATATACTTCCACCCATTTCACATAATAAACCACATGGGTAACATGATCAAACCACACCCTCCACATGTATAATCAATAAAACATGAATAATTTCAAACGACGGTACCCAATTAGGAATATGAATACGAACACAGATAGCACAAACCATAATCAAGTATAAGACTCTTCAATCAACAGACGGAATAACCATCACTGTTTTACTTGCCTTCACCGGAAGTTTGGGCAAATCCCTAAGTACGATCCGGAAGTCCACCACATGTTTTTTACACACAACTTAGTGCACCAATTACACACAATTAGGCTCATAAACGACGCCGCACCTACGCACAATCTCAAACCCCGCCGCGGGTAACTCTCTCCCCACACCCACCAAACTGCAGCGGCGCTGCTTAATAATTTCATAACTTTAAAATTATGACAGCAGTGGTAACAAACAAAAACTCCAGAGGCATCTACATAAAATTCCCCACAAGTTTTGTATACAATTTATAATTAAATTTCAACATCTAATTAGCCCAAAACAGTCCACAAGATAAACCCTGTAATCTGTTTTTTTCTCTTTTGGACAGTGACATACCCGGATTCAAACAGCGATATCTTTTAAAATATAATTCCAAATCAAGCACATAAGTACTCATTGGAAAGGTAAGACAAAGCCCTACATGATTACCATACTGTTTATCACTAATTACCCACGAAAATGTCCCAGAAACTGCTAATACTACTGCTGTTCACCCACCTGAAAAATCTGTTTTTTGGACAGCAACATATCCGGATTCAAACAACGATATCTCCTAAATTATAACTCCGAATCGAGCGCATAAGTACTCGTTGGAAAGGTATGACAAAGATCTACATGATTATCCCACTGATTCCCACTAATTAACCCACGAAAATTCCCAGAAATCCCTAGAACTACTGCTGTCCATCCACTCACAAAATTCCTGGGCAGCACCTCTACCGATTCACAAAGATAAACGCATAATCCAATTGATTGCAGCACAAAAACAACAAAGGTTAAACACAAATTCACCTTGGGTTCTTCCCTTCCTCCTTCCTTCTTCCTCCCTCCAAACTCCAATTGAGATCGCAGCCACACGACGGAGAACCACGCGGGAGGGCTGCACCTTGGAGGGGGGAAGAGAAATGGGGGGGGGGGGGCGGCTAGGGTTTTGGGTGGTGAGGGCTGCAAAGGTTTGAGGAGGAAGAAGATGGGAGAGGGGGGTGGCGTCCAAGAGAAAGGGGAGGGGAAGGGGGCGGCTGCAAAATCCCAAGGGGAAAAGGGGGAGCGACTAGGGTTAGGGGAGACTAATGGGTCGGATCAAGGTTCAAGGCCCAACTCGCCCATGCGACAGCTCCCGACCCCGTCGTAAGCAACTAACCAAAGAAATTCTACTGTCTTACAGGTGAATGTTTTCCACAAATTCCAAATTCCCAAAGTGCATCACCCGAATGAGGAAAAAGAACAAAAAGAATAACCTCCACTTCTCCTCTTTGCAAACCGGGTATCACACTCTACCCCCCTTAAAAAGAATTCGACCTCGAATTCTGACGCTTCTATCGGAACGACAAAAGGAAAACAAATTAATGAATCAACAACACTTACCCACAACAAAAAGTTCTGGATATTTCTGCCGCATCAGCTCCTCAAGTTCCCACGTAGCCTCGCGCTCAGACTGATTAGTCCATAAGACCTTGACATACTTAATTGATATCTTCCTCAAAACACGCTCCAAGGATTCCAAGATACGCACCGGACGACACTCCAAGGTCAGATCCTGCTGCACTGCAATTGGTTCCATCTCAATCTGATGGTCCGGATCCCGCAAGAACTTCCTCAGCATAGAGACATGAAAAACTAGGTGTACCCCTGCCATGGAATCCGGCAATTGCAAGCGATAAGCCAAGCTACCCACCCGGGCCAAGATAGTGAACGGTCCAATATATCTCAGGCTAAGCTTTCCGGAGGCACCAAACCGAACAACTCCTTTAGTGGGTGATACCCTGAGAAGGACTTGGTCACCCACTGCAAATTCCAAATCCCGCCTCCTCACATCAGCATAACTCTTCTGACGGCTCTGAGCGGCCAAAATATTCTGACGAATTTCCCGAACCTTTTCAGAAGTCTGCTGAACCCAATCAGGACCAACCAGGGATCTCTCTCCCAAGGTCTCCCAGCACAGAGGGGAGATACACCGCCTGCCAAACAAAGCCTCAAATGGTGCCATCTTGATGCTAGCCTGGTAGCTGTTGTTATAAGCAAACTCTGCCAATGCAAGATGATCTTCCCAGCTACCCTTCCAAGATAGAACACAAGCACACAACATATCTTCCAAGGTTTGGATCGTTCGCTCCGACTGACCATCAGTCTGAGGATGAAAAGCGACACTAAGAGAAAGCTTGGTGCCCAATGCACTGTAAAGACTCTCCCAGAATTTGGATACAAATTTGGAGTCTCGATCAGAAATAATGGACTTAGGTACCTCGTGAAGCCTGATTACTTCCTTCATATACAAGGGGACCAATTCTGAAGCTGAATTGGTGGTCTTCATGGGAATAAAGTGCAAAGACTTAGTCAAGCGATCCACTACCACCCAAATAGCATCCCTGCCCCGAGGAGAACGAGGTAAGCCCACCACAAAATCCATGGTGATATGCTCCCACTTCCACTCTGGAATCTCCAATGGCTTCAGCAAACCTGCAGGCTCTTATGCTCGGCCTTCACGCGCTGACATACTTCACAGGCGGCCACGTACTTAGAAACGTCAACCTTCATCCGCTTGCACCAGAAGTTTTGCTTTAGATCTCGGTACATTTTGGTTTCGCCAGGGTAAACGGTGTAAGGCGTTTTATGAGCTTCTCTCAATATATCCATCTTCACCTCTGATTTCTAAGGCACACAAAGGCGACCCCTGAAACGAACCAAATCATTCTCATCAATGGAGAACTCACGGGGTTTACCATCGCCAACCCTCTTTCGAGCTTCCTGCAATAAACGATCCTGCTGCTGAGCCGCACGCACTCTCTCCATGAGGGAAGATTGAATAAGCATATGAGTCTCGTCACTAGTGGTGCCGACATAGCACAAAGCGATCCCCAAATGGTCCAGATCAGCAATCAACTGCAAGGCCACTTTTGGAACCCCGGACCTACTAAGGGCATCAGCCACCACATTTGCCTTCCTCGGGTGATAATGAACAGACAAATCATAATCTTTAATTAATTCGAGCCACCGACGCTGCCTCAAATTCAGCTCCTTCTGAGTGATAATATACTTGAGACATTTATGATCGGTGTAAATGTCACAAGCCTCACCATAAAGATAATGCCTCCACGACTTTAGAGCAAAAACCACTGCGGCCAATTCGAGATCATGAGTTGGATAATTCCCCTCATGCTTCCTCAACTGCCTTGAGCCATAAGCAATCACTCTGCCTTCCTGCATCAACACACAGCCAAGTCCAATTCGCTAAGCATAAGTATAAACTGTGAAACGCTTACCGTTCTCAGGCAAAGCTAGGATAGGGGCGCCCACCAACTTGCTCTTTAATGACTGATAACTGACCTCACAATCGCTGGACCAGACGAAGAGAACACCCTTCTTCAAAAGTCTAGTCAAAGGCTTAGCAATGCTGGAAAAATTTGGTATGAAGCGTCGATAATATCCAGCGAGCCCCAAGAAACTTCGAATTTCAGAGACACTAGAGGGTCTCTTCCACTCCACCACAGCCGCAACATTCTTGGGATCAACCGCAATGCCCTGCTGATTAATCACATGCCCCAGAAAAGCCACTTCGGACAGCCAAAATGCACACTTCTTCAACTTGCCATAGAACTGATTCTCCCTTAGGGCACCCAGAACGAGACGGAGATGCTGCTCATGCTCAGCCTCGGTCTTAGAATAAATCAGAATGTCATCCAGGAACATGACCACAAAGTCGTCCAAGAACTCATGCAACATCCTATTCATTGCTTCCATAAAAGCAGCAGGAGCATTAGTTAAGCCAAAAGACATGACTATGAACTCATAATGCCCATACCTGGTGCAAAAAGCGGTCTTCTCAATATCGTCCTCACGAATCCTCAATTGATGATAACCAGAGTCCAAATCAATTTTATGGTGTGCTTAACACAATCGTTTCTGATCGTGATGCTAAATTTCTTAGTCATTTTTGGAGGACTTTGTGTCAAAATTGGGGACTAAGCTTTTATTTTCTACTACATGTCATCCCCAAACTGATGGTCAAACTGAAGTTGTGAATAGAACTTTGTCTACTATGTTAAGGGCTATTCTAAAGAAGAATATTAAGATGTGGGAGGACTGTTTGCCTCATGTTGAATTTGCTTATAATCGATCATTGCATTCTACTACAAAGATGTGCCCATTTCAGATTGTATATGGTTTGTTGCCTCGTGCTCCTATTGATTTAATGCTTTTGCCATTTTCTGAAAAACTAAATTTTGATGCTACTAGGCGTGCTGAACTGATGTTAAAACTGCATGAAACTACTAAAGAAAACATAGAGCGTATGAATGCTAGATATAAGTTTGCTAGTGATAAAGGTAGAAAGGAATTAAATTTTGAACCTGGAGATTTAGTTTGGTTGCATTTGAGAAAGGAAAGGTTTCCTGAATTGCGAAAATCTAAATTGTTGCCTCGAGCCGATGGACCGTTAAAAGTGCTAGAGAAAATTAACGACAATGCATATAGGCTAGATCTGCCTACAGACTTTGGGGTTAGCCCCACATTTAACATTGCAGATTTAAAGCCCTACTTGGGAGAGGAAGTTGAGCTTGACTCGAGGACAACTCAAATGCAAGAAGGGGAGAATGATGAAGACATCCACACTACTGATACATCTATGCCAATACAAGTACCAAAAATCTGGTCCCATTACTCGCGCTCATGCTCGTCAACTCAACCATTAGGTGATTACACTCTTCAGTTCATGTCCATCATATTTAGACCATGGAGACCCGTGCACTCTTGTTTTGCTTAGGAACCAGGGAGAAGACTGAAAGGGAAAAGGATTTGAACATGCTGGATTCAGACTGCAGAAGAACACCAACTTGTGACGGTCACCACGGTCACATGTGGGCTCGGATTGGAATGTTCAAGCACAACATGGAAAGCTTATCAAGTCTACTTTCATATGGATCCAGAATTATAGTCATATCTATTATGGGGCTGTCGTAATCATTGTTTCCTTACCGAGACATTTCCTGCCTTTTCTGCCCATGGTGTTGCGTCACCCTATTTTGGCCCAATGGATCTTGTATCAAGTTGGGTCCATTAGGGACGGATCCTAGGGATGCAGCACGACCCCAATATCCTTGTGGTCGTCCTCCCAAGTTGGTTTTGTTTAGATCAAGTTTAGCTCTCGCTACTTGCTTGTAAGCGCGCATGCTGGTTCAGCCGCCCGTCTCCTTGTTATCGGAACCCCACCATATTGGAGTTTGATTTTTGAAACCTACATTTACATCTGGTAATTCAATACTTGTTCTACTTGTTCTTGCTAGTTCTTTGATTGCTTGCACGACGAGTGCCCTAGTGGACAGGGTGTCACGCTCCACAAGATCGTGACAGCCATAGGAGGTGGTGTATCGGTTGCTAAGGCGCAGCGTCTTTGGAAGGCTGTAGTCGGGCCGTGAACGTCGTCTCCTCCACCAATCGAGTTATTCCATACCCTCTCATCGAAAGATCGGGCATTCACCCAACGGGTTCACATCATAATGCAATTGCTTATGATGACATGGTAGAGTTTTAGTTTTCGTAACACCAGGGGTGTTACAGCCTTCCCCCCTAAAAAGAAATCTCATCCCGAGATTTTAAGACTCTAGGCTAGGTAATGGAAAAGGAAATGCGTCATGGACTTATTTCCTAACTTCTCTTACAAGGCAGGGGAGGTGTTCTGTATTGCTTAACCATGAGTTAACCACGATGTCGCTCAACATTCACACCCGTCTTCGATGCTACGGACTTCCAATGATGACTCGACGATAAATCTCTTTCTGTGCGTTTTACCCAAGATGTTGCATCTGAGTTGTTTTGGATAATTTCTACCCATTTGTCCACAACTCGTTCAACAGACTCACATGGGAATCATAGTGGTACCGTTTCAACATGAAAGACACCTAGGAACTATGGTACCAGCGTGTGCCAAGCCGTTCCTTCATGTATATGCATCCACAGAGAACCCTGGTATACTCATCTAATACCCATGTGGTAAGAACAAATGAGAATTCAAAAACACACACTTATCAAAAGGAACATCTATTTTAACCTTTGGGTTTTGGCAAACCACTACAGCCATCCAAAAGTTGCCATGAAACTGATAGTTCTTTCCTACATCATAGCCATAGGAAAACTCATAGGTTACATGATCCAGGTGAAACAGGAAAAACTTTTTACAACAAAGTTTATCCTGTTTTACTAGCTAACATTTCCATATTGGTCTACCTTACATCTATCTTTCAGAACTAATTTACATAGTTATATTGCCCAACGAGAACTAAGTTGCTTGCTACATCTTCTCTAGTTACCACATCTGCCAGATGTATGTTTCCATGCTCCATAGGTACTTTTTAGTCCACTGGTGTTGGGGCAGAATAAAAGGCATTATTGAGCATATGCACTGTTTGTTGTAGATGGTTGATCAACCGTTGTGCTGTTTGAAATTCTATCGGACAGGAACGATGCAACTCCTCAAGCACCTGATCCTTATGACTTAGGAAACCTATGGTTTCCCTAAGTTCTTCCCTAACAGTAACAACGTATGAGTGAGTTTCATCTTGTTGCTGACTCAAAACTTTTGATTTAGAATGAACAATAGTTAGCTGATGCTCAAGCTCCTTAATGTGATTCTGATCAGCTTGGTGTTGCGTCTGAAGTTCTATCACCTAATGCTCTAGTCCAACAATTCGCTCAGCTTGAATCTTTGTTTCTTCAAGCCGTTCTTGTGCCTGGGTAAAGCCCTATTCTTGGCCATTTCCATCATTTTAAATGCTGCATAACTCCCAGTGTACAACTGCTGCCACATTTGACGACTGTGCCCTCGACTAAGCTGCAACTCTAGTACGTCCATCAAAACTCGAGCAAATGCCGATTCCACCGAATCCTTCCCAGCGAGAATGCTTTCCATTAATCGGGCCTGGTGATGATACACAACTAGGTCACGTAAGGCAAATGCAGAGAACCACCTCATAGACGTGGCCTGTATTTCTTCCCACTTCTAGTAACATATAGTTGTCAATATTCTAAGGCAGCTACCTGGGCACCTTCCCAAGGAGTCATTCCTTCAGCATGAAACATCCAATGTGGCCAAGATGGTTTCCTAGAACATTCTAGAATATGCACTACTACCTCATACCATGGTTGTCCTCTAAGAACAGTGTATGACCAATGGTACCTCGGTGCTTCGGTATACCCAACTTCTTGAAGTAGTCGCCACATGACCATTAGAACACCAAAATCTCGTCGAAATTATCCAATTCCTGTAGGCGCTTCTTGTTGATTCATTTATAGAGAAGAGCAATAGATACACTCTATTCCCAAAGGATGTATGAACAATGTAGATGAAACATGTACTAAAATAGCTACACAGGGGGTTTAACATAAAGTTGTATGACATGATGCATGCTCGTCCTATTCGTCCTTGCAACTCTTGCCAACATATAGTGGCTATCATGTTCTATGGCGGTGGCATACCTACTCACTCCGTTATTGATCACTAGTCACACTTCCCTAGGGTTTAGTTAGTGTACCTGTAGAAAACTGCATTATAGTTGTGGCTTAGTGGTTAGCTTCTTAAACTAGGCCACCTTATAATCCTTAGTTTTAACCCCATACTATTTGCACTTCGACTATCAGGATTTGACCATAGATTCTTAAATTTTTCCAAAATAGTTTGGACTCAAAATCCTTTTGAAGCTGATCAAAGGATTACTTTAATATCCATGCTAATGGGGATCGCTCTGATACCACTCTGTGACAGCCCCCAAGTTATCGGGCCCACACGCACCAATCCTTGCCATTAATGGCCTTAGATGGCTATGCACGTGTACCGTGTAACTTAACAAGGCTATCGAGTTCATCAACTTTAACTCATCATCCCAAGGATCTCCCACCATACATGCATATTACAGTAATCACATTCAATACACACACACTTTGGAGATAAGAGTGGAAGACTTTATAAAACAATCTTTTCATTTCTAAAACTGAAGTTTATTACATAGGAAGAGTTACATTTATTACAAGTCCTGATATACTCAAAGTGCATAACTTATTACAAAAGCAGGAGGGTAGAAACCCTCCAAAGCTCATGCATAAACATAGCTAGTCTCCTCCAGAACTGGAAACGCCCTCCAGCCACAGGAACACTTAGAGTACTCATCACCTACAATAACATGGGTTCGAAAACCCTGAGTACGGAGTGTACTTTTGCAAGTCTTACCCGACTAAGGAAAAAGACTCTCAAGGATATGCTGGATTTGGGAATCAAGGAAAAGGTTTTAGCAAGAATCAACTTTAAAAGTTGAAGAAAAGCTTACTAAAATGAGTCCTTACTTTCAACATTTTAATGCTATATTAAGTATTAATAGACCTTGTTTGCATCTAGTCTAATTTCATCACATTAATAAATACAACATAATTTTTGCTCATTAGAATTACAACCAGGGGTGTTACAGTATAGGAGAAATTAACATCACACCAAACATGAGAACATACTGCATAATAATATTCTACGCATCGCAACGAGATCGTAGGTTCGAGAATGACTAAATTCAGAGTTACAGTTAGGGAGTTATTATTTTCCGAAGTCTCTATGTGTTTCATATAGACCAAACTAAGTGAATAATTTCAATCTATGTTTCATGATAAAACATAGTTATCAGTTGATAAACTATATTAACACAAAATTAATGCAACTGGAATGGATCAGAAAGGAATTAAAATGGATTTTCTATGAACTAAACAATTTCTAGAATTATTTTGATACTAGAAAATCATTTTCTATATTTATTTACTTAATTTATTAGGTATCTGGACTGGGCGCATTATTTTTGAGAAGTTCAGGGTTTATTTCATAAAAATCATGGACCCCAAAGCGAGATTCTTCACATAGGTCGGGACCGCGGGTTCATAACTGTAACACCCCGTCCAATCCCTGGACCGGCGGTACTTACTCCTAGTAGCGTTCTAGGATCATATATCGTCCCCACAGACCAACACGAGTCTTTTGTATGTACTTTGTCCTCACTCATGCACACCCGAGAAAACTTCCTGGTCGGTCACCCATCCCAAATTGCTCCAAGCCAAGCACGCTTAACTTGGAGGTTCTTTCGAGATAGGCTTCCGAAAAAGAAGATGCACCTTGTTGGTATGTGTTGGGTGTCTGCTTCGTCGCCGAAGGTCCCATAAGAAGAAACACCTTCGGAAGATTGACACAAAGCCGAAGCTATCAATCAGAGAGCTTCGGAGTACATTTCCAAATGCACCAACGTAAAGATGAAATGACCAATTGACCCGTGATAACTTGTATTATGATTGTAAACCTTTGTAAAGGGCATGAATGTAATTTCTCACAGGCTGCGTCCTGTGCCTATAAATAGATGAACAGTACCCCTGTACTGTTCACGCTATCATATATTCGTTCGTGTGCCATACTTGGATTATTGCCTTCTGTCAAGCCGAAGGTATAAATGTAATTACTGTCATATTTAAATATCCAAGTTTATATAATGATGACATGTGAATGATATTATATGTTTATTCATGTTATCTTTCATGTTTCATATGCTTTGTCTTTCATTATCATATACCATGATGATGAAGGTACGTCCTTCATGACCTTCGTTCGAAGATCATTATATCCTAAGGGAAATAATGCTTCGAAGGACGAAGGATATTAACGTTTAATACTCTGTGTTGCCTTGTTCTTGACTCATAGCATTTGAGAACAAGTCCCCAACATTGGCGCCCACCTCTGGTGAACTCACTTCCACTATCGAGCTGATGGCTTCGTTCAACAATGAAGCTGAAGTAGCTTTGGCTACGAAGATGGTGCTCCAGATAATAGGCGTTTCATGTTCAGAACTGACCAACAAGAAGCAGAAGAAGGAGGCCCAAAGAAGGGTGCAGCATGTTGGGGTGCAGGGACCCTTCATCAAGTCAAAATGGTCCCACATCCCAATCACCTTCTCCCAGGAGGACCTTCAGCTCAAGGATTACCCTCACAATGATGCTATGGTTATATCTTGTGTCATCAAGGAATTTTTGGTCCACAATGTTCTGGTTGATACAGGCAGTGCAGTGGATATCATATTTGCTAAGGCCTTCAGACAGATGCAAGAGCCAGAGGACAAGATTCATGATGCTACACACCCTCTTTGTGGCTTCGGAGGAAGGCAGATCGTAGCACTTGGCAAGATCACAATGCTAGTGACCTTCGGATTTGTCCACAACACAAGGACTGAACAGGTTGTGTTTGATATTGTTGACATGGAATACCCCTACAATGCAATCATTGGTCGTGGGACACTTAATGCTTTTGAAGCAATTCTTCATCCAGCATACCTATGCATGAAGATACCTTCGGAACAAGGGCCTATTGCAATTCATGGAAGTCAGGAAGCTGCCAGAAAGGCTGAGGGAAATTGGACAGACTCAAAAGCCATCCACAATATAGATGGAGCTGAAGCTTGTGAGCAGTACAAGTACAGAAGAGAGAAGGCTGCTTCGGCTGATCAGAGAAGAAGGTATTGTTGGGGTCTCAATGATGTGCACCCGTTGGGTGATTGCCCGATCTTTCGATGAGAGGGTGTGGAATAACTCGATTGGGGGAGGAGACGACGTTCACGGCCCGACTACAGCCTTCCAAAGACGCTGCGCCTTAGCAACCGATACACCACCTCCTATGGCTGTCACGATCTTGTGGAGCGTGACACCCTGGCCACTAGGGCACTCGTCCTGCAAGCAATCGAAGAACTAGCAAGAACAAGTAGAACAAGTACTGAATTACCAGATCTAAATGTAGGTTTAAAGATCAAACTACAATATGGTGGGGTTCCGAAGACAAGAAGACGGGCGGCTGAACTAGCACGCGCGCTTGCAAGCAAGTAGCGAGAGCTAAACTTGATCTAAACAAAACCCGCTGTTCTTGGTGGCGGCTAGGGGGTTTATAAACATGGGAGGACGACCACAAGGGTATTGGGGTCGTGCTGCAACCCTAGGATGCGTCCCTAATGGACCTAACTTGATACACGACCCATTGGGCCAAAATAGGGTGACGCAGCACCATGGGCAGAAAAGGCAGGAAATGTCTCGGTAAGAAAACAATGATTACGGCGGCCTCGGAACAGATATGACTATAATTCCGGATCCATATGAAAGTAGACTTGATAAGCTTTCCATGTTGTGCTTGAACATTCCAATCCGAGCCCGCATCTGACCGTGGTGACCGTCACAAGTTGGTGTTCTTCTGCAGTCCGAATCCAGCATGTTCAAATCCTTTTCCCTTTCGGTCTTCTCCCTGATTCCTAAGCAAAACAAGAGTGCACGGGTCTCCATGGTCTAAATATGATGGACATGAACTCAAGAGTGTAATCACCTGATGGTTGAGTTGACGAGCACGAGCGCGAGTAATGGGACCAGAAATTGGTACTTGTATTGGTATAGATGCATCAGTAGTGTGGATGTCTTCATCATTCTCCCCTTCTTGCATTTGAGTCGTCCTCGACTCAAGCTCAACTTCCTCTCCCAAGTAGGGCTTTAAATCTGCAATGTTAAATGTGGGGCTAACCCCAAAGTCTGCAGGCAGATCTAGCCTATATGCATTGTCGTTAATTTTCTCTAGCACTTTAAACGGTCCATCGGCTCGAGGCAACAACTTAGATTTTCGCAATTCAGGAAACCTTTCCTTTCTCAAATGCAACCAAACTAAATCTCCAGGTTCAAAATTTATTTCCTTTCTACCTTTATCACTAGCAAACTTATATCTAGCATTCATACGCTCTATGTTTTCTTTAGTAGTTTCATGCAGTTTTAACATCAATTCAGCACGCCTAGTAGCATCAAAATTTAGTTTTTCAGAAGATGGCAAAGGCATTAAATCAATAGGAGCACGAGGCAACAAACCATATACAATCTGAAATGGGCACATCTTTGTAGTAGAATGCAATGATCGATTATAAGCAAATTCAACATGAGGCAAACAGTCCTCCCACATCTTAATATTCTTCTTTAGAACTGCCCTTAACATAGTAGACAAAGTTCTATTCACAACTTCAGTTTGACCATCAGTTTGAGGATGACATGTAGTAGAAAATAAAAGCTTAGTCCCCAATTTTGCCCACAAAGTCCTCCAAAAATGACTAAGAAATTTAGCATCACGATCAGAAACGATTGTGTTGGGCACACCATGCAAGCGAACAATTTCACGAAAGAACAAATCAGCAATATGAGTAGCATCGTCAGTTTTATGACATGGTATGAAATGTGCCATCTTAGAAAATCTATCAACAACCACAAACACACTATCACGTCCCTTCCTAGTCCTAGGCAATCCCAGCACAAAATCCATAGAAATATCTTCCCAAGGAGCACTAGGAACGGGTAGAGGCAAATACAAACCGTGTGGATTTAACCGTGACTTCGCCTTTTGACATGTCGTGCAACGAGCAACCAATCTCA
The DNA here is from genome assembly GCF_902167145.1 of Zea mays. Lineage (NCBI taxonomy): Eukaryota > Viridiplantae > Streptophyta > Magnoliopsida > Poales > Poaceae > Zea > Zea mays. The sequence continues at coordinate 56,010,647 of NC_050104.1, read as the reverse complement.
CCACATCTCTTCTCATCTTGGGCCAAAAGAAATGACCAGCAAGTATGTCCTCCGTTTTCTTTGCTCCAAAATGTCCCATTAAGCCACCTCCATGTGCTTCCTGTAACAACAACAAACGAACGGAGCTAGCTGGAATGCATAGCTTGTTAGCTCTAAACACAAACCCATCGCTAACGATATATTTGTTCCATCCTTTCATTCGTCACCTGCATGTCATTATCAAGACCTTCCGTGTGCGTCTTCACTAGCCTTACAAAGTGTTGTATGATACCCTTGGTGCGAGGAGAGTGTGGCATATTACGAGAAGCATCATCAACCTCCAATCCTGCCATGGTTAGACGAACAGAGGCAACAAGAAAAAAAAAACGTGAAGGAATAAAAACTCTACAACTATTAGGATGTAGCTACTGCAAGGCGCTCACTCTCAACCTGCCACACAAGCTCTTACCAATTCTTACCTTGCACAACAGGAGGGGTCAGCAACCAACAAGTCTGCAACCGTGGAATAAGTGTATCGGTGCCGCAGCAACACGACCTGTCAAACTGTAGTCGAAATATGTAGAGTTGTAGGTGGGCTGAAGCAAGGAATACACTAGTACCACGTTAGTTACAAAAGCAAGCTGAATAATCGTTCAACGGTGGTACTGTGCTGGTCCTAGGCTAAACCAGGCTAGAGACGTGAGCCTAGGCACAAAGGTAGTCACTGAAAAAGAACAACTAGCACAGCACAAAGAGAAACAACAGATTTAGAGATTCAGCCCCCTTCTTCTTCTTTTCCTTTTTTTTTCTTTTCTATTCTTTTTTTTTTTCTTCTTCTTCTGTTTTTTTTTGCAGGGGCCTAAACCCTTTTTTTCACTATGACAACCCAAACAATAAAGATATTGCTAACAACCCCTTTAAATCAGATTTAACAAATCTTGTTAATATAGGAAGTCCAGAAATCTCTACGATGATTGCGGAGCGCTCAGAATGAATTTTGAGATAAGGTCAGATCCGTTGGAAAGAAGATAAGATAAGCTTTCCAGATTGTATTTAAACTTCCAAATCGGATATGATATGTATCCGTGGTGGCAAAAACGAACCAGAGATGTTTTTGGTGATGGTGGATTTCGTGGTGACCAAAACGTGGTAGAACTCAAAACTCTAAAGGAATAAACTAAGACCAGCAACTCGACACAACCGATGCAACCAAAAACTCAACAAGCCCTAACTAAGTAGTACTAGTAAATGCTCAATGGTTTATAGGATTGCGGTAAAACTAATCTACTATTTTTTGGCTTTTTCTGGACTATAGGAGATAAGAAAACAACGAAGAAAAGTAAATCTCTCACCGATAAACCTTGCTCTGATTACCAACTGATGTGCACCCGTTGGGTGATTGCCCGATCTTTCGATGAGAGGGTGTGGAATAACTCGATTGGGGGAGGAGACGACGTTCACGGCCCGACTACAGCCTTCCAAAGACGCTGCGCCTTAGCAACCGATACACCACCTCCTATGGCTGTCACGATCTTGTGGAGCGTGACACCCTGGCCACTAGGGCACTCGTCCTGCAAGCAATCGAAGAACTAGCAAGAACAAGTAGAACAAGTACTGAATTACCAGATCTAAATGTAGGTTTAAAGATCAAACTACAATATGGTGGGGTTCCGAAGACAAGAAGACGGGCGGCTGAACTAGCACGCGCGCTTGCAAGCAAGTAGCGAGAGCTAAACTTGATCTAAACAAAACCCGCTGTTCTTGGTGGCGGCTAGGGGGTTTATAAACATGGGAGGACGACCACAAGGGTATTGGGGTCGTGCTGCAACCCTAGGATGCGTCCCTAATGGACCTAACTTGATACACGACCCATTGGGCCAAAATAGGGTGACGCAGCACCATGGGCAGAAAAGGCAGGAAATGTCTCGGTAAGAAAACAATGATTACGGCGGCCTCGGAACAGATATGACTATAATTCCGGATCCATATGAAAGTAGACTTGATAAGCTTTCCATGTTGTGCTTGAACATTCCAATCCGAGCCCGCATCTGACCGTGGTGACCGTCACAAGTTGGTGTTCTTCTGCAGTCCGAATCCAGCATGTTCAAATCCTTTTCCCTTTCGGTCTTCTCCCTGATTCCTAAGCAAAACAAGAGTGCACGGGTCTCCATGGTCTAAATATGATGGACATGAACTCAAGAGTGTAATCACCTGATGGTTGAGTTGACGAGCACGAGCGCGAGTAATGGGACCAGAAATTGGTACTTGTATTGGTATAGATGCATCAGTAGTGTGGATGTCTTCATCACTCAATTATTTGAAGAGTAAGAAAAAACTTTGATAAGGTTTTTATTCAACAACAAAGATGTTTTTGCATGCTCGGCCAATGATCTCTGTTGTGTCAACAGGGAAGTCATTGAACATTCACTCAATGTCGATCCATCCTTCAGACCGAGAAAACAAAGGCTTCAGAAAATGTCTGATGATAAAGCCGAAGGTGCTCGGAATGAAGTAAAAAGACTTCTCAGTGCTGGTGTTATTAGAGAGGTAAAATATCCAGAGTGGCTAGCCGATACTGTTATGGTGAAAAAGGCCAATGGCAAATGGAGAATGTGTATTGATTTCACGGATCTCAACAAGGCCTGTCCGAAGGACGAATTTCCATTACCAAGGATAGACTCTCTTGTGGATGCAGCAGCTTCTTCAGAACTTATGAGTCTGCTGGATTGCTACTCAGGATATCATCATATATGGATGAAGAACGAGGATGAGCCAAAGACTAGCTTCATAATTCCCAGTGGCACCTATTGTTATCTTCGGATGCCTGAGGGGCTCAAGAATGCTGGAGACAGTTTCAGCAGGATGACAACCAAGGTCCTTCATTCCCAGATAGGCAGAAATGTGCTAACATACGTTGATGATATCATAGTAAAAAGCACGAAGCAAGAAAATCATATCACTGATCTGCAAGAAACATTTGCTAATTTCAGACAAGCTGTCCTGAAATTAAATCCTGAAAAGTGTGTCTTTGGAGTGAAGAAGGGTAAGTTCCTTGGCTGTCTGGTTTCAACGAAGGAGATTGGAGCTAACCCAAGCAAGATCGAAGCCATCCTTCGAATGGAACCGCCGAGCACAAAGAAGGGGGCCCATTGGTTTGCGGGAAGACTGGCTTCATTGAATAGATTTATATCTAGATCAGCAGAAAGAAACTTGCCATTCTTTGAAATACTAAAGTCAGCCGAAGTCTTTCAATGGGGCCCAGCTCAACAGAAAGCCTTCGAAGAGCTGAAGCAATACTTGATTTATATAACAACATTAACTCCACCCGCGCCAGGGGCTCCGTTACTATTGTATGTGGCAGCTTCGCACTCTGCAGTGAGTGCGGCGCTTGTGCAGGAGAAACTGGAAGGACAAATCAAAAGGCAAGCCCCAGTATACTTTATCTCCGAAGTTCTAAGCTTATCAAAGAAAAATTATACAGAATTGGAGAAGGTGTTGTATGCTGTCTTAATGGCCTCTAGGAAGCTTCGGCATTATTTTCAAGCATTCCATATAATTGTTCCTTCATCACAGCCTCTGAAGGATATCATGAGGAACAGAGAAGCTACTGGAAGGATTGGAAAGTGGGCTGCGGAACTCAACGAATTCAGCATTGATTATGTGCATAGATCCTCAATTCAGTCCCAGGCGTTAGCAGACTTCATCGCTGACTGGACGCCAGGGGCTCAGGAAGAAGAAGCAAATAAAGATGCCGAAGCTTGGATAGTGTTCTGCGACGGTTCCTGGGGAACCTTCGGGACAGGTGTGGCTTCTGTCTTAGTTGCACCTTCCAAAGTCAGAACATGCTATGCAATAAGGCTTGATTTCAGCTGTACAAATAATATTGTTGAATACGAAGCTTTAATTTTGGGGCTTCGGAAGTTAAAAGCAATGGGGATAATAAGGGCGGTCCTTAAAACCGACTCCCAAGTTATTTCTGGTCATATTGACAAGAGTTGTAAGGCAAGAGATCCAAAGCTTGAGAAATACCTAGACATAGTTCGAAGGCTTGAAGCTTCATTCGAAGGATTTTCTGTTAAGAAAATTCCACGAGGAGAAAATGAGCACGCTGGTTTGTTAGCCAAGTCAAAAGCACAGGGGCTGCCTCTACCTTCGAAAGTATTTTTTGAGACAATAAGAGCACCTTCGGTGGAACTTCTCGAAAGAGCAGTGCTCACTATATCTCCTGTTCATAGTGAAGATTGGAGGACTGAGATCATATCTTTCCTCTAAGGTAACTGCCTTTCAGATGACGAAGCTTATAATAAGAGAATGGAGGCAAGAACAAGACTATATGTAATAATAGAAGGGGAGTTATACAAACATGGAGTCTGCTCTCCACTTCTTAAGTGTCTATCCAGAACCGAAGGTATAGAGCCGATGAAGGAAATACATGTAGGCTTGTGTGGATCTCACATTGGATCTAGACCTTTGTTGGGGAAGGTCTTCAGACAAGGATTTTATTGGCCGAAGGCAGCTTCGGATGCAACAGATCTGGTTCAAAAGTGTGAAAATTGTCAAAAATGTGCAAGAGACCAGAAACAACCTTCATCGCTAACCCAGCTAATACAACTAACCTGGCCATTGCAATGATGGGGCCTGGATTTGTTAGGTCCACTTCCACCAGCACAAGGCAATTTAAGATATGTTGTGGTGGCTGTAGAATATTTTTCCAAATGGATTGAAGCGAAACCTTTGGCCACAATAACTTCGGTCACAGTCCAGAAATTCTTTTGGCAAAACATTGTTTGTCGCTTCGGCGTACCAAAGGCTATAACTGTGGACAACGAAACATAGTTTGATGCCGAAGTTTTCAAGGAATTCTGTGTGCAAATCGGCACGGAGATTCATTTTGCGTCAGTCAGACATCTAGAGTCAAATGGACTTGTCGAAAGAGCAAATGGTATTATAATGACAGGAATAATGAAGTTAATTTTTAATCAACCCAGAGGAAAGTGGCCAGAAGAGTTGATTAAAGTGGTGTGGAGCCACAATACAACCGTATCAAGATCAACAGGTTTTACACCATTTAAGTTGTTATTTGGTGACGAAGCTATAACCCCAGAAGAAGCTAAAATGGGGTCAATAAGAACAACAGCTTCGACTGAAGACGAAGTTGATTATCATGTGGCAAAAGACACTATAGAAGGGGTCAGACTTCAAGCTGTGGAAAATATAAATAAATATCAAGCCGAAACAATAAAATGAAGCGACAGGAAAGTCCGACTGAAAAATATCAAGCCAGGGCATTTGATGCTTCAGAGAGTGGCTAATCCGGACACAGTAGGCAAACTACAGCTAAAGTGGGAAGGACCTTTTCTGGTAGTATCTTCGTTAAGGCCCGGTTCTTACAGATTAAAGGATATGGATGGCAATGACATTCCTAGATCTTGGAACACGGATGAGCTTCGACGGGATTATGTATAGATTGATGTAATCTTTTTCTTTTTTTCTATGGCACCCTTTTCCTTTCCAAAGGGAGAGAAAGGTTTTTAATGGGGCCACAGTTTGTAATTTTTCCTTTCTTATTCAGCTCCATGAGAGCAAAATCCCCCAAAATATGTAAATGTAAAATCTGAGCATGCACCATCGAGTGCAAAGAAATAGAGAAAACAGGGAGAAGCTCGAATGTCATCCCTAAGGGGATGCAGAGCATGACGAAGCTACAAAAAGCCGTCCCTAAGGGAGCGCAGTGTAAGTTTTCTGCTCAAAAGTCATTCCTAAGGGAATGCAGAGCCATATACCGCTGAAATATAAGGCGAAGCGTGAAAAGTCAACGCGAATACTGCCGAAATAGAAGGCGAAGAAGTTCAAAAGACGTTCCTAAGGGGATGCAGAACTTACACCGAAAACTAAGCGGTGCAGCCAAAAAATAAATGGCAAAGAGATTTCAGTTATTCCTAAGGGAATGAAGGTTGTGGATGAAGCTTCAAATGTGTGTGTTTGAGCATTCATTTGCACGATACATTACATCATACATTGCATTCATAAACATTCATTTAGACATACATAGGATCATCATCATCATCATATCATACATATACAGACAGTTGCTTCGGCTCTAAGCATACAGTTTCAAAAGCAGATTCATGCTTCGTTGTGTACGAAAAGAAGGGAAGGTGTTTTTCGCCTTTGGCTCAAAAAAATACAAGTTTCGTCCACATCAAAGCATTTCATACATCGATGGGAAGGTAAAAATATATTACAAGGTATGGACAAATTTACAGAGTAGAACCTGATTCTTAAGTTACAATATTCTTTATAAAGGTTAATACAAGAGTTTTCTTAGAATTTTTCCACAGCTAGGTATTCGAGCTTCATCACCATCTGTTAAGCTTCAGATTTTCTGCTAAGCTTCGGCTCTGTGTTCTTCGGCTTCGTCATCCTGTACATATCAAAGCAATATAAGGAAAATTCAAGTTTCGAGGAAAAGGTAAGCACAAGGTATGATTTTATTACCGGCTTGAGGTGACTTCGAGCTTCGTCACCAGCTAGGCTTCGCCCACCCTTCGTCCAGATTTGCTTTATAAATCTGTTTCCTATGCTTCGAGCAAGGCTGGGGATATCAATCAAATCTGCTGGTGATAAGCTGAAGTTTGGTCTATTAACAATCTTCCCATGCGTGCAACCAGACTTCATGAAGGCAACAACTGTGCCCCGAGAAGCTAGCAGGGCACATAAATCACTGTGTCCGGCTATAACTTCATCAAGAGCATCAACTTCGCCCTCAATGTGTTCGAAGGTCCCTGGCAGGTCTTCAATTGAAGGATCGAATTTCTCAAAGCTGGCTCCAACCAAGTTGAAGACCTGCCTTCACCGCTGCACGCATCGGTTGCTAAACTCTATACATTTATTTTGAAGCTCTTTCAATGATTTTTGCAAATGTGAACTTTTTTCTACTTTAGCCTCAAACTTCGTATTAAATTTCTACTTTTCTTGTTCGAAGCTTTCTGACTTTGAGAGAAGTTCTTCATTCAATCTCGTAATTTTGGCTTCAGCTTCTACCAGTAAACCCTCCACTGTCTTAAGTTTGAAATCTTTCTTTTCAAGAGCAGCCGCTTGATCTTTTATTTTGTTCTCTAGAACTTCAATTATGACCTCATGTTTTTTTATCTTCAAGGTCCTGTTGCATCCTCAAAGCTTTACTTAATAACATACTCTGTGTAGAAGCGAGCTTCGACAGCAAACACCTTCGTTGTTAAAACAATGAAAAAGCCGAAGAAAAGTTTTTACCTTGAAATTAGAATAGAATAAACTACCGACGATATGCTATCGTCGGTAGCGGCTGATATCGGCCTCAAGCTTCGGGAAACCAATACTCTTCGACAGAGTACTGATAACCTTTGCTCCAGTTCGGTCTCGGAGGCAACCTAAGCTTTCATCGTCAATGTCGTCGAAGAGCATCGCTCCTGGCTGATACCCGCAGGATATGGCATAGTCTCTCAACTCTTCTTTCTCAGTCTTTGACAATTCTTGTCCAATTAAATTTTGAAAGTTGAAATTTTCTTCTTCTGAAGTATCTTCGGCTATTTGCTTTTCTTTCCCAGGCACTGTGGCCATGGTTTCTTCGGCGGCTGTAGCAGCTTCTTCTGCGGCCATGTCCAGAAGTATTTTATCAATATCAAAGAGTGTGCTTTCTAGATTTGCATCTTCGGCAGTTGCAGCTTCAGCGGGTGCAGCTTCGGTAGCTGTAGCGCTCTCGACAGCTGGTGCCTTTGATGCCGAAGCTGGCGTTGGTGTTTCTTCAATGGCTTCTATCACAGTAATAATCCTTCGTTTTTTCGGCCCAGCAGATTTCTTCGCTGCCGAGGGATCCTTCTTCTTCTGTAAAAGCTTCGTCAGATGTGGCCCCAGTGGACTTAGCTTGATAGGCAAGGATTCAATCATTACCTTTAGAATTTCTTCCACGTCGGCAGCAGAAGGTGTTGAAGGAGTCTCTTCTTCCATATCAGTCGCCTTCTGCTTCGGAGTCGTAGCTTTCCTTTTCTTCGGAGTAACTGCCTTCGGCTCAGGGCTCAATTTTCTTTTCTTCAGGATTTCTTCATCTTCTTTCACCATTCTAGCAGCCTGTCTGCCCACAACACTAACAATTCTTTTTCTTTTTTGCCTTTCGACACCTTTGTTCAATCGCTCATAGTCAGGATATTCAAAATTCAGTGCATCCATTACCCGGTTCAATCTTCGCTTCGGCCGGGCGCCGAAGGCTGCATTCAGCAACTGATCTTCTTTTTTCATATAATTTCCTAGAATCTCATTGCACATAACTTCAATTGTATCCAACCATTCTTGGCAGGGTTCTTTGAAGTGTTTGTTGAATTTGAAATGATAGGGCAGCCGAACGAGTTCATTCTTCTTCTTCTCTCCTTCAAGCTTCGGCATACTCCATTCCCTTAGTGTTGGGAATACTCTGTTGGCTAAGTATTCCTGGACTAAATCCCTAGTTCCAATATTTTCAGACACAACTCTAAACTCGGCCACAACATCTGGGCATGGTGTCCCCGGCGTCATGTTGCATTGAGGCCTAGTCAGCCCGAAGGTTAGCTCCAACGGGCTCTAAATTAGCTTCTCCTTTTGCTCATCAATCTTAACATAAAACCATTCAGATTTCCAACCGGTCGGCCACTTAGTGCGGTAACTGACCACCGGTGTACTCATGTCTTTGCGGTATGCAAAATTATAGCAGCCAAAATTCACGTGCAAGCCATCTTGTCTAGCCTTCGTCTAATAATGGAGTTCGTGTACTCGGCAGAAGGCTTCGGCGAGCGGCTCCACCCCTTGACTTCGGAGAGCCCAGATATACACGCTGAGCCTAACGATGGCGTTAGGGGTCAGCTGATGAAGATAAATCTCAAAATTTTCCAAAACATCTGCAATCATCCCGTGCAAAGGAAATCCCAACCCTGCTTTGAAGAAACTCTTAAAAACCACCACTTCATCATTTTCTGGTTTTGGGATAGTCTCTTTCCCTCCAAAGCGAATCAACCTCTTATCGGTTTCTCTGAAGTAGCCTAGCTTCGTCATCATAGCCATATCAGCTTCAGACACAGTTGACTTCCCAAAATCCAAATGGCTGGGCTTCGATGGCATAGCGGTGTTATAATCAATCTCTTCTTCACCAATATCGCCCTCTTCAATATCTGCCTACTCGGCTTCAGTAGCAGGGGCGCCTTCGTCAGGAGCGCCCTCCGTCACAACTAGTCCCGACCGCCTCATAACTTCGGAGATCGGAGCAGTTTCAGTAGCTTCGGTTTCCTCTCCGTCGTGGTAACCCTAGCTGTTGAGCGCACCCTGGCCATTTGATGTTGAATTTCTTGCGTTTTGACGAAGTTGATTATTTTTGACGAAGCTCCCTCTTGTCAGGAAGCTAGAGCAAAGTGATCCTTTGATTGAGAATACGGTGAAAAAGCTTCAGCGTTGGTCAAATTTTTCGGCAGCACAACAGTACAATAGCAGTAAATGCTGTGGTAACTTCACAACTACCCGTCTGTTTATATAGTGATGCAGGTGGGAAGGTGAATCTTCAAGTCGCTCGCACCCACTGAACAGTCACCCGCACTCGCTGAACGGTGGACCATAGTGCCCAAGAAGCTGAATCACCAGATCGCGTGTACCCGTTGTATGGTGGGACCACCCTTCACTCGGAATATTTAAATCGTTTCTCGGCAACGAGCTAAGGGAAGGTGTTTTTCGGACCTTCGGCATTCCGAAGCCTGAAAGAGTTTTTCATGGGTCGAGCTCGTTACGAAAAATGATCTGGCACCGTGAAGGGGCTACTGTTGGGGGTCTGCTTCGTCGCCAAAGGTCCCATAAGAAGAAACACCTTCGAAAGATTGACACAAAGCCGAAGCTATCAATCAGAGAGCTTCGGAGTACATTTCCAAATGCACCGACTTAAAGATAAAATGACCAATCGACCCGTGATAACTTGTATTATGATTGTAAACCTTTGTAAAGGGCATCAATGTAATTTCTCATAGGCTGCGTCCTAAGCCTATAAATAGATGAACAGTACCCCTGTACTGTTCACGCTATCATATATTCGTTCGTGTGCCATACTTGGATTTTTGCCTTCTGTCAAGCCGAAGGTATAAATGTAATTACTGTCATATTTAAATATCCAAGTTTCTATAATGATGACATGTGAATGATATTATATGTTTATTCATGTTATCTTTCATGTTTCATATGCTTTGTCTTTCATTATCATATACTCTGTGTTGCCTTGTTCTTGACTCATAGCATTTGAGAACAAGTCCACAACAGTATGGTACTCTATTAAATCTATTAAACCTTGGGCCAGGATATCACCATCTCAGGGGCCAGGATATCACAATCCACCCCTTAGAAGACCGACGTCCTCGTCGGTCAACCCCAATCCAGGAACCTCCCCTCTCAGCCATGTCTTTGTGTCTAGTGTCGTCATATGCCATGCCATGTGACCACTTCGGGCCCACATGTGCCATGCGCCATATACCTGAACCCCCTTACCCACACATGCCTGTGAAACCACGAGGGTCGGCTCTGATACCACTTGTAACACCCCGTCCAATCCCTGGACCAGCGATACTTACTCCTGGCAGCTATCTAGGATCATATATCGTCCCACAGACCAACACGGGTCATTTGTGCACACTTTGTCCTCACTCATGCGCACCCGAGAAAACTTCTCGGTCGGTCACCAATCCCAAATTTCTCCATGTCAAGCATGCTTATTTGGAGGTTCTTTCGAGATAGGCTTCCGAAAAAAGATGCACCTTGTTGGTATGGATACTCTATTAATTCTATTAAGCTTTGGGCCAGGCTATAACCATCCCAGGGGCCAGGATATCACAATAACCTAAAATTATAGGGACACTTTAGAAAAATGGCATAAGTTAAAGGCTACTTTTAATATGGATCATCCGATCTAACTCCAACGGATCAAATTAGATCGGACACTCTACGAAGTGGTGACAACCGCTAGATCCGAGATCCATGGCTCAGCCTCGTCCACGCACAAATGCACCCGAGCCGATGGATCGGATCACGACGGTCGCGATTCAACCCCCGAATCGGTACCATGCCGCTAATATCAGCCGTCCGAGCGGTAATCTGCGGTCAGAAACCGCCACCCGTCGCCACCGGCGGCCAGAGCGGCGGTGCCCCCGCACGACGGCGGCGCCATTACTAGCGTCAACTAAATCAATGCAATAGTGGCCCAAACACCATACTGAGAGGTGTCAAACGTAGCTAGGGATCTTGTGAGCTCGGCAAGGACTCCTTACCAAAGATCGCGTGACACAGAGGTCCAATGCCGACGTCTTGCGGCATGACGGTGATTTCCCAGCCCTGGCGAGCAATCCCGCATGCACCAATCTCACGTAGCCACCAGGCCTTTCCCCGCAATGTCCGTCGTGTCACCTCGGTCACCTAGGGTACTCCACAAACGGATATAGGAAGGAGACGTTGATTTCTAGTGGTGGGTTGACTTCTGGATCGCCTCGCAACCGAGGGGTCCGACTACGGAGGGAGCGGGAGATGGGATGATCAAGGGGGATGCACGAGTCAGGCCCAAGTGTCTCGGCTTTTAACCCCGAGCGTGGAAGAGGTCGACCCGATTCCCCAGGCAGCATAGCGCGAGGTGGTTGGAACCGCTCGTCCGCAAGATGAGGACGATCCTGACAAGAAGGTTCCACTTGTAAGCGACCAGCACTACTTCCACCGGACGACTCACGTGGAATCGGTAGCTGACGAGTGGGTCCCACTCTGCAGTGGCACAGGGTGCGTGCTCACACCATCAGCCCCGGCCCTGGGTCCACCTATCGGCACGGGAGTGTGCAACATCAGGCTGGGTCGACTAGCTTGAAATGGGCCGAGGTAGGCTCCATCCCTTTCCTTTTTTTCTTTTTTTTCTTTTTATTTTCCTTTCCAAATTCAAGTAGTGAAACTAAGTTTAAATTCCTATTTGAATTTCAGATTTCCAAGTATCTATTGTCATTCTAATGTGAATATAACTCCTACTATTTGCGTTAATATTATTTATTTTTCTTCCTAGTATTTAATTGGGGAAATGGTAATTGACTTTATTGAAATTTTCTTCCTATATTTTCTCTTCTCCATTCCTTCCCTTTGAATCTTGCCTTCATGTATGGTTTGAATCCTTAAATTTCCATTAGCATATATCTCAAACAAAAACATCGGCATGCCATGCAAGATTTTGTTTCTATTTACTTAACATGTGATCACAAATGCAAGTCTAATCATATAGGAATATTAACTCCTTCTCTTTATAAAAGTTGAGTATTACACGCATACACATAATCGTAACATAAATCATCAAGGATTAACTAGTCTTTTCCTCTTCGACTTCGGCACCATACTTGACCTTCGTCGCCACCTTAAGCCGAAGCTATCGTCCTTCGGCCTAGCTTCGGCATTCGTTGTTAACGCCCTTAGATGACATCTTCGTCTTGAGGACCTCCGACAGGGAAGAGGATCCTCAAAATCTTTGTCAATGACACCTTCGTCTTGAGGACCTTCGATGGAGAGGAAGACCCTCAACAGGGTGATTCCCTGCAAATAAGCAGCGGCCTGCTGCTAGTACATTAGACCCGACTGAAGCTTCAGTTGCTACTTCTTCTACCCGTACAAGAGAAATTGTGTGCCATAAGTGACATGGTCGTGGGTGCATTGCTGCTCAACATCCAAGTCGAAGAACAATGCTATTGAATGAAAAAGGTGAATGGGAATCAGACAGCGATCCAGAAGATGATGGACCAAAGTTTTATGAAGAAATTCAATAGGAAGAGAATGAGATCTAGCTAGAAGAAGGAGATCATAACTGTTTTATCTCTCTTTGAGTGTTAAGTGTGACTGCTGAAAGGGAAGAAAATGCACAGTGCCACAATCTTTTCCATACCCGAGGTATGATCAAAGATAAGCTATGCAATATCATTGTTGATAATGGTAGCTGCAACAACATTGCTAACCAAGAATTGGTGGACAGATTGGAATTAAAATCAAGGCATCATCCTAGTCCATATAAGATGAAGTGGCTTAATGATTGTGGAGCGTTACGTGTTAGCCACATGGTAAATGTTCCTTTTTCTGTTGCGAAGTACAATGTTCATGTGGAATGTGATGTGGTCCCTATGCAAGCATGTCAATTGCTGCTAGGCCGACCTTGGTTATATGATTGTGATGTCCAGATTTTTGGAAGAATCAACAAGTTGTCTTTCTTGTACAAAGGGGAGCGAATCTCTTTGCTTCCTTCGACACCGAAGAAAATTTGAAGGATGATCTAAAGAAGAAACAGCGAGAAAGCGAGAACCACTAGAAAGTGATCCACAAAAATAGTAAGGAAGAGTGTCCAAAGCCAAATAAAACTTCACAGCCTTCAATGTCCAAGACACCGGGAAAAGAGGGATTAGTCATGATGACTAGGAAGGGAGATCTAAAAGAATTGAGTGAACCTAATGCCATGTTGTTTGTGCTCCTGTATAAGGACACCCTTCTTTCTACAAACAACTTACCCTCTACTTTGCCAAGTATTGTCTTTGATGCATTAAAGGTATATGAGGACGCGTTTCCTGATGAAGTGCCACCAAGGCTGCCACCTAAGAGAGGGATTGAACATCAAATAGACCTTGTGTCTGGTGCTTCCCTCCCAAGTCGTGCTGCCTACCGCACCAACCCAGAAGAAACAAAGGAGATTTAGCAACAGGTGAAAGAATTGATTAAAAAAGTGTACGTACAAGAAAGTCTTTCCCCTTGTGTTGTCCCTGTCCTTCTAGTTCCTAAGAAAGATGGATCTTGGAGAATGTGTGTGGATTGATGAGCTATCAATAACATCACCGTAAGGTATAGACATACAATTCCTAGATTAGATGATATGCTTGATGAACATAGTGGTGTTTTTATTTTCACTAAAATTGACTTAAGAAGTGGCTATCATCAGATTCGTATGAAAGAGGGAGATGAATGGAAAACAGCCTTTAAAACAAAATTTGGGTTGTATGAATGGTTGGTGATGCCCTTTGCGTTAACAAATGCACCTAGTACATATATGAGATTAATGAATCATGTTCTTAGAACTTTTATTGGCAAGTTTGTTGTTGTCTATTTTGAAGACATACTAATTTACAATAAATACCTTGATGAACATGTTGAACATATCTGATATGTACTTGCTGTCCTTCGAGAACAAAAATTGTATGCTAACCTTGAGAAGTGCACCTTTTGCACCGACAAGGTAGTGTTTCTTGGATTTATTGTATCAGGATAAGGTGTGGAGGTAGATGAAGAAAAGATTAAATTGTACGTGACTGGTTGCCTCCACAAAATGTTAGCCAAGTGAGAAGCTTACTTGGGCTCGCTGGGTTCTACCGACGGTTTGTAAAAGACTTCAGTACTGTTGCTGCTCCCATCAATGAATTGACCAAAAAAAGTACCATTCAAATGAGGAGAAGCGCAACAGAAGGCAATTGAAGAATTGAAGACAAAGTTAACAACATCCCCAATTCTAGCACTCCCAGACTTTGGTAAGACATTTGAAATAGAATTTGTGATGCCAGTGGAATCGGGATCAGAGGCATGCTCATGCAAGAACGAAGACCAATTTCCTACTTCAGTGAAAAGCTAAGTGGTCTGACTCTAAATTATTCAATTTACGATAAATAATTACATGCTCTTGTTCGGAGTTTGGAAACTTGGCAACACTATCTTTTTCCTAAAGAATTTGTGATACATTCAGACCATGAATCATTAAAACACCTTAAAAGACAACTAAAACTAAATAGAAGGCATGCAAAATGGTGTGAATTTATTGAATCATTTCTTTATATTGTCAAATACAAGAAAGGAAAATATAATATTGTAGCAGATGCTTTGCTCACCCAACTCGAAGCTAAAATTCTTGGATTAGAAAGTATAAAGGAATTATATCAGACTGACTCATACTTTGCTGAGCCATATTCTAAGTGTTGTGGTGGTAGAGGATGGGTAAAGTTACATGTCAATGATGGTTTGTTGTTCCGAGCTAACAAACTTTGCAATCCAAAATGTCTTGTTTGAATTTCACTTTTGCAGAAAGCTCATGCAGGAGGATTTATTGGTCATTTTTGTCGGTGTTTTGGGTCTGACCGCACACCCGGGGTTGCCCCTCTAGGTGTTTTAGGAGTAGGACGGTGTCGCCGACTGTAGCAAAATGGTTCGTGCCAGATGCACGAGGGACAATGGACAATGTTTACAGGTTCGGGCCGCTTAGAGATGCGTAACACCCTACGTCCTGGTGAGTATGCTTTGTGTAATGGGTTACAAGGTAGCTCTCTAAAGCGAGAACGTAGAGAGTTGAGGTGGATGGCTGAGTGATGGGATCGATCGTTCTGAAGGGGTGCCCCCTAGGCCTTATATATTCGACCGTGGGGCAATACATGTGGATATGATAACAATGTGCACCTAAAAGATAGCGAACTGTTTTAGTCTATCTTCCTATGGTTCTGCCGACCTATCCTCGCCAGGTTCCGTTGCATGGGGCTCCAGCGCGGGAAAGTCGGATCTTTGTTGTGGTCGCTTGCTTCAACGCTGTGGGCCGTCCGGGCTTGCACCAATTCGGCCTTACGTCAACCTGCTTTACTGATTGTCCCTCTCCAGGCCCACGAAGGAATGGCCTTACGATTTATTGGGCCCTTGGGCCTCTTGTGAGGTCTTTTACCCTTCCAGTGGACCCGGGGGATATCTGTCCCCCACAAGCCCCCGATCTTTGGGTTGATTTGAGGCAATCAGCCCAAAGATCCCAGGTCCAGCTTGTAGGTAATTTGGAGAAAAACGATTTCTTACTGTCTCCTTCTGCTTTGATCACTCGTAAATTGGAGCTTTGTTTGATGCTTGTGCCTTAGAGGTCGGCATTTCATATTGTAGGACCCTGAACTTCATTGGGTGCACCGGAGGTGCACCCAATGGGTGTAGCCCCCGAGCTTCGAGTAGATTTTGGAAAATAATCTACTCGAAGGTCTTCATCAGAAATTATTTTTATTTTACTCTTGTATTTTGGTTGAGGGCCAGCCTTGTCTTTAATCTTGTCTCATGCCTTAGAAGTCGGCACTATCTTGGCTTGAAATGGTAATTCATGGGGTGCACCGAAGGTGCACCCAATGGGTGTAGCCCCCGAGCTTTGAGTGGATTTTTGAAAATAATCCTCTCGAAGGTCTTCATTTCGTGTCCTTTTGCTGAGAATAATCCTTTCTTTTTTCTGAATGCTTTAGAGGTCAGCATTATGTCATCAACATTATGCTTCAGAGGTCAGCATGTATTTTGTCTTTTGGAGCCGAGTTCGTGATCTGCCCATATCTTGCTAGGTGGTGCAATTTATTTACTCTGCAACTCATTGGACATTTGATGGACGTTCCCTGGCTAGTCTTCACGTCGCTTCTGTCAGTCAGATTTTGTACTTCACTGGCTATATTTGTCTTTCCTCTGATCCTTACTGGTATCTCATTTTTGTCTTGAGGTATTCATTGCATGCCCTGCGCGGATGTGACAATTTTGAAAAATATACTGATAATTCCTTGGCGTCCCCCCAATGGGTGTGGGCAAGGGACGGCTTGGTACGCTGAGTGTTTTAGCCGGCTGCTTCTGAGTAGTAATGTGATGTGACGGCGAGCGTAATCATATCATCTACGTTGTTGACTGGAGTCTCAATGGGTGTTGCGCTGCGTGAAACGGCATCAGCCGCCTGACGTGTCTTCAGACGGGTTGAAGTGTGTATTGAATGCTTCTCGACTGTTCAGTGACCGTGGTTGGAGGTGAGCGGTTGCCTTCTTCTTCTATAAATAGTGCCTTTGCCTCTCTGGTTTTTTCACATCTCTTGCTGTTCTCCGCTGCTTGCTTTCTTGTCCTTCTCGTGCTTCCACCATGGGCAAGAACAACAAGCGCAAGCGTGAGCCGACTCCTCCATCAGAGGACTTCGGTGATTCGGAGTACTCAGAGGAGGAGTTCTCCTCTAAGTCTGAGGGGTCTCCGGCTCCCATCCCTCTGCATGAGTCGTCTGATGATTCAGACGACTCCCAAGGGCTTGCGGCGGAGGTCTGGACTTACATCCGGGCCGTCGAGCGCTCCGGGCTCGAGGGCTCGGATGAGTCGGAGTACTCCTCGGACGAGGAGGACTCGTCCGAGGGCGGTGGCGGCGATGGCGACGACGACGACGACGACAACGAAGACAAAGGCGGTGTCGGCAATGACGGTGACGGCGGCGATGACGATGACGGCGGCTGCAGGGGCGGCAGCGGCGACAGCAAGGATGGTGACGGTGGCAGCGGCAGAGGCAGCAGCAGGGGCGGCAGCAGCAGAGGCAGCAACAGGGCCAGTGGCTAGATGCCACTGGTCCTTAGATGTTAGTATAGTATAGTTAGAATAATGTAGTAGTATTTAGTAGTGTAGAGTAGTATAGTGTAGCGTAGTAGTAGTAGTAGGGAAGTATCAACTCATAATGAGTTGATTTGTAGGTATTGTTACTTCCCTTTAATGAAGAATGACGTTGCCTTCTCTGTGCCGATTGTTTTGCTTCGTAATCAGTTAATTTCTGCCGTGATATTCATTGCCTATGATGTTCTCTATCCGTTATGTTTGTAGCATAACTTAGAGTTCTTGAATCATTTCTCCGCCCACCTTATTTGTGAAGTTGATTCTCTTGGAATAGTAAGTAAATAACTCGGGCATCATATCGACGCTTTTAGAAGTAGCTGCCGAGTGACTTGAAGACGACGTCGGAGTTTTAGAGATAACTGCCGAGCGACTAAAGACAACATCGGCGTGTTAGAGGTAACTGCCGAGCGACTGGACACGATGTCGGAGTTTTTAGAGGTAACTGCGAGTGACTGAGGACGACGTCGGAGTTTTAGAGGTAACACCGAGTGACTGAGGACGACGTCGGAGTTTTAGAGGTAACGCCGAGTGACTTGAAGACGATGTCGGAGTTTTAGAGGTAACGCCGAGTGACTTGAAGATGACGTCGGAGTTTTAGAGATAACTGCCGAGTTAGAATGGGCTGCGCCGGCCATGTTGAGGGTAATAGCCGAGTGATGATGTGGAAGTAACCGCTGGGTGACAAAGTGGCGCGCTGGTGTTTTGAAAGTAACTGCCGGGTGCTGACTGGGCGCTTTTTTAGAAACAGTATCTAACTCGGGAATATCCCATAAGTACTGCGCTTTTAGCCGCCTCTGCTTTCCGTGCCCTAGTTCTTGCTTTCCTGCCTCCAAATCCTCTCTGCAACTCGTCTTCCACTCTGTTCGCCGGTAGAATTGAGATGGCGCCCAAGAGGAAGGCCTCGAGTTCATCCGTCGCGGTGATTCCCCCAATCGACCCCAACAGTCAGTTGCCTTTCGCAGGTAACCACATGTCTGTTGTCTCTGAGCCTGACCTTCTCCACCTCGTGTCCATCGGGGTCCTTCCCCCGAGGGAGCTGTGTTCTTGGCGGATTTGTCATGGGGTCACTGTCCCGACAGAGGATACCCATGAATCCGTAATTTACGTTCCTTTTCTTCTCCTCGGTCTTCCCATTTCTCCCTTTTTCCGCGGCCTCCTTGATTTCTATCGCCTTAACCTGACCCATCTGATTCCCAACTCCATTCTGCAAATTTCCATTTACATTCATTTGTGCGAAGCTTTTCTTGGCGTGCTGCCACATTTTGGGTTGTGCAAGTACTTGTATCACTGTCGCCCTGGGATGGCCGGGGGGCAGCATCAGCTGGTTGGTGGTGCTAGTTTAGAGATGCGTCGCGGGAGGAAGACTAAATATCTTGAAATCCCTCTCAAAGACAGTATCAAGGGATGGCGCCTGGAGTGGTTTATTGTTGAGAACCATGGAAATTCTCTCCCCCCTAGGTCGGGAAGACAACCGGATGTTCGCACTCCAAGTTGGACCGAATCCCCCACTGATCAGGAGGTAGCTGAGGCAGGTGCCTTGCTAGCTGAAGTTGGGCTGCTGAAGGAGAGGGGTCTGACTGCTGAGGCTGTGGTTGCTGATTTTGTTTTCAAGAATATTCAGCCGTTGAAAGACAGGGCATACCCGGCTTATCTGTACCGAGGCCTAGCTGACTCAACTCGGGTTACCAACAGAAGAATTCCCTCTGTAGACTTGGTGAACCGACTTGAGATGATTCTTAGAGGCAAGGTATCAAATGTTGGTGCCCCAGTGGCATACTCAGCCTGGAACTTGCCTCCTCCCAAGGCCTTCACTCTTTTTGTGTCGAATCCACCTGTCACTGATGGCAGTTTGGGCCTTAGAGTGCGACCCTCTACTGAAGAAGTTAGCGTCTTGGTTGCCTCGCTCGAGGAAATTCCTGATGATGAACGGCAGGTCCATTTTGAGGTGCCTTTGGATCCTAGTGACGCAGAAATAAGTGCTATGCTTGATTTGCTGGCTGAGGACTCTTCTGATGCTGCTCCTGCTGGGACATTGGTGGTGGCGCCTCTCCCAGAAACTGGTACAACCTTGAATATCCAGAAGCCTGCCGGTACTCGCCTGAGACGCCCTTACCGGGCCAATCAACTTGATCCTTCCGCAGATAAGCAGAAAAAGAAAAAGAGACGCCTCCGGCGAGTATCTAGTTTGGATCGGGACGTTGGTACTTCGGTTCCTTCTGCTGAAGAAGTGCCTGTGCCTGAATTTACTAACGCTAACCCCGATGGTTGTGCTCCATCTGTTGCTGATCCCAATGGGGGTGCTCCATCTGCTGTTGACCCCAATGGGTGTGCTCCATCTGTTGCTGATTTCAATGTGGGTGTTGCCTGTGTTGCTAGTGAAGACGACGGGGAGGAAGAGGACGAGGTCCCTCTGACTCGAAAGAACAGTCGGCAGTACGTCGCCAGTGGTGAAAGTAGTGGAGTTCCTTCTCCTGCTTTGTCTGCTCTCATTGGTCTGCAAGAATTGTCTCTGGCGAATTTTGATCATACTCTTGAGGATATGGTTCCAGAGGATCTGTTATCAGAGCCAGCAGATGGTGGTGTGATGGAGGTTTGTGCTGATGTGCTCGATGCTGGGTTGAGGTCATCTCGTGCCTCATCGACCTTAGAACGCGGTCTTGAGGGTCAGGAGACTGACTTGGATCATCTTGGTCCCATGGAAGTAACTGAGGGTCCATCAGCCTTAGAAGCGGCTACTGCAGAGAACTTGGTCCCCAAGGACGGTGTTAACACTTGCCCAGCCCCCGAGGATGTTGCCGGGGATGACTCGGCTCGGGTGGGAAGCGCAAGCCACTGCCCAGCCCCCGAGGGTACTGCCGGAGATGATCCGGCTCAAGTAGGCAGCGCAAACCGTGACCCAGCCCCCGAGGGTGTCCGAGCGGGGTCTCCCTCATGTACTTCCATGGACGTTCATGCGGGATCGCCTCCGCACTCCGGCTGCATGGTGGTAGTCCAAGCTTTGGACCAGGGAGTCGCTTTAGAGTGCAGCATCCCCGCTGACCAAGTTTTGGGCTCTGTTGATGGCACTGAGTTGGTTCCTGCTGGTTCGTTGCAAGCTGCTTTGGGTGGCGACCTTACGCCCGGTCTCAATTGATCTCTCATGATTTGGGAGTCCCTTCGTTCTTTTCCAACCTCCAGGTACTGTGATATATTTTAGCTTGATTTTTACACCGCATGAACTGCTATCATTACACTCATCTGTTTTCCTTATCAGGCTTTGGTGGACGGGATGGCTAGCTAGCTGAGGTTGTAGGGTGCTTCGGTTCCAGAAGGAGCTTTGTCTCTTGCACGTTGGAATCCAGTGTTACTTCAACATCGTGTCTCTGACTTGGAAGCGACCAATGCTGGTTAGTGCTTTTTTGCTTCTCTTTGTCTTCATTATTGAACTGCCTTACATTCTGACCCCTTTTGTTTGATTGTCTCCTACTAGATATGACTCGGCAGATTTCCACTCTTGAAGAAAAACATAATCGAGATCGGGCTGAACTGGTCCAGCGGTGCTCTGATTTTGAAGAAAAATATTCTCAAAGCCAAACTGAACTAGCTCAGGTCTCTGCTGCCCTAGATGACGCCAATGCTCTAAGCTCTTCCCTTCGCACTCAGCTTGATTCTGAAAAGGTGACTTATGGAACTGTGCCTTGCGTTACTGTGTTCCTATTGCTTGCTTGATGTTTGAAGGAGTTCATTTTTGTTTGCAGGAAGAGAAACATATCCTTGCTGCTTCTCGCGACAATCTTGACAGACTGTATCGCGACTCTAGCAACTCGCTGACCATCCTAGAGAGGAGTCATCGCTTCACCATGGAGGAGTTAGACAACCATCGCTGTAAGCTGCAGGAATCCACGGATGAGGTGATCCGGCTCAAGCAATTGATATCGGCGAAGGATGCTACTATCAAAGAACTCCGTGCTTCCAAGAAATCCATCGCCCAGGAGCTAGAAACCGCTCAGTTGGCTGCCAAGGTTGCTGAAGAAACTTCCATTACTCTGAGAGCCCAGCGCGACAGAGCCATGGATAAGGCCATTCGGGCGGGGCGAATCTTGATGAGGAGACCTGGCGTGGTTGTTCCTGAAGACATAAGGGCTGACGTGAATGCCGCTCCTGATTCCTCAAGTCGCCCTTCCTCGTCGGTTGCCCCTGAGAAAGATATCGCGAAATAGAGAAATATCTTGCGTGCTTTGAGCGCGCGGTTAGTATGGTCAGACATTTGTTAGAGGACACCAGTTTAGCACTTGAATGATATTGTTATTCTCCTATTGTACGTGAACTTGCAATACTGTGTGATGGTTTTGAAACTTGTTTACGGGATATAGAAGTCATCCCTATATGAGTAATCGTAAGCGCGTCAAATCGCCTTAAGTTGCTGCTGACTTAAGTCGATCGCTTCTGTTAATAGGGCATAGTGGTCACCCCGAGTTAAGTAAGCGTGAGCATGTTGCACCACCTTAAGTCGTTGCCGACTTAAGCCGATTGCTCCGTCAGTAGGGTATAGTGGTCACCCTGAGTTAAATAAGTGTGAGCATGTTGCACCGCCTTAAGTCGTTGCCGACTTAAATCGATTGCTCCGTCAGTAGGGTATAGTAGTCACCCCGAGTTAAGTAAGCGCGAGCATGTTGCACCGCCTTAAGTCGTTGCCGACTTAAGTCGATTGCTCCGTCAGCAGGGTATAGTGGTCACCCCGAGTTAAGTAAGCGTGAGCATGTTGCACCGCCTTAAGTCGTTGCCGACTTAAGCCGATTGCTCCGTCATTAGGGTATAGTGGTCACCCCGAGTTTAGTAAGCGCGAGCATGTTGCACCGCCTTAAGTCGTTGCCGACTTAAGTCGATTGCTCCGTCAGCAGGGTATAGTGGTCACCCCGAGTTAAGTAAGCGTGAGCATGTTGCACCGCCTTAAGTCGTTGCCGACTTAAGCCAATTGCTCCGTTAGCAGGGTATAGTGGTCACCCCGAGTTAAGTAAGAATGCAAGTCAATCATGAACAAACTGAGTATCTTTGAAGCCTTTTTTATTGATGACATATTTCCCATTTTACAGAGTACATCGTCGTCCCGATAGCTTTTGAAATACAGCTAGGGATAAAACTTCCTGAGGTGTTCTATATTCCAGGAGTTCCCAATTTCTGTGCCGTCCATCTGAGTGAGACGATATGATCCTGGCCGAGTGACTTCTGCTACTATGAAGGGTCCTTCCCATAAGGGCAATAACTTATGCCGTCCCTCCCCCGTTAGAATTCGGCGGAGGACGAGATCTCCTACTGAGAAGGATCGCTATCGCACGGCCTTGTCGTGATAGCGCCTTAGAGTCTGCTGGTACAGTGCTGATTGGATTACTGCATTCAGCCGTTCTTCCTCGAGTATATCGATGTCCTCCATCCTAGTAGCTTCGGCTTCTGTTATGCTTTCGAAGATCAACCTTGGCGCCCTGAACTCGAGATCTGCGGGTAACACTGCCTCCGACCCATAGACCATGAAGAAAGGAGTGTTTCCATGCAGAGCTTGGCTAGGCTGGGTTCTTAGGCTTCAAACGACGTAGGGCAATTCCCTTATCCACTTCCCTGCGAACTTTTCATTCTTATCGAAGACCTTTTTCCTGAGTGCCTCCAATATCATCCCGTTAGCTCGTTCAACCTGCCCGTTGGCTCTTGGGTGTGCTACAGAAGCATACTTGATCTGAATGCTTTTTTGCTCGCAGAAATCGAAGAACTCTAAACTTGTGAAGTTGGATCCTAGGTCAGTTATGATGCTGTTTGGTATCCCGAATCTGAATATTATGTCTTGTACGAATTCCACGGCCTTAGCTGAGGTTAAAGAAGCGATGGGTTTGAACTCTATCCATTTGGTGAATTTATCGATTGCTACCAGTACATGAGTGTATCCTCCTTGAGCTTTCTTGAAAGGTCCAATCATATCGAGTCCCTAGCATGCGAAGGGCCAAGTCACTGGTATGGTCTGCAGTTGCTGTGTTGGTAGATGTTGTTGCTTCGACAAGTACTGGAAAGCTTCGCACCTCTGAACTAACTCGGCTGCGTCATTCTTCGCTGTTGGCCAATAGAATCCTGACCTGAAGACCTTCCCGACTAGTGTCTTGGATGCTGCATGTATTCCACATTGCCTAGCATGGACCTCATCCAGAAGTCACTTCCCGGTAGATGAGAGAATGCACTTCATGAAGACGCCTGATGCACCCCTTCTGTATAATGTCTCCCCAATGAGTGTGTAGTGAGCCGACTGTCTGGCGATACGCTCGGCTGCATTTTTGTCATCTGGTTCCTCTTCATTCTTTATATATCTGATGATTGGCCTTCTCCAGTCATCAGGGTCTGACTCTGGTTGATTCACGATATTACACTCTTCTGCTTGATCCATTGAGATGCTCGGCTGTAGTATTTCTTGCACAAAGACTCCAGGTGGGACCTGAGTTCGGCTAGATCCTAGCTTGGACAATACATCGGCCGCCGTGTTCTGATCTCTTTCTATATGATGAAATTCCAGACCCTCAAATTTATCCTCTAGTTTTCGGACAGCAGTGCAGTACTTTCCCATTGAATCGCTTGAACAATCCCATTCTTTGTTTATCTGGC
The DNA here is from genome assembly GCF_902167145.1 of Zea mays. Taxonomy (NCBI): domain Eukaryota; kingdom Viridiplantae; phylum Streptophyta; class Magnoliopsida; order Poales; family Poaceae; genus Zea; species Zea mays. Next base: position 55,986,611 of record NC_050104.1, on the reverse strand, counting down.
TTATGACTACCAGAGAGTCTCCGTACACCATCAGTCTCTTGATGCCCAATGACATGGCGATGTTCAATCCATGGATCAGAGCTTCATACTCGGCTGCATTGTTAGAGGCTGGAAATAGCAACTGGAGGGCATATTTGAGGTGCTCGCCTCCAGGTGCAATGAAGAGAATTCCCGCGCCCGTTCCCTGCAGCTTCAGCGAGCCATCAAAATACATTCGCCATGCTTCTGCAGTCTCTGGGTTATCTGGTACTTGCTGTTCAGTCCACTCTGATACAAAGTCAACCAATGCTTGAGTTTTGATGGCAGTGCGAGGTCGAAATTCGATGTCATGAGATCCCAGTTCGCAGGCCCACTTGGCTATTCGGCCAATGGCTTCCTTGTTGTGAAGAATATCCTCTATTGGAAAACCAGTGACTACTATGACTTTGTGGTCGTCAAAGTAGTGACGTAGCTTGCGGGCAGTTAGAAGTACTGCATATAATAGCTTCTGAACTTGAGGATACTTTTTCTTCGAGGGACCCAGAACTTCACTGATGAAGTAAACAGGATGTTGCACTAGGTAGGCATGTCCTTCTTCTGCTCGCTCGACTACCAACGTGGTGCTTACCACGTGAGTCGTGCATGAGATATACAGCAGCAGATCTTCAGCTGGTTGAGTTGACATGACTCGCCGTGGCGGCTTCAGTACTGGTGGTGTTGTCAAGAATTTTTTTAGTGCATCTAGAGCTTCCTGTGCTTCTAAGGTCCACTGAAACTTATCCACTTTCTTGAGTAGCTTGTAAAATGGTAAACCTTTTTCTCCCAGCCTGGATATAAATCTGCTTAGAGCTGCCATACATCCAGTAAGTCGCTGAACCTTCTTTTGTGATCGTGGTGCTTCCATTTTCATGATAGCTTCAATCTTATCCGGATTAGCCTCAACTCCCCGGTGGCTGACAATAAATCCGAGTAACTTTCCTGCCGGTACCCCAAAAACACATTTTTCAGGATTAAGCTTCCATCGATACCGCCGTAGACTGTGTAAAACCAGCTGTAAGTCTTCAACGAAGTTTTCCGAATTCTCCGTTTTGATTACCACATCATCTACGTAGGCTTCCACACGCTTGCCCCAGTGATCGGCTAGGCATGTTTGAATGGCTCTCTGATAAGTCGCTCCAGCGTTTTTGAGGCCAAACGGCATGGAGGTGTAACAGAAAACACCAAATGGAGTGATGAACACTTTTTTTCCTCGTCTTCCTTCGCCAAGCTAATCTGATGGTATCCGGAATAGCAATCCAGGAAAGATAGCACAGAACATCCAGCGGTGGAGTCTACCACCTGATCTATCCTTGGGAGCCCGAAGGGATCCTTCGGACAATGTTTGTTGAGATCAGTATAGTCGACGCACATGCGCCAATCCACTTTATTCTTTTTGAGTACAAGAACAGGGTTGGCTAACCACTCGGGGTGTAACACCTCTCTAATAAATCCAGCCGCGACCAGGCGAGCTAGCTCGGCGCGAATGGCTTCTCTCTTGTCGGGCGTGAAACGACGTAGTTTTTGCCGGATCGGCCTTGCCTGGGATAGACCTTTAGTTTGTGCTCGGCCAGTTCTCTTGGGACTCCCGGCATATCCGCAGGTTGCCATGCGAATACGTCTCGGTTATCTTGCAGAAACTGGACAAGCGCGTCTTCCTATTTGTCGTCCAGGCTGGAGCTGATGATGGCAGTCTTGCGTTCATCAGCGAACCCCAGGTTGATCCTTTTAGTTTCTTCAGTCGGCCGCATAGAGGTCGCGGCTTGAGCTTCGTTCGCCGGTGCTGTAAAGTCTTCCTCAGGCTTAGAGTTCGCCTGCGCCGAAGAAGTCACTGGCGGTTTGGTGGTGAGGGTCGCTTGGATGGCCACTCGGAAACACTCTGCAGCGCCTTGGAAGTCAGCGCGCACAGTTATGATTCCTTGTGGTCCTGGCATCTTCAGTATCATGTACGTGTAATGCGGAATGGCCATGAATTTTGCCAATCCCGGCCTCCCGATGATGGCGTTGTACCCGCAGTCGAAGTTCGCTACTTCGAACCTCAGGAACTCGGTTCTGTAGTTATCCGTTTTTCCGAAGGTGACGGGCATGTAGATGTGGCCCAGCGGGTATTCTCCCTCAGTCGGCACGATACCGAAGAATGGAGTGTCGGACTCGTGGAGCTCTTTGAGGTGAACTCCCAAGCCTTGGAGTGTCCGGGGGAAGGTGACGTTGATGCTGCTCCCCCCGTCCACTAACACCTTCTTCACCCTGCTCTCTCGGATCACTGGATCGACGAGGAGCGGGTATTTGCCTGGGTGGTCGAAGTTGAGCCATTGATCCGCCCGAGTGAAAGTGATCGGGTGCTCCGACCACCGGTATGGGGCGGGAGGACCGGTGGTCGCCACCAATATCCGGCGATCGTTGAGCTTTTGTTGTCTTCTATTCTCCTGCGATCCGTGTCCGCCGAAGATGACGTTGACCTCCCTGTCAACGCGCGGGAAAGCTCCTCCTCCTCCCTCCTTCTATTGCTGGGGTTGTCGTGGTTCTTCTGGCCCTCCCCGCGACGGAGGAGGAGGTAGAGGTTGGAAGGGTCGACCATGCCCGATGGAGTGCTTGAAGTCCCAGCAGTTTCGAAGAGTGTGGCGCATGTCCTTGTGGTACGGGCACTGGGCGTCGAGGATGTCATCCAGCGTGCGCTCGCCTCCGCGAGGTCCTCCCCAGGTGCGAGAGGCTGGTGGTCCGGCGGCGTGTACTTCTTCGCGAGGTCTCTTCTCCCAGCGTTTGTCGGGTTGCTGGTTCGCGTCGCGTCGTGGTGCTGCTGGTGCGGACTTCGCTCCTCCGATGAGGTCCTGGGCTCGCTCGTCGGTGGTGATGTAGAGGTCAGCTTCCCGGAACAGCTCCTCGGAGGTAGTCGGCGCCTTCTACAATATGGCTCGGACGAAGGCCGAGTCATTGGATCCTCTGTAGAAGTCCTCGATCATGGCCGCCTCCGTGACCTCAGGGATACGATTTCTCATGGTTTGGAACCTTTTGAGGTATGACCGGAGAGTTTCGTCCCCCGGCGCTTGATGGATTTGAGGTCCCACGGTTGCGCCGGTTTGTCGGAGAGGGACTGAAAATTGGTGGTGAAGCGTCGACTGAAGTCGCCCCAGTCGTCGATGCAGTGTCGGGGTAGATGTCGCAGCCATTGCAGCGCGTCTTGCCCGAGGACAATGGGTAAGTATGCGGTCATCATGTCCTCGGACGCCCTGGCGGCCCGAGCAGCAGTGGTGTAGACGGCTAACCAGCCCCCTGGATCCTGCTTAGGTTCATATTTGTCGACATTGGATACCTTGAAGTTAGGGGGCCATTGAATGTCCCTAAGGCGTGGAGTAAGAGCAGATACTCCACACGTATCCTCCTGTCGTCGGGGATGATGTCTGTCCCGGGGAGGGGAGTAGTTGTTGTGGTTCCTCAACCGTCCCCGGGTAGTGCCGCCAGTTGAGGCCGTTGCCAACTCAGTTCTGGTGGCCTGGCTCCGAGCTAGGATGCCATGATCCCTGTCGTATTCCTCCCGGCGGCGGATCTCGTTCTCATGTCGTCGTTCACGCGAAGCATTGATGGAGCTTCGTGCGTCCCGACGACTGTTGATAGCGTGTCGCAGATCGTTCGGCGGGTGAGCAAGCGGTAGAAGATGGTTGGCCGCCTGGGTGAACAGTCGTCGATAGCCCTCGACGTCAGGAGTCCGAGGGAGTCCATCAGCTATCCGAGACCTCGTCCATCGTTCCCTGAAGACGCGTTCCTCCGGAGTTTCTCCTATCTCCGAGACCTCGTCCCGCGAAATAGGTTGCTCCGGATTCCGTTCTCCGGCCTCGTGGTGTCGCCGAATATTTCGGCGTCGGTTTCTCCGTCGACGGGATTCTCGCTGAGGTGGTTCTTCTCCAGGCGCGGTCGGCTCGTCGTCGGAGACGGGAGGCGACTCCACTCTCCCGATGAAGAGGACGTCGGGGTAGAATGGTACGGCGGTCGTGACGATCTATTCTCCGTTCTCCTTTGAGGGCGGAGGAACGGAAAGAACAACTTGTTTCCTCCTGGCCTCCTTCTTCCTTGCAATCTGTGTCCATTCTTTCGTCGGGGAAGTAGATAGTGGAGTTCTCCGAGTCAGCGGGCTCTCGGCCCGTGACTTTCCGAAGGCGATCTTTTTTCGGAGAGCTGGAGGTTGCGCTTCTCCGGTACTTTCAGAGTTTGTTGGAGGAAACTTCTTTTTCGGTGGATCTGCAATGCGGTGTAGAATTCCATCTTCATCTGCTATGGATGAGATTGTTCCAAAGCAGAATACGGATCCGGGACGGAGGGTGATCTTGCTGTGGAAGGTGATGGCCATTGAGCTAGCTTGGATCGTCGACACACCCCCTACCTGGCGCGCCAGCTGTCGGTGTTTTGGGTCCGACCGCACACTCGGGGTTGCCCCTCTAGGTGTTTTAGGAGTAGGACGGTGTCGCCGACTGTAGCAAAATGGTTCGTGCCAGATGCACGAGGGACAATGGACAATGTTTACAGGTTTGGGCCGCTTAGAGATGCGTAACACCCTACGTCCTGGTGAGTATGCTTTGTGTAATGGGTTACAAGCTAGCTCTCTAAAGCGAGAACGTAGAGAGTTGAGGTGGATGGTGTGACACCCCAGGTGTCAGTTTCGTGTTATGTCGGGAGATTTGTCCCTAACGCGAATGCTCAGTGAAAATTTCTATTTCTCGATCGTGCCTATCTCTGTCTATCAGGCTTTCTCATGGAAGTTCACCGAATTCGGAGTTAATCGATCACGAGAAACAACCAGTTTTGGAGCCTGTTAAAACTTTTTATTTCTCGGCTCGAATGCCAACTCGTTAATCATTCTCGATTTATAAAATCTTGTCTAAAGATCATTTAATCAAAACACTCGACTATTGTTAGTGGAGCTGTGCCCGAGTCTAAATCCTGAACCTTCGATCTATGTCCAAAAATTAATCCGACTCCGTACTCTCACACGGAATACTCAGTACGTCGTCCTCTAATTATTTCTTACTCGACTCGGCCAAATATCTCATGTCCGAACCGAATTCAAAACTCCGTATCGATAGCAATTTTAAATTGTCACGATTCGGTTTCTCCGACTAAAAATCCGAAGCCAATCGGAAGTCTGAGAGAATCATTTATTTCTAAAATAGTGCGCGAGAATTTATTTCCGAGCGAATTCAAATCAAACTCTCGGCCGAATTAATCGCTCAATCGTCCGTTCGCCGAAACTCTAATTCGCTCTGTTCTCTGTGGAAACGAATTCCACGGGAGCATTTTTATTTTGAAAAATAATTTTAGCGCAACCCGTTTGCGTGTTTGGGCCAGCCCAAAACAGCCCAATTAGGCCCACTAAAGAACCCTAACCCTAGCCATTGTCTATAAATAGAAGTGCCCCTCTCTTGCCCTTGGCAATTTTTCACTCCCACCCCCCATTTTTCCCTAGCCGCCACCTTCTTCTTCCCTGTCCCTTCTTCCTCACGGCAGCGCGCAGGGGACTTCCTCCCTTCCATGGCCGCCCAGCTGCCGAGCTCCCCTCTTCCTCCCTGTGTTCAGTTTCTCCAACTTGGCGCCCCTGCTATCTCCCCCAATGGAGCATGGCGCAGGGAGCAGCCATCCCTGGCTCAACAGCAGCTCGACGCCCTCACTTCTCCCCTGCTATCTCCACTTCTTTGTCCATGGCGCAGCTCAGCGAGGAGCAGCAGTTCTCCTTCATGGGCGCGAGCCCCTTCTTCCACCTCTGACCGACGCCCCTGTTTCCCCTGCGACTCCCATGGCCGAGCTCCATCCCAGCATGGACGTCGCCCCTTGCTGTTCCTTGCGCCCTCCTCTGCGCAGCGCCCCTGTTCCCCTGCTCTTTTTTTTTCCTAGCCTCCATGGACGCCAACAGCCGATCCCATGGCGTGCTGCCCCCAGCCCAGCGTCCTGCTCCCCCATGGGCGCTCCCTGTTTTCTTCCACGCACAGCAGCAGGACGCTCAACTCAGCTCCCTCCCTTCCCTGCTCGCCCCAGCCATAAATCATCGCGCAGAGCGCCGTCGGCCTGTTGAGCGCGCTCTCCACTGCCCTGGCGTTTCCCCCTGCTAGCTCCTCCCATGGACGCCCAGAAATTCCAGCAGCGAGTCCCCTTCCTCGCTGTTTGTCGTGGTGCCCGCCGGCTGTTCGTCAAAATGCGCAGCAAGCCGCGCGCTGTCGGCTCGCTGTTCCGTGAAGCACAGTGGACAGCACGCCGTCGACACTCGCCGGTTGTATGCTGTTTTTGGCGCAGCCCCGCTCGCGACATCGTCGACCCCCGGTGAGACATCCCGCTGCCCCTGCTGCTATCCTATATATATATATTGTTTTGTTTGCTCGGTAGAATGTTGAACTGTTGTGTGTGTCTAATCACAGCTAGCCGTCAATGCCAACCGTCGTGCACGCGTGTTCGATACAAGGCCGGTCGGGTGAACCACATGCATGCCCAACTCCGATCCGATCTCGTTCAGGTTGATTGATTTATAATAATACATATGCTTTGGTTGATGTCGGGCAGTGCATGTATATATGTGGATGTGTGTAATATGTTTCGGCTATACGCGTTGGTAGGATCGCATTTGCGGGTAGAGAACAAGAGGTTGTTTGATGTGTGCGATTTGTAGTTAGTCCAATTAGGTTTTGGTCGATGATGTGCATGTGTGATTATGTGATTGAAAATACATTTATGTGAATGAAAGCGCGTAGAGAAGAAAATGAAGTAGAAAAGAACTCGGATGTTTTTACATTTCGATAGGAAGATGTGCGATGTGTTGTTTGATGCGAAGGATAGGTTTTACTAGTTTAAACGGTTAGTCGGCAGACTCGATCAGCAAAGCTAAAAATTTATTTTTGCGATTAAGATGAGGTGACGACATGCCGTAGTAGTCGTCGCCTTCTCTATATTTTCGAGTTGGATAAATACCATAGGCAAATAATTGTTGATACCCAAAGAGTGTTAGAAACAAATAGTCGTGCTCTACCTATTGCGTCAAAGGAATTATGGTATGTTGATTAATTGGGAGTTAAGTGACCTAATATAGAAAAGTAGTTAAGAAAACTAATCGAATTAATTTTAGCTATACTTTAAGTTAAGATGTCTAAAATGGTGAAACTAGTTTTGTTGGTCTCATAGTGTTATGATTGAGAAAAATATGAACTTGTGTATGAATTACTATTTTTTTATGCTGTGGTAGCCAACGCTTGTTAAATAGAGGAATTCAATTGCGTTAAGTAATTGTTATATGTAGGTGTTTCCGGTACTTCAAGTGGTTGCAAGTTAATTAGTAGACTCTCTATATGACGCTAGATGTCTAGGTAGAATTCTGAAATTTGTGGTGCCCAAATTGTCGAGTTAGAGGTTTAATTCGATCGATGCCGATTAAGTGGCTAAAAATAACTAGTAAAGAAGTTGTAGATGTAAAACTAGAAACTAGTATGCATATGTCCTCGTATGATGTTGTGGTCCAAATGCGTATGTTTATGGTCGTGGATGAAAAGTAGTAGTGCTCAGGTGATGTCTAAGTTAAAATGCAAACTATTGGTGAAAAGCGCTTCGATATTGATTGTTATAGAGAATGCATTGTTAATTGAGTATGGTACTTTTAGTGCGCGAAATAACTTGTATAAAAATTAGTAAGTCTACATGTTAGTTCTCACTTAGTTATTTTAACTCTAACAATTGTCAAAGTGTTAGAATAATTCAAGTCTCTAGAATATGGCAATTCTTGAATTGTTTAGGAGCTGAAATTTATTAATTTCTGTTTTGGGCTGCACGTATTGTTTTCGTTGTGCTGTTTGTTTGATAAACCAAATCATGTTTCTTGTAGAAAAGTCATATAGAAGAGTTGTAGATAACATGATTATCTTGCTTGTACTAAAATTTGACAGCCATAAACTTGATCGTTTAGGAGTTGTGCTTTTCACAAGCCCAGCACCTAAATCTGTCGAATTTCTGAACAGATTTCAGAAATTGCAATGGTTGCTTAAGTTAATGTTGAAATAAGTTATTGGTGGTCACAAGAAAGTTGTAGATAACTCTATTATCTTGCTGGTGTTAAAATTTGACAACCATAGGTCTGACGGTTTAGGAGTTAGGATTTTTACAAATTCAGTAACTGAATCTGTCCAAATTCTGTACAGATTTCAGAAACTGCATTGTTTGCCTAATTTAATGTTACAATCTGTTCATGGTCATTATAAGAAAGTTGTAGACGCTTTTCTGATCTTGCTTGTGTTAAAATTTCATAAACACAGGCCTGATAGTTTAAGGGTTATGAATTTTACAACTTGGTTGCTGTGTTCTGTCCACCGTCAGAACAGGTTTTGAAAACTGTATTGTTTGATTTAGTTAAACCTGGAATCACTTCTTGGTGATTATAAAAGTTATGTAGTACTTTTCCCAAGCTTTCCAAAAAGTCTTAGATCACTATTTTTGGTGGTCTGAAGATTAAGTTATGGATGTTTAAAGTCTGAAGACTGAATCTGTCCAGTTCTGGACAGCACAGCCTTCATAGTGTATTTTACCCTTGATACATATTAAACTAGCCAATGATGTTTATAAATAATTTGTAGAACATTTAATTATCTTTCCAAAAAGTCTGAAATCACTTTGTTTGGATGTCTGAATCTTCAGTTAGGAATTTTTAAATTCACAAGTCTGAATCTGTCCAAATCTGGACAGATCTGTTGTGTTAGCACTTTTAACCTTGCTAAGTGTTGAATCTTGTTGAGGTGAAAATACCAAAGTTGTAGAGCACTTTCTAAACTTTCCAGAAAGTCCTAGTTTAATATTTTTGAACTAATAATTGAAAAGTTATGATCAAAACAAGTAACGACTGTATTGCTGTCCAAAAATCTGCAAGTGAGCAAATGAATGTTTAATTCACCCTATTTGCTAAAAGTGTTTGGTTGACACTTAAGTAATGTAGACTTGCCATGACTAAGCTTAATAATGCACATGTGTCATGTTTTGTATGTTTCTTGCTCTAGTTGATTATGATATATGAGTTCCGTAGTTAGTGATGCCTATGTCGTATTCCAGCTTACGTTGTCTTGGTTGGACTTGTGTGGTCGGTGATGCTTTTGCGCGATTAATAGGTGAACTAATAAAAAGCCGTATCCAAATAAATAAAATGTGCGTGTACTTGTCATATCGTATTTGTGTTGCGTAAATAAATAAAATGATGAAGACATCCACACTACTGATGCATCTATACCAATACAAGTACCAATTTCTGGTCCCATTACTCGCGCTCGTGCTCGTCAACTCAACCATCAGGTGATTACACTCTTGAGTTCATGTCCATCATATTTAGACCATGGAGACCCGTGCACTCTTGTTTTGCTTAGGAATCAGGGAGAAGACCGAAAGGGAAAAGGATTTGAACATGCTGGATTCGGACTGCAGAAGAACACCAACTTGTGACGGTCACCACGGTCAGATGCGGGCTCGGATTGGAATGTTCAAGCACAACATGGAAAGCTTATCAAGTCTACTTTCATATGGATCCGGAATTATAGTCATATCTGTTCTGAGGCCGCCGTAATCATTGTTTTCTTACCGAGACATTTCCTGCCTTTTCTGCCCATGGTGCTGCGTCACCCTATTTTGGCCCAATGGGTCGTGTATCAAGTTAGGTCCATTAGGGACGCATCCTAGGGTTGCAGCACGACCCCAATACCCTTGTGGTCGTCCTCCCATGTTTATAAACCCCCTAGCCGCCACCAAGAACAGCGGGTTTTGTTTAGATCAAGTTTAGCTCTCGCTACTTGCTTGCAAGCGCGCGTGCTAGTTCAGCCGCCCGTCTTCTTGTCTTCGGAACCCCACCATATTGGAGTTTGATTTTTAAACCTACATTTAGATCTGGTAATTCAGTACTTGTTCTACTTGTTCTTGCTAGTTCTTCGATTGCTTGCAGAACGAGTGCCCTAGTGGCCAGGGTGTCACGCTCCACAAGATCGTGACAGCCATAGGAGGTGGTGTATCGGTTGCTAAGGCGCAGCGTCTTTGGAAGGCTGTAGTCGGGCCGTGAACGTCGTCTCCTCCCCCAATCGAGTTATTCCACACCCTCTCATCGAAAGATCGGGCAATCACCCAACGGGTGCACATCAGTTGGTAATCAGAGCAAGGTTTATCGGTGAGAGATTTACTTTTCTTTGCTGTTTTCTTATCTCCTATAGTCCAGAAAAAGCCAAAAAATAGTAGATTAGTTTTACCGCAATCCTATAAACTATTGAGCATTTACTAGTACTACTTAGTTAGGGCTTGTTGAGTTTTTGGTTGCATCGGTTGTGTCGAGTTGCTGGTCTTAGTTTATTCCTTTAGAGTTTTGAGTTCTACCACGTTTTGGTCACCACGAGATCCACCATCACCAAAAACATCTCTGGTTCGTTTTTGCCACCACGGATACATATCATATCCGATTTGGAAGTTTAAATACAATCTGGAAAGCTTATCTTATCTTCTTTCCAACGGATCTGACCTTATCTCAAAATTCGTTCTGAGCGCTCCGCAATCATCGTAGAGATTTCTGGACTTTCTATATTAACAAGATTTGTTAAGTCTGATTTAAAGGGGCTGTTAGCAATATCTTTGTTGTTTGGGTTGTCATAGTGAAAAAAAAGGGTTTAGGCCCCTGCAAAAAAAAACAGAAGAAGAAGAAAAAAAAAAGAATAGAAAAGAAAAAAAAGGAAAAGAAGAAGAAGGGGGCTGAATCTCTAAATCTGTTGTTTCTCTTTGTGCTGTGCTAGTTGTTCTTTTTCAGTGACTACCTTTGTGCCTAGGCTCACGTCTCTAGCCTGGTTTAGCCTAGGACCAGCACAGTACCACCGTTGAACGATTATTCAGCTTGCTTTTGTAACTAACGTGGTACTAGTGTATTCCTTGCTTCAGCCCACCTACAACTCTACATATTTCGACTACAGTTTGACAGGTCGTGTTGCTGCGGCACCGATACACTTATTCCACGGTTGCAGACTTGTTGGTTGCTGACCCCTCCTGTTGTGCAAGGTAAGAATTGGTAAGAGCTTGTGTGGCAGGTTGAGAGTGAGCGCCTTGCAGTAGCTACATCCTAATAGTTGTAGAGTTTTTATTCCTTCACATTTTTTTCTTGTTGCCTCTGTTCGTCTAACCATGGCAGGATTGGAGGTTGATGATGCTTCTCGTAATATGCCACACTCTCCTCGCACCAAGGGTATCATACAACACTTTGTAAGGCTGGTGAAAACGCACACGGAAGGTCTTGATAATGACATGCAGGTGACGAATGAAAAGATGGGGCAATTGGAGGCCACACAGATCGACACAAACACCAAACTTGCAAATGTGGAAATGACAGTTGCTCATATTGACAAGAGCCTTGTCGCACTCTTGAGGCGATTTGATGAGATGCATGCTAATACCAATGGTGGGCGTGATGAGGGCGCCGAAGGTAACTGGGATGACTATGTTGCTGATACTGAACAAGATGACCAAGAAGCACCTAATCGCCGGCGACTACGTACTAACCGTAGAGGTATGGGTGGTTTTCACCGACGTGAGGTACATGGTAATGATGATGCTTTTAGTAAGGTTAAATTTAAAATACCTCCTTTTGATGGTAAATATGACCCTGATGCTTACATTACTTGGGAGATTGCGGTTGATCAAAAGTTTGCATGCCATGAATTTCCTGAGAATGTGCGGGTTAGAGCTGCTACTAGTGAGTTTACTGAATTTGCTTCTGTTTGGTGGATAGAACATGGTAAGAAGAATCCTAATAACATGCCACAAACTTGGGATGCGTTGAAACGGGTCATGCGGGCTAGATTTGTTCCTTCTTATTATGCACGTGATATGTTAAACAAGTTGCAACAATTGAGACAGGGTACTAAAAGTGTAGAAGAATATTATCAGGAATTACAAATGGGTATGATGCGTTGTAACATAGAGGAGGGTGAGGAATCTGCTATGGCTAGATTTTTGGGCGGGTTAAATAGGGAAATTCAGGACATCCTTGCTTATAAAGATTATGCTAATGTAACCCGATTGTTTCATCTTGCTTGCAAAGCTGAAAGGGAAGTGCAGGGACGACGTGCTAGTGCAAGGTCTAATGTTTCTGCAGGAAAATCTACACCATGGCAACAGCGCACGACTACATCCATGACCGGCCGTACACTAGCACCAACTCCCTCGCCAAGTCGACCAGCACCCCCGCCTTCCTCCAGCGACAAACCACGTGCATCTTCCACAAATTCAGCAACCAAATCTGCCCAGAAACCCGCAGGTAGTGCCTCTTCAGTAGCTTCCACAGGTAGAACAAGAGATGTTCTGTGTTATCGATGCAAGGGCTATGGACACGTGCAGCGTGATTGTCCTAATCAGCGTGTTTTGGTGGTAAAAGACGATGGTGGGTATTCCTCTGCTAGTGATTTGGATGAAGCTACACTTGCTTTGCTTGCGGCTGATGATGTAGGCACTAAGGAACCACCCGAAGAACAGATTGGTGCAGATGATGCAGAGCATTATGAGAGCCTCATTGTACAGCGTGTGCTTAGTGCACAAATGGAGAAGGCAGAGCAGAATCAGCGACATACGTTGTTTCAAACAAAGTGTGTCATTAAGGAGCGTTCATGTCGTTTGATCATTGATGGAGGTAGCTGCAACAACTTGGCTAGCAGCGACATGGTGGAGAAGCTTGCACTTACGACCAAACCGCACCCGCATCCATATCACATTCAATGGCTCAACAATAGTGGTAAGGTCAAGGTAACCAAGCTGGTACGAATTAATTTTGCTATTGGTTCATATCGTGATGTTGTTGACTGTGATGTTGTGCCTATGGATGCTTGTAATATTCTGCTAGGTAGACCATGGCAATTTGATTCAGATTGTATGCATCATGGTAGATCAAATCAATATTCTCTCATACACCATGATAAGAAAATTATTTTGCTTCCCATGTCCCCTGAGGCTATTGTGCGTGATGATGTTGCTAAAGCTACCAAAGCTAAAACTGAGAACAACAAGAATATTAAAGTTGTTGGTAATAACAAAGATGGGATAAAATTGAAAGGACATTGCTTGCTTGCAACAAAAACTGATGTTAATGAATTATTTGCTTCCACTACTGTTGCCTACGCCTTGGTATGCAAGGATGCTTTGATTTCAATTCAAGATATGCAGCATTCTTTGCCTCCTGTTATTACTAACATTTTGCAGGAGTATTCTGATGTATTTCCAAGTGAGATACCAGAGGGGCTGCCACCTATACGAGGGATTGAGCACCAAATTGATCTTATTCCTGGTGCATCTTTGCCGAATCGTGCGCCATATAGGACAAATCCAGAGGAAACAAAAGAAATTCAGCGACAAGTGCAAGAACTACTCGAGAAAGGTTACGTGCGTGAGTCTCTTAGTCCGTGTGCTGTTCCGGTTATTTTAGTGCCTAAAAAAGATGGAACATGGCGTATGTGTGTTGATTGTAGGGCTATTAATAATATCACGATACGTTATCGACACCCTATTCCACGTTTAGATGATATGCTTGATGAATTGAGTGGTGCCATTGTCTTTTCTAAAGTTGATTTGCGTAGTGGGTACCACCAGATTCGTATGAAATTGGGAGATGAATGGAAAACTGCTTTCAAAACTAAGTTCGGATTGTATGAGTGGTTAGTCATGCCTTTTGGGTTAACTAATGCACCTAGCACTTTCATGAGATTAATGAACGAGGTTTTGCGTGCCTTCATTGGAAAATTTGTGGTAGTATACTTTGATGACATATTGATCTACAGCAAATCTATGGATGAACATGTTGATCACATGCGTGCTGTTTTTAATGCTTTACGAGATGCACGTTTATTTGGTAACCTTGAGAAGTGCACATTTTGCACCGATCGAGTTTCGTTTCTTGGTTATGTTGTGACTCCACAGGGAATTGAGGTTGATCAAGCCAAGGTAGAAGCGATACATGGATGGCCTATGCCAAAGACTATCACACAGGTGCGGAGTTTCCTAGGACTTGCTGGTTTCTATCGCCGTTTTGTGAAGGACTTTAGCACCATTGCTGCACCTTTGAATGAGCTTACGAAGAAGGGAGTGCATTTTAGTTGGGGCAAAGTACAAGAGCACGCTTTCAACGTGCTGAAAGATAAGTTGACACATGCACCTCTCCTCCAACTTCCTGATTTTAATAAGACTTTTGAGCTTGAATGTGATGCTAGTGGAATTGGATTGGGTGGTGTTTTGTTACAAGAAGGCAAACCTGTTGCATATTTTAGTGAAAAATTGAGTGGGTCTGTTCTAAATTATTCTACTTATGATAAGGAATTATATGCTCTTGTGCGAACATTAGAAACATGGCAGCATTATTTGTGGCCCAAAGAGTTTGTTATTCATTCTGATCATGAATCTTTGAAACATATTCGTAGTCAAGGAAAACTGAACCGTAGACATGCTAAGTGGGTTGAATTTATCGAATCGTTTCCTTATGTTATTAAGCACAAGAAAGGAAAAGAGAATATCATTGCTGACGCTTTGTCTAGGAGATATACTTTGCTGAATCAACTTGACTACAAAATCTTTGGATTAGAGACGATTAAAGACCAATATGTTCATGATGCTGATTTTAAAGATGTGTTGCTGCATTGTAAAGATGGGAAAGGATGGAACAAATATATCGTTAGTGATGGGTTTGTGTTTAGAGCTAACAAGCTATGCATTCCAGCTAGCTCCGTTCGTTTGTTGTTGTTACAGGAAGCACATGGAGGTGGCTTAATGGGACATTTTGGAGCAAAGAAAACGGAGGACATACTTGCTGGTCATTTCTTTTGGCCCAAGATGAGAAGAGATGTGGTGAGATTGGTTGCTCGTTGCACGACATGCCAAAAGGCGAAGTCACGGTTAAATCCACACGGTTTGTATTTGCCTCTACCCGTTCCTAGTGCTCCTTGGGAAGATATTTCTATGGATTTTGTGCTGGGATTGCCTAGGACTAGGAAGGGACGTGATAGTGTGTTTGTGGTTGTTGATAGATTTTCTAAGATGGCACATTTCATACCATGTCATAAAACTGACGATGCTACTCATATTGCTGATTTGTTCTTTCGTGAAATTGTTCGCTTGCATGGTGTGCCCAACACAATCGTTTCTGATCGTGATGCTAAATTTCTTAGTCATTTTTGGAGGACTTTGTGGGCAAAATTGGGGACTAAGCTTTTATTTTCTACTACATGTCATCCTCAAACTGATGGTCAAACTGAAGTTGTGAATAGAACTTTGTCTACTATGTTAAGGGCAGTTCTAAAGAAGAATATTAAGATGTGGGAGGACTGTTTGCCTCATATTGAATTTGCTTATAATCGATCATTGCATTCTACTACAAAGATGTGCCCATTTCAGATTGTATATGGTTTGTTACCTCGTGCTCCTATTGATTTAATGCCTTTGCCATCTTCTGAAAAACTAAATTTTGATGCTACTAGGCGTGCTGAATTGATGTTAAAACTGCACGAAACTACTAAAGAAAACATAGAGCGTATGAATGCTAGATATAAGTTTGCTAGTGATAAAGGTAGAAAGGAAATAAATTTTGAACCTGGAGATTTAGTTTGGTTGCATTTGAGAAAGGAAAGGTTTCCTGAATTACGAAAATCTAAATTGTTGCCTCGAGCCGATGGACCGTTTAAAGTGCTAGAGAAAATTAACGACAATGCATATAGGCTAGATCTGCCTGCAGACTTTGGGGTTAGCCCCACATTTAACATTGCAGATTTAAAGCCCTACTTGGGAGAGGAAGTTGAGCTTGAGTCGAGGACGACTCAAATGCAAGAAGGGGAGAATGATGAAGACATCCACACTACTGATGCATCTATACCAATACAAGTACCAATTTCTGGTCCCATTACTCGCGCTCGTGCTCGTCAACTCAACCATCAGGTGATTACACTCTTGAGTTCATGTCCATCATATTTAGACCATGGAGACCCGTGCACTCTTGTTTTGCTTAGGAATCAGGGAGAAGACCGAAAGGGAAAAGGATTTGAACATGCTGGATTCGGACTGCAGAAGAACACCAACTTGTGACGGTCACCACGGTCAGATGCGGGCTCGGATTGGAATGTTCAAGCACAACATGGAAAGCTTATCAAGTCTACTTTCATATGGATCCGGAATTATAGTCATATCTGTTCTGAGGCCGCCGTAATCATTGTTTTCTTACCGAGACATTTCCTGCCTTTTCTGCCCATGGTGCTGCGTCACCCTATTTTGGCCCAATGGGTCGTGTATCAAGTTAGGTCCATTAGGGACGCATCCTAGGGTTGCAGCACGACCCCAATACCCTTGTGGTCGTCCTCCCATGTTTATAAACCCCCTAGCCGCCACCAAGAACAGCGGGTTTTGTTTAGATCAAGTTTAGCTCTCGCTACTTGCTTGCAAGCGCGCGTGCTAGTTCAGCCGCCCGTCTTCTTGTCTTCGGAACCCCACCATATTGGAGTTTGATTTTTAAACCTACATTTAGATCTGGTAATTCAGTACTTGTTCTACTTGTTCTTGCTAGTTCTTCGATTGCTTGCAGAACGAGTGCCCTAGTGGCCAGGGTGTCACGCTCCACAAGATCGTGACAGCCATAGGAGGTGGTGTATCGGTTGCTAAGGCGCAGCGTCTTTGGAAGGCTGTAGTCGGGCCGTGAACGTCGTCTCCTCCCCCAATCGAGTTATTCCACACCCTCTCATCGAAAGATCGGGCAATCACCCAACGGGTGCACATCATAAAATGTGGTCGTCTTGTTAATGGTGTTAATGATGAACGCCGATAACGTAGGAATAGCTAGCGCTTGCGTATAGTCGTGGCGGTGTCTTACAATTAAATGTTAGTTTGCTACCATGTATTTATATAGCTTGTGATATTTTTCATTGTATTCATACATATGCATCCTGCATCTCATTTAGGACCGAGAGGTGACGACCGTGCAAGTGATGTGGTGCCAACCACAAGATGCAGTTGGTGGACGTACTGAAGGATGGTGGACTTAACCAGTGGATGCTCGCCAAGCGAGTACCTCCCCCCAGCAAACACTATCTAAGTGTTAAAAATTAAAGGCAAGCCCCGGTTTTATGCATAACCGTTTATATATGCTATTTTACTACACTTAATGTTTGTAGGTTTGTACTGTGCACTTAAGTGTAGGAGTTGACTGAAACCCTAGTTGCATGAACTCAGGATTCCTTTTTGAGATGGATACTAGTATGCTAGGTCGAGTAGCTGCTTTATTAATTAGGGATCTCGGTAGAAGTCGAGTGATTTTTCTAGCACTCGCGCGAGGTCAGGAAATTGATTGTATCCACTTCTTATCACAATGATGCTGGTTTGTGGACAACAATCCATGGGGATTGGTTGTCCACGGGATAAAAATTGGAATAAGGATTAAGGTGTGGTACCGTGAGTCAAGCGTTTGAACGTACTAAACACATACCGAGAAATATGGTAAATCGGTAAGCCTAGTACCTGAGTGAACCTGCCCGCAGACATATCCCCTCACGCGACCTGAGACGAGGTCTCCCATTCCGGTTATGGTGGGTACAAGTGTGGTCACTGCACGACGGCCAGTCGGGGTCAGTGGGGCATTGTACGCCAAGGCGGTGAGCTCTGATCTGTTGCCAGGGAATCGATGGGGACGGTTGATGTGTGTGGGGACGGAGTGCTCCTACATGTCGTGTGTTTAGGTTTACCTTGCAAGGATAAAAACTCGATTTGAATCGTCTGCTTCTCGCAACTAATGAGACTGCTTGATCCATGCTGCTACATTGAGTAACAAGTGGAGATGTGTTGACTTGGCAAAACATGTTGATTGTTAAAATGTTTGATACCATGTATGAGTAGCTAGGTACTCATCTAGTTTAAAAAGGATCATACTAAAACTGGAAAAGCTAAAACTTGATTTTAGACTCAGCTAGTGCTTTTGGCAAACCAAACCCCTCAGCCAAACAGCTGCATGTCTAGAGGTAGAGGAGTAGACTCCTCACACCGGGTAAGTCTAGCTGAGTATTAGTATACTCAGCCTTGCTTGTGGCACAATTTTTGCAGGTACTCCTTAGGATGATTGGTTGCTGGTGTGACTTGGCCTCCATCCCTGCCACCGGGATAGATGGTCGAGTGGGTTATTGCTTCCGCAGGAGAGGACCAAGAGGAGTAGCGTGGCCAGGCTTCGCCATGTTACTCGGTTTTCTCCGTTAGTTATTTCCGCTGCATTAAAATTTATGGTTATTATTTCTGAAACTCCGATAATGTAATCACTATTGATACTTATTAAATTTGTGGTATTATATTTTATTATATTTCTCTTTGCCTCACCTTCGAGTGAGCTAGTGGTATTCGATCCTGGTTAAGTGGCTTTATCGGACTAGATCCGAGGGACTGACGGTTTATTCCTATTTAAGTGTGGTCAAGCCTGTAAGGCGGGACTTAGGCACTTAAGTTGGAATAATTCGGGCGGTTCCGCCACAGCTGGTATCGGAGCGAATACCAGTACAGAGAAGTCAATAAGTCATGATTACCAACCTTTTCTAAAGTAAAAATTTGCTTAGGAACCAAGTTGGATAGCTGTCAGGACGATAAGGATAGACCTAAGACGTGAAGCCTTAGGAAATAGATGGGTAGCTAGGTGGCTATTTATATAGGCCATAAAGGCTACTACTATTAAATAGGATGTTGTAGAAGCACCCGAAAGAGTAGTTAGGTCTGAGAAGACGACTAGAATGAGCATGCATCATGATTGTCGCATTACAATTGTCTCTTGTGCACCAACCTGCTTCTCTCACCTTTATTCAAAAAAATGTGAATAATGTGTTGTATTGCTATGAACTGCAAAGAAAAAAAAATGTCTTATCATGTGTGTCATGATAGCCTTGACTAGGTTGTGTATGTGTTTCTCTTGTCTGGCTATCTATGAAATGTTTTAGTTGCTCAACCCTTTTTGCAAAAAAAAATGTTGTTGTTCCCTCATGAAAGACCCCCCCCCAAACAACCTTGAGCTTAGCAAGTGAAACCAAAAAAAAAATTTATCATGTGCTTGTTTTGATGTTTCTAGCCCTTGTGTGTTTTACACTTGAATTTACACCTGCACAGTTTATAGAACCCCACAACTTGACCGCTAGACCAACCCAAGTCTCCTTGTGCACTTGTTACGTCAAAAACAATTGTTGTTTGGTGTCTAGTTGCGCAAACCCTATCAAGGCCATGTTTCTTTCCATAGATCCTATCCTGAATCTTCATAACCTTTTTGGTGCTCATCCTAATCGATCTCATTGGACTACCTCTCCTTTCACCTGAATCTGGTAATCCTTTTTCTTGTGAATCATGTTGGCCTTATCATCCAAATCTCTGGATCCTTCATTGATTTTGCCCCGTTATCTGGTTATCTGCTATAACCCGTTCTCAAGTATCAGATGTTGATCTTGCCTAAATCTCTCATTTCTGATCATTCTCATACTCCTTCTCTAAGGATCATTACGTCATTTTATCAACTTATCTCTAAACGACATATCCATGTGGATTAATGGATGTTCTTGTTATCTTGGGATCGCTTATGTCTCTAAAAGCTTATCAGTCTCGATCTCATGGTTGGTTCGTCCTCATATCAAATCTCGTGCTAATATCTGATCTGATAATCTCCATGTTGATCATCAAATGGTTCTCTGGGTTAAAGAAAATTCTCATGTGATGCTCTTTTGTCAGCAATCTCTGCTTCAACTCCGGTCACATTCTTATTTTCTGAGCCATACTCTCATGGGCTCCATCTATCTGTGCTATGTGGATTTCTCATTGGTTGCGTTTGGTAATGGTATTATGGCTAACAACTGATGGTGCCGCGACGAGACCGAGAGCCTACTATGGTGCACACATGGTTGAGCTACTCGGCACGCGCTGGTATCGCGGTTAATAGTCGTGGTCCATTACGAGACTATACTGATGTGCTATCTTTTGTGGATATTCTCTCAAAGTGATCGCTGCATTTTGTCTCGATATGTCGAGATATTCTATCCAAATCTATCTTCAGTATCTTGTCAGATCCTATCTCCTGAATTTGCATCTATCTCCAGCCTGGACGTTACATGCTTCTCCACCCTTGAAGACCCTCATCTGAATCTCGGGACGAGATTCTTTTTAAGGGGGGAAGGCTGTGACACCCCAGGTGTCAGTTTCGTGTTATGTCGGGAGATTTGTCCCTAACGCGAATGCCTAGTGAAAATTTCTATTTCTCGATCGTGTCTATCTCTGTCTATCAGGCTTTCTCATGGAAGTTCACCGAATTCGGAGTTAATCGATCACGAGAAACAACCAGTTTTGGAGCCTGTTAAAACTTTTTATTTCTCGGCTCGAATGCCAACTCGTTAATCATTCTCGATTTATAAAATCTTGTCTAAAGATCATTTAATCAAAACACTCGACTATTGTTAGTGGAGCTGTGCCCGAGTCTAAATCCTCAACCTTCGATCTATGTCCAAAAATTAATCCGACTCCGTACTCTCACACGGAATACTCAGTACGTCATCCTCTAATTATTTCTTACTCGACTCGGCCAAATATCTCATGTCCGAACCGAATTCAAAACCCCGTATCGACAACAATTTTAAATTGTCACGATTCGGTTTCTCCGACTAAAAATCCGAAGCCGATCGGAAGTCTGAGAGAAACATTTATTTCTAAAATAGTGCGCAAGAATTTATTTCCGAGCGAATTCAAATCAAACTCTCGGCCGAATTAATCGCTCAATCGTCCGTTCGCCGAAACTCTAATTCGCTCTGTTCTCTGTGGAAACGAATTCCGCGGGAGCATTTTTATTTGGAAAAATAATTTTAGCGCAGCCCGTTTGCGTGTTTGGGCCAGCCCAAAACAGCCCAATTAGGCCCACTAAAGAACCCTAACCCTAGCCATTGTCTATAAATAGAAGTGCCCCTCTCTTGCCCTTGGCAATTTTTCACTCCCACCCTCCATTTTTCCCTAGCCGCCACCTTCTTCTTCCCTGTCCCTTCTTCCTCACGGCAGCGCGCAGGGGACTTCCTCCCTTCCATGGCCGCCCAGCTGCCGAGCTCCCCTCTTCCTCCCTGTGTTCAGTTTCTCCAACTTGGCGCCCCTGCTATCTCCCCCAATGGAGCATGGCGCAGGGAGCAGCCATCCCTGGCTCAACAGCAGCTCGACGCCCTCACTTCTCCCCTGCTATCTCCACTTCTCTGTCCATGGCGCAGCTCAGCGAGGAGCAGCAGTTCTCCTTCATGGGCGCGAGCCCCTTCTTCCACCTCTGACCGACGCCCCTGTTTCCCCTGCGACTCCCATGGCCGAGCTCCATCCCAGCATGGACGTCGCCCCTTGCTGTTCCTTGTGCCCTCCTCTGCGCAGCGCCCCTGTTCCCCTGCTCTTTTTTTTTCCTAGCCTCCATGGACGCCAACAGCCGATCCCATGGCGTGCTGCCCCCAGCCCAGCGTCCTGCTCCCCCATGGGCGCTCCCTGTTTTCTTCCACGCACAGCAGCAGGACGCTCAACTCAGCTCCCTCCCTTCCCTGCTCGCCCCAGCCATAAATCATCGCGCAGAGCGCCGTCGGCCTGTTGAGCGCGCTCTCCACTGCCCTGGCGTTTCCCCCTGCTAGCTCCTCCCATGGACGCCCAGAAATTCCAGCAGCGAGTCCCCTTCCTCGCTGTTTGTCGTGGTGCCCGCCGGCTGTTCGTCAAAATGCACAGCAAGCCGCGCGCTGTCGGCTCGCTGTTCCGTGAAGCACAGTGGACAGCACGCCGTCGACACTCGCCGGTTGTATGCTGTTTTTGGCGCAGCCCCGCTCGCGACATCGTCGACCCCTGGTGAGACATCCCGCTGCCCCTGCTGCTATCCTATATATATATATTGTTTTGTTTGCTCGGTAGAATGTTGAACTGTTGTGTGTGTCTAATCACAGCTAGCCGTCAATGCCAACCGTCGTGCACGCGTGTTCGATACAAGGCCGGTCGGGTGAACCACATGCATGCCCAACTCCGATCCGATCTCGTTCAGGTTGATTGATTTATAATAATACATATGCTTTGGTTGATGTCGGGCAGTGCATGTATATATGTGGATGTGTGTAATATGTTTCGGCTATACGCGTTGGTAGGATCGCATTTGCGGGTAGAGAACAAGAGGTTGTTTGATGTGTGCGATTTGTAGTTAGTCCAATTAGGTTTTGGTCGATGATGTGCATGTGTGATTATGTGATTGAAAATACATTTATGTGAATGAAAGCGCGTAGAGAAGAAAATGAAGTAGAAAAGAACTCGGATGTTTTTACATTTCGATAGGAAGATGTGCGATGTGTTGTTTGATGCGAAGGATAGGTTTTACTAGTTTAAACGGTTAGTCGGCAGACTCGATCAGCAAAGCTAAAAATTTATTTTTGCGATTAAGATGAGGTGACGACATGCCGTAGTAGTCGTCGCCTTCTCTATATTTTCGAGTTGGATAAATACCATAGGCAAATAATTGTTGATACCCAAAGAGTGTTAGAAACAAATAGTCGTGCTCTACCTATTGCGTCAAAGGAATTATGGTATGTTGATTAATTGGGAGTTAAGTGACCTAATATAGAAAAGTAGTTAAGAAAACTAATCGAATTAATTTTAGCTATACTTTAAGTTAAGATGTCTAAAATGGTGAAACTAGTTTTGTTGGTCTCATAGTGTTATGATTGAGAAAAATATGAACTTGTGTATGAATTACTATTTTTTTATGCTGTGGTAGCCAACGCTTGTTAAATAGAGGAATTCAATTGTGTTAAGTAATTGTTATATGTAGGTGTTTCCGGTACTTCAAGTGGTTGCAAGTTAATTAGTAGACTCTCTATATGACGCTAGATGTCTAGGTAGAATTCTGAAATTTGTGGTGCCCAAATTGTCGAGTTAGAGGTTTAATTCGATCGATGCCGATTAAGTGGCTAAAAATAACTAGTAAAGAAGTTGTAGATGTAAAACTAGAAACTAGTATGCATATGTCCTCGTATGATGTTGTGGTCCAAATGCGTATGTTTATGGTCGTGGATGAAAAGTAGTAGTGCTCAGGTGATGTCTAAGTTAAAATGCAAACTATTGGTGAAAAGCGCTTCGATATTGATTGTTATAGAGAATGCATTGTTAATTGAGTATGGTACTTTTAGTGCGCGAAATAACTTGTATAAAAATTAGTAAGTCTACATGTTAGTTCTCACTTAGTTATTTTAACTCTAACAATTGTCAAAGTGTTAGAATAATTCAAGTCTCTAGAATATGGCAATTCTTGAATTGTTTAGGAGCTGAAATTTATTAATTTCTGTTTTGGGCTGCACGTATTGTTTTCGTTGTGCTGTTTGTTTGATAAACCAAATCATGTTTCTTATAGAAAAGTCATATAGAAGAGTTGTAGATAACATGATTATCTTGCTTGTACTAAAATTTGACAGCCATAAACTTGATCGTTTAGGAGTTGTGCTTTTCACAAGCCCAGCACCTAAATCTGTCGAATTTCTGAACAGATTTCAGAAATTGCAATGGTTGCTTAAGTTAATGTTGAAATAAGTTATTGGTGGTCACAAGAAAGTTGTAGATAACTCTATTATGTTGCTGGTGTTAAAATTTGACAACCATAGGTCTGACGGTTTAGGAGTTAGGATTTTTACAAATTCAGTAACTGAATCTGTCCAAATTCTGTACAGATTTCAGAAACTGCATTGTTTGCCTAATTTAATGTTACAATCTGTTCATGGTCATTATAAGAAAGTTGTAGACGCTTTTCTGATCTTGCTTGTGTTAAAATTTCATAAACACAGGCCTGATAGTTTAAGGGTTATGAATTTTACAACTTGGTTGCTGTGTTCTGTCCACCGTCAGAACAGGTTTTGAAAACTGTATTGTTTGATTTAGTTAAACCTGGAATCACTTCTTGGTGATTATAAAAGTTATGTAGTACTTTTCCCAAGCTTTCCAAAAAGTCTTAGATCACTATTTTTGGTGGTCTGAAGATTAAGTTATGGATGTTTAAAGTCTGAAGACTGAATCTGTCCAGTTCTGGACAGCACAGCCTTCATAGTGTATTTTACCCTTGATACATATTAAACTAGCCAATGATGTTTATAAATAATTTGTAGAACATTTAATTATCTTTCCAAAAAGTCTGAAATCACTTTGTTTGGATGTCTGAATCTTCAGTTAGGAATTTTTAAATTCACAAGTCTGAATCTGTCCAAATCTGGACAGATCTGTTGTGTTAGCACTTTTAACCTTGCTAAGTGTTGAATCTTGTTGAGGTGAAAATATCAAAGTTGTAGAGCACTTTCTAAACTTTCCAGAAAGTCCTAGTTTAATATTTTTGAACTAATAATTGAAAAGTTATGATCAAAACAAGTAACGACTGTATTGCTGTCCAAAAATCTGCAAGTGAGCAAATGAATGTTTAATTCACCCTATTTGCTAAAAATGTTTGGTTGACACTTAAGTAATGTAGACTTGCCATGACTAAGCTTAATAATGCACATGTGTCATGTTTTGTATGTTTCTTGCTCTAGTTGATTATGATATATGAGTTCCGTAGTTAGTGATGCCTATGTCGTATTCCAGCTTACGTTGTCTTGGTTGGACTTGTGTGGTCGGTGATGCTTTTGCGCGATTAATAGGAGAACTAATAAAAAGCCGTATCCAAATAAATAAAATGTGCGTGTACTTGTCATATCGTATTTGTGTTGCGTAAATAAATAAAATGTGGTCGTCTTGTTAATGGTGTTAATGATGAACGCCGATAACGTACGAATAGCTAGCGCTTGCGTATAGTCGTGGCGGTGTCTTACAATTAAATGTTAGTTTGCTACCATGTATTTATATAGCTTGTGATATTTTTCATTGTATTCATACATATGCATCCTGCATCTCATTTAGGACCGAGAGGTGACGACCGTGCAAGTGATGTGGTGCCAACCACAAGATGCAGTTGGTGGACGTACTGAAGGATGGTGGACTTAACCAGTGGATGCTCGCCAAGCGAGTACCTCCCCCAGCAAACACTATCTAAGTGTTAAAAATTAAAGGCAAGCCCCGGTTTTATGCATAACCGTTTATATATGCTATTTTACTACACTTAATGTTTGTAGGTTTGTACTGTGCACTTAAGTGTAGGAGTTGACTGAAACCCTAGTTGCATGAACTCAGGATTCCTTTTTGAGATGGATACTAGTATGCTAGGTCGAGTAGCTGCTTTATTAATTAGGGATCTCGGTAGAAGTCGAGTGATTTTTCTAGCACTCGCGCGAGGTCAGGAAATTGATTGTATCCACTTCTTATCACAATGATGCTGGTTTGTGGACAACAATCCATGGGGATTGGTTGTCCACGGGATAAAAATTGGAATAAGGATTAAGGTGTGGTACCGTGAGTCAAGCGTTTGAACGTACTAAACACATACCGAGAAATATGGTAAATCGGTAAGCCTAGTACCTGAGTGAACCTGCCCGCAGACATATCCCCTCACGCGACCTGAGACGAGGTCTCCCATTCCGGTTATGGTGGGTACAAGTGCGGTCACTGCACGACGGCCAGTCGGGGTCAGTGGGGCATTGTACGCCAAGGCGGTGAGCCCTGATCTGTTGCCAGGGAATCGATGGGGACGGTTGATGTGTGTGGGGACGGAGTGCTCCTACATGTCGTGTGTTTAGGTTTACCTTGCAAGGATAAAAACTCGATTCGAATCGTCTGCTTCTCGCAGCTAATGAGACTGCTTGATCCATGCTGCTACATTGAGTAACAAGTGGAAATGTGTTGACTTGGCAAAACATGTTGATTGTTAAAATGTTGATACCATGTATGAGTAGCTAGGTACTCATCTAGTTTAAAAAGGATCATACTAAAACTGGAAAAGCTAAAACTTGATTTTAGACTCAGCTAGTGCTTTTGGCAAACCAAACCCCTCAGCCAAACAGCTGCATGTCTAGAGGTAGAGGAGTAGACTCCTCACACCGGGTAAGTCTAGCTGAGTATTAGTATACTCAGCCTTGCTTGTGGCACAATTTTTGCAGGTACTCCTTAGGATGATTGGTTGCTGGTGTGACTTGGCCTCCATCCCTGCCACCGGGATAGATGGTCGAGTGGGTTATTGCTTCCGCAGGAGAGGACCAAGAGGAGTAGCGTGGCCAGGCTTCGCCATGTTACTCGGTTTTCTCCGTTAGTTATTTCCACTGCATTAAAATTTATGGTTATTATTTCCGAAACTCCGATAATGTAATCACTATTGATACTTATTAAATTTGTGGTATTATATTTTATTATATTTCTCTGTGCCTCACCTTCGAGTGAGCTAGTGGTATTCGATCCTGGTTAAGTGGCTTTATCGGACTAGATCCGAGGGACTGACGGTTTATTTCTATTTAAGTGTGGTCAAGCCTGTAAGGCGGGACTTAGGCACTTAAGTTGGAATAATTCGGGCGGTTCCGCCACAGATGGCTGAGTGATGGGATCGATCGTCCTGAAGGGGTGCCCCCTAGGCCTTATATATTCGACCGTGGGGCAATACATGTGGATATGATAACAATGTGCACCTAAAAGATAGCGAACTATTTTAGTCTATCTTCCTATGGTTCTGCCGACCTATCCTCGCCAGGTTCCGTTGCATGGGGCTCCAGCGCGGGAAAGTCGGATCTTTGTTGTGGTCGCTTGCTTCAACGTTGTGGGCCGTCCGGGCTTGCACCAATTCGGCCTTACGTCAACCTGCTTTACTGATTGTCCCTCTCCAGGCCCACGAAGGAATGGCCTTACGATTTATTGGGCCCTTGGGCCTCTCGTGAGGTCTTTTACCCTTCCAGTGGACCCGGGGGATATCTTTCCCCCACAATTTTGGCGCCAAGAAGACAGAGCAAGTGCTTATTGATCATTTCTTTTGGCCTAAAATGATAAGGGATGTGGAGCGACATGCCCTTCGATGTGAATCATGTCATAAAGTTAAGTCTCATTTAAACCCTCATGACTTATATACTCCACTACCTATTCCTAATGTGCCTTTGGAAGACATATCGATGGATTTTGTTCTTGGTTTACCACAAACCAAGCAGGGAAGGAATTCAAATTTTGTTGTGGTTGAACAATTTAGCAAAATGGCACATTTTATTCCATGCCACAAAAGTGATGATGCTTCACATATTGCGAATTGTTTTTCAAAGAAGTTGTTCGTTTACATGGGATTCCACGAACCATTGTTTCTGATTGTGACACAAAATTTTTGAGTTACTTTTGGAAAACTTTGTGGGGAAACATGGGACACGAATATTGTTCTCTACAATGTGTCATCCACAAATAGATGGACATACTGAGTTGTAAACCGAACATTATCGATGCTGCTGCAAGCTATCCTCAAGAAAAATTTAAAACTTTGGGAAGAAAGACTACCACATGTCGAGTTTGCATACAATAGAGTCATACACTTGACTACAAAATTTTGTCCATTAGAAATTGTATATGGCTTTAAACCCATTGTCGGTGTTTTGGGTCCGACCGCACACCCGGGGTTGCCCCTCTAGGTGTTTTAGGAGTAGGACGGTGTCGCCGACTGTAGCAAAATGGTTCGTGCCAGATGCACGAGGGACAATGGACAATGTTTACAGGTTCGGGCCGCTTAGAGATGCGTAACACCCTACGTCCTGGTGAGTATGCTTTGTGTAATGGGTTACAAGGTTGCTCTATAAAGCGAGAACGTAGAGAGTTGAGGTGGATGGCTGAGTGATGGGATCGATCGTTCTGAAGGGGTGCCCCTAGGCCTTATATATTTGACCGTGGGGCAATACATGTGGATATGATAACAATGTGCACCTAAAAGATAGTGAACTGTTTTAGTCTATCTTCCTATGGTTCTGCCGACCTATCCTCGCCAGGTTCCGTTGCATGGGGCTCCAGCGCGGGAAAGTCGGATCTTTGTTGTGGTCGCTTGCTTCAACGCTGTGGGCCGTCCGGGCTTGCACCAATTCGGCCTTACGTTAACCTGCTTTACTGATTGTCCCTCTCCAGGCCCACGAAGGAATTGCCTTACGATTTATTGGGCCCTTGGGCCTCTCGTGAGGTCTTTTACCCTTCCAGTGGACCCGGGGGATATCTGTCCCCCACAAGCCCCCGATCTTTGGGTTGATTTGAGGCAATCAGCCCAAAGATCCCAGGTCCAGCTTGTAGGTAATTTGGAGAACAACGATTTCTTACTGTCTCCTTCTGCTTTGATCACTCGTAAATTGGAGCTTTGTTTCATGCTTGTGCCTTAGAGGTCGGCATTTCATATTGTAGGACCCTGAACTTCATTGGGTGCACCGGAGGTGCACCCAATGGGTGTAGCCCCCGAGCTTCGAATAGATTTTGGAAAATAATCTACTCGAAGGTCTTCATCAGAAATAATTTTTATTTTACTCTTGTATTTTGGTTGAGGGCCAGCCTTGTCTTTAATCTTGTCTCATGCCTTAGAAGTCGGCACTATCTTGGCTTGAAATGGTAATTCATGGGGTGCACCGAAGGTGCACCCAATGGGTGTAGCCCCCGAGCTTTGAGTGGATTTTTGAAAATAATCCTCTCGAAGGTCTTCATTTCGTGTCCTTTTGCTGAGAATAATCTTTTCTTTTTTCTGAATGCTTTAGAGGTCAGCATTATGTCATCAATATTATGCTTCGGAGGTCAGCATGTATTTTGTCTTTTGCAGCCGAGTTCGTGATCTGCCCATATCTTGCTAGGTGGTGCAATTTATTTACTATGCAACTGATTGGACATTTGATGGACGTTCCTTGGCTAGTCTTCACGTCGCTTCTGTCGGTCAGATTTTGTACTTCACCGGCTATATTTGGCTTTCCTCTGATCCTTACTGGTATCTCATTTTTGTCTTGAGGTATTCATTGCATGCCCTGCGCAGATGTGACAGTTTTGAAAAATATACTGATAATTCCTGGGCGTCCCCCCCAATGGGTGTGGGCAAGGGACGGCTTGGTACGCTGAGTGTTTTAGCCGGCTGCTTCTGAGTAGTAATGTGATGTGACGGCGAGCGTAATCATATCATCTACGTTGTTGACTGGAGTCCCAATGGGTGTTGCGCTGCGTGAAACGGCGTCAGCCGCCTGACGTGTCTTCAGACGGGTTGAAGTGTGTATTGAATGCTTCGCGACTGTTCAGTGACCGTGGTTGGAGGTGAGCGGTTGCCTTCTTCTTCTATAAATAGTGCCTTTGCCTCTCTGGTTTTTTCACATCTCTTGCTGTTCTCCGCTGCTTGCTTTCTTCTCCTTCTCGCGCTTCCACCATGGGCAAGAACAACAAGCGCAAGCGTGAGCCGACTCCTCCATTAGAGGACTTCGGTGATTCGGAGTACTCAGAGGAGGAGTTCTCCTCTGAGTCTGAGGGGTCTCCGGCTCCCATCCCTCTGCGTGAGTCGTCTGATGATTCAGACGACTCCTAGGGGCATGCGGCGGAGGTCTAGACTTACATCCAGGCCGTCGAGCGCTCCGGGCTCGAGGGCTCGGATGAGTCGGAGTACTCCTCGGACGAGGAGGACTCGTCCGAGGGCGGTGGCGGCGATGGCGACGACGACAACGACGACGACGACGACGACGAATGCGGTGGCGGCAATGACGGTGACGGCGGCGATGACGATGACGGCGGCGGCAGGGGCGGCAGCGGCAACAGCAAGGATGGCGACGGTGGCAGCGGCAGGGGCAGCAGCAGGGGCGGCAGCAGCAGAGGCAGCAACAGGGCCAGTGGCTAGATGCCACTGGTCCTTAGATGTTAGTATAGTATAGTTAGAATAATGTAGTAGTATTTAGTAGTGTAGAGTAGTATAGTGTAGCATAGTAGTAGTAGTAGGGAAGTATCAACTCATAATGAGTTGATTTGTAGGTACTGTTACTTCCCTTTAATGAAGAATGACGTTGCCTTCTCTGTGCCGATTGTTTTGCTTCGTAATCAGTTAATTTCTGCCGTGATATTCATTGCCCATGATGTTCTCTATTCGTTATGTTTGTAGCATAACTTAGAGTTCTTGAATCATTTCTCCGCCCACCTTATTTGTGAAGTTGATTCTCTTGGAATAGTAAGTAAATAACTCGGGCATCATATCGACGCTTTTAGAAGTAGCTGCCGAGTGACTTGAAGACGACGTCGGAGTTTTAGAGATAACTGCCGAGCGACTAAAGACGACGTCGGCGTGTTAGAGGTAACTGCCGAGCGACTGGACACGATGTCGGAGTTTTTAGAGGTAACTGCGAGTGACTGAGGACGACGTCGGAGTTTTAGAGGTAACGCCGAGTGACTGAGGACGACGTCGGAGTTTTAGAGGTAACGCCGAGTGACTTGAAGATGACGTCGGAGTTTTAGAGGTAACGCCGAGTGACTTGAAGATGACGTTTGAGTTTTAGAGATAACTGCCGAGTTAGAACGGGCTGCGCCGGCCATGTTGAGGGTAATAGCCGAGTGATGATGTGGAAGTAACCGCTGGGTGACAACGTGGCGCGCTGGTGTTTTGAAAGTAACTGCCGGGTGCTGACTGGGCGCTTTTAGAAACGGTATCTAACTCGGGAATATCCCATAAGTACTACGCTTTTAGCCGCCTCTGCTTTCCGTGCCCTAGTTCTTGCTTTCCTGCCTCCAAATCCTCTCTGCAACTCATCTTCCACTCTGTTCGCCGGTAGAATTGAGATGGCGCCCAAGAGGAAGGCCTCGAGTTCATCCGTCGCGGTGATTCCCCCAATCGACCCCAACAGTTAGTTGCCTTTCGCAGTTAACCACATGTATGTTGTCTCCGAGCCTGACCTTCTCCACCTCGTGTCCATCGGGGTCCTTCCCCCGAGGGAGCTGTGTTCTTGGCGGATTTGTCATGGGGTCACTGTCCCGATAGAGGATACCCATGAATCCGTAATTTATGTTCCTTTTATTCTCCGCGTTCTCGGTCTTCCCATTTCTCCCTTTTTCTGCGGCCTCCTTGATTTCTATCGCCTTAACCTGACCCATCTGAATCCCAACTCCATTCTGCAAATTTCCATTTACATTCATTTGTGTGAAGCTTTTCTTGGCGTGCTGCCACATTTTGGGTTGTGCAAGTACTTGTATCACTGTCGCCCTGGGATGGCCGGGGGCAGCATCAGCTGGTTGGTGGTGCTAGTTTAGAGATGCGTCGCGGGAGGAAGACTGAATATCTTGAAATCCCTCTCAAAGACAGTATCAAGGGATGGCGCCTGGAGTGGTTTATTGTTGAGAACCATGGAAATTCTCTCCCCCCTAGGTCGGGAAGACAGCCGGATGTTCGCACTCCAAGTTGGACCGAATCCCCCACTGATCAGGAGGTAGCTGAGGCAGGTGCCTTGCTAGCTGAAGTTGGGCTGCTGAAGGAGAGGGGTCTGACTGCTGAGGCTGTGGTTGCTGATTTTGTTTTCAAGAATATTCAGCCGTTGAAAGACAGGGCATACCCGGCTTATCTGTACCGAGGCCTAGCTGACTCAACTCGGGTTACCAACAGAAGAATTCCCTCTGTAGACTTGGTGAACCGACTTGAGATGATTCTTAGAGGCAAGGTATCAAATGTTGGTGCCCCAGTGGCATACTCAGCCTGGAACTTGCCTCCTCCCAAGGCCTTCACTCTTTTTGTGTCGAATCCACTTGTCACTGATGGCAGTTTGTGCCTTAGAGTGCGACCCTCTGCTGAAGAAGTTAGCGTCTTGGTTGCCTCGCTCGGGGAAATTCCTGATGATGAACGGCAGGTCCATTTTGAGGTGCCTTTGGATCCTAGTGACGCAGAAATAAGTGCTATGCTTGATTTGCTGGCTGAGGACTCTTCTGATGCTGCTCCTGCTGGGACATTGGTGGTGGCGCCTCTCCCAGAAACTGGTACAACCTTGGATATCCAGAAGCCTGCCAGTACTCGCCCGAGACGCCCTTGCCGGGCCAATCAACTTGATCCTTCCACAGATGAGCAGAAAAAGAAAAAGAGACACCTCCGACGAGTATCTAGTTTGGATCGGGACGTTGG
Source organism: Zea mays (assembly GCF_902167145.1). Classification (NCBI taxonomy): domain Eukaryota; kingdom Viridiplantae; phylum Streptophyta; class Magnoliopsida; order Poales; family Poaceae; genus Zea; species Zea mays. The sequence continues at coordinate 55,954,576 of NC_050104.1, read as the reverse complement.
TACTTCGGTTCCTGCTGCTGAAGAAGTGTCTGTGCCTGAATTTACTGACGCTGACCCCGATGGGTGTGCTCCATCTGTTGCTGATCCCAATGGGGTGCTCCATCTGCTGTTGACCCCAATGGGTGTGCTTCATCTGTTGCTGATTTCAATGTGGGTGTTGCCTGTGTTGCTGGTGAAGACGACGGGGAGGAAGAGGACGAGGTCCCTCTGACTCGAAAGAACAGTCGGCAGTACGTCGCCAGTGGTGAAAGTAGTGGAGTTCCTTCTCCTGCTTTGTCTGCTCTCATTGGTCTGCAAGAACTGTCTCTGGCGAATTTTGATCAGACTCTTGAGGATATGGTTCCAGAGGATCTGTTATCAGAGCCAGCAGATGGTGGTGTGATGGAGGTTTGTGCTGATGTGCTCGATGCTGGGTTGAGGTCATCCCGTGCCTCATCGACCTTAGAACGCGGTCTTGAGGGTCAGGAGACTGACTTGGATCATCTTGGTCTCATGGAAGTAACTGAGGGTCCATCAGCCTTAGAAGCGGCTACTGCAGAGAACTTGGTCCCCAAGGACGGTGTTAACACTTGCCCAGCCCCCGAGGATGTTGCCGGGGATGACTCGGCTCGGGTGGGAAGCGCAAGGCACTGCCCAGCCCCCGAGGGTACTGCCGGAAATGATCCGACTCAAGTGGGCAGCGCAAACCGTGACCCAGCCCCCGAGGGTGTCCGAGCGGGGTCTCCCTCTTGTACTTCCATGGACGTTCATGCGGGATCGCCTCCACACTCCGGCTGCATGGTGGTAGTCCAAGCTTTGGACCAGAGAGTCGGTTTAGAGGGCAGCGTCCCCGCTGACCAAGTTTTGGGATCTGTTGATGGCACTGAGTTGGTTCCTGCTGGTTCGTTGCAAGCTGCTTCGGGTGGCGACCTTACGCCCGGTCATCAATTGATCTCTCATGATTTGGGAGTCCCTTCGTTCTTTTCCAACCTCCAGGTACTGCGATATAATTTAGCTTGATTTTTACACCGCATGAACTGCTATCGTTACACTCATCTGTTTTCCTTATCAGGCTTTGGTGGACGGGATGGCTAGCCAGCTGAGGTTGCAGGGTGCTTCTGTTCCAGAAGGAGCTTTGTCTCTTGCACGTTGGAATCCAGTGTTACTTCAACATCGTGTCTTTGACTTGGAAGCGACCAATGCTGGTTAGTGCTTTTTTGCTTCTCTTTGTCTTCATTATTGAACTGCCTTACATTCTGACCCCTTTTGTTTGATTGTCTCCTGCTAGATATGACTCGGCAGATTTCCACTCTTGAAGAAAAACATTCTCGAGATCAGGCTGAACTGGTCCAGCAGTGCTCTGATTTCGAAGAAAAGTATTCTCAAAGCCAAACTGAACTAGCTCAGGTCTCTGCTGCCCTAAATGACGCCAATGCACTGAGCTCTTCCCTTCGCACTCAGCTTGATTCTGAAAAGGTGACTTATGGAACTGTGCCTTGCGTTACTGTGTTCCTATTGCTTGCTTGATGTTTGAAGGAGTTGATTTTTGTTTGCAGGAAGAGAAACGTATCCTTGCTGCTTCTCGCGACAATCTTGACAGACTGTATCGCGACTCTAGCAACTCGCTGACCATCCTAGAGAGGAGTCATCGCTTCACCATGGAGGAGTTAGACAACCATCGCTGTAAGCTGCAGGAATCCACGGATGAGGTGATCCGACTCAAGCAATTGATATCGGCGAAGGATGCTACTATCAAAGAACTCCGTGCTTCCAAGAAATCCATCGCCCAGGAGCTAGAAACCGCTCAGTTGGCTGCCAAGGTTGCTGAAGAAACTTCCATTACTCTGAGAGCCCAGCGCGACAGAGCCATGGATAAGGCCATTCGGGCGGGGCGAATCTTGATGAGGAGACCTGGCGTGGTTGTTCCTGAAGATATAAGGGCTGACGTGAATGCTGCTCCTGATTCCTCAAGTCGCCCTTCCTTGTCGGTTGCCCCTGAGAAAGATATCGCGAAATAGAGAAATATCTTGCGTGCTTTGAGCGCGCGGTTAGTATGGTCAGACATTTGTTAGAGGACACCAGTTTAGCACTTGAATGATATTGTTATTCTCCTATTGTACATGAACTTGCAATACTGTGTGATGGTTTTGAAACTTGTTTACAGGATATAGAAGTCATCCCTATATGAGTAATCGTAAGCCCGTCAAATCGCCTTAAGTTGCTGCTGACTTAAGTCGATCGCTTCTGTTAATAGGGCATAGTGGTCACCCCGAGTTAAGTAAGCGTGAGCATGTTGCACCACCTTAAGTCGTTGCCGACTTAAGCCGATTGCTCCGTCAGTAGGGTATAGTGGTCACCCCGAGTTAAGTAAGCGTGAGCATGTTGCACCGCCTTAAGTCATTGCCGACTTAAGTCGATTGCTCCGTCAGTAGGGTATAGTGGTCACCCCGAGTTAAGTAAGCGCGAGCATGTTGCACCGCCTTAAGTCGTTGCCGACTTAAGTCGATTGCTCCGTCAGCAGGGTATAGTGGTCACCCCGAGTTAAGTAAGCGTGAGCATGTTGCACCGCCTTAAGTCGTTGCCGACTTAAGCCGATTGCTCCGTCAGTAGGGTATAGTGGTCACCCCGAGTTAAGTAAGCGCAAGCATGTTGTACCGCCTTAAGTCGTTGCCGACTTAAGTCGATTGCTCCGTCAGCAGGGTATAGTGGTCACCCCGAGTTAAGTAAGCGTGAGCATGTTGCACCGCCTTAAGTCTTTGCCGACTTAAGCCGATTGCTCCGTCAGTAGGGTATAGTGGTCACCCCGAGTTAAGTAAGCGTGAGCATGTTGCACCGCCTTAAGTCGTTGCCGACTTAAGCCAATTGCTCTGTTAGCAAGGTATAGTGGTCACCCCGAGTTAAGTAAGAATGCAAGTCAATCATGAACAAACTGAGTATCTTTGAAGCCTTTTTTATTGATGACATATTTCCCATTTTACAGAGTACATCGTCGTCCCGATAGCTTTTGAAATACAACTAGGGATAAAACTTCCTGAGGTGTTCTATATTCCAAGAGTTCCTGATTTCTGTGCCGTCCATCTGAGTGAGACGATATGATCCTGGCCGAGTGACTTCTGCTACTATGAAGGGTCCTTCCCATAAGGGCGATAACTTGTGCCGTCCCTCCCCCGTTAGAATTCGGCGGAGGACGAGATCTCCTACTGAGAAGGATCGCTGTCGCACGGCCTTGTCGTGATAGCGCCTTAGAGTCTGCTGGTACCGTGCTGATTGGATTACTGCATTCAGCCGTTCTTCCTCGAGTATATCGATGTCCTCCATCCTAGTAGCTTCGGCTTCTGCTATGCTTTCGAAGATCAACCTTGGCGCCCCGAACTTGAGATCGGCGGGTAACACTGCCTCCGACCCATAGACCATGAAGAAAGGAGTGTTTCCATGCAGAGCTCGGCTAGGCTGGGTTCTTAGGCTCCAAACGACGTAGGGCAATTCCCTTATCCACTTCCCTGCGAACTTTTCATTCTTATCGAAGACCTTTTTCCTGAGTGCCTCCAATATCATCCCGTTAGCTCGTTCAACCTGCCCGTTGGCTCTTGGGTGTGCTACAGAAGCATACTTGATCTGAATGCTTTTTTGCTCGCAGAAATCGAAGAACTCTGAACTTGTGAAGTTGGATCCTAGGTCAGTTATGATGCTGTTTGGTATCCCGAATCTGAATATTATGTCTTGTACGAATTCCACGGCCTTAGATGAGGTTAAAGAAGCGATGGGTTTGAACTCTATCCATTTGGTGAATTTATCGATTGCTACCAGTACATGAGTGTATCCTCCTTGAGCTTTCTTGAAAGGTCCAATCATATCGAGTCCCCAGCATGCGAAGGGCCAAGTCACTGGTATGGTCTGCAGTTGCTGTGTTGGTAGATGTTGTTGCTTCGACAAGTACAGGCAAGCTTCGCACCTCTGAACTAACTCGGCTGCGTCATTCTTCGCTGTTGGCCAATAGAATCCTGACCTGAAGACCTTCCCGACTAGTGTCTTGGATGCTGCATGTATTCCACATTGCCCAGCATGGACCTCATCCAGAAGTCGCTTCCCGGTAGATGAGAGAATGCACTTCATGAAGACGCCTGATGCACCCCTTCTGTATAATGTCTCCCCAATGAGTGTGTAGTGAGCCGACTGTCTGGCGATACGCTCGGCTGCATTTTTGTCATCTGGTTCCTCTTCATTCTTTATATATCTGATGATTGGCCTTCTCCAGTCATCAGGGTCTGACTCTGGTTGATTCACGATATTACACTCTTCTGCTTGATCCATTGAGATGCTTGGCTGTAGTATTTCTTGCACAAAGACTCCAGGTGGGACCTGTGTTCGGCTGGATCCTAGCTTGGACAATACATCGGCCGCCGTGTTCCGATCTCTTTCTACATGATGAAATTCCAGACCCTCAAATTTGTCCTTTAGTTTTCGGACAGCAGTGCAGTACTTTCCCATTGAATCGCTTGAAAAATCCCATTCTTTGTTTATCTGGCTTATGACTACCAGAGAGTCTCCGTACACCATCAGTCTCTTGATGCCCAATGACATGGCGATGTTCAATCCATGGATCAGAGCTTCATACTCGGCTGCATTGTTAGAGGCTGGAAATAGCAACTGGAGGGCATATTTGAGGTGCTCGCCTCCAGGTGCAATGAAGAGAATTCTCGTGCCCGCTCCCTACAGCTTCAGCGAGCCATCAAAATACATTCGCCATGCTTCTGCAGTCTCTAGGTTATCTGGTACTTGTTGTTCAGTCCACTCTGATACGAAGTCAACCAATGCTTGAGTTTTGATGGCAGTGCGAGGTCGAAATTCTATGTCATGAGATCCCAGTTCGCAGGCCCACTTGGCTATTCGGCCAATGGCTTCCTTGTTGTGAAGAATATCCCCTATTGGAAAACCAGTGACTACTATGACTTTGTGGTCGTCAAAGTAGTGACGTAGCTTGCGGGCAGTTAGAAGTACTGCATATAATAGCTTATGAACTTGAGGATACTTTTTCTTTGAGGGACCCAGAACTTCACTGATGAAGTAAACATGATGTTGCACTAGGTAGGCATGTCCTTCTTCTGCTCGCTCGACTACCAACGCGGTGCTTACCACGTGAGGCGTGCATGAGATATACAGCAGCAGATCTTCAGCTGGTTGAGTTGACGTGACTCGCCATGGCGGCTTCAGTACTGGTGGTGTTGTCAAGAATTTTTTCAGTCCATCTAGAGCTTCCTGTGTTTCTGAGGTCCACTGAAACTTATCCACTTTCTTGAGTAGCTTGTAAAATGGTAAACCTTTTTCTCCCAGCCTGTATATAAATCTGCTTAGAGCTGACATACATCCAGTAAGTCGTTGAACCTTCTTTTGTGATCGTGGTGCTTCCATTTTCATGATAGCTTCAATCTTATCCGGATTAGCCTCAATTCCCCGGTGGCTGACAATAAATCCAAGCAACTTTCCTGCTGGTACCCCAAAAACACATTTTTCGGGATTAAGCTTCCATCGATACCGCCGTAGACTGTTGAAAACCAGATGTAAGTCTTCAACGAAGTTTTCCGAATTCTCCATTTTGATTACCACATCATCTACGTAGGCTTCCACACGCTTGCCCCAGTGATCGGCTAGGCATGTTTGAATGGCTCTCTGATAAGTCGCTCTAGCGTTTTTGAGGCCAAACGGCATGGAGGTGTAACAGAAAGCACCAAATGGAGTGATGAACGCTGTTTTTTCCTCGTCTTCCTTCGCCAAGCTAATCTGATGGTATCCGGAATAGCAATCCAGGAAAGATAGCACAGAACATCCAGCGGTGGAGTCTACCACCTGATCTATCCTTGGGAGCCCGAAGGGATCCTTCGGACAATGTTTGTTGAGATCAGTATAGTCGACGCACATGCGCCAATCCACTTTATTCTTTTTGAGTACAAGAACAGGGTTGGCTAACCACTCAGGGTGTAACACCTCTCTAATAAATCCAGCCGCGACCAGGCGAGCTAGCTCGGCGCGAACGACTTCTCTCTTGTCGGGCGTGAAACGACGTAGTTTTTGCTGGATCGGCCTTGCCTGGGGATAGACCTTTAGTTTGTGCTCGGCCAGTTCTCTTGGGACTCCCGGCATATCCGCAGGTTGCCATGCGAATACATCTCGGTTATCTTGCAGAAACTGGACGAGCGCGTCTTCCTATTTGTCGTCCAGGCTGGAGCTGATGATGGTAGTCTTGCGTTCATCAGCGAACCCCAGGTTGATCCTTTTAGTTTCTTCAGTCGGCCGCATAGAGGTTGCGGCTTGAGCTTCGTTCGCCGGTGCTGTAAATTCTTCCTCAGGCTTAGAGTTCGCCTGCGCCGAAGAAGTCGCCGACGGTTTGGTGGTGAGGGCCGCTTGGATGGCCACTCGAAAACACTCTGCAGCGCCTTGGAAGTCAGCGCGCACAGTTATGATTCCTTGTGGTCCTGGCATCTTCAGTATCATGTACGTGTAATGCGGAATGGCCATGAATTTTGCCAATCCCGGCCTCCCGAAGATGGCGTTGTACCCGCAGTCGAAGTTCGCTACTTCGAACCTCAGGAACTCGGTTCTGTAGTTAACCGGAGTTCCGAAGGTGACGGGCATGTAGATGTGGCCGAACGGGTATTCTCCCTCAGTCGGCACGATGCCGAAGAATGGAGTGTCGGACTCGTGGAGCTCTTTGAGGTGAACTCCCAAGCCTTGGAGTGTCCGGGGGAAGGTGACGTTGATGCTGCTCCCCCCGTCCACTAACACCTTCTTCACCCTGCTCTCTCGGATCACCGGATCGACGAGGAGCGGGTATTTGCCTGGGTGGTCGAAGTTGAGCCATTGATCTGCCCGAGTGAAAGTGATCGGGTGCTCCGACCACCGGTATGGGGCGGGAGGACCGGTGGTCGCCACCAATATCCGGTGATCGTTGAGCTTTTGTTGTCTTCTATTCTCCTGCGATCCGTGTCCGCCGAAGATGACATTGACCTCCCTGTCAACACGCGGGAAAGCTCCTCCTCTTCCCTCCTCCTGTGGCTGGGGTTGTCGTGGTTCTTCTGGCCCTCCCCGCGGCGGAGGAGGAGGTAGAGGTTGGAAGGGTCGACCATGCCCGATGGAGTGCTTGAAGTCCCGGCAGTTCCGAAGAGTGTGGCGCATGTCCTTGTGGTACGGGCACTGGGCGTCGAGGATGTCATCCAGCGTGCGCTCGCCTCCGCGAGGTCCTCCCTGGGCGCGAGAGGCTGGTGGTCCGGCGGCGTGTACTTCTTCGCGAGGTCTCTTCTCCCAGCGTTTGTCGGGTTGCTGGTTCGCGTCGCGTCGTGGTGCTGCCGGTGCGGACTTTGCTCTTCCGATGAGGTCCTGGGCTCGCTCGTCGGCGGTGATGTAGAGGTCGGCTTCCCGGAACAGCTCCTTGGAGGTAGTCGACGCCTTCTGCAATATGGCTCAGACGAAGGCCGAGTCATTGGATCCTCTGTAAAAGTCCTCGATCACGGCCACCTCCGTGACCTCAGGGATACGATTTCTCATGGTCTGGAACCTTTTGAGGTATGACCGGAGAGTTTCGTCCCCCCGGCGCTTGATGGATTTGAGGTCCCACGGTTGCGCCGGTTTGTCGGAGAGGGACTGAAAATTGGCGGTGAAGCGTCGACTGAAGTCGCCCCAGTCGTCGATGCAGTGTCGGGGTAGATGTCGCAGCCATTGCAGCGCGTCTTGCCTGAGGACAATGGGTAAGTATGCGGTCATCACGTCCTCGGACGCCCTGGCGGCCCGAGCAGCGGTGGTGTAGACGGCTAACCAGCCCCCTGGATCCTGCTTAGGTTCATATTTGTCGACATTGGATACCTTGAAGTTAGGGGGCCATTGAATGGCCCTAAGGCGTGGAGTAAGAGCAGATACTCCAAACGTATCCTCCTGTCGTCGGGGATGATGTCTGTCCCGGGGAGGGGAGTAGTTGTTGTGGTTCCTCGACCGTCCCCGGGTAGTGCCGCCAGTTGAGGCCGTTGCCGACTCAGTTCTGGTGGCCTGGCTCCGAGCTGGGATGCCATGATCCCTGTCGTATTCCTCCCGGCGGCGGATCTCGTTCTCATGCCGTAGTTCACGCGAAGCATTGATGGAGCTTCGCGCGTCCCGACGACTGTTGATAGCGTGTCGCAGATCGTTCGGCGGGTGAGCAAGCGGTAGAAGATGGTTGGCCGCCTGGGTGAACAGTCGTCGATAGCCCTCGGCGTCAGCAGTCCGAGGGAGTCCATCAGCTATCCGAGCTAGTACTCCTCCGACTTCACTCGGCATGTTCATGGCTCGGGCGAAGTCGGGATTCAGGTTGCGCCCGAAGAGTGGATTCTCCCGGCGTTGCCTTGCGTCTTGCTCGGCTTGTTCCTGAGCCCGGCGGCGATCGCGTTGTCGGGAGTTCCTTCGTTCCCTGAAGACGCGTTCCTCTGGAGTTTCTCCTATCTCCGAGACCTCGTCCCGCGAAACAGGTTGCTCCGGATTCCGTTCTCCGGCCTCGTGGTGTCGCCGAATATTTCGGCGCCGGTTTCTCCGTCGGCGGGATTCTCGCTGAGGTGGTTCTTCTCCAGGCGCGGTCGGCTCGTCGTCGGAGACGGGAGGCGACTCCACTCTCCCGATGAAGAGGACGTCGGGGTAGAATGGTACGGCGGTCGTGACGATCTTTTTTCCGTTCTCCTTTGAGGGCGGAGGAACGGAAAGAACAACTTGTTTCCTCCTGGCCTCCTTCTTCCTTGCGATCTGTGTCCATTCTTTCGTCGGGGAAGTAGACAGTGGAGTTCTCCGGGTCAGTGGGCTCTCAGCCCCTGACTTTCCGAAGGCGATCTTTTTTCGGAGAGCTGGAGGTTGCGCTTCTCCGGTATTTTCGGAGTTTGTTGGAGGAAACTTCTTTTTCGGCGGATCTGCAATGCGGTGTAGAATTCCATCTTCATCTGCTATGGATGAGATTGTTCCAAAGCAGAATACGGATCCAGGACGGAGGGTGATCTTGCTGTGGAAGGTGATGGCCATTGAGCTAGCTTGGATCGTCGACACACCCCCTACCTGGCGCGCCAGCTGTCGGTGTTTTGGGTCCGACCGCACACCCGGGGTTGCCCCTCTAGGTGTTTCAGGAGTAGGACGGTGTCGCCGACTGTAGCAAAATGGTTCGTGCCAGATGCACGAGGGACAATGGACAATGTTTACAGGTTCGGGACGCTTAGAGATGCGTAACACCCTACATCCTGGTGAGTATGCTTTGTGTAATGGGTTACAAGGTAGCTCTCTAAAGCGAGAACGTAGAGAGTTGAGGTGGATGGCTGAGTGATGGGATCGATCATTCTGAAGGGGTGCCCCCTAGGCCTTATATATTCGACCGTGGGGCAATACATGTGGATATGATAACAATGTGCACCTAAAAGATAGCGAATTGTTTTATTCTATCTTCCTATGGTTCTGCCGACCTATCCTCGCCAGGTTCCGTTGCATGGGGCTCCAGCGCGGGAAAGTCGGATCTTTGTTGTGGTCGCTTGCTTCAACGCTGTGGGCCGTCCGGGCTTGCACCAATTCGGCCTTACGTCAACCTGCTTTACTGATTGTCCCTCTCCAGGCCCACGAAGGAATGGCCTTACGATTTATTGGGTCCTTGGGCCTCTCGTGAGGTCTTTTACCCTTCCAGTGGACCCGGGGGATATCTGTCCCCCACATAAACTGCTCCCATAGATCTTTTGTCATTGCCTGTGCAGGAACGGGTAAACTTTGACGCAAGCAAGCGAGCCGAGTTAATCAAGAACCTTCATGAAAAAGCTCGAGCAAATATTGAGAAGATGACCAAGAAATATGAAAGGTGTACAAACAAGGATCGAAAAAAGTTGTTGTTCGAACCAGGAGACATGGTTTGGGTACATCTACGAAAGAAAGATTTCCTAAACAACGCAAAAGAAAAATACAACCACGAGCTGTTGGTCCATTCAAATTGCTTCGCAAGATAAATGGAAATGCTTATGAAATTGATCTATCAGATACTTATGGTGTGAGTTCCAGTTTAAATGTGGCCGACCTTTCTCCTTTCTTTGGGTTGGAAGAGTCGAGGACGACTCTTTTTCAAGGGGGAGGATGATGTGATGTAACACCCCGTCCAATCCCTGGACCAGCGATACTTACTCCTAGCAGCTCTTTAGGATCATATGTCGTCCCCATAGACCAACACTATTCTTGTGTGCGCACTTTGTCCTCACTCATGCGCACCAGAGAAAACATCCCGGTCGGTCACCCATCCCAAATTGCTCCAAGCCAAGCACGCTTAACTTGGAGGTTCTTTTGAGATAGGCTTCCAAAAAAGAAGATCCACCTTGTTGGTATGGATACTCTATTAATTCTATTAAGCCTTGGGCCAGTATATCACCATCCCAGGGGCCAGGATATCACAACCCACCCCCTTAGAAGATCGACGTCCTCGTCGGTCAACTCAAATCTAGAAACCTCCCCGCTTAGCCACGTCAGTGTGTCTAGTGTTGTAACACCCTAAATTTGGGGGTATAAAATTTCTTTCTAATTATCAACCAAATTCAGGTGTTACTCTTCTCTCGCTCTAGCTTCTCTCTCTCTTTTTATTTTGGTTAGATATATCTTAATTAGTGAGGGATTATTTATTTTATTTTGTCAAAACAATATGAGTCATGAAATGTTGCATCATGTGGAGCTCCAAATATTTTTTGAATTGTTGCACATGTTTGATTTGGTTTGAATTTGAAACTTGATTTGAATTGAAAACCCTAGAGAAAATAAATAGAAAAGCAATTAGAAATTCCCTAGAAAATGGAAAAAGCGAATTCAGCCCAAGTCGGCCCACCTGGCCTAGCCCCCCCCCCCCCCCCCCCGCGCGCGCGCCCTCGGTCCTTAACAGGTGGGCCCCGCCTGTTGGTGCCAACCCGCACGCCCTTTCTCTCCCTCTCGCTGCTCTATGGGGCTGACCTGTCGGCACCGTTTATTTTCGCTCACGCGCGCTCTCTCTCTGCCTCGCGGACCCTACCCGTTAGCCTGTCCCTAACCTCTCGCCCACGTCCCCGCCGTGGACGCGCCCACGTCCGCGCGTTCTCCAGCCACCTCCGCACGCCCTCGCCCCTTTAAACCACGTGCCCCACTTGCCCACTTCCCCCTGCTCACTTGCGCCCTCAGCTGAGCTCTCTCACCCCCTCTCTCGCCCTGTGCGCAACCAGGAAACTCCGACGCCGCTCACCGAAGACCGCCGCCGTTCCACGATTGCCATTGAGTCTCCGTCGCGTCTGTTGCCCTGGTGAGTTTTGCCACACCATTTACAACTTGGGACACCCCTTGGTTCGCCTTCTTCCCCTCTAGTTTGCCTAGTTTGCGCTCACTAGAGTTCTACCTGTGCACCCGGAGCTCCGCCACTGTCGTCCCGAGGCGTCCCTGTGCCTCCATCGTTGCCCTAGGACTCTAGCGTTTCCTCTCAAGGTGAGCAACCTCCCCGTGCCCTATTTCTCTGTTTATTGCACTACTCAGGCAACTCACCCCAGCAATTCAAGCAGGGTCACCCTCAAGGTCACCAGCATCAACGTCAGCACCAGCACTAGTACTATAGGCAGTTTCCTCAGCAGCAGCAGCAACAATACCGTCAAAGCAACCAGCAGGGAGGAAATCAGGACCAGCGTCAAAACAACCAGTTAGCTCGCCTTCCTGCCCCAGCAACCAACCAGAATAACCAAGCAGCCCCAGCGCAAGTAGGAGGCCACACATGCTTCTATTGTGGACAACAAAACCACTGGGTGAAGAACTGTCCAAAAAAAGTAGTTCAGCAGTCGCCAGCAGTCAATACCTCAGCAAGACAAGGAGCACCACAACAAGCATCAGGAGGCCGTGGTCAGGCTTACAACCGTGGAAAGGTGAACCACCTTGGAGGCCGAAGCAATCCAGGATGCTCAGGATGTGGCAGTAGGTATGTTTCTAGTCAAATCCCATCCAACAAAAGTATTACTTGACACTGGTGCCACACATTTTTTGTTTCTACATCTTGGGTAGAAGCACATAACATCCCCATGGAACCAATGATTCCACCCTTAAGAGTTGATTCATTTTGGGGAAAAGTTCAGTCCGATAGGATTTGTCCAAATCTAAAGATTGAAATAAGGGGGATAGACTTCCCCGCTAACCTACTAGTAATGGGTACTCAAGGGTTAGATGTCATCCTAGGGTTGAATTGGCTACATAGAAACCAAACCACTATTAGTTGTGACAAGAGAACAGTCAAGTTGGTGTCCCCATCCGGAAAGGAAGTAGTAACCAAACTGTACTTGCCTAAACTAGAAGGAGCCTGTCACCATTTGTCAGTAGATGACAAGGAGGCCAATCCAATTGAGGATATTAGAATTGTGTCGGAATTCCTTGACGTGTTCCCTGAAGAGTTACCAGGCATGCCACATGAAAGGAAAGTTGAATTTGCCATAGAGCTTATCCCAGGCACTGCCCCTATATCCAAGAGAGCTTATCGAGTGTTCGGACCAGAATTGATGGAACTCAAGAAGCAGATTGATGAATTGTTAGAGAAGGGCTACATTAGACCAAGTACCTCACCTTGGGCAGCCCCAGTGCTTTTGTGGAGAAGAAAGATGGTACAAAGAGGATGTGCATTGATTACAGATCCTTCAATGAAGTCACTGTCAAGAATAAGTACCCCCTGCCCTGAATTGAAGATCTATTTGACCAGTTGAGAGGAGCCAGTGTGTTTTCGAAGATAGATCTGAGGTCAGGTTATCATCAGCTCAAAATCCGACCTTCAGATATGCCGAAGACAACCTTTATCACCATGTATAAGCTATATGAGTTTATGGTCATGTCGTTTGCTTTGACGAATGCGCCAGCTTACTTCATGTAATTGATGAACAGTGTATTCATGGACTACCTCGACAAGTTCGTAGTGGTGTTCATTGATGATATTCTTGTATATTCCCAGAATGAGCAAGAGCATGAGGAGCATTTGAGGAAAGTACTTCAGAGGCTACGAGATTGTCAGCTGTTCACCAAGCTTAGCAAGTGCGAGTTCTGGATCAGCGAAGTTCTGTTTTTGGGTCATATTATAAACTGAGATGGACAAGTTGTGGATCCAAAGAAGATAGCAACGATTCTGTACTAGAAAGCACAAAAAGATGTCCGAGGAATTAAGAGTTTCATTGGAATGGTCGGTTACTATCGGCGTTTCATCGAGGGTTTCTCCAAGATTGCCATGCCAATGACAACCTTGTTGTCAAAGAAGGTTGAGTTCAAGTGGACCCCTGCGTGCCAAGAATCATTTGAGATGTTGAAGCAGAAGTTGACAACAACACCGGTATTGGTTCTACCAGATGTTCACAAGCCGTTCTTAGTATATTGTGATGCTTCGTATACCGGACTGGGATGTGTATTGATGCAGGAAGGGAAAGTAGTGGCATACTCGTCCTGACAGTTGAAGGTTCATGAGAAGAATTATCCCACTCATGATCTGGAGCTAGCAGCAGTGGTTCATGCACTAAAGACATGGAGACACTATTTATATGGGCAGAAGTGTGATATCTACACGGACCACAAGAGCCTCAAGTACATATTTACTCAGTCAGAGCTAAACATGAGGCAACACAGATGGCTAGAGTTGATCAAAGATTATGAGCTGGAAATACATTATCACCCAGGCAAAGCAAATGTGGTTTCGGATGCTTTGAGCAGAAAGAGTCAGGTTAATATGTTGGCCGCTCACCCGATGCCGTTCGAGCTAGCAAAAGAATTCGACAGGCTGAGTCTCGAATTTCTGAACAACACTCAAGGAGTGACAATCGAGCTAGAACCCACTCTGGAGCAAGACATCAGGAAAGGTTAGAAAGACGATGAGAAGATCAATGAGATCCAGCAGCTGATAATCGATGGGAAAGGTCCAGATTTCCGTGAAGATGCTGAAGGAGTGGTATGGTTCAAGGATAGGCTGTGCGTTCCCGACATCAAATTGATACATGAACTGATTCTCAAGGAAGCTCATGAGACAGCATATTCTATACATCCTGGTAGCAAGAAGATGTACCAAGACCTAAAGAAGAGATTCTGGTGGTACGGTATGAAAACGGAGAAAGCAGAGTATGTTGCCAGATGCGACAGTTGTTAGAGGATCAAGGGAGAACATCAGAGACCCGCAGGTTTGTTGCAGCCATTGCAGATTCCTCAGTGAAAATGGGATGAGATTGAGATGGACTTTATAGTTGGTTTGCCTTGAACTCATGCTGGTTATGACTCCATCTGGGTAGTAGTGGACCGTTTAACAAAGGCGGTCCATTTCATACCAGTCAAGACCACCTATAACAGTGCAGTGTTGGCAGAATTATACATATCTCAGATTGTGTGCTTGCATGGCGTTCCAAAGAAGATAATATCAGATAGAGGCACCCAATTCACTTCTCATTTTTGACAATAGCTACATGAAGCTTTGGGCACACACTTGAAGTTTAGTTCAGCTTACCACCCGCAGAAAGATAGTTAGACTGAGAGAACCAACTGGATTCTCGAAGATATGTTGAGGGCTTGTGCTTTGTAAGACAGGTTAGGTTGGGACAAGAGGCTACCATATGCAGAATTCTCCTACAACAACAGCTATCAGTCCAGTCTGAAGATGTCACCATTCCAAGCACTGTATGGAAGGAATTGCAGAACTCTATTGCATTGGGACCAACCTAGCGAAAGGCAGGTGTTTGGTCCAGATATTTTGCTTGAAGCTAAAGAAAACATTAGAATGGTTCGGGAGAATCTGAAGACAGCGTAGTCCAGACAGCGAAGCTATGTTGACACCCGAAGAAGAGAACTGAGCTTTAAAGTGGGAGATTATGTCTACTTGAAAGTGTCACCCATCAGAGGAACCAAAAGGTTTGGAGTCAAAGGCAAGCTAGCACCTCGATATATCGGGTCGTACCAGATTCAAATAAGACGTGGAGAATTGGCATATCAACTCAGCTTACCAGAAAATCTGTCCGCCGTGCACGATGTGTTTCATGTGTCTCAGCTGAAGAAATGCTTGCGAGTACCAGAAGAGTAGTTGCCAATAAAGGACCTTGAAGTTCAAGAATATTTGACATATGCTAAGAAGCCAACTAAAATTCTGGAGACAGGAGATCGGGTCACTCGGAGGAGCCCTATCCGAATGTGCAAACTCAAATGGAGCTATCACTCAGAAGAAGAAGCAACTTGGGAAAGAGAAGATGATCTGAAAGCCAAGTACCCTGAACTCTTTGCTAGCCAGCCCTGAATCTCTAGCTTCTCTCTCTCTTTTTCTTTTGGTTAGATTTAGCTTAATTAGTGAGGGATTATTTATTTTATTTTGTCAAAATAATATGAGTCATGAAATGTTGCATCATGTAGAGCTCCAAATATTCTTTGAATTGTTGCACATGTTTGATTTGGTTTGAATTTGAAACTTGAATTGAATTTGAATTGAAAACCCTAGAGAAAATAAATAGAAAAAAATTAGAAATTCCCTGGAAAATGGAAAAAGTGAATTCAGCCCAAGTCGGCTCACCAGGCCCAGCGTCGCCCGAGCGCCCTCGGTCCCTCACAGGCGGGCCCCACCTGTCGGCGCCAACCCACACGCCCTTTCTCTCCCTCTCTCCCTATCGCTGCTCTGTGGGACCAACATTTCGACGCCGTTTATTTTCGCTCGCTCGCGCTCTCTCTCTGCCTCGTGGACCACACCCGTCAGCCTGTCCCTAACCTCTCGCGCACGTCCCCGCCGTGGACGCGCCCACATCCGCGCGTTCTCCGGCCACCTCCGCTCACCGTCGCCCCTTTAGACCCCATGCCCCGCTCGCCCACTTCCTAATAAGGACATCACTTCTATACATACAATGAATGGACCGATAACACGATTGCGTGCACGACAGCTAAATCTCCAGGTACGTTCTACCCTAGTCAATTGTGTTTCAGAGCTTACGCTTGGGGCCATGGATGTTTTGATGATTAGTGATGAAGACATCCACACTACTGATACATCTATGCCAATATAAGTACCAATTTCTGGTCCCATTACTCGCGCTCGTGCTCGTCAACTCAACCATCAGGTGATTACACTCTTGAGTTCATGTCCATCATATTTAGACCATGGAAACCCATGCACTCTTGTTTTGCTTAGGAACCAGGGAGAAGACCGAAAGGGAAAAGGATTTGAACATGCTGGATTCGGACTGCAGAAGAACACCAACTTGTGACGGTCACCATGGTCACATGTGGGCTCGGATTGGAATGTTCAAGCACAACATGGAAAGCTTATCAAGTCTACTTTCATATGGATCCGGAATTATAGTCATATCTGTTCTGAGGCCGCCGTAATCATTGTTTCCTTACCAAGACATTTCCTGCCTTTTCTGCCCATGGTGCTGCATCACCCTATTTTGGCCCAATGGGTCGTATATCAAGTTGGGTCCATTAGGGACGCATCCTAGGGTTGCCGCATGACCCCAATACCCTTATGGTCATCCTCCCATGTTTATAAACCCCCTAGTCACCACCAAGAACAACGGGTTTTGTTTAGATCAAGTTTAGCTCTCGCTACTTGCTTGTAAGCGCGCGTGCTGGTTCAACTGCCCGTCTTCTTGTCTTCGGAACCCCACCATATTGGAGTTTGATTTTGAAACCTACAATTTACATCGGGTAATTCAGTACTTGTTCTTCTTGTTTTTGCTAGTTCTTCGATTGCTTGCAGGAGGAGTGCCCTATTAGCCAGGGTGTCACACTCCACAAGATCGTGACAGCCATAGGAGGTGGTGTATCGGTTGCTAAGGCGCAGTATCTTTGGAAGGCTTTAGTCGGGCCATGAACGTCGTCTCCTCCACCAATCGAGTTATTCCACACCCTCTCATCGAAAGATCGGGCATTCACCCAACGGGTGCACATCAGTTGGTATCAGAGCAAGGTTTATCAGTGAGAGATTTACTTTTCTTCGCTGTTTTCTTATCTCCTATAGTCCGGAAAAAGCCAAAAAATAGTAGATTAGTTTTACCGCTATCCTATAAACTATTGAGCATTTACTAGTACTACATAGCTAGGGCTTGTTGAGTTTTCGTTTGCATCAGTTGTGTCATGTTGCTGGTCTTAGTTTATTCCTTTAGAGTTTTGAGTTCTACCACGTTTTGGTCACCACGAGATCCACCATCACCATAAACATCTCTGGTTCGTTTTTGCCACCACGGATACATCTCATGTCGGATTTGGAAGTTTAAATACAATATGGAAAGCTTATCTTATCTTCTTTCCAACGTTTGACCTTGCCTCAAAATTCATTCTGAGCGCTCCGCAATCATCGTAGAGATTTCTGGACTTTCTATATTAACAAGATTTGTTAAATCTGATTTAAAGGGGCTGTTAGCAATATCCTTATTGTTTGGGTTGTCATAGTAAAAAAGGGTTTAGGCCCCTGCAAAAAAAAAGAAGAAAAAAAAGAAAGAAAAGAAAAAAGGAAAAGAAGAAGAAAGAAGGGGGCTGAATCTCTAAATCTGTTGTTTCTCTTTGTGTTGTGCTAGTTGTTCTTTTTTAGTGACTACCTTTGTGCCTAGGCTCACGTCTCTAGCATGGTTTAGCCTAGGACCAGCACAGTACCACCGTTGAATGATTATTCAGCTTGCTTTTGTAACTAATGTGGTACTAGTGTATTCCTTGCTTCAGCCCACCTACAACTCTACATATTTCGACTACAGTTTGACAGGTCGTGTTGCTGCGGCACCGATACACTTATTCCATGGTTGCAGACTTATTGGTTGCTAACCCCTCCTGTTGAGCAAGGTAAGAATTGGTAAGAGCTTGTGTCGCAGGTTGAGAGTGAGCGCCTTGCAGTAGCTACATCCTAATAGTTGTAGAGTTTTTATTCCTTCACTTTTTTATCTTGTTGCCTCTATTCGTCTAACCATGGCAGGATTGGAGGTTGATGATGCTTCTCGTAATATGCCACACTCTCCTCGCACCAAGGGCATCATACAACACTTTGTAAGGCTGGTGAAGACGCACACGGAAGGTCTTGATAATGACTTGCAGGTGACGAATGAAAAGATGGGGCAATTGGAGGCGACACAGATCGACACAAACACCAAACTTGCAAATGTGGAAATGACAGTTGCTTATATTGACAAGAGCCTTGTCGCACTCTTGAGGCGATTTGACGAGATGCATGCTAATACCAATGGTGGGCGTGATGAGGGCGCCAAAGGTAACTGGGATGACTATGTTGCTGATACTGAACAAGATGACCAAGAAGCACCTAATCGCCGGCGACTACGTACTAACCGCAGAGGTATGGGTGGTTTTCACCGATGTGAGGTACGTGGTAATGATGATGCTTTTAGTATTAAATTTAAAATACCTCCTTTTGATGGTAAATATGACCCTGATGCTTACATTACTTGGGAGATTTCGGTTGATCAAAAGTTCGCATGTCATGAATTTCCTGAGAATGCGCGGGTTAGAGCTGCTAATAGTGAGTTTACTGAATTTGCTTCTGTTTGGTGGATAGAACATGGTAAGAAGAATCCTAATAACATGCCACAAACTTGGGATGCATTGAAATGGGTCATGCGGGCTAGATTTGTTGCTTCTTATTATGCACGCGATATGTTAAACAAGTTGCAACAATTGAAACAGGGTACTAAAAGTGTAGAAGAATATTATCAGGAATTACAAATGGGTATGTTGCGTTGTAACATAGAGGAGGGTGAGGAATCTGCTATGGCTAGATTTTTGGGCGGGTTAAATAGGGAAATTAGGACATCCTTGCTTATAAAGATTATGCTAACGTAACCCGATTGTTTCATATTGCTTGCAAAGCTGAAAGGGAAGTGCAGGGACGACATGCTAGTGCAAGGTCTAATGTTTCTGCAGGAAAATCTACACCATGGCAGCAGCGCACGACTACGTCCATGACCGGCCGTACACCAGCACCAACTCCCTTGCAGAGTCGACCAGCACCACCACCTTCCTCCGGTGACAAACCACGTGCATCTTCCACAAATTCAGCAACCAAATCTGCCAAGAAACCAGCAGGTAGTGCCTCTTCAGTAGCCTCCACGGGTAGAACAAGAGATGTTCTATGTTATCGATGCAAGGGCTATGGACTCGTGCAGCGTGATTGTCCTAATCAGCGTGTTTTGGTGGTAAAAGACGATGGTGGGTATTCCTCTGCTAGTGATTTGGATGAAGCTACACTTGCTTTGCTTGCGGCTAATGATGCAGGCACTAAGAAACCAACCGAAGAACAGATTGGTGCAGATGATGCAGAGCATTATGAGAGCCTCATTGTACAGCGTGTGCTTAGTGCACAAATGGAGAAGGCAGAGCAGAATCAGCGACATACCTTGTTTCAAACGAAGTGTGTCATTAAGGAGCATTCATGTCGTTTGATCATTGATGGAGGTAGCTACAACAACTTGGCTAGCAGCGACATGGTGGGGAAGCTTGCACTTACGATCAAACCGCATCCGCATCCATATCACATTCAATGGCTTAACAATAGTGGTAAAGTCAAGGTAACCAAGCTGGTACGAATTAATTTTGCTATTGGTTCATATCATGATGTTGTTGACTGTGACGTTGTGCCTATGGATGCTTGTAATATTCTGCTAGGTAGACCATGGCAATTTGATAAGAAAATTATTTTGCTTCCCATGTCCCTGAGGCTATTGTGCGTGATGATGTTGCTAAAGCTACCAAAGCTAAAACTGAGAACAACAAGAATATTAAAGCTATTGGAAATAACAATGATGGGATAAAAATGAAAGGACATTGCTTGCTTGCGACGAAAACTGATGTTAATGAATTATTTGCTTCCACTTCTGTTGCCTATGCCTTGGTATGCAAGGATGCTTTGATTTCAATTCAAGATATGCAGCATTCTTTGCCTCCTGTTGTTGCTAACATTTTGCAAGAGTATTCTGATGTATTTCCAAGTGAGATACCAGAGGGGCTGCCACCTATACGAGGGATTGAGCACCAAATTTATCTTATTCCTGGTGCATCTTTGCCAAATCGTGCACCATATAGGACAAATCCGGAGGAAACAAAAGAAATTCAGCGATAAGTGCAAGAACTACTCGACAAAGATTACATGCGTGAGTCTCTTAGTCTGTGTGCTGTTCTGGTTATTTTAGTGCCTAAAAAGATGGAACATGGCGTATGTGTGTTCATTGTAGGGCTATTAATAATATCACGATACGGTATCGACACCCTATTCCACGTTTAGATGATATGCTTGATGAGTTGAGTGGTGCCATCGTCTTTTCTAAAGTTGATTTGCGTAGTGGGTACCACTAGATTCGTATGAAATTGGGAGATGAATGGAAAACTGCTTTCAAAACTAAGTTTGGATTGTATGAGTGGTTAGTCATGCCTTTCGGGTTAACTAATGCACCTAGCACTTTCATGAGATTATTGAACGAGGTTTTGCGTGCCTTCATTGGAAAATTTGTGGTAGTATACTTTGATGACATATTGATCTACAACAAATCTATGTGTTGGGGGTCTGCTTCGTCGCCGAAGGTCCCATAAGAAGAAAACACCTTCGGAAGATTGACACAGAAGCAAAGCCGAAGCTATCAATCAGAGAACTTCGTAGCGTACTTCCAAATGCACCGACTTAAAGATGAAATGACCAATCGGCCCATGGTAACTTGTACTATAATTGTAATCATTTGTAAAGGACATGAATGTAATTTCTCACAGGCTGTGCCCTGTGCCTATAAATAGATGAACAGTACCCCTGTGCTGTTCACGCTATTTTGTATTCGCTCGTGCACCACGCTTGGATTTTTGCCTTCTGTCAAGCCGAAGGTACACATGTAAATGAATAATGTTTTTATCTATTCAAGATTATATAATGAAACTATGTGAATAATGTTATATGATTATTCATGTTATCTTTCATGTTCCATATGCTTCGTCTTTCATTAACATGTACCATGATTATGAAGGTACGTCCTTCATGACCTTCATCCAAAGATCGTTATATCCTAAGGGAAATAATGCTTCGAAGGACGAAGGACATTAACATTTAATATTTTGTGTTGCCTTGTTCTTAACTCATAGCATTTGAGAACAAGTCCCCAATATTGGCGCCCACCTCCGGTGAACTCACTTCCACTATTGAGTTGATGGCTTCGTTCAACGATCAAGCTGAAGTTGCTTCGGCTACGAAGCTGGTGCTCCTGATAACAGGCGGTTCATGCTCAGAACCGGCTAACAAGAAGCAGAAGAAGGAACCATAGAGAAGGGTGCAGCATGTTGGGGTGCAGGGACCCTTCATCAAGTCAAAATGGTCCCACATCCCAATCACCTTCTCCCAGGAGGACCTTCAGCTCAAGGATTACCCTTACAATGATGTTATGGTCATATCTTGTGTCATCAAGGGTTTTCTGGTCCACAATGTTCTGGTTGATACCGGTAGTGCATCAGATATCATATTTGCTAAGGCCTTCAGACAGATGCAAGAGCCAGAAGATAAGATTCATGATGCTACACACCCTCTTTATGGCTTCGGAGGAAGGCAGATTGCAGCACTCGGCAAAATCACGATGCCAGTGACCTTCGGCTTCGTCCACAATACAAGGACTTAACAGGTTGTGTTTGACATTTTTGACATGGAATACCCCTACAATGCAATCATTGGTCGTGGGACACTTAATGCTTTTGAAGCAATACTTCATCCAGCATATCTATGCATGAAGATACCTTCGGAACAAGGGCCCATTGCTATTCATGTGAGTCAGGAAGCCGCTAGGAAAGCCGAAGAAAATTGGACAGATTCAAAGGCAATTCATAACATAGATGGAGCTGAAGCCTGTGAACAGTACAAATATAAAATAGAGAAGGCCGCTTCGGCAGATCAGTCGAAGCCTATGCTTCTATGTGAAGATATAGTAGAGCAAAAGGTACTGCTGGGGTCTCAACTATCTGAAGACCAAGAGAAAACTTTGATAAGATTTTTATTCAACAACAAAGATGTCTTTGCTTGGTCAGCCAATGATCTTTGTGGTGTCAACAGAGATGTCGTTGAACATTCACTTGATGTGGACCCATCTTTCAGGCCAAGAAAGCAGAGGCTTCAGAAAATGTCTGATGATAAAGCCGAAGGTGCTCGGAATGAAGTGAAAAGGCTTCTCAGTGCTGGTGTTATCAGAGTGGTAAAATACCCAGAGTGGTTAGCCAATACTGTCATGGTGAAGAAAGCCAATGGTAAATGGAGAATGTGCATTGACTTCACAGATCTTAACAAGGCATGCCCAAAAGACGAATTCCCGCTGCCAAGAATAGACTCTCTTGTAGATGCAACAGCTTCTTCAGAGCTCATGAGTCTATTGGATTGTTATTCAGGCTATCATCAAATATGGATGAAGAAGGAAGATGAGCCGAAGACTAGCTTCATAACTCCCAGTGGCACCTATTGCTATCTTCGGATGCCTGAGGGGCTCAAGAATGCTGGAGGAAGTTTCAGCAGAATAACAGCCAAGGTCCTTCATTCTCAGATAGGCAAAAATGTGCTGACTTATGTTGATGATATCATAGTGAAAAGCACGAAGCAAGAAAATCACATTGCTGATTTGCAAGAAACATTTGCCAATTTCAGGCAAGCTGGCCTGAAATTAAATCCAGAAAAATGTGTTTTTGGAGTGAAGAAAGGCAAGTTACTTGGTTGTCTGGTATCAACAAAAGGAATTGAAGCTAACCCAAGTAAGATCGAAGCTATCCTTCGAATGGAGCCACCAAGCACGAAGAAAGGGGCTCAACGACTGGCAGGAAGGCTAGCATCATTAAACAGATTCATATTCAGATCAGCGGAAAGAAATTTGCCATTTTTTGAAATACTAAAGTCAGCCGAGGTCCTTCAATGGGGCCCAGCGCAACAAAGAGCTTTTGAAGAGTTAAAACAATATTTGATTGACTTAACAACATTAACTCCACCCGCGCCAGGGGCTCCATTGCTCTTATATGTGGCAGCTTTACATTCTGCAGTAAGCGCGGCACTAGTACAGGAGACGCTAGATGGTCATGCTAAAAAGCAAGCCCCAGTGTACTTCGTCTCTGAAGTTTTAAGTCCATCAAAGAAAAATTACACAGAATTGGAGAAGGTATTATATGCTATGTTAATGGCTTCCAGAAAGCTTCGGCATTATTTTCAAGCATACCACATAATTGTTCCTTCGTCACAACCTCTAAAGGACATCATGAGGAACAGAGAGGCCACTGGAAGAATTGGAAAATGGGCTGCAGAGCTTAATGAATTCACCATTGATTATGTGCATAGATCTTTGATTCAGTCCCAGGCGTTAGCAGACTTCATCGCTGATTGGACGCCAGGGGCCCAGGAAGAAGAGACAAAGAAAAATGCCGAAGCTTGGACAGTGTTCTGCGATGGTTCTTGGAGAACCTTCGGCGCAGGAGCAGCTGCTATTCTAGTAGCACCTTCGAAAGTCAGAACATGTTATGCAACCAAACTAGACTTTAGCTGTACAAATAATATTGCCGAATACGAAGCACTCTTGTTGGGGCTTCGGAAATTAAGGGCAATGGGAATAAGAAGGGCTATTCTAAAAACTGATTCTCAAGTCATTTCTGGCCATGTAGATAAAAGTAGCAAGGCAAGAGATTCGAAACTTGAAAAATATCTGGATACAGTTCAAAGGTTGGAGGCTTCTTTCGAAGGTTTTTCTGTCAAGAACATTCCAAGAGGCAAAAATGAGCATGCAGATTCGTTAGCCAAATCAGCGGCTCAGGGGCTCCCTTTACCTTCGTAAGTATTTTTTGAAACAATAAAGGCACCTTCGGTTGAACTCATGGAGAGAGCTGTGCTCGCTATTTCTCCAGTACATAGTGAAGATTGGAGGACTGAAATCATATCTTTTCTCCAGGGTAACTGTCTCTCAGATGACGAAGTTTATAATAAAAGAATGGAAGCAAGAACAAGACCATATATCATAATAGAAGGGGAATTGTACAAGCATGGAGTTTGCTCCCCCTTCTCAAGTGTTTATCCAGAATCGAAGGTATAGAACTAATGAAGGAGATACATGCAGGATTGTGTGGATCTCATATTGAGTCTAGGCCTTTGCTAGGAAAGGTTTTCAGACAGGGATTTTATTGGCCGAAGGCAGCTTCGGATGCAGCAGATCTGGTCCAAAAGTGTGAAAATTGTCAAAAATGTGCAAGGGACCAAAAACAACCTTCGCCATTAATTCAGTTAATACAACCAACCTAGCCATTGCAAAGATGGGGGCCTGGATTTGTTAGGCCCACTTCCACCAGCACAAGGTAATTTGAAATATGTCGTGGTGGCGGTGGAATATTTTTCTAAGTGGATTGAAGCAAAGCCTTTGGCTACAATAACTTCGGTTACAGTCCAGAAATTCTTCTGGCAAAATATTGTTTGTCGCTTCGGTGTGCCGAAGGCTATAACTGTGGACAATGGAACACAGTTTGATGCCGAAGCTTTCAAAAAATTTTGCGACCAGATTGGCACGAAGATTCATTTTGCATCAGTCAGGCACTTAGAGTCAAACGGGCTGGTCGAAAGAGCAAATGGTATTATAATGACGGGAATAATGAAATTAATCTTCAATCAACCCAGAGGAAAGTGGCTAGAAGAGTTGATCAAAGTGGCGTGGATCCACAACACCACTACATCAAGGTCAACAGGTTTCACACCATTCAAGTTATTGTTTGGTGACGAAGCTATAACCCTAGAAGAAGCTAAGGCAGGGTCAATTAGAACAGTAGCTTCGGCAGAGGACGAAGCTGATTATTCTGTGGCAAAAGACGTTATAGAAGGGACCAGACTTCAGGCTGTGGAAAATATCAACAAATATCAAGCTGAAACAATAAAATGGCGTGATAGAAAAGTTCGGCTGAAAGACATTAAGCCTGGACATTTGGTACTTCGGAGAGTAGCCAACCCTAACACAGTAGGCAAGCTTCAGCTGAAGTGGGAAGGACCTTTTCTGGTAGTATCTTCGTCAACACCCGGTTCTTATAGATTAAAGGACATGGACGGCAATGACATTTCTAGATCTTGGAATGCGGATGAGCTTCGACGGTATTATGTATAAATTGATGTAATCTTTTTCATTTTTCTTATGGTGCCCTTTTCCTTTCCAAAGGGGGAGAAAGGTTTTTAATGGGGCCATAGTTTGTAATTTTTCCTTACCTATTCAGCTCTACGAGAGCAAAATCCCCCAAAATATGTAAATGTAAAATCTGGGTATGCACCATCGAGTGCAGAGAAAAGGAAAAAAACAGGGAGAAGCTCGAAAGTTGTCCCTAAGGGGATGCAGAGCACGATGAAGCTACAAAGAAGCCGTTCCTAAGGGAGCGCAGCGTAAGTTTTCTGCTCAAAAGTCGTTCCTAAGGGAATGCAGAGCTAAATACCGCCGAAATATAAGGAGAAGCGCGAAAAGTCAACGCGAGTACCGCCGAAATAGAAGGTGAAGAAGTTCAAAAGACGTTCCTAAGGGGATGCAGAACTTACACCGAAAAATAAGTGTTGCAGCCGAAAAATAAACGGCAAAGAGACTTCAGTCATTCCTAAGGGAATGAAGGTCATGGGTGAAGCTTCGTATGTGTGTGTTTGGGCATTCATCGGCACGATACATTACATCATACATTGCATTCATAAACATTCATTTAGATATACATAGGATCATCATCATCATCATAATACAGATACAGACATTTGCTTCGGCTCTAAGGATACGGCTTCGGAAGCAGATTTATGCTTCATTGTGAACGAAAAGAAGGGAAGGTGTTTTTCGCCTTCGGCTCAAAAAATACAAGTTTCATCCACATTAAAGCAGTTTATACATTGACGGAAAGGTAAAAATATATTACAAAGTATGGACAAATTTACAGAGTATCTGATTCTCAAATTACAATATTATTTACAAAGGATAATACAAAAGTTCTTCCAGAGTCTTTTCACATCAAGGTTTTCGGTTTTATCATCATCTGTTAAGCTTCGGATCGTCTGCTAAGCTTCGGCTCAATGCTCTTCGGCTTCGTCATCCTATACATATCAAAGAATTATAAGGTAAATTCAAGTTTCAAGGAAAAGGCACAAGGTATGAGTTTATTACCAGTTTAAGGTGACTTCGAGCTTCGTCACTAGCCATGTTTTGTCTGTCCTTTGCCCAGATTTGGGTAATGTTGGGGGCCTTCGGCTTCCGAAGGTCCTCAAAAACATGATTTAACAATGTTTTTGGAGTAAAGTACATTAACAGGTATCTTCGGACTTGGATCAGAGCCATGGTAGGACGACGCACAAGGAACACGAAGGTTTACGCAGAGCCGAAGCTGTGTGTAGAAGAGCTTCGGGAGAACGGCAGGAAAGGAAACCGACTTAAAGATGAAAAACCAGATTAAACCTCGAAGAATTATCATAGAGTTATTGATAAATGTAAAGGGCATTAATGTAATTTTGCATGGGTTGCGACCCGTGCCTATAAATAGGCGAACAGTATCCCCGTACTGTTCACGTTGATTTGACATTGGCCTTTGCGTCACACTTGTACTTTTACCTTCTCACGATCTGAAGGTACATTCGTAATTTGATATCATTTCTATTCCGTTATCATAGTAAAATAGAAATGAGTTGTCAATAATTCATAACCGTTCATGTTAACTTATATGATTCATATGATCCCTTCTTCATTATTATATTTTATGCTTATGAAGGTACATCCTTCATAACCTTCGTCCGAAAATCATTATATCCTTAGGGATATAATGCTTCGAAGGGCGAAGGATATTAACATCTAATATTTTATGTTGCCTTGTTCTTAATTCATAGCATTTGAGAACAAGTCCCCAACATTGGCGCCCACCTCCGGTGAACTCACTTCCATTTTTTGAGTCTTGAACACTTTCGGCAAGCATCACCTTCGTCATGCCGCCGAAAAAAGCTTCAGCGACAGGGGCCGGTACTTTACAACCGCTGGATCCCAATCAGGATGTCCTTTCTCTTAGAGAGGCCCGAAGCCAGAAGAGGAAGGCTGTTAGTCCAACACCTCCGGAGGATGACCTGGATCAGGAGATCCAAAACCTGGAGATCCTTCAGCAACAGGTGCAACGCAAGAAGGAGAAGATGGCTCGTCTAGCTGATCTTCAGAGACAGATAGACGAAGCTTCCGAAGAGGTCCGTCATCTTGTTCAAGATGATCAAAGTCGAAGGCCTCCACGCAGAGAGCTTCATCAGGAAGGCTTCCACAATGAGGACGACTGGTATGAAGATTTCCATCATGGAAACTTTGGTTTTGATGATGCTTCTCCTCTCTCAACAGAATTGCAGGCTACACCATGGCCCCAGTCCTACAAGCCACCACAGCTCCCCATGTATGACGGTCATACAGACCCCAAGCAATTCCTGATGAGCTACGAAGCAACGATATCTTCGTATGGTGGCAATACGACAGTCATGGCAAAATCTTTTGTCATGGCCGTCAGGAGCGTTGCTCAGACTTGGTACTCTTCTCTTCGGCCAGGGACAATCACTTCTTGGAAGAAATTGAAGGATATGCTGATAACTAGCTTTCAAGGGTTTCAGACGAAGCGAGTCACCGCTCAGGCTCTCTTCCAGTGTACCCAGGACCATGAAGAGTACCTTTAGGCGTATGTCCGAAGGTTTCTGCGCCTGAGGGCACAAGCGCCGACAGTGCCCAATGAAATTGTCATTGAGGCCATGATTAAGGGGCTTCGGCCGGGACCATCAGCGCAGTACTTTGCCAGGAAGCCACCACAAACGTTGGAGAAGCTGCTCTAGAAGATGGACGAATACATTAGAGCTGACAATGACTTCCGCCAAAGAAGGGAGGAAGCATTCAGGTTCTCTGAAATGACTAGGGGCTTCAGAGGAAGATTTCACCCGAGGCATGTTAGGTCAATCCATAACTCTGCTCAAACTGATGATCAAGGGAGCCAGCAGCAAAGGCCACAACACTCTTCACAAGCTTCGGCCCAACAGCAGAGTTCCTTTCGGCCGCCAGCGCCAAGGGGCAGAGGCGCCAGGGGCTTCGGGAGAAGGATTGGAGACCAGCCAAGAAAAATATAATGCCTTTTCTGTGGTGAAGACAAGGGCCATACTACCAGGATGTGCCATGTTACCATCCAGAAGCAGAAGGAAATAGCGGAAGCAGCAGCGCAACAGAGTCAGCCGAAGCAGGTCATGCATACTGCTTCGTATCACTCACCTTATATTCCAGAATATGTAGGCAACCACCCTGCATCTTCTGTTGCTTCGGCGAGTCAATCCCAAGCATCCTGGCAGCAACCTCCACCGCCACCGCCGATCCAGCGAGGACAACAACCAGAAGGGAGTCAGCACAATCATCATCAGAGGGATTTCAGAGAGGAATCCGAAGCTCGCACAATCAACAGCACTGTGCCAGAGTCGAAGCACGTTTATTGACAAATATCCTACCTCAACAACAGTTCTTTTGCATTTTCTACATTCACTATTCCCCTTTTGTCAATAAGAAACAATTATGAAGAGTTTTAATGTCTTTTTTTGAATTTCAATTCCTTGTAATACTTTCGTCTTTTACCATAATAAAGATATGTTTTTTCCATAGGCTTGAGTTGCCGAAGCATACAAACTTATACTGATTTGGAGGACCTTTGAATTATCAAAAATTTGATCTAACGGACACAGTACAAATTGTTCGAAACAGTAAAAAGTCGTTCCTAAGGGAGCACAGTGTAAGTTTTCTAAACTTACAGCGAAAAATAAACGCTGATTCCGCTGAAAGTAAAAGGCGAAGAAGCTCCTAAGGGAGGCTTACAGCGAAAAATAAACGCTGATTCCGCTGAAAGTAAAAGGCGAAGAAGCTCCTAAGGGAGGCTTACAGCGAAAAATAAACGCTGATTCCGCTGAAAGTAAAAGGCGAAGAAGCTCCTAAGGGAGGCTTACAGCGAAAAGTCAACGCTGATATATAAAGTGTGTGTGCTTTATTACAGGGATATGTATCTACGGCATAAAAATCATTTTGCATAACATAACATCATCACATCATTTTTGCATAACATAAGCATCATACAGCATACTGCATCTGGAACAAGAAGGGGATACAATGTTAATCTTTGGAACATATTTTGGAAAAGAGAAAATCGTGCGAAGGCACAAGACGAATCGAAGTGAAGAGAAGCTTCGGAGGATAGTTCACGAAGCTTGGATGTTTTTATCAGAGAAGTAAACAAATTCTTGTGATATAGAAAAGATTTTCTTCACGAAGCATGAAAAGAAGGGAAGGTGTTTTTTCGCCGAAGGCTCAAAAAATGGTATGTACGCAAAGTTTCATGCATCGTAAAGAATTAAATTATAAATAGACTATATGTTACATTCAAAGTTACAATATATTACACATCTTATGTTCCAAATGTTTCTACAATAACGATTTAATTTTCCTTGAGAACTATCTCTGCAGCTTCGTTCAAAAGTTGGTTGACAACCTTATCCATAATGTCTTCAGGCATTTTTCTAATTTCATCGTCCCCTTCGGGTGGGGGCCCGGAGATGCCTCAGCAGGTTCTGAGGGAAGAAAAGATACGGCTATATTACTATTGCAAACCGAGAGCAGAGTTTGGAATTAAAAATTACAGCATGATAAAAACCGCTAATTAATACCTATGTGCCCTTCGGGCTCTGTACTTTTCTCGACAGCTTCCGCTACTTTCCTAGCATCATGAATGCCTTTTTCACTCTTTTGAATAATTTCTTGTGCCATTTCTCGGCCGCCGTTGTCCCAGATATCAGTAAAGAATTTTCCGCCAACCATGCTTGCTTCGGCCGAGGGGTCTTTGATGTCTTCAGAGGACAAGGCAGCTTCGGACTGAGCTAAGGATTTTACATGCTCACAACCCATTCTCTCCAAAACAGTAGCAACTCCTCTAGCACCCGAAAAAGCGCAGGTGTCCCCGCGGCTATTCAGAATTTCTTCGAAGGCCTCTGCTTCGTGACTGATCCATTCCATTGGACCTTCAGGATTACCTCTTGAAAAATTCTCTTCACTAGAGAATGCGCCAACGCTGGCGAAGCTAGATTTTATCTTTTTGACGCACTCTATGGATTTAACATAACATTTCCTCTGGGACGCACGAAGCTCTTTAACACTCATCTCTAAATGATTGGCCAGTTGATCACTAAGCTCGCGTTTTGTTTCTTCAAGTATACGCTCTTCTTTAGCTCTAGCTAGCTGTTTCTGAAGATCTTTAATTTCACGTCTTTGGGCTTCGGCCTGGGCCTTTGAAGCAGCTTCGTCCTTTTTTACCTTGTCTACCAATGTAAGCAGAATTTTATCTTTTTCCAGAGCTTCGTTTCTCAGTCTAATAACTTCTGATCGTAGATTGTTGAACACAATTTCGTAGCTCTCGTCTTCGGCACTCTTTTGTGCTCTCAATGCGTTGCTTAGAATTAAACCCTATATGAAAAAGAGTTCGTATAAGAATAAAAGAATGAGTTACGAATTATAAAATTTTCAAATTCCCATACCTTCAGGCTATTGTACGCAAGACTATCCGCAAGATCTTCTTTCGTCATAGCGCATAAGCCAGCTTCGAGCTTCGGAAACCCCATACTTCTAGCCATCTCCCGACAGACGGACAATTCTTTGTTGTCCGGGAGGCAGTATAGGAAATCTTCTTCGTTTGTCCCATTGAACACTAGTGCCCCCTTCGGATACTTCAATTCTTTGGCATAGTGATTAGCTTCAAAAACTTCTTCTTCCGATAATTTCTTCCCCGAAGCATGTCGCACGATATAATCGTATATTTTGGAAGATGCTTCGGGGGCAGCGGTATCAATTTCTTCGACCAAAGTTGGCTCTGACATTTTCACTTCTTCGCTGGCCTTTGCAATTTTTGCTTCTTCTGCTTCCGAAGGTGTTACCTTGGTCGGTTCTGAAGGCCCGGTTTCAATTCCAGTCTGTTGCTTCGGAGCTTTAGCAACGGATACTTCAACAAGCGCCTCAGAAGTTTCAGCAGTCTTCTTTGGGGTTGTGCTTGGAAGTTTAATTGTTTCCAAAACATCCAATACGTTAACCATTCTCTTTCTTTTTGGGGTCACTGTTGGCCCCTTTTTAATTTTTGTTACTTCAATCTCTACTGAAGGACTTAAAATTTCTGATATTTTTGCTCCCTCAGTTGATGCTTTTGCTTCTCCCATCTTTTCTGTCGATGGCGCTTCGGCCAACTCTTTGGTTTATGGTAACAGAGTCTGTGGTTCCTCCAATTCTTTTGTTATTGGCGCTTCGGCCAACTCTGTGGCTCCTGGCAGCGGAGTTGATCCCTTAGCTTCGGGAGCCGTAGATGTTGCGCTGCCGAATTCAGGCACTGTGGCTAGTTCAATGTAGCGTGGCCGGTGTGTGAGAACTTTCACCCTTTTTCTCTTTGGTGCTGGCTCGCTAGGAGCAGCTGAAGCGGTTTCTTTTGCAAGAGCTGTACCTTTCCTTTTCTGCCCCCGCACTGGATAATGGTAGTCGGGGTACACGAACCCAATTGCATCAAATACTCGGTTCAGTCTTTTCTTTCTTCGGCCTCCGAAGGCTGCTGACAATGCAGTATCTTCAGCCTTCGAATATATCCCAAGCAATTCATCGCTTACAGTCTCAATGCTCTTTAACCAATCATCATCTAGTTCAACGAACTTGTCCCCATACTTGAATGTATACTTCAGCCTGACTAGCCCACCTTCGTCAGTTTCTTTAACAGTTTCTTTTGGCATTTCCCAATTATCCGCAAGAGGCCATACTCCGAAGGCAATGTGTTCTTATATTAAATCTCTGGTTCCAATAAAAGAGCAGACTACGCCAAAGGCCCGTTGGCATTCTTCGGCTGCTTCATTCATTTCTATCTTCGGTTTCCTTAGTCCGAAGCGCTGCCAGATGGGGCACATGATGACATCCTTAATATCCTCTCGAGCCTTCAAATCATTTTTAACATAGAACCATTCTTTCATCCATTCCCCGGGCCATCTCTTACGAAACGTGGGCACGGGGCAGCTTGACCCAGAGCGAGCGCCGAAGCTGTAGCAACCAAAGTTGTTATGATATTGCTCTTTACCCCAGGGTTTTGTTTCGTATAACAATTCGTGAATATTGCAAAAGCTTTTTGCACTTGGCTCTAGGCCTTGACTCCTCACAGCCCAGACGAAGATTCCCATTCTTATTATTGCTTCAGGGGTAAGTTGATGAAGGTAAACCTGATATATTTTCAGAACTTCTACCACGAATTTGCTTAGAGGGAATCCTAGCCCAGCTTTCAGAAAGCTTTGGAAAATAATGACTTCATCATCTCCGGGAGTCGGCACAGTTTTTTCTCCGGCGTCTGCTCTTACAATAGACATATCCCGAAAATATCTCCCCCTCATGTTTTCAAGGTGATTTTGCCCGATAGTTGATTTCCCGAAGACTGAATGGCTTGGTCGCCATGGCCGATCTTCGGAATCTTCACCACCACTATCTGCGTCATAGCTGTCACTATCACCAGTATCTTCAGATAAACCTTCTAAAATCTCCCTTGTAATCTTCTCCGTGTTCGTCTTCGCTATTGACTCAAGAAAACCCAGATGCATCTCTTCAGAAAGGCTCAGCTTCATTTCGGCAGCAACCTTCTTCTCCCCAGACATCTCTTCGGAATTCTTCCTCTCGTTTCCGAAGCTTAAAACTAAGAAGAAAACCAAATATTTGTGGGCAGAAAGCTTTTTGAGCAGGCAGAACGGATGGCAAGAAAGCGTGTCAAATAAATTGTGGCGAGCCCCTATTTATAAACCCATTATGTTGGAGACTAGAGGGTCCTAGTTGCCAATGACTGTTGCTATTCTAGCAAGAGGAAGGTGTTTTTTCGGACCTTCGGCTCATAGCCTTCGTCCATTTCGCAATCTGAATCTATTATTCTAACAAATTAATATTGCGAGGGGCTACTGTTGGGGGCCTTCGGCTTCCGAAGGTCCTCAAAAACATGATTTAACAATGTTTTTGGAGTAAAGTACATTAACAGGTATCTTCAGACTTGGATCAGAGCCATGGTAGGACGAAGCACAAGGAACACAAAGCTTTACGCAGAGCCGAAGCTGTGTGTAGAAGAGCTTCGGGAGAACGGCAGGAAAGGAAACCGACTTAAAGATGAAAAACCAGATTAAACCTCGAAGAATTATCATAGAGTTATTGATAAATGTAAAGGGCATTAATGTAATTTTGCATGGGCTGCGACCCGTGCCTATAAATAGGCGAACAATATCCCCGTACTGTTCACGTTGATTTGACATTGGCCTTTGCGTCACACTTGTACTTTTACCTTCTCACGATCTGAAGGTACATTCGTAATTTGATATCATTTCTATTCCGTTATCATAGTAAAATAGAAATGAGTTGTCAATAATTCATAATCGTTCATGTTAACTTATATGATTCATATGATCCCTTCTTCATTATTATATTTTATGCTTATGAAGGTACATCCTTCATAACCTTCGTCCGAAAATCATTATATCCTTAGGGATATAATGCTTCGAAGGGCGAAGGATATTAACATCTAATATTTTATGTTGCCTTGTTCTTAATTCATAGCATTTGAGAACAAGTCCCCAACAGGTAACGAATCTGTTTCCGATGCTTCGGGCCAGGCCAGGCATGTTATCCATGTCTGCTGGTGACAGGCTGAAGTTTGGTCTGTTTATAATATTTCCATGTTGTTGGGGGTATGCTTCGTAGCCGAAGATCCTAAAGAAAGAGAACACCTTCGACAGATCCTATGAGAAGCAGCGCCGAAGCTATCACCTATAAAGCTTCGGCACGGTGACAGATCTCAAGACGAAGGGGTGAACCGACTTAAAGATGAAATGACTTAAAAGACCCACAATGTTTTGTGTCATTATTATAGTCGATTGTAAGGGGCATAAATGTAATTTTACACAGTCTGCGTCATGTGCCTATAAATAGATGAACAGTACCCCTGTACTGTTCACGCAATCCTGTAATCGCTAACGCATTACGCTGGAATTATTACTTTCCGCTAAGGCCAAGGTATAAATGTACCTAGATATTATGCTTTAATATTTAAGTTCATACTATAAAATATGTGAATAATGTTATTTGTTTCTGATAGATCTTTCTCTAATGTTTAATATTTTATATTTTATTTCGCATTGTTTTATGTCTGATCACGAAGGCATGACCTTCATGGTATTCTGCCCGTGGCCTTCATCCGAAGTTCATTAAATCATTGAGGAGATAATGCTTCAGCGGACGAAGGACATTATTATTTAACATTTTATGTTGCCTTGTTCTTGATTCATAGCATTTGAGAACAAGTCCCCAACATTGGCGCCCACCTCCGATGAACTCACTTCCACTTTTTGAGTTGATGGCTTCGTTCAACAACCAAGCTAGAGCTGCTTCGGCTACGAAGCTGGTACTTCCAATAACAGGCGGTTCATGCTCAGAGCCAGCCAACAAGAATCAGAAGAAGGAGGCACAGAGAAGGGTACAGCATGTCGGGGTGCAAGGACCCTTCATCAAGTCAAGATGGTCCTACATCCCAATTACCTTATCCCAAGAGGACCTTCAGCTCAAGGATTACCCTCACAATGATGCTATGGTTATTTCTTGTGTTATCAAAGGATTTCTGGTCCACAATGTTCTGGTTGATATAGGCAGTGCAGCGGATATTATATTTGCTAAGGCCTTCAGACAGATGCAAGAACCAGAGGATAAGATTCATGATGATACACACCCTCTTTGTGGCTTCAGAGGAAGGCAGATTGTAGCGCTCGGCAATATCACGATGGCAGTGACCTTCGAATTTGTCAACAATACAAGGACTGAGCAAGTTGTGTTTGATATTGTCGACATGGAGTACCCATACAATGCAATCATTGGTCGTGGGACACTCAATGCTTTTGAAGCAATTCTTCATCCAGCATATCTTTGAATGAAGATACCTTCGGATCAAGGCCCTATTGTTATCCATGGAAGTCAGGAAGCTGCCAGAAAGGCCGAAGGAAACTGGACAGATTCAAAAGCAATCCATAATATAGATGGAACCGAAGCTTGTGAGCAATACAAGTACAGAAGGGAGAAAGCTGCTTCGGCTGATTAGCCGAAGCCCATGCTTTTATGTGAAGATATAGCAGAGCAGAAGGTGCTGCTGGGATCTCAATTGATTGAGCAGCAGGAGAAAACCCTAATAAGGTTCCTGTTCAAGAACAAAGATGTCTTCGCTTGGTTAGCTAATGATCTCTGTGGTGTCAACAGGGATGTTATTGAACACTCGCTCCATGTTGATCCATCCTTCAGACCCAGAAAGCAGAGGCTTCAAAAGATGTCTGATGACAAAGCCGAAGGTGCTCGAAATGAAGTGAAAAGACTTCTCAGCGCAGGAGTCATCAGAGAAGTAAAATACCCAGAATGGCTAGCTAACACTGTTATGGTAAAGAAGGCCAATGGTAAATGGAGAATGTGCATTGATTTTACAGATCTCAACAAGGCTTGTCCGAAGGATGAATTTCCATTGCCAAGAATAGACTCTCTGGTAGATGCAACAGCTTCGTCAGAGCTCATGAGTCTGCTAGATTGTTATTCAGGCTATCATCAAATCTGGATGAAGAAGGAAGACGAGCCAAAAACCAGCTTCATCACCCCTAGTGGTACATATTGTTACCTTCGAATGCCTGAGGGACTCAAGAATGCCGGAGGAAGTTTCAGTAGAATGACAGCGAAAGTCCTTCATTCTCAGATAGGCAGAAATGTGCTAACATATGTTGATGATATCAGACTAAAAAGCACGAAGCAAGAAAATCACATTGCTGATCTTCGGTTGTTTGAAGCTCGAAGTCTTTCTTTTCGATAGCAACTGATTGCTCTTTTATCTTGCTCTCTAAATTTTCAATTATAACTTCGTGCTTTTTATCTTCTAAGTCCTGCTGCATTTTCAAAGCTTTGCTCAGCAGCATACTCTGCACACAAACAACCTTCGTTAGAAAACATCTTCATTACTAAAAATAATAAAAGTCAGAGAAAAGTTGTGTACCTTGAAATTGGAATAAAACAAACTATCGACGATGTGCTGTCGTCGGTAGCGGCTGATATCTGTTTCGAGCTTCGGGAAACCGATACTCTTTGATAGAGTGCCGATAACCTTTGCACCAGTTTGATCCCGCATGCAGCCTAACCTTTCGTCATCTATGCCACCGAACAGAAGTGCTCCAGGCTGGTATCCGCAAGATATTGCATATTCTTTCAGCTCTTCTTTTTCAGCTTTTGTCAGTTCTTGACCAACTAAGTTTTGAAACATAAAAGCTTCATCTTCCGAAGGGTCTTCAGTTATTTCTTTCTTTCTCTCGGGCTCTGAGGCCGTAATCTCTTCGGTGGCTACCGCAGCCTCTTCTGCGGCAGCTTCTTCCACGACCATGTTTAATAGTATTTTATCTATATCAGCAACCATGCTTTCTAAATTAATGTCTTCGGCTCCGGCAGCTTTGGCATTTGTAGCTTTAGTAGCTGTTGTGCTCTCAAGAGCTGGGGCCTTCGGAGCTGAAACTTGTGGTGGTGTCCCTTCGATGGCTTCTGTCACTGTAATGATTCTTTGCTTCTTTGGCCTACCCGCCTTCTTCGTTTTCGCGGGCTCCTTGTCCATCTGAAAAAGCTTCGTCAGATATGGCCCTAATGGACTCAGCTTGACAGGCAAGGATTCAGTCATTACCTTCAAAATTTCCTCCACATCGATCGTAGAAGGTGATGCAGCAGTTTTTCTTCTTCGTCAATTGCTCTTTGCTTCGGAGTCGAAGCTTTTCTCTTCTTTGAAACACCTGCTTTTGGCTCAGGTTCTAGCTTTTTCTTCTTTGGTTGTTCTTCATCGTCTTTATTCAGAACATCAGCCACTCTTTTCCTTTTTTGTCCTTCGGCACCCTTGTCTAGCCGCTCGTAATCAGGATATTCAAAGCCTAGTGCATCCATTACTCGGTTTAGCCTTCCCTTCGGACGGGTGCCGAAGGCTGCGGTCATCAACTGATCTTCTTTTTTAGAGTAATTGCCAAGTATTTCATTGCACATTACTTCGATTGTGTCCAGTCATTCTTGGCAAGGCACTTTGAAATGTTTCTTGAATTTGTAATGGTAAGGCAACCGAACAAGCTCCCCTTCCTTCTTTTTTCCTTCAAGCTTCGGCATGGCCCACTCTTTCATAGTTGGAAACACTTTGAAAGCCAAAAATTCTTGCACTAGGTCCCTAGTGCTGATGTGCTCCGCAATAACTCTAAATTTAGCCAGAGCAATTTGGGTTGGACCCTCTGGTGTCATGTTGCATGGTGGTCTGGTTTCCTCGAAGATCAACTCTAGCGGACTCTGCACTAACTTCTCCTTCTCTTCGTCAACTTTGACGTAGAACCATTCAGATTTCCAGCCAGCTGGCCACTTACTTCGGTAACTGATCACTGGAAATTTTGTAGTCTTGCGGTAGGCAAAATTGTAGCAGCCGAAGTTTTCATGTAGCCCATTTCCCAAGCCTTGGTTTGATAATGAAGTTCGTGCACTCGGCAGAAACCTTCGGCAAATGGTTCCACCCCTTGACTTCGGAGAGCCCAAATATAAACACTAAGCCTAACGATAGCGTTAGGAGTCAACTGATGAAGGTAGATCCCAAACTTCTTCAGCACATCAGCGATCATCTTGTTCAAAGGGAATCTTAAACCAGCTTTAAAGAAACTTTTGAAGATCACTACTGCATCTTTTCCTGGTTTCGGAGTAGTTTCTTCTCCGCCAAAACGAATCAACTCTTTATTCGCTTCGCTTAAATAGCCCAGGTTCAACATCTTAGGTAAGTCACCTTTAGAGATGGTGGATTTTCCGAAATCTAGATGGCTGGGTTTACATGGCACCGCACTGCTATAATCATCTTCAGATTTAGTTTCTTCAACATCAGCCTGCTCTGCTTCAGCAGCAGGGACATCCTCCGATGTTACCAGCCCTGACCGCTTCATCGCTTCGGAAATCGGAACAGTCTCAGTAGCTTCGGTTTCATCTCCCTCACGATCAACCCTGGCAGTGGAACGAACTCTGGCAATTTGATTATGACTTTCTTGAAATTTTTGTTGTTGACTTTTTTGATTTTCCCGAAGCTCTTCCTCTTGTGACGAAGCAGAATCAAAAGCGGCATTTCGTTTGAGCACGATGATTAAGCTTCGGCTATGGCTAAAATTTTGGCAGCAAAACAGTGCAATATCAACGAATGTTGTGGTAACTTCACACCTACCCGTCTGTTTATATAGTGCCGCAGGTGGGAAGGTGAATCGTCAAGGTCTCCCACAACGAACAAACAGCCACCCGCACTCGCTGAACGGTGGGCCACAGGGTCCGAGAAGGTGAATCGCTGGGGCGCGCGTAACTGCTGCAAGATGGGGCCACCGCGCGCGCGGATTATTTTAATTGTTTCTCGCCAACGAGCTCAGGGAAGGTGTTTTTCGGATCTTCGGCATCCCAAAGCCTAGAAGACTTTTTCACGGATCAAGCTCGTTACGAAAAACGATCTAGCACCGCGAAGGGGATATTGTTGGGGGTATGCTTCGTAGCCGAAGATCCTAAAGAAAGAGAACACCTTCGGCAGATCCTATCAGAAGCAGCGCCAAGCTATCACCTATAAAGCTTCAGCACGGTGACAGATCTCAAGACGAAGGGGTGAACCGACTTAAAGATGAAATGACTTAAAAGACCTGCAATGTTTTGTGTCATTATTATAGTCGATTGTAAGGGGCATAAATGTAATTTTACACAGGCTGCGTCCTGTGCCTATAAATAGATGAACAGTACCCCTGTACTGTTCACGCGATCCTGTAATCGCTAACGCATTATGCTGGAATTATTACTTTCCGCTAAGGCGAAGGTATAAATGTACCTAGATATTATGCTTTAATATTTAAGTTCATACTATAAAATATGTGAATAATGTTATTTGTTTCTGATAGATCTTTCTATAATGTTTAATATTTTATATTTTATTTCGCATTGTTTTATGTCTGATCACGAAGGCATGACCTTCGTGGTATTCTGCCCGTGGCCTTCATCCGAAGTTCATTAAATCCTTGAGGAGATAATGCTTCAGCTGACGAAGGACATTATTATTTAACATTTTATGTTGCCTTGTTCTTGATTCATAGCATTTGATAACAAGTCCCCAACACATGTGTACAACCAGCCTTCATGAAAGCGACAGTTGTGCCTCGAGAAGCTAGCAGAGCACAAAAGTCACCATGTCCAGCTATAACTTCGTCGAGAGCATCAACTTCACCTTCAATATGGTAAAATGTGCCCGGCAGGTATTCGACCGAAGGTTTAAACTTTTGGAGCTGGCTCCAACTGAGTTAAATACCTGCTTTAGCCGTTGAATGCACCGGGTGCCGAAGCCTAAGCATTTTTCCTGAAGATCCTTGAGTGATTTCTGTAAATTTGAACTTTTTCAGCTTCGGCTTCGAGTTTTGTTTTGAAATCTTTCTTCTCTTGCTCAAAGTTTTTTGACTGTAGGGAAAGTTCACTGTTCAATCTGGTGATTTCGGCATGAGCTTCTGCCAGTGAACCTTCCATCGTTTGAAGCACGAAGTCTTCCTTTTCTAGGGCAGCTTCATGATCTTTAATCTTCTTTTCTAAGCCCTCAATTATAACGTCGTTCTTCTTGTCCTCAAGGTCTTGTTGCATCCTCAAGGCTTTGCTTAGTAGTAGGCTCTGGCAAAATAACCTTCATCAAAAAACATCTTCATATCAAAAACAATAAAAAGTTAAGGGAAGAATTTTACCTTAAAGTTAGAATAAAACAGGCTGCCGGCGATACGCTGTCGTCGATATCTGCTAAGATCGGCTTCGAGCTTCGGAAAACCAACACTTTTCGATAAAGTGCTGACAACCTTCGCCCCAACTTGGTCCTGAAGGCATCCTAAACTCTCTTCGGCAACACCACCGAAGAGTAGTGCCCCTAGCTGGTACCCGCAAGATATGGCATACTCCCTCAGCTCTTCTTTTTCAGTCTTTGACAATTCCTGCCCAATTATGTTTTGAAAGTTGAAATTTTCTTCTTCCGAAGTATCTTCGGTAGGCCCCTTCTCTTTTTCAGGCATCTCCTCCCTTTCTTCAGGCACTGTGTCCGAGGTTTCCTCAGGAGCTGCAGCAGCTTCTTCCTCAGCCATATTCAAAATCATTTCATCAATATCAATAATTGTGTTTTCCAAATCTGTGGCTTCGGCTGCTGCAGCTTCGGAAGTAGAAGCTTCGGCAGGGGCAGCTTCGGCTGATGCTATTTTTGGCGCTGAGGCCGATGGCGGTGTTTCTTCAATGGCTTCAATCACAGTAATAATCCTCCACTTTTTTGGCCCAGCAGACTTCTTGGCTGTCGAAGGCCCCTCCTTCTTCTGTAAAAGCTTTGTCAGATGTGGCCTCAGTGAACTTAGCTTGATAGGCAAGGATTCAGTCATTACCTTTAGAATTTCTTCCACGACGGCAGCAGAAGGTGTTGAAGGAATCTCTTCTTCTATTTCAGTTGTTTTTGGCTTCGGAGCCGCAACTTTCCTCTTCTTCGGAGCAGCTACCTTCGGCTCAGGGCTCGATTTTCTCCTCTTCAGAATTTCTTCATCTTTTTTCACCATTCTTGCAGCTTGTCTGCTCAGAACACTAACAACTCTTTTTCGTTTTGGCCCTTCGGCACCTTTGTTTAACCTTTCGTAGTCTGGGTATTCAAATTTCAAAGCATCCATCACTCGGTTTAACCTTCGTTTTGGCTAGGTGCCGAAGGCTGCTGTCATCAATTGATCTTCTTTTTTCGTATAATTGCCCAAGATCTCATTGCACATGACTTCAATTGTATCCAACCATTCTTGGCAGGGTTCTTTGAAGTGTTTCTTGAACTTAAAATGATAGGGCAGCTGAAAGGGAAAAAGACTTACACCTCTTCCTAATTGATTTTGGTGGTTGAATTGACCAACACAAATAATTGGACTAACTAGTTTGCTCTAGATTATAAGATTTACAGGTGTCAAAGGTTCACAACAAACCAATAAAAAGACCAAGAAAGGGTTCAAATAAAGAGAGCAAAAGACAACCGAAGTGTGCCCTGGTATGGCGCACCGGACTGTCCGGTGTGCCACTGGACAGTGCCCAGTGCACCACCGGACAGTGTCCGGTGCACCGGGGAACCCAACTCCGAACTTGCCACCTTCGGGAATTCTGGGAGCCGCTCCGCTATAATTCACCGGACTGTCCGGTGTAGCACCGGACTGTCCGGTGTGCCAGCGGAGTAACGGCTACACAGCGCCAACGGTCGACTGCAACGCTACAGTGCAATGCTATAGTGCGCACCTGCGGGCGTAGAAGTCAGAGCAACGCCAGAAGGCGCACCGGACAGTGAATAGTGACTCTCTGGTGCACCACCGGACTGTCCGGTGGCCCAGAAGTCAGAAGCTCCAACGGTCGAACCCTAACGGTCGGGTGACGTGGCTGGCGCACCGGATAGTGTCCGGTGGCGCACCGGACTGTCCGTTATGCCATACGACAGCAGCCTCCACCAACGGTTCTTTTGGTGGTTGGGGCTATAAATACCCCCAACCACCACACTTCAATGCATCCAAGTTTTCAGCCATCAAACCATATACAAGAGCTCTAGACTTCATTCAAAGACACAATCAAAGAGATCAAATCCTCTCCCAAGTCCGGAATCACTCCAAACAAAATAGTGACTAGTGAGAAAGACATTTGTGTTCATTTGAGCTCTTGCGCTTGGATTGCTTTTCTTCTTCCTTCTTTCTTGTGTTCAAACCACTTGTAATCAAAACAAGAGACACCAAGTTGTGGTAGTCCTTGTAGTGGACTTAGTGTCCCATTTGATTGAAGAGAAAGGCTCACTCGGTCTAAGTGACCGTTTGAGAGAGGGAAAGGGTTGAAAGAGACCCGGTCTTTGTGACCACCTCAACGTGGAGTAGGTTTGCAAGAACCGAACCTCGGTAAAACAAATTGTGGCGGAACTGCCCGAATTGTTCGCTTGTGATTTGTTTTCACCCTCTCTTTCGGACTCATTTATATTTCTAACGCTAACCCCGGCTTGTAGTGTGTGCTTAAGTTTGTAAATTTCAGATTTTCCTATTAACCCCCCTCTATGCGACTTTCAATTGGTATCCGAGCCCGGTACTTCATTAGAGCCTAACCGCACGAAGTGATGTCGGGAGATCACGCCAAGAAGGAGATGGTGATCGACGGGAACAAGCCTACAAGCCCCGCCAAGGCTACAAGCCACGGAAAGGCTCCATCAAAGGAGTCCAGCAACAAAAAGAAGGAAGGATCCCCCTTGCGCATTAGGACGCACAAGGATGGCGAAAAGGAGAAGAAAATGAAGAAAGTGGTCTACTACGAGACCGACTCTTCATCGCCATCTACATCGGGATCCGACGCCGCGTCCGTCACTTCTAAGCGCCAAGAGCGCAAGAAGCATAGTAAGATCCCCCTACGCTACCCTCGCATTCCTAGACATACTCCATTACTTTCGGTCCCATTAGGCAAACCACCAACGTTTGACGGTGAAGATTATTCTAGGTGGAGTGATATGATGAGATATCACCTAACCTCACTCCACAAAAGCATATGGGATGTTCTTGAGTTTGGAGTACAGGTACCATCCGTAGGGGATGAATATTATGATGAGGACGAGGTGGCCCAAATCGAGCACTTCAACTCTCAAGCAACTTCTGTACTCCTCACCTCTCTAAGTCAAGAGGAGTATAATAAGATGCAAGGGTTGAAGAGCGCCAAAGAGATTTGGGACGTAATCAAGACCGCGCACGAAGGAGATGAGGTGACCAAAATCACCAAGCGGGAAACGATCGAGGGGGAGCTCGATCGTTTTATGCTCAACCAAGGAGAAGACCGGCAAGCCATGTACAACCGGCTAAAAACCTTGGTGAACCATTGCGCAACCTCGGGAGCTCCAAGTGGGATGACCATGAAATGGTCAAGGTTATTCTAAGAACACTAGTATTTCTTAATCCTACTCAAGTACAATTAATTCGTGGTGATCCTAGATATAAGCTAATATCTCCCGAGGAAGTTATAGGAAAATTTGTGAGCTTTGAATTGATGATCAAAGGTTCCAATAAGATCATCGAGCAAGGCGCCACCTCAACACCCAAGGTGCAACCCGTCGCCTTCAAAGCGACGGAGGAGAAGGAAGAGTCTACATCGAGTAGGCTTCCCATCGATGCCTCCAAGCTCGACAACGAGGAAATGGCGCTCATCATCAAGAGCTTTCGCCAAATCCTCAAGCAAAGGAGGGGGAAAGACTACAAGTCCCGCTCCAAGAAGGTTTGCTACCAATGTGGTAAGCCCGGTCATTTTATCGCTAAATGTCCTTTGTCTAGTGATAGTGACAGGGATTGTAACACCCCAGGTGTTACTCAGGGTGTCCACCCAGGGCTATCCCTTTTAACCTATTATCACATGAGGATTGAATTGGGCAAAGTACATCAAACTTGGAGTTCAAGGTCCTAATAAAGTGCAAACCATCTTGGATATCATGCCCTAGCTTGTCATGCACATCTAAGTGGGGAATTTCCCAAAACCCTAA
This sequence comes from Zea mays, assembly GCF_902167145.1. Taxonomy (NCBI): domain Eukaryota; kingdom Viridiplantae; phylum Streptophyta; class Magnoliopsida; order Poales; family Poaceae; genus Zea; species Zea mays. Next base: position 55,910,977 of record NC_050104.1, on the reverse strand, counting down.
AGCAAACCCCTCTTGGGCAATAGGAACCCTATTTGAAGCTAAGATCAAAAGGCCATGTAAACCTTATGATCATGGCTTGGACCAAATATAAAAGTTGTAGTGTGCTTCATAACCTACAAATAATAGTAAGGAAATACCCCCAAAAAGTTTTCAGAAAAGCCCCAAAAAGTTCACCCAAGGTTGAGCACAAGGGAAAATTCAGAATTTGCCTAAGTCTAAAAACTAACCCTTGAACAAAGATCCCACATGTTCACCTTAATCCAAAATTCAAAACACTTCGACCCAATTGACAAAGTGGCGCCAAATTAACCCTAGAATGCCCTGGAAAGAGGTGACACCTACCCTAGGGCGTTTGACACGACTTGGCACCATTTTTGTCTCGGTTTGGACATGTCTGACACAGCCAACTTCCCACCCTCATATCTCTCTAACCCGACCACATCTATTCTTGGAACTTACATGAACTAGGTAGCTCTAGGTGCAGGGAAGAGATCTCCCACAGGCGATAGGGTAAGATTCGTACGTTTTGGCCGCTCAGCAGAGGGAAGAACACGGGCAGAAGCAACGAGCCACGTGTTCGACGCGCTCTGAGCTCGCCAGAGCACACCCGCGCGCGCCCCCCCGTGCCCCGCGTCGCGCCAACGGCCAGCCGGCGCCCTGTCCCGCGCCCGCGCCTATAAAGCCCACCCAGGCATCGGCTGCACTCTTCCGCGCACCCTCAAGCCTCACCGGAGCTCAGTTCACCGCCGTTTTCCCGTGCGCGGCGTGTCCGCGGCCACCCGAGCCACTGCCGCCATAGACCGGCCAGTCCAGCCTTCCCCAGCCCCATCCAACCCTCGGAGACGAGTGTGCACAACTCAGTGAAGCTCCCCGAGCGAGGAATCGAAGCCTGCTTCGCCGGAGAGGCCAGTCCACGGCCACCGGAGCTCTCAACCCCGCCGGAGTGCGTGGACCGGGTAAATCACTGAGCCATTTCTCGATTCACTGCACAGATAGCCTATACGTCACCCCAGGAAGCTCACCGTGCCCTTGGATTGAACCAGATCACCGTGGTTTGGCCGGTACACTCGCCGCCGACGAGAACACCCGCCTGTGCACGTGGACCGAGCGATTCCGGCCATCCCCGCCGTCGAGCCGCACCTCGCTGTGACCGCCAGAGCCTCCCCGAGCCAACCCTGCCCTTCGCCGGACCTATCTCGCCGCCGGTAAGCCGCGCCACCCTTTTCTTTCCCGCAGGTACTGTTTACATTGGGGGAAAGACTGCGGGTGAGAGGAAGAGAAGGTCAGGGGGCTTTTTGAACTGTCAGCGACCCAGGGGAATAGTGGCGCAAGGGTAGAACTGCGAAGATTGATTTAGCTTTAACCCAGGGGCCTCGGTGTAAACTGCTTTTTCAGAAAACCTTATTAAACCTGATTTTAAACTTGAACAGAAACTTTGAAAATCCATAACTTCTGTTTAGTTCATCTAAATTTGGTCAAACAAATTTTGTCAGACTCTAAATAATGTAACCCACTTAAGGAAAATAAAAAACCCCCTATGTATTATAGAAAACTTTAAAGCTCTGATTTAATTATAGTTTTGGCCAAAAGCTAAATAATAGGGCAAAAATTAGTTGCACTATTTGACTAGGGCTAGAAAAATTTGGAGAAGTTTATATCTACCTACTGACCCAAATAAAAATGCTAAACCTCTCTGTCCACGCCATTAAGTTAGTTTTTGCCCCTTATTTTGCAATATGCTTAAGGTTAAAGAAAATAGAAAGTATGAGTTAAATAGTGAACCAGAGGACACCCCTATTTTTGTTAGAATACTTATTCAATGTAGTTCACTGGAAAAATCTATCATACCCTGGTTTAGTATAAAATAAATAAGATACCTTTTATTCTAATAAAACAAGGAAAACTTAGAAAAACCCTACAAAAATAACTCCAAGGTGAAAACACCCCAACCCTTGGGATAACTAATGTTTTGTTAATAAAAACTTAGGAAAAATATGAAATCTGCTGTTTGACATTTTTCAAATAACAATGTAGTAGAAAATACCTTTTTGGCATTTAACTTTAGAAAATCATAACTAAATAACCATTCCTTAGCTTTCTGTGATTTTTGGCACAGAAGCCTATTATTATTGTTAGATGCCAGCAAAAATAACCTTTGAGATAGACCCCACCTCTAATTAAGAGATGTAGTGTAAAGTGGCCCATTTTACACCACTCTTGTTATTTTTGTCTGAAGCATAGCCTTTATATTTTAAGCCTCAAATTCTTAAAACAAGCTAAAATAGCAAATGGCAACCCACTGTAATTTTTACAGAATTTTTGGAAATTTTTAAACCACTGCCGTAGTTCAAACCTACACTAGAAACCATAAGTAGAAATTAAAGAAAGGAAAATAAATAATGGTGATTAGTGTCATCCTAAAAACCCTTGTAGATTGCCCACTGAAATGTATAAAGACAATACAAATCCACTATGTTTATCTTCAACAAAAACCCAAACCTAAAAGTGATAAGCACAACCCTCTAAAAGCCTCGCATGACCAAGAAACCCTAAGTTACTCCTTAACTTAGTTTCTTTTTAGCATAATGTTATTAAATCCTGCATAATCATGACATACATGTTCATTGCATTCGATAGATTGTAACCTTGCTGACGGAGAGTACGTCCTCGTGCCGGAGCAAGGAGCTGCTCAGGAGGTAGCCCCGGACCCAGCACCAGAGCCTGCACCAGAGGACCTGCCTGCCACTGCTTTGGAAGGCAAGCCCCGGTTTTATGCATAACCTGTTAATTATGCTATTTTAATATACTTAATGATTGTAGGATTGATTGTGCACTTAAGTGTAGGAGTTGTTTGAAACCCTAGTTGCATGATCTCAGGAATCCCAATGAGATGAATACTAGTATGCTAAGTCGAGTAGCTGCTTTATTAATTAGGATCTCGATAGAAGTCGGGTGATTTTTCTAGCACTCGCGCGAGGTCTGGAAATTGGTTGTATCCACTTTCTATCATAATGGTGCTGGTTTGTGGACAACAATCCATGGGGATTGGTTGTCCACGGGATAAAAACTGGAATAAGGATTAAGGTGTGGTACTGTGAGTCAAGCGTTTGAACGTACTAAGCACATGCCGAGAAATATGGTAAATCGGTAAGCCTAGTACCTGATTGAACCTGGCAGTGGACTTTACCCCTCACGTGACCTGAGACGTGGTCTCCCATTCCGGTTATGGTGGGTACAAGTGCGGTCACTGCACGACGGCAGTCGGGGTCAGTGAGGCATTGTACGCCAAGGCGGTGAGCCCTGATCTGCTGACGGGGAATCGATGGGGACGGTTGATGTGTGTGGGGACGGAGTGCCCCTACATGTCGTGTGTTTAGGTTTACCTTGCAAGGATAAAAACTCGATTCGAATCGTCTGCTTCTCGCAGCTAATGAGACTGCTTGATCCATGCTGCTACATTGAGTAACAAGTGGAAATGTGATGAGTTGATATAAGTTGTTGATTGCTAATAATGCTTGCTACTATGTATGAGTAGATAGTACACTTTTAGCCTTAAGAGAGTCACACTTAAATTGACAAGGTTAAAACTTGACTTAGAACTCAGCTAGTGCTTTTGGCAACCAAACCCCACAGCCAAACAGCTGCATGTCTAGAGGTAGAGGAGTAGACTCCTCACACCGGGTAAGTCTAGCTGAGTATTAGTATACTCAGCCTTGCTTGTGGCATAATTTTACAGGTTCCATGGAGGACATGGTTGCTGGAGTGACTTGGCCGTCCATCTTGCCACCGGGTTGGACTATCGAGCGGGACCCCGCCTCGGCTGAGGAGGAGCATGAGGAGTGATGGGACAGGCTTCCCCATCTCTCTGTTTAATTACCGTTAGTTTTATTCCACTGCACTTCAAACAATGATGACTACTTTTGCAAAACTCCTATGATGATGTAATAATTTAATACTCTTTCATGTATGGTCTTATGCTTTATTGTATTTGCTCTGTGACTCACCATCGAGTGAGATTGTGGTACTTGATCCTGTCAGTGGCCGTGTCGGACTAGATCCGAGGGATTGACGGGTTATTCCCATTTAAGTGTGGTCTAGCCTCTAAGGCGGGACTTAGGCACTTAAGTTGGAATAATTCGGGCAGTTCCGCCACAGGGATAGCGACAAGAGGGGGAAGAAGAAGGAAAAGAAGAGATATTACAAGAAGAAGGGCGGCGATGCCCATGTTTGCCGGGAGTGGGACTCCGACGATAGCTCCACCGACTCCTCCTCCGACGAGGACGCCGCCAACATCGCTGTCAACAAGGGACTTCTCTTCCCCAACGTCGGCCACAAGTGCCTCAAGGCAAAGGACGGCAAAAAGAAGAAGGTAAAATTAGAGCTTCCACTAAATATGCAACTTCTAGTGATGAGGCTAGCTCTAGTGATGATGAGGATGATTTGCTCACCCTTTTTGCCAACTTAAACATGCAACAAAAAGAAAACTTAAATGAATTAATTAGTGCTATTCATGAAAAGGATGAACTCTTGGATAGCCAAGAGGACTTCCTAATTAAAGAAAATAAAAAGCATGTTAAAGTTAAAAATGCTTATGCTCTAGAGGTAGAAAAATGTGAAAATTTAACTAGTGAGCTAAGCACTTGCCATGACACTATTTCCAACCTTAGAATTGATAATGCTAATTTGATTGCTAAGGTTGAGAAGTCAAATATTTGTGATGATTCAATTGCCAATCTTAGAAATAATAATGCTAGTTCAATTGCTAAGATTGAAATATTGAATGCCTCTCTTACTAGCCTTAGAAATGAGAATGACAAATTAATTGCTAAGGCTAAAGACTTAGATGTTTGCAATGCTTCTATTTCCAATCTTAGAGATGAGAATGCTATTTTACATGCTAAGATTGTTGAAATAAATGATTGCAAACCCTCTACATCTAGCGTAGATCATGTCTCTATTTGTACTAGATGTAGAGATATTAACATTGATGTTATTCATGATCACCTTGCTATGATTAAACAACAAAATGATCATATAGCTAAACTAGATGCTAAAATTGCCGAGCATGAACTAGAAAATGAGAAATTTAAATTTGCTCGTAGCATGCTTTATAGTGGGAGACGCCCTAGCATTAAGGATGGCATTGGCTTCCAACAGGGAGACAATGTCAAGCTTAATGCCCCTCCTAAAAGATTGTCTAATTTTGTTAAGGGCAGGCTCCCATGCCTCAAGATAACGAGGGGTATATTTTATACCCTACTGGTTATCCTGAGGATAAGATTAGGAGAATTCATGCAAAGAAGACTTATTCTCATCATGCTTTTATTTATAAGAATGAGTCTTCTAGCTCTAGGCGTTCTACACATGTTAAAATGCCTAAGAAGAAAACTCCTATAGCATCAAATGAACCTAATATTTCATTTAAGACTTTTGATGCTTCTTATGTGCTCACTAAAAAATCAGGCAAAGTAGTTGCCAAATATGTTGGGGGCAAACACAAGGGGTCAAAGACTTGTGTTTGGGTACCCAAGGTGCTTGTTTCTAATGTCAAAGGACCCAAGACCATTTGGGTACCTAAGAACAAGGCCTATAATTGTTTTGTAGGTTTATGCATCCGGGGGCTCAAGTTGGATCATTGATAGCGGGTGCACAAACCACATGACAGGGGAGAAAAGGATGTTCTCCTCCTACGAGAAAAATCAAGATCCCCAAAGAGCTATCACATTCGGGGATGGAAATCAAGGTTTGGTCAAAGGACTTGGTAAAAATGCTATATCTCCTGACCATTCTATTTCAAATGTTTTTCTTGTAGATTCTTTAGATTACAATTTGCTTTCCGTTTCTCAATTATGCAAAATGGGCTACAATTGTCTTTTTACGGATATAGGTGTTACTGTCTTTAGAAGAAGTGATGATTCAGTAGCATTTAAGGGAGTGTTAGAGGGTCAGCTATACTTAGTTGATTTTAATAGAGCTGAACTCGACACTTGCTTAATTGCTAAGACTAACATGGGTTGGCTCTGGCACCGTCGACTAGCCCATGTTGGGACGAAGAATCTTCATAAGCTTCTAAAGGGAGAACACATTTTGGGACTAACCAATGTTCATTTTGAGAAAGACAGGGTTTGTAGCGCATGTCAAGCAGGGAAGCAAGTTGGTGTTCATCATCCACACAAGAACATCATGACGACCGATAGGACGCTTGAGTTACTCCACATGGACCTATTCGGCCCGATAGCTTACATAAGCATCGACGGGAGTAAGTATTGTCTTGTAATTGTGGATGATTATTCTCGCTTCACTTGGGTGTTCTTTTTGCAGGAAAAATCTCAAACCCAAGAGACTTTAAAGGGATTCTTGAGACGAGCTCAAAATGAGTTTGGCTTAAGGATCAAGAAGATTAGAAGCGACAATGGAACGGAGTTTAAGAACTCACAAATAGAAGTCTTTCTTGAGGAGGGGGGCATCAAGCATGAGTTCTCTTCTCCCTACACACCACAACAAAATGGTGTAGTGGAGAGGAAGAATAGAACTCTATTGGACATGGCAAGAACCATGCTTGATGAGTACAAGACTTCGGATCGGTTTTGGGCTGAGGCGGTCAACACCGCTTGCTACGCCATCAACCGGTTATATCTTCACCGAATCCTCAAGAAGACATCATATGAACTCCTAACCGGTAAAAAGCCCAATGTTTCATATTTTAGAGACTTTGGTAGCAAATGCTTTATTCTTGTTAAAAGAGGTAGAAAATCTAAATTTGCTCCTAAGGCTGTAGAAGGCTTTTTACTAGGATATGATTCAAACACAAGGGCATATAGAGTCTTTAACAAGTCCACTGGACTAGTTGAAGTTTCTTGTGACATTGTGTTTGATGAGACTAATAGCTCTCAAGTAGAGCAGGTTGATCTTGATGAGCTAGATGATGAAGAGGCTTCGTGCGTCGCGCTAAGGGACATGTCCATCGGGGATGTGTGTCCTAAGGAATCTGAAGAGCCTCCACATGCGCAAGATCAACCATCTTCCTCCATGCAAGCATCTCCACCAACTCAAGATGAGGATCAAGCTCAAAATGATGATGATGAAGATCAAGAGGAGCCACCTCAAGAGGAGAACAATGATCAAGGGGGAGATGCTAATGATCAAGACAAGGAAGATGATGAGGGTCCAAGACCGCCACACCCAAGAGTCCACCAAGCAATCCAACGAGATCACCCCGTGAACACCATCCTCGGCGATATTCATAAGGGGTAACCACTCGATCTCGTGTTGCTCATTTTTGTGAACATTACTCCTGTGTGTCTTCTATTGAGCCATACAGGGTAGAAGACGCATTAAGGGATTTGGATTGGGTGTTGGCAATGCAAAAGGAACTCAACAACTTCACGAGGAATGAGGTATGACATTTAGTTCCATGTCCTAACCAAAATGTTGTAGGAACCAAGTGGGTCTTCCGCAACAAACAAGATGAGCATGGTGTGGTGACAAGGAACAAAGCCCGACTTGTGGCCAAGGGATACTCACAAGTCGAAGGTTTGGATTTTGGTGAAATCTATGCACCCGTAGCTAGGCTTGAGTTAATTCGTATATTACTTGTCTATGCTACTTACCATGGCTTCAAGCTTTATCAAATGGACGTGAAGAGTGCCTTCCTCAATGGACCAATCAAAGAGGAGGTCTATGTTGAGCAACCTCCTAGCTTTGAAGATAGTGAGTACCCTAACCATGTGTATAAACTCTCTAATTCGCTTTATGGGCTCAAGCAAGCCCCAAGAGCATGGTATGAATGCCTAAGAGATTTTCTTATCACTAATGGCTTCAAAGTCGGCAAAGTCGATCCTACTCTCTTTACTAAAACAATTGCAAATGATTTGTTTGTATGCCAAATTTATGTTGATGATATCATATTTGGGTCTACTAACAAATCTACTTGTGAAGAATTTAGTAGGATCATGATTCAAAAATTCGAGATGTCTATGATGGGGGAGTTGAAATATTTCTTAGGATTTCAAGTCAAGCAACTCCAAGAGGGTACCTCCATTAGTCAAACGAAGTACATTCAAGACATACTCACTAAGTTTGGGATGAAGGATGCCAAGCCCATCAAGACACCCATGGGAACAAATGGGCATCTCGACCTCGACACGGGAGGTAAATCCGTAGATCAAAAGGTATACTGGTCGATGATAGGTTCTTTACTCTATTTATGTGCATCTCGACCGGATATTATGCTTTCCGTATGCATGGGTGCAAGATTCCAAGCCGATCCTAAGGAAGTTCACCTTAGGGACATAAAACGAATCTTGAGATATTTAGTTTATACTCCTAAGTTTGGCCTTTGGTACCACAGGGGATCCACATTTGATTTAATTGGATATTCAGATGCTGATTGTGCAGGGTGTAAGATTGATAGAAAGAGCACATCAGGGTCTTGCCACTTCTTTGGAAGATCTCTGGTGTCTTGGGCTTCTAAGAAAAAAAATTATGTCGCTCTTTCTACCGCCGAAGCCGAGTACATTGCCGCAGGCCATTGTTGCGTGCAATTGCTTTGGATGAGGCAAACCCTTAGGGACTATGGTTACAAATTAACCAAAGTTCCCCTCCTATGTGATAATGAGAGTGCAATCTGCATGGCGGATAATCCCGTTGAACATAGCCGCACTAAACACATAGCCATTCGGTATCACTTTTGGAGGGATCACCAACAACGGGGGGATATCGAGATTGCTTATATTAACACTAAAGAACAATTAGCCGATATCTTTACCAAACCACTAAATGAGAAAACTTTTACCAAACTTAGGCATGAGCTAAATATTCTTGATTCTAGGAATTTTGATATTTTGCACACATAGCTCATTTATATACCTTTGATCATCTCTTTCATGTACTATGACTAATGTGTTCTTCAAGTGCATTTTATGCTAACTCATAGATTGAAAGGGGAAATGGAGTCTTCGGCGAAGACAAGGCTTCCACTCCACTCCATCGAATTATTCATCCTTCGCCGTCGCTCAACAACGCTCTCCAAATTGGTATAATCTTCACTCCTATATTATTTACCAAAGGGGGAGAAAGTTTGAAAAAGGGCTTATATTTCACTCACAAGTATCCGTTTTTGGCGATTCATGCCAAAGGGGGAGAAAGTATTAGCCCAAAGCAAAAGGACCGCACCACCACCAATTTAAAAATAAAGTCTTTCAATTTGTATTTAAAGTAGTGTTTTCAAATTGGTACCTTATTGTTGATATTTTTTTCAAATTGGTGTACCCTCTTCAAAATTAATATCTAAAACCCTCTTGAACACTAAGAGGAGGATTTCATTAAGGGGGAGTTTTGTTTAGTCAAAGGAAAAGCATTTGAAACAGGGGGAGAAAATTTCAAATCTTGAAAATGCTTCTCAAAGTCTTATTCATTTACCTTTGACTATTTGCAAAAGACTTTGAAAAAGAATTTCCAAAACATTTGCAAAAACAAAACAAGTGGTGCAAGTGTGGTCCAAACTGTTTAATAAGAAGAAAGCCATCCATGTATATCTAGTAGAAACAATTATTGGTTTCATTCCAAGCAACCTTTGCACTTACATTATGCAAACTAGTTCAATTCTGCACTTATATATTTGCTTTGGTTTGTGTTGGCATCAATCACAAAAAAGGGGGAGATTGAAAGGGAAATAGGCTTACACCTCTTCCTAATTAATTTTGGTGGTTGAATTGACCAACACAAATAATTGGACTAACTAGTTTGCTCTAGATTATAAGTTTTACAGGTGCCAAAGGTTCACAACAAACCAATAAAAAGGCCAAGAAAGGGTTCAAATAAAGAGAGCAAAAGACAATCGAAGTGTGCCCTGGTATGGCGCACCGGACTGTCCGGTGTGCCACCGGACAGTGTCTAGTGCACCAGGGAACCCAACTCCAAACTTGCCACCTTCAGGAATTCTGGGAGCCGCTCCGCTATAATTCACCGGACTGTCCGGTGTAGCACCGGACTGTTCGGTGTGCCAGCAGAGTAACGGCTACACAGCGCCAACGGTCGACTGCAACGCTACAGTGCGCGCCTGCGCGCAGAAGTCAGAGCAGCGCCAGAAGGCGCACCAGACAGTGAATAGTGACTGTCCGGTGCACCACCGGACTGTCCGGTGGCCCAGAAGTCAGAAGCTCCAACGTTCGAACCATAACGGTCGGGTGACGTGGCTAGGGCACCGGACAGTGTCCGGTGGCGCACAGAATTGTCCAGTGCGCCATACGACAGCAGCCTCCACCAACGGTTCTTTTGTTGGTTGGGGCTATAAATACCCCCAACCACCACACTTTAATGCATCCAAGTTTTCAGCCATCAAACCATATACAAGAGCTATAGACTTCATTCAAAGACACAATCAAAGAGATCAAATCCTCTCCCAAGTCCGAAATCACTCCAAACAAAATAGTGACTAGTGAGAGAGACATTTGTATTCATTTGAGCTCTTGCGCTTGGATTGCTTTTCTTCTTCCTTCTTTCTTGTGTTCAAACCACTTGTAATCAAAACAAGAGACACAAAGTTGTGGTGGTCCTTGTAGTGGACTTAGTGTCCCATTTGATTGAAGAGAAAGGCTCACTCGGTCTAAGTGACCGTTTGAGAGAGGGAAAGGGTTGAAAGAGACTCGGTCTTTGTGACCACCTCAACGGGGAGTAGGTTTGCAAGAACCGAACCTCGGTAAAACAAATCACTGTGTCATCTGCTCTTATTCGCTTGTGATTTGTTTTCACCCTCTCTTTCGGACTCATTTATATTTCTAACGCTAACCCCGGCTTGTAGTGTGTGCTTAAGTTTGTAAATTTCAGATTTGCCTAATCACCCCCCCTCTAGGCGACTTTCAGCAGCCGAAAGAGTTATTCTTTTTCTTCTCTCCTTTAAGCTTTGGCATACCCCATTCCTTTAATGTTGGGAATACCCTATTGGCTAAGTACTCTTGAACCAAATCCCTAGTACCAATTTGTTCAGACACAACTCTAAATTCGCCCACAGCATCTGGGCATGATGTCCCCGGCGTCATGTTGCACTGAGGCCTAGTCAACCCGAAGGTTAGCTCCAGCGGGCTCTGAACTAGCTTCTCCTATTTCTCATCAATCTTAACATAAAACCATTCAGTTTTCCAACCGGTCGACCATTTGGTGCGGTAGCTAACCACCGGTGTCTTCATGTCTTTGCGGTAATCAAAATTATAGCAGTCGAAGTTCTCGTGCAGTCCATCTTCTCTAGCCTTCGTCTGATGGTGAAGTTCGTGTACCCGACAGAACGCTTCGGCAAGCGGCTCCACTCCTTGGCTTCGGAGAGCCCAGATAAAGACGCTGAGCCTAACGATAGCGTTAGGAGTCAGCTGATGAAGATAAATTTCGAAATTTTCCAAAACATCTGCAATCATTCCATGCAGAGGAAATCTCAACCCTGCTTTGAAGAAGCTCTTAAAAACTACCACCTCATCATTTTCTGGCCTCGGGATGGTCTCCTCCCCGCAAAAGCGAATCAGCTTCTTCTCAGCTTCCCCGAAGTAGCCTAGTTTTGTCATCATCGGCATATCAGCTTCGGAGACAGTCGACTTCCCAAAATCTAAGTGGCTGGGTTTGGATGGCATAGTGGTATTATAATCAATCTCTTCTTCACAACCATCACCTTCTTCAATATCTGCCTGCTCGGCTTCGGCAGCAGGTGCACCTTCGTTAGCAGCACCCTCTGGCACAACCAGTCCCGACCGCCTCATAACTTTGGAGATTGGGGCAGTCTCAGTAGCTTCGGTCTCCTCTCCGTCGTGTCTAATCCTAGCTGTCGAGCGTACCCTGGCCATTTGATGATGAATTTCTTGTGTTTTGACGAAGTTGATTACTTTTTTATCTTTGCCGAAGCTCCCTCTTGTAACAAAGCTAAAGCAAAACGATGCTTTGATTGAGAATACGATAATAACAGTGCAATAGCAGTAAATGTTGGGGTAACTTCACACCTACCCGTCTGTTTATATAGTGCTGCAGGTGGGAAGGTGAATCGTCAAGCTGCTTGCACCCGCTAAACAGTCACCCGCACCCACTGAACGGTGGACCATAATGCCCAAGAAGGCGAATCACCAGATCGCGCATACCCGTCGTTTGGTGGGACCACCTTTCACTCGGAATATTTAAATCGTTTCTCGACAATGAGCTCAGGGAAGGTGTTTTTCGGACCTTCGGCATTCCGAAGCCTAAGAGAATTTTTCATGGGTCGAGCTCGTTACGAAAAATGATCTGGCACCGTGAAGGGACTACTGTTGGGGGTCTGCTTCGTCGCTGAAGGTCTCATAAGAAAAAAACACCTTCGGAAGATTGACACAGAAGCAAAGCCGAAGCTATCAATCAGAGAACTTCGTAGCGTACTTCCAAATGCATCGACTTAATGATGAAATGACCAATCGGCCCATGGTAACTTGTACTATAATTGTAATCATTTGTAAAGGACATGAATGTAATTTCTCACAGGCTGCGCCCTGTGCCTATAAATAGATGAACAATACCCCTGTACTGTTCACGCAATTTTGTATTCGCTGGTGCGCCACGCTTGGATTTTTGCCTTCTGTCAAGCCAAAGGTACACATGTAAATGAATAATGTTTTTATCTATTCAAGATTATATAATGAAACTATGTGAATAATGTTATATGATTATTCATGTTATCTTTCATGTTCCATATGCTTCGTCTTTCATTAACATATACCATGATTATGAAGGTACGTCCTTCATGACCTTTGTCCAAAGATCATTATATCCTAAGGGAAATAATGCTTCGAAGGACGAAGGACATTAACATTTAATATTTTGTGTTGCCTTGTTCTCAACTCATAGCTTTTGAGAACAAGTCCCCAACACTATGGATGAACATGTTGATCACATGCGTGTTGTTTTTAATGCTTTACGAGATGCACGTTTATTTGGTAACCTTGAGAAGTGCACATTTTGCACCGATCGAGTGTCGTTTCTTGGTTATGTTGTGACTCCACAGGGAATTGAGGTTGATCAAGCCAAGGTAGAAGCGATACATGGATGGCCTATGCCAAAGACTATCACACAGGTGCGGAGTTTCCTAGGACTTGCCGGCTTCTATCGCCATTTTTTGAAGGACTTTGGTACCATTGCTGCACCTTTGAATGAGCTTATGAAGAAGGGAGTGCATTTTAGTTGGGGCAAAGTACAAGAGCAATCTTTCAACGTGCTGAAAGATAAGTTAACACATGCACCTCTCCTCCAACTTCCTGATTTTAATAAGACTTTTGAGCTTGAATGTGATGCTAGTGGAATTGGATTGGGTGGTGTTTTGGTACAAGAAGGCAAGCCTGTTGCATATTTTAGTGAAAAATTGAGTGGGTCTGTTCTAAATTATTCTACTTATGATAAGGAATTATATGCTCTTGTGCGAACATTAGAAACATGGCAACATTATTTGTGGCCCAAATAGTTTGTTATTCATTCTGATCATGAATCTTTGAAACATATTCGTAGTCAAGGAAAACTGAACCGTAGACATGCTAAGTTGGTTGAATTTATCGAATCTTTTCCTTATGTTATTAAGCACAAGAAAGGAAAAGAGAATATCATTGCTGATGCTTTGTCTAGGAGATATACTTTACTGAATCAACTTGACTACAAATCTTTGGATTAGAGATTAAAGACCAATATGTTCATGATGCTGATTTTAAAGATGTGTTGCTGCATTGTAAAGATGGGAAAGGATGGAACAAATATATCGTTAGTGATGGGTTTGTGTTTAGAGCTAACAAGCTATGCATTCCAGCTAGCTCCGTTCGTTTGTTGTTGTTACAGGAAGCACATGGAGGTGACTTAATGGGACATTTTGGAGCAAAGAAAACGGAGGACATACTTGCTGGTCATTTCTTTTAGCCCAAGAAGAGAAGAGATGTGGCGAGATTGGTTGCTCGTTGCACGACATGTCAAAAGGCGAAGTCACGGTTAAATCCACACGGTTTGTATTTGCCTCTACCCGTTCCTAGTGCTCCTTGGGAAGATATTTCTATGGATTTTGTGCTGGGATTGCCTAGGACTAGGAAGGGACGTGATAGTGTGTTTGTGGTTGTTGATAGATTTTCTAAGATGGCACATTTCATACCATGTCATAAAACTGACGATGCTACTCATATTGCTGATTTGTTCTTTCGTGAAATTGTTCGCTTGCATGGTGTGCCCAACACAATCGTTTTTTGTAACACCCAGTTTGTAATATATAATAAAAGAGGAGAAAAGTCATTTCCTATATTTTATGTGTGTGTTGAAATTACTTATCATCACATGTGAACACCATATTCAAACAACAAATAAATAATAAAAAGGATATAACCTTAAATCATGCAACATGCTGGAGTTTATTGTTTGTGCATTTAATGAAAAGAGTAATACCACTAATAGAAATAAATTAGTGGCAAAAGCAAGGACTTAATACCTAATTTGAGAGTTTAAAAAAGAGAAGATATATAAAATATAAAGAAAGTTTATATATATTTCCAAAATTAGTACCTTAAGGTCACAATATAACTTGAAGATAAATGTGTCACAAGTTTGAATTTAAATTAGGATCTAAATTTGAATTTGTGAAATAATAGAGAAAGAGGAAATAAAAGAGAAAGAATACTATACCTGGATGGGCCGACGAACCAGAATTCGCCCCATGACCTTCCTCCACACTGCGCGGCCCAGGTTCCTTACGCGCGCGCGTCGCATGTCTCACGTCCTCACTGGCGTGTGGGCCCGGGTAGTCGGCCGCATGCTCCCTGCACTCTCGTTGCGATGATTGGTGGGTCCGATCGCTCAGGTGTCTCCTACCTCCCGAGATAGGCGCGACATGGGTGGACTGTGCGATCTCCACGAATCCGCCGCTTGACCACCATCTCCGCTGGCGCGCGCAATTCCAGCTGACCAAGCGCAAACCAACCCTGACTCGACCTCGCCTGGAGCCTCACAAATGCGCGCAACTGCAGGACCGCACCCACGCCGCCATGGTCAGGACCTCCCTTGCGAATCTGCCGCTGTCGCGTTTACCGCCGTCCGGATTTTGCGCCAACTGACCAGCTCGATGGGGGCAATAAGGGCTCGACCACGTGTACCGTGCACCATCTTCGCGACCTCCTCCCCTCCTTCTACCTACTCGCGCGTGTTTAGCTCCCCAGAACCACCGCCGCCACCAGTGCCGGGCCCGCCATCGTCACTTTGAGCCGTCAGCATCGCTCGTGCTCCGAGAGGGAGTCCAGGTACTTCGTTTGGCACTATGGATGCTCACCGAGCACCGAGCACCGAGCGCGACAACGGATCGATTGCACCATCGGCAATTTCTCGCCGTAATACTGCCATCCGCCGCTTGCCTGTGACCGGTACCCTGCGCGACGAATTTCCTCTAGTACGATTGCTTGATCATGTTCGTTGTCATCCCTGTATCGCGTAGAAGTGATCGAATTGGGGAATGGGGGCGAGAATGGTGGAATTGGGCAGCGCCGGCCATGGCTCCGCCGCTGGCAACCCTGGGCGCCGCCGTTGTCGGACTGGAGTTGGGGGAAAAGTCTGGGCCGTCCGTCTACTGATCGATGGCCACAGTTTAGTGCACGGTAACGATTGGGACAAGAGCGCGAGGGTCGTCCGATCGGGATCGGATGAGTGAGAACCGTGAATGCGTTATTAATTCTGGGTCGTAGATTTGGGATCGGAGGGTCGCAAACGATTACTGATTTGTAAGCAGGCCGATCTAATCTGGGCCGCCTGTGTGTAAACGGATGGCTCGGATCCTAAGATAACCCTTCGGCCGAGCCAAAACTGCAAAATAGCCCCTCGGTTTCATTAAAATTAACCCGCCGTCCATTAGTCACTATGCGCTGTATCTCGGGTTTCTTGTCCCGAGCCCCTAGACTTTTATTAATTTGACGCCCAGTCCAGTGCCATGACAAAATGAATAAAGGAATTAGAAAATATGTTTTTGTTATATAAATAAGTGCTAGAACTTGATAAATTCATAGAAAATCCATTTTAAGTCCAAATGAGTCCATTCCAGTTCCTAAAATTTTGTAATTTTATTCTCTAGCACTTAGAGTCTCTGTTTTGACATTAAAACAGTAAGAAATTTAATTCCTCACTTAATCTATTTTAAACACATAAAACCTTTGAAAATCCATAACTTAAAATCTATAACTCCAAAAATTACGATTCCTGTTCCTAGAATTTTATTTTAATATGTAGAATATTTCTCAGTATTTTGTTCACATGCTTGGTGTGATGTTAATTTTTCCCTGCATATTGTGCTTGTTTGTATTGTGGCGAGTAGAAGAGCCCGTGCCTGAGGATCCTGGTGAGCAGCAGATAGAAGTAGCTGAGCAGGATCTCATTGAAGGCAAGTTGTGCCCTTGACCACTTCTTACCCAATAATGTTCTTTAATATCATTTATTCATGCATAGGTTAATTTTGATGGGACCCGATAGGTCACCTTAGATTGTTTATCTCATTACCTTGTTTACCCCTGAATCACTTGGGTAGTTTGCTATTGCTTTACATGGTTTTGGGATAATCATTTATCATATCTATGTTCCAATTCTTTTGTTATTCTATTTATGTTCATGTTAAGATCATTAATGTTAATTGGAACATAGAGCTTAACTTGAGAAACACGTGCCACCACAAGGGTTTAATGGGACGCCCTTGGCTGACTAATTAGGAAAGCTAGTGGAAGACTACCTTACCCGAAAGGGGCAAGGGCAGTAGGGGAGTGGTCAGTGTAGGGAGGTCCTTGGTTGATTTTGCTACGATGGCGGTCAGGCAAGAACCCTGCATTGGAGCTTCCTATAAACTGTAGCGGGTTTTCGGAAGCTAGTGGAACTTTGTAAAGGCCTCGTAGTGTTGCCCTACCTCGCTTCCTAGGTAGAGGTGTATGGGAGTCGCGACCCCTTGGCAGATGGGTAACATGACTTGTGGGTAAAGGGTACAACCTCTGCAGAGTGTAAAACTGGTATACTAGCCGAGCTCACGGTCATGAGCAGCTCAGGACTCTCTGATGATTAAATTATGGAACTTAAATTCAATTTGTCATTCGCACATGCATGGGATTATTATTAATTTTGTTCTATTATTTATTAAGGTTTGGTATTTACTTACACTTAGTAATTGCTAATAAAATTTTGACCAACTACTTAAAAGCAATGCTCAGCTTTAACCCCTGTCATTGATTAGCCTTACACATCACATGAACTCCCACCTTTGTGAGTTCATGTCCACTGGTTCCCCACAACTTGTTGAGCGATGATCATGTGTGAGCTCACCCTTGCTGTCTCACACCCCCCCACAGGAGAAGAGCAGGTGGTTCAGGAGGAGCCACAAGGCGAGGAGTATGATCTGATCTAGGTGGTGTTTCTCGGTTGACATTGGCGCCGACGATCCTTAGTTCGTTTTATGTTTATTCTTTTATTTTGTAATAAGTCTTCCGCTATGTAATAAGTACTCTGATGTTTTGTGACATTTATCTCTATACACTCTGTTATTATATATGTTGTCTTCTTGGCGCATGTATGAGATGCACCTGACTTTGTTCCTTAAAGCCGGGTGTGACAGAAGTGGTATTAGAGGAAATGTTGAATGTAGGACGAAACCTAGATAGAAATGGACAACCCTCACTTACTTACCTTACTCTGACTCATTCTATACTTATCTCATCTTGATCTTGTCTCACCTTCTGCTACTCTACTCTGGTTAATCTTATCTTTTCTACTCTAAGACAAGATGGATTTCACACCTTGGAATCCTACCACTATGATCTTTTATGAGATAGGGAACCTAAGATGGATTTCTTTAAAAATGTTGTTTGATTGTTCTGATGTTAAATGTCTGATTTGCTTCTTTGATTGATTGATATATTATATATGGACATCTTAGCATGTACCACCATAAGGTAATGTATTAGCTTTAGTGGATAACACACTAATCTACTTAGCTAATAAATCCCCGCAGTAACATTCCTCGTAATTACTCGCCTTGTCTACAATTCTTCCTTTCTTACCCTGTATTTCTAACCCAGATGGACTACCCCTATAGTGTTAGAAGAGAGCACTATATACGTGATCCTTGGTATGTCATGGTTAAGAAAGGCAAAGACAGTTTATACACTGCGCTAAGGGAGCCGTAGAACTCACCAGTTCCAAAGAACAAAGTTTTGAAGTTGAAGTTGCAGTAACTACCACCATCAGACTAGTGGCATTCTTAGTAGATGAGAAGTTTGTGGGTGGCAACATCCACGCAGTTAGAGATTTTTCCGGATGTCTTTCCAGAGGAGTTACCAGGGATGCCACCTGATAGAGAAGTTAAATTTGTTATTGATCTCTTACCTGGGACTGCCCCTATTTCTAAACGGCCATACAAGATGTCCGTAGAAGAGTTAAAGGAACTTAAGAAGCAGTTAACTGAGTTACAAGAGGCTGGGTACATTCGTCCGAGTTCCTCACCTTGGGGGAGCGTCGGTTCTGTTTGTACAGAAGAAGGATGGATCACAGCGGATGTGTGTAGATTATAGATCTCTCAATGATGTTACTGTGAAGAACAAGTATCCGTTACCCCGTATTGAGGATTTATTCAGATGAGAGGTGCTAGAGTATTCTCGAAGATTGATCTTCGATCGGGTTACCATCAGATGAGGATTAGACCATCGGATATTCCCAAGACGGCTTTCTCGACTCGATATGGATTATATGAGTTCACTGTTATGTCGTTTGGATTAACTAATGCACCAGCTTATTTCATGAATTTGATGAATAAGGTGTTTATGGAGTATTTGGACAGATTCGTCGTGGTATTCATCGACAATATTCTTATCTATTCCAAGAGTGATAGTGATCACGAGGAACATCTAAGGTTGGTGCTACAGAAGCTACGAGATAACCAGCTATATGCCAAGTTCAGCAAGTGCGAGTTTTGGATTGGCGAGGTGCCCTTCCTTGGACATATCATTTCTAATGGAGGAATATTAGTGGATCCTGCTAAAGTCAAGGAGATTATGGAGTGGAGCGTACCCACTATAGTTACTGAGATTCGGAGTTTCATGGGACTAGCAGGATATTATCGGAGATTTATTGAAGGATTTTCTAAGATTGCTAAGCCTATGACCTCACTTCTGGAGAAAGGAAGAGAGTTTAAGTGGGACGAGAAGTGCCAAGACAGCTTTGATCAATTATGGAAGAGATTGATGTCACCACCAGTGTTGGTTATGCTGGACTTACAGAAAGGATTTGATATCTATTGTGATGCATGTGGCCAAGGCTTAGGATGTGTGCTCATGTAGGAAGGACATGTGATTGCTTATGCTTCTCGTCAGTTACGCAAACATGAATTGAACTACCCCACTCATGACTTGGAATTGGCAGCCGTTGTGCATGCGCTTAAGATTTGGAGACATTACATTATGGGAACCAAGTGCCAAGTATATACGGAACATAAGAGTCTGAAGTATATATTCACTCAGAAGGATCTCAACCTTAGGCAACGCCGTTGGTTGGAGCTTATTAAGGATTATGACTTGGAGATTCACTATCACCCGGGCAAGGCAAATTTGGTTGCAGATGCCTTGAGTCGAAAGGAGCATGTTCATTCAGCTGTTGTTGCCCAGCTACCCGATGAGATTGTTGAGGCTTTCAGGAGACTTAACCTGGGGATAGTTGCTCACACTGAAGGAGTTACTATTGATGTGGAACCTACCTTGGAGCAAGAAATCCGCAAAGGACAAATTGGTGATGCTAAGATACAAGAGATTAGGAATCTGATTACTGAAGGTCGAGGTCCGAGATTCATGGAAGATGAGCAGGGCACTACGTGGTTCAGGGACATGATACGTGTTCCTGATATTGAAAGCCTTCGTGAGACTATTTTAAAGGAAGCCCATGACTTGGATTATTCTATTCATCCTGGGAGTATCAGGATGTATAAGGATTTGAAGCGGAAATATTGGTGGTATGGATTGAAAAGAGATGTGGTTGCACATGTGGCTATGTGCGACGTATGTCAAAGAGTTAAGGCTGAACATCAGAGGCCAGCCGGACTATTGCATCCACTGAGGATACCCGAGTGGAAATGGGAAGAGATTGGTATGGATTTCATTACTGGATTGCCTCGCACCCAGAAAGGATATGATGCTATATGGGTGATTGTGGATAGATTGACTAAAGTGGCTCACTTTATTCCTGTCAAGACTACTTATAAAGGTTCTCAGCTAGCAGAGTTATATATGGCTCGGATTGTGTGTTTACATGGAGTACCAAAGAAGATCATGTCTGATCGAGGTTCACAGTTTACCTCAAGATTTTGGAGAAGCTTTCATGAGAATATGAGTACAAAGTTGAATTTCAGTACGACTTATCACCCTCAGACTGATGGACAGACTGAAAGGACTAATCAAGTATTGGAAGATATGTTGAGAGCATGTGCCCTTCAGCATGGAGGGAGTTGGGATAAGAGTCTACCTTATGCTGAGTTCTCATATAACAATAGTTATCAGGCCAGTCTGAAGATGTCACCTTTTGAAGCTTTGTATGGGAGAAAGTGCAGGACTCCTCTATATTGGGATCAGACTGGAGAAAGACAGTTCTTTGGGCCTGAATTGATTCAAGAAGCAGAAGAACTGTTGGGTCTATGCTTCGTCGCCGAAGGTCTTATAGGAAGAAGTGGTCTTCGGCTGAAGCTGTTTGTATAAGATGGCCGAAGGTTCCTCTTCGTGAAGCTCTGGTATTACAAACCGACTTAAAGATAGAATGACATTTTAGTCCATAAAGGTCTGAGTCAATGTTGTAAGCTTTTATAAGGGGCATACTTGTAATTCCTCACAGGCTGCGTCCTGTGCCTATAAATAGTGAACAGTATTCCTTTACTGTTCACGCATTCTGGTAATTGCAATCGTATCTTTTGGAATCCAACCCTTGCCAAGGCAGAGGTATTATTGTATTCAATGATTCAATATATTAAATAAATATAATGTAATTCGTCTATGATTTACTTATCCCTTTTATACCTTTTATTTTATGTTATCTTACAATATCTATTAAAATTTTATTACGAAGATTTAAGCTTCGTAATTATGCTCTTATCAGCCTTCGTCCAAGGCCCATTATCCTCAAGGGAATAATGTTTCATGGACGAAGGACGTTAACATTTAACACTTTATGTTGCCTTGTTCTTAATTCATAGCATTTGAGAACAAGTCCCCAACATTGGCGCCCACCTCCGGTGAACTCACTTCCACTTTTTGAGCTGATGGCTTCGTTCAACGACCAAGCTGGAGCTGCTTCGAACCCGAAGCTGGTGCTCCCGATCACAGGTGGTTCGTCCTCAGAGCCAGCTAACAAGAAACAAAAGAAGGAAGCACAGAGAAGGGTACAGCATGTTGGGGTGCAAGGACCCTTCATCAAGTCAAGATGGTCTCACATTCCTATTACCTTCTCCCAAGAGGACCTTCAGCTCAAAGATTACCCACACAACGATGCCATGGTTATCTCTTGTGTTATCAAAGGATTTCTGGTCCACAATGTCTTGGTTGACACAGGCAGTGCAGCTGATATCATATTTGCTAAGGCTTTCAGACAAATGCAAGAGCCAGAAGATAAGATTCATGATGCTACACATCCTCTCTGTGGCTTCGGAGGAAGACAGATTGTAGCACTGGGCAAGATCACCATGTCAGTGACCTTCGGGTTCATCAACAACACTAGAACTGAGCAAGTTGTGTTTGACATTGTTGACATGGAATACCCTTACAATGCAATTATTGGTCGTGGCACCCTCAATGCCTTCGAAGCAATTCTTCATCCTGCCTATCTTTGCATGAAGATACCTTCGGATCAAGGACCCATCGCTATCCATGGAAGTCAGGAAGCTGCCAGAAGGGCCGAAGGCAATTGGACTGACTCAAAAGCAATCCATAACATAGATGGAGCTGAAGCTTGTGAACAGTACAAATTCAGAAGGGAGAAAGCAGCTTCAGCAGATCAGCCGAAGCCTATGCTCTTATGTGAGGACATAGCAGAGCAGAAGGTGCTGTTAGGCTCTCAATTATCCGAAGAGCAGGAGAAAACCTTGATAAGGTTTTTGTTCAACAACAAAGATGTTTTTGCATGGTCAGCTAATGATCTCTGCGGAGTAAATAGGGATGTTATTGAACACTCGCTCAATGTTGATCCATCCTTCAGAGCCAGAAAGCAGAGGCTTCGGAAAATGTCAGATGATAAGGCCGAAGGTGCTCGTAACGAAGTCAAAAGACTCCTCAGTGCAGGAGTTATCAGAGAAGTAAAGTACCCAGAATGGCTGGCTAACACTGTTATGGTAAAAAAGGCCAATGGCAAGTGGCGAATGTGTATCGATTTTACAGACCTCAACAAGGCGTGTCCGAAGGACGAGTTCCCATTGCCAAGGATAGACTCTTTAGTAGATGCAGCAGCTTCTTCCAAGCTCATGAGTCTGCTAGACTATTACTCAGGCTATCACCAAATCTGGATGAAGAAGGAAGATGAGCCGAAGACTAGCTTCATAACTCCAAGTGGCACATATTGCTATCTTCGGATGCCTGAGGGGCTCAAAAACGCTGGAGGAAGTTTCAGCAGAATGACTGCGAAGGTTCTCCAGTCTCAGATAGGCAGAAATGTGCTAACTTATGTTGATGACATCATTGTAAAAAGCATGAAACAGGAGAATCATATTACTGATCTGCAGGAGACCTTCGCCAGTTTCAGACAAGCTGGCTTAAAGTTGAATCCAGAAAAATGCGTCTTCGGAGTAAAGAAGGGGAAATTTCTTGGATGCTTGGTTTCAACAAAGGGAATTGAAGCTAATCCAAGTAAAATTGAAGCTATACTTCGGATGGAGCCACCAACTACAAAGAAGGGGGCTCAAAGATTGACAGGAAGGTTGGCATCTCTCAATAGATTCATATCCAGATCAGCAGAGAGAAACTTACCATTTTTCGAAGTACTGAAGTCAGCCGAAGTTTTTCAATGGGGACCAATCCAGCAGAAGGCTTTTGAAGAGCTGAAGCAGTATTTGATAGATCTAACAACATTAACTCCACCAACGCCAGGGGCTCCTTTGTTATTATATGTGGCAGCTTCGCACTCAGCGGTAAGTGCAGTGCTTGTCTAGGAGAAGCTTGATGGTCAAGTCAAGAGGCAGGCCCCAGTATATTTTGTATCCGAGGTTCTTAGTTTATCAAAGAAAAATTATACAGAGTTGGAGAAGGTACTGTATGCTGTCTTGATGGCCTCCAGGAAGCTTCGGCACTATTTTCAAGCTTACAACATAATTGTTCCTTCTTCACAACCTCTGAAGGATATTATGAGGAACCGAGAAGCTACTGGAAGGATTGGAAAATGGGCTGCAGAGCTCAATGAATTTTGTATTGAATATGTTCATAGATCTTCGATTCAGTCCCAGACGTTGGCAGACTTCATTGCTGACTGGACGCCAGGGGCTCAGGATGAAGAAACAAACAAAGACGCCGAAGCATGGACAGTGTTTTGTGATGGATCTTGGGGAACCTTCGGAGCGGGAGCGGCTGCTGTGTTGGTTTCACCTTCCAAGGTCAAAACTTGTTATGCGACGAAACTTGATTTTAGTTGCACAAATAACATTGCCGAGTACGAAGCCTTGCTTCTAGGTCTTCGGAAGTTAAAAGCAATGGGAATCAGAAGGGCCATACTTAAAACTGATTCCCAGGTTGTTTCGGGTCATATTGACAAGAGTTGCAAGGCTAAGGATCCGAAGCTTGAAAAATATCTGGATATGGTTCGAAGAGTTGAAGCTTCCTTCGAAGGGTTTTCTGTCAAAAATATCCCTCGAGGACAAAATGAGCATGCTGATTTGCTAGCTAAGTCAGCAGCACAGGGGCTGCCCTTACCTTCGGATGTGTTCTTCGAAATAATAAAAGCACCTTCGGTGGAACTTCTTGAAAGAGCAGTTCTCAATATATCTCCTGTTTATAGCGAAGATTGGAGAACTGAGATCATCTCTTACCTTCAGGGAAAATTCCTTTCAGATGACGAAGCTTATAACAGGAGGATAGAGGCAAGCGCTCGTCCATATGTCATGATAGAAGGAGAGTTGTACAAGCATGGAGTTTGTGCTCCGCTACTCAAGTGTTTATCCAGAACCGAAGGTATAGAGTTGATGAAAGAAATACATGCAGGCCTGTGTGGATCTCACATTGGATCCAGGCCGTTACTTGGAAAAATTTTCCGCCAAGGATTTTATTGGCCGAAGGCAGCTTCGGATGCAGCGGAATTAGTTCAAAAATGCGAAGGTTGTCAGAAATGTGCACGAGATCAAAAACAACCTTCGTCCCTAACACAACTCATACAACCCATTTGGCCATTGCAAAGGTGGGGCCTTGACTTGTTAGGTCCGTTACCACCGGCCCAAGGGAACCTAAGATATGTTGTAGTGGCGGTGGAGTATTTTTCTAAATGGATTGAGGCAAAGCCTTTAGCCACAATAACTTCGGCCACCGTCCAAAAGTTTTTCTGGCAGAATATTGTTTGTCGTTTCGGGGTACCAAAGGCTATTACTGTGGATAATGGAACACAGTTTGATTCCGAAGCTTTTAGGGATTTCTGTGATCAAATTGGTACGAAGATCCATTTTGCATCAGTCAGACATCCGGAGTCAAATGGACTCGTTGAAAGAGCCAATGGCATTATAATGACAGGAATAATGAAGTTAATCTTCAATCAACCCAGGGGAAAATGGCCAGATCAGTTAACCAAAGTGGTGTGGAGCCACAATACAACAACATCAAGGTCTACAGGCTTTACTCCATTCAAGTTATTATTCGGTGACGAAGCAATAACTCCGGAGGAAGCTAAAACCGGATCAATAAGGGTAGTAGCTTCGGCAGAACCAGGTTCCGAAGCTGCTTATTCTGTGGAAAAAGATGCTTTAGAAGGGATCAGGCTGCAAGCCGTGGAGAACATCAATAAGTATCAAGCCGAAACAATTAAATGGCGAGATAGAAAGGTTCGGTTAAAGAATATTGAGCCAGGACACTTGGTGCTTCGGAGAGTGGCCAACCCAGAAACAGTGGGCAAGTTGCAGTTGAAATGGGATGGAACTTTCCTAGTAGCATCTTCGTCAAGACCCGGTTCATACAGATTGAAGGATATGGACGGCAACGACATTCCTAGATCTTGGAATGCGGATGAGCTTCGGCGATATTATGTATAACTCGATGTAATTTTTCATATTTTTTATTTTTCTTTCATGGCACCCTTTTCCTTTCCGAAGGGGGAGAAAGGTTTTTAATGGGGCCATCACATGTAATTTCCTTTTTTAGTTCTATAAGAGCAAAATCCCCCAAGGAATGTAAATGTAAAAGCTGAGAACGCACCATCGAGTGCCGAAAAGTAAAGGCGAAGAAGCTCCAAAGTCGTTCCTAAGGGAATGCAGAGCTTACAGCGAAAAGTCAACGCTGATTCCGCCAAAAGTAAAGGCGAAGAAGCTCCAAAGTCGTTCCTAAGGGAATGCAGAGCTTACAGCGAAAAGTCAACGCTGATTCCGCCAAAAGTAAAGGCGAAGAAGCTCCAAAGTCGTTCCTAAGGGAATGCAGAGCTGACGTGTGATTGTTTTTAAGGAAATAATGGCTATGAGTATGGCTTCGGATACGCGTTTGGACATTCATTTGCACATCACATTACATCATAACATTTGCATTCATGAACATTCATCCAGGCATATGTAGGATAATCATCATCATGGCATAAATGCTTGCTTTGGCAAAAAGAAAAAAAAAGAGGAAGAAAGAGCTTCGTGTACAAAAAGGAGAGCTTCGGAAAGAAGGGAAATGTTGTTTTCTATGCTTCGCTGCGTACGAAAAGAAGGGAAGGTGTTTTTTCGCCTTCGGCTCAAAAAAGGAAAATTTCGTCCACATCAAAGCATTTCTCATACATCAATGGAAGGGTAAGGAAATATCACAAGGTATGAACAGAATTCATTAAAGACAAAGTTTTAGTTACATTTACAAAAGTTATCTCAAAAGTTTCTCAAGTACTGTCTAGTCTACTATTTAATCTTCAAGGAGCTTCAGCTTCGGCGTCAGTTTTTAATCATCGGCTTCAGCTTCGTCATCCTACATGAATAAGGTCGTTGTAAGTCAAAGTCGAGCCTGCAGGTAAAGGTAAGCACAAGGTATGGTTTCTTACTGGTTCAAGGTGGCTACGAGCTTCGTCTCCAGCCTTTTCTCGCCCACCTTTTGTCCATATCATTTTTACAAATCTATTAGAGATACTTCGGGCGAGATCAGGAATGTCATCCAGGATTGATGGTGATAAAGTGAAATTTGGCCTATTGACAATCTTTCCATGATCGCAGCCAGCTTTCAGGAAAGCTGCAGCAGTGCCTCGAGAAGCCACCCAGGCACAGAAGTCACCGTGCCCAGCTATGACTTCGTCGAGCTCGTCAATCTCACCCTCAATATGTTCGAAGGTCTTCGATAGATCTTCAGCTGAGGGGGTGAATTTTTCACTACTGGCTCCAACTGAGTGGAAAATTTTTCTTAATCGTTGAATGCATTTGTTGCTAAATTCCAGACATTTTTCTTGAAGGCTTGTCAATAGTTTTCTCAAATCTGAATTTTGTTGAGCTTCAGCTTCAAGTTTTGCATTGAGATCTTGCTTTTCTCGTTCGAAGTGTTCAGACTGGCGGAGAAGCTTCGTGTTCAGTTCTGTTATTTTTGCTTTAGCTTCCGCCAATGAACCTTCGGTTGCCTGGAGCTCAAAATTCTTTTTCTCGATAGCATCTGATTGCTCCTTTATTCTGCTTTCCAAATTTTCAATTATAACTTTGTGCTTCTTGTCTTCAAAATCTTGCTGCATTTTCAAGGCTTTGCTCAATAGCATACTCTGCACGAAAACAACCTTCGTCAGACATGTTTTCATTATTAGAAACAATAAAAGTTAAGGGAAAAGTAGTTCACCTTGAAATTGGAATAGAATAAACTACCAACGATATGTTGTCGTCGGTAGCGGCTGATGTCCGTTTCTAGCTTCGGAAAACCGATACTCTTTGACAGAGTACCGATAACTTTGGCCCCAGTTTGATCTCGAATACAATCTAATTTTTCATCATCAATGCCTCCGAAGAGGAGTGCTCCAGGTTTGTATCCGCAGGATTTTGCATATTCTCTAAGCTCTTCTCTTTCAGCTTTTGATAGTTTTTCTCCAACTAAATTCTGGAACATGAAAGCTTCGTCTTCTGAAGCCTCATCAGCAATTTCCTTCCCTTTCCCCGACGCTGCAGTCACGGCCTCTTCGGCGGCGGTGGTAGCTTCTTCCGCAGCCATATCTAGCAGTATTCTGTCAATATTTTCGATTGTGCTCTCCAGGTTCAAACCTTCAGCTGAAGCAGCTTCGGCAGCCGCAACATCCGAAGGTGCAATTTCAACATCTGTTCCTTCCGCAGCAGCTGGTGTTTTTTGAGCTGCAGCTCTTGGCGGTGTCTTGTCAATTACCTCTGTCACAGTAATAATTCTTTGTTTCTTTGCTTTGATTGTTTTCTTCGATTTTTCGGGCTCCTTGTCCTTCTGAAAAAACTTTGTCAGTTGAGGCCCCAGTGGACTTAGCTTCGCAGGTAAGGATTCAGTCATTACCTTCAGAATTGCCTCCACATCAGTGGCAGAGGGTGATGCGGGGGATTTTTCTTCGTCGGATATTTTTCGTTTCGGAGAAGACGCTTTCCTTTTCTTTGGAATCTTCTTTTTTGGTGTCTCTTTTTCATCTTCATTTGAGGCTTCGGTTATCCTTTTCCTTTTTTGACCTTCGGCACCTTTGCTCAGATTTTCATAGTCAGGGTATTCAAAATCCAAGGCGTCCAGCACTCGATTTAGCCTTCGCTTCGGACGGGTGCCGAAGGCTGCGGTCATCAATTGATCTTCTTTTTTGGAATAATTGCCAAGTATTTCATTGCACATTACTTCAATTGTATCTAGCCACTCTCGGCAAGGTGTTTTAAAGTACTTTTTAAACTTGAAATAGTAAGGTAAACGTATAAGTTCACCTTCTTTCTTTTCCCCCTGTAGCTTCGGCATTTCCCATTCTTTCAAACTAGGAAAAACTTTGAAAGCTAAAAACTCCTGAACCAGGTCCCTTGTGTTGATATGCTCTGCAATAATTCTGAATTCACTCATTGCTTGTTGTGTTGGACCTTCGGGTGTCATGTTGCAGCGAGGTCGGGTTTCTCCGAAGATTAGTTCGAGCGGACTTTGCACAAGCTTTTCCTTGTCGTCATCAACCTTGACATAGAACCACTCAGATTTCCAGCCTGCTGCCCATTTGCTTCGGTAGCTAATTACAGGAAACTTTGTAGTTTTTCGATAGGCGAAGTTATAGCAACCAAAATTGTCGTGCAATCCATCCTTTCTAGCCTTCGTTTGATAATGCAACTCGTGAACCCGGCAAAAGCTGTCCGCAAATGGTTCCACTGCTTGGCTTCGGAGTGCCCAGTTATAAACAATAAGCCTAACGATAGCGTTAGGGGTCAGCTGGTGAAAATAGATACCGAACCTATTCAGTACCTCTGCAATAATCCCATGTAGGGGGAATCTTAATCCAGCCTTTAGAAAGCTTTTGAAAATAACAATTTCATCCTTCTCCGGCTTTGGGGTAGTCTCTTCTCCCCCGAAGCGCAATAGCTTCTTCTGATTTTCAGTAAAAAAGCCCGATTTTACCATCTTGGACAGATCAGCCTTCGAAACAGTAGATTTCCCGAAGTCCAAATGGCTGGGTTTGCTTGGCATGGCAATGCGATAATCATCTTCGGGATCAGTTTCCTCAATATCTTCTTCCTCTGCTTCAGCGATTGCTTGTTCTGCATCATCACTAGGAATCTTTTCCGAAGTCACTAGCCCGGATCGTTGCATGGCTTCGGAGATGGGGACAGTCTCCGAAGCTTCAGTTTCGTCCCCCTCACGCTCAACCCTGGCGGTAGAGCGCACTCTGGCCATTTAATTATGAACTTGTGAAACTTTAATACTTTCTTCCTCCGAAGCAGGCTTCAAACTGGAGCTTCGTTCGATTCCGACAGACAAGCTTCGGCGACGGTTAAAAATTTTGGCAGCAAAACAGTGCAAATAGCAATGAATGCTGTGGTAACTTCACACCTACTCGTCTGTTTATATAGTGCTGCAGGTAAGAAGGTGAAGCGCCAGAATTTTTACACCAGGCGGACACCCGCTCGCACTCGCTGCGTGGTGGACCGCAGAGACCGAACAGTAACTCTGCAAGGTGGGGTCGCTACACGCTGGGAAATTGAATCGTTTCTCGACAACGAGCTCAGGGAAGGTGTTTTTTAGACCTTCGGCGCTCCGAAGCTTAAGAGACTTTTTTCACGGATCAAGCTCGTTACGAAAAACGATCTAGCACCGCGAAAGGGGCTACTGTTGGGTCTATGCTTCGTCGCCGAAGGTCTTATAGGAAGAAGTGGTCTTCGGCTGAAGCTGTTTGTATAAGATGGCCGAAGGTTCCTCTTCGTGAAGCTCTGGTATTACAAACCGACTTAAAGATAGAATGACCTTTTAGTCCATAAAGGTCTGAGTCAATGTTGTAAGCTTTTATAAGGGGCATACTTGTAATTCCTCACAGGCTGCGTCCTGTGCCTATAAATAGTGAACAGTATTCCTTTACTGTTCACGCATTCTGGTAATTGCAATCGTATCTTTTGGAATCCAACCCTTGCCAAGGCAGAGGTATTATTGTATTCAATGATTCAATATATTAAATAAATATAATGTAATTCGTCTATGATTTACTTATCCCTTTTATACCTTTTATTTTATGTTATCTTACAATATCTATTAAAATTTTATTACGAAGATTTAAGCTTCGTAATTATGCTCTTATCAGCCTTCGTCCAAGGCCCATTATCCTCAAGGGAATAATGTTTCATGGATGAAGGACGTTAACATTTAACACTTTATGTTGCCTTGTTCTTAATTCATAGCATTTGAGAACAAGTCCCCAACAAGAACAAGTCCGTATAATTCGAGAGAATTTGAGGGTAGCTCAAACCGGACAAAGGAGCTACGCTGATAATAGAAGGAGGCCACTGGAATTTGAAGAAGGCGAATATGTGTACCTCAAGGTGTCACCACTTCGTGGAATGAGGAGATTCAAAGTTAAAGGCAAATTGTCGCCTCGCTATATTGGACCATTCTTGATTTTTAGGCGAGTTGGGGAGATGGCATACCAACTCGAGCTACCTGCTAGTCTATCGGATGTGCATAATGTGTTCCACGTGTCTCAACTGAAGAAGTGTCTCCGTGTCCCTGAGGAACAGTTACCAATGGAAGAGCTCAGTGTTCAGGTTGATTTGACTTACACGGAGTACCCGATCAAGATTATCGATACTTTGACTAGAGTCACAAGGAATAAGGTGATAAAGATGTGCAAAGTGCAATGGAGTCACCATGGCGAAGATGAAGCAACTTGGGAAAGAGAAGAAGAGCTTCGCATAGATTTTCCCCACCTTTTCTCTAGTTCTTCTTAAATCTCGAGGACGAGATTATTTTTAAGGGGGGTAGGATTTGTAACACCCAGTTTGTAATATATAATAAAAGAGGAGAAAAGTCATTTCCTGTATTTTATGTGTGTGTTGAAATTACTTATCATCACATGTGAACACCATATTTAAACAACAAATAAATAATAAAAAGGATATACCCTTAAATCATGCAACATGCTGGAGTTTATTGTTTGTGCATTTAATGAAAAGAGTAATACCACTAATAGAAATAAATTAGTGGCAAAAGCAAGGATTTAATACCTAATTTGAGAGTTTGAAAAAGAGAAGATATATAAAATATAAAGAAAGTTTATATATATTTCCAAAATTAGTACCTTAAGGTCACAATATAACTTGAAGATAAATGTGTCACAAGTTTGAATTTAAATTAGGATCTAAATTTGAATTTGTGAAATAATAGAGAAAGAGGAAATAAAAGAGAAAGAATATTATACCTGGATGGGCCGACGAACCAGAATTCGGCCCATGACCTTCCTCCACACTGCGCGGCCCAGGTTCCTTACGCGCGCGCGTCGCATGTCTCACGTCCTCACTGGCGTGTGGGCCCGGGTAGTCGGCCGCATGCTCCCAGCGCTCTCGTTGCGATGACTGGTGGGTCCGATCGCTCAGGTGTCTCCTACCTCCCGAGATAGGCGCGGCATGGGCGGACTG
Source organism: Zea mays (assembly GCF_902167145.1). Taxonomy (NCBI): domain Eukaryota; kingdom Viridiplantae; phylum Streptophyta; class Magnoliopsida; order Poales; family Poaceae; genus Zea; species Zea mays. Next base: position 55,879,737 of record NC_050104.1, on the reverse strand, counting down.
TGCGATCTCCACGAATCCGCCGCTTGACCACCATCTCCGCTGGCGCGCGCAATTCCAGCTGACCGAGCGCAAACCAACCCTGACTCGACCTCACAAATGCGCGCAACTGCAGGACCGCACCCACGCCGCCATGGTCAGGACCTCCCTTGCGAATCTGTCGCTGTCGCGTTTACCGCCGTCCGGATTTTGCGCCAACTGACCAGCTCGATGGGGCAATAAGGGCTCGACCACGGGTACCATGGACCATCTTCGCGACCTCCTCCCCTCCTTCTACCTCCTCGCGCGTGTTTAGCTCCCCAGAACCACCGCCGCCACCAGTGTCGGGCCCGCCATCGTCACTTTGAGCCGTCAGCATCGCTCGTGCTCCGAGAGGGAGTCCAGGGACTTCGTTTGGCACTATGGATGCTCACCGAGCACCGAGCACCGAGCGCGACAACGGATCGATTGCACCATCGACAATTTCTCGCCGTAATACTGCCATCCGCCGCTTGCCTGTGACCGGTACCCTGCGCGACGAATTTCCTCTGGTACGATTGCTCGATCATGTTCGTTGTCATCCCTGTATCGCATAGAAGTGATCGAATTGGGGAATGGGGGCGAGAATGGTGGAATTGGGCAGCGCCGGCCATGGCTCCGTCGCTGGCAACCCTGGGCGCCGCCGTTGTCGGACTGGAGTTGGGGGAAAAGTCTGGGCCGTCCGTCTATTGATTGATGGCCACAGTTTAGTGCACGGTAACGATTGGGACAAGAGCGCGAGGGTCGTCCGATCGGGATCGGATGAGTGAGAACCGTGAATGCGTTATTAATTCTGGGTCGTAGATTTGGGATCGGAGGGTCGCAAACGATTACTGATTTGTAAGCAGGCCGATCTAATCTGGGCCGCCTGTGTGTAAACGGATGGCTCGGATCCTAAGATACCCCTTCGGGCGAGCCAAAACTGCAAAATAGCCCCTCAGTTTCATTAAAATCAACCCGCCGTCCATTAGTCACTATGTGCTGTGTCTCGGGTTTCTTGTCCCGAGCCCCCTGGACTTTTATTAATTTGACGCCCAGTCCAGTGCCATGACAAAATGAATAAAGGAATTAGAAAATATGTTTTTATTATATAAATAAGTGCTAGAACTTGATAAATTCATAGAAAATCCATTTTAAGTCCAAATGAGTCCATTCCAATTCCTAAAATTTTGTAATTTTATTCTCTAGCACTTAGAGTCTCTGTTTTGACATTAAAACAGTAAGAAATTTAATTCCTCACTTAATCTATTTTAAACATATAAAACCTTTGAAAATCCATAACTTAAAATCTATAACTCCAAAAATTACGATTCCTGTTCCTAGGATTTTATTTTAATATGTAGAATATTTCTCAGTATTTTGTTCACATGCTTGGTGTGATGTTAATTTTTTCCTGCATATTGTGCTTGTTTGTATTGTGGCGAGTAGAAGAGCCCGTGCCTGAGGATCCTGGTGAGCAGCAGATAGAAGTAGCTGAGCAGGATCTCATTGAAGGCAAGTTGTGCCCTTGACCACTTCTTAACCAATAATGTTCTTTAATATCATTTATTCATGCATAGGTTAATTTTGATGGGACTCGATAGGTCACCTTAGATTGTTTATCTCATTACCTTGTTTACCCCTGAATCACTTGGGTAGTTTGCTATTGCTTTACATGGTTTTGGGATAATCATTTATCATATCTATGTTCCAATTCTTTTGTTATTCTATTTATGTTCATGTTAAGATCATTAATGTTAATTGGAACATAGAGCTTAACTTGAGAAACACGTGCCACCACAAGGGTTTAATGGGACGCCCTTGGCTGACTAATTAGGAAAGCTAGTGGAAGACTACCTTACCCGAAAGGGGCAAGGGCAGTAGGGGAGTGGTCAGTGTAGGGAGGTCCTTGGTTGATTTTGCTGCGATGGCGGTCAGGCAAGAACCCTGCATTGGAGCTTCCTATAAACTGTAGCGGGTTTTCGGAAGCTAGTGGAACTTTGTAAAGGCCTCGTAGTGTTGCCCTGCCGCGCTTCCTAGGTAGAGGTGTATGGGAGTCGCGACCCCTTGGCAGATGGGTAACATGACTTGTGGGTAAAGAGTACAACCTCTGCAGAGTGTAAAATTGGTATACTAGTCGAGCTCACGGTCATGAGCAGCTCAGGACTCTCTGATGATTAAATTATGGAACTTAAATTCAATTTGTCATTCCCACATGCATGTGATTATTATTAATTTTGTTCTATTATTTATTAAGGTTTGGTATTTACTTACACTTAGTAATTGCTAATAAAATTTTGACCAACTACTTAAAAGCAATGCTCAGCTTTAACCCCTGTCATTGATTAGCCTTACACATCACATGAACTCCCACCTTTGTGAGTTCATGTCCACTGGTTCCCCACAACTTGTTGAGCGATGATCATGTGTGAGCTCACCCTTGCTGTCTCACACCCCCCCACAGGAGAAGAGCAGGTGGTTAAGGAGGAGCCACAAGGCGAGGAGTATGATCTGATCGAGGTGGCGTTTCTCGGTTGACATTGGCGCCGACGATCCTTAGTTCGTTTTATGTTTATTCTTTTATTTTGTAATAAGTCTTCCGCTATGTAATAAGTACTCTGATGTTTTGTGACATTTATCTCTATACACTCTGTTATTATATATGTTGTCTTCTTGGCGCATGTATGAGATGCACCTGGCTTTGTTCCTTAAAGCCGGGTGTGACATTTTTGATCGTGATGCCAAACTTCTTAGTCATTTCTGGAGGACTTTGTGGGCAAAATTGGGACTAAGCTTTTATTTTCTACTACATGTCATCCCCAAACTGATGGTCAAACTAAAGTTGTGAATAGAACTTTGTCTACTATGTTAAGGGCTGTTCTAAAGAAGAATATTAAGATGTGGGAGGACTGTTTGCCTCATGTTGAATTTGCTTATAATCGATCATTGCATTCTTCTACAAAGATGTGCCCATTTCAGATTGTATATGGTTTGTTGCCTTGTGCTCCTATTGATTTAATGCCTTTGCCATCTTCTGAAAAACTAAATTTTGATGCTACTAGGCGTGCTGAATTGATGTTAAAACTGCATGAAACTACTAAAGAAAACATAGAGCGTATGAATGCTAGATATAAGTTTGCTAGTGATAAAGGTAGAAAGGAATTAAATTTTGAACCTAGAGATTTAGTTTGGTTGCATTTGAGAAATGAAAGGTTTCCTGAATTGGGAAAATCTAAATTGTTGCCTCGAGCCGATGGACCGTTTAAAGTGCTAGAGAAAATTAACGGCAATGCATATAGGCTAGATCTGCCTATAGACTTTGGGGTTAGCCCCACATTTAATATTGCAGATTTAAGGCCCTACTTGGGAGAGGAAGTTGAGCTTGAGTTGAGGACGACTTAAATGCAAGAAGGGGAGAATGATGAAGACATCCACACTACTGATACATCTATGCCAATACAAGTACCAATTTCTGGTCCCATTACTCGCGCTCGTGCTCGTCAACTCAACCATCAGGTGATTACACTCTTGAGTACATGTCCATCATATTTATACCATAGAGACCCATGCACTCTTGTTTTGCTTAGGAACCAGGGAGAAGACCGAAAGGGAAAAGGATTTGAACATGCTGGATTCGGACTGTAGAAGAACACCAACTTGTGACGGTCACATGCGGGCTCGGATTAGAATGTTCAAGCACAACATGGAAAGCTTATCAAGTCTACTTTCATATGGATCCAGAATTATAGTCATATCTATTCTGAGGCCGCCGTAATCATTGTTTCCTTACCGAGACATTTCCTGCCTTTTCTGCCCATGGTGCTGCGTCACCCTATTTTGGCCCAATGGGTCGTGTATCAAGTTGGGTCCATTAGGGACGCATCCTAGGGTTGCAGCACGACCCCATTACCCTTGTGGTCATCCTCCCATGTTTATAAACCCCCTAGCCGCCACCAAGAACAATGGGTTTTGTTTAGATCAAGTTTAGCTCTCGCTACTTGCTTGTAAGCGCGCGTGCTGGTTCAGCCGCCCGTCTTCTTGTCTTTGGAACCCCACCATATTGGAGTTTGATTTTGAAACCTACAATTTGCATCGGGTAATTCAATACTTGTTCTACTTGTTCTTGCTAGTTCTTCGATTGCTTGCAGGACGAGCGCCCTAGTGGCCAGGGTGTCACGCTCCACAAGATCGTGATAGCCATAGGAGGTGGTGTATCAGTTGCTAAGGCGCAACATCTTTGGAAGGCTGTAGTCGGGTCGTGAACGTCGTCTCCTCCACCAATCGAGTTATTCCACACCCTCTCATCGACTTGGGAAAGTCCAAGGTGTTGAGGAGGAGCAGCAAGGGCGCCCACAACAGGAAGGAGATCAAGTCCGACTCGGCCGCGACTCCATCTCGGGTTCCAGGACCAGTCTACACTAAAATGATGCCCAGGACGCATCTGGACTCCGATTGCGACGGACTTGATATGGTTTGAAAGATAAGGAGATTATCTAACAAACACAACTGGTTCTACCTTAAAATTCATCCGGAGTCAACAGGAATCGTCGAAACAATTCAGCGTTCAGATTCTGTTTTGGTGCTGCGACACCGTCTGTTGGGCCGTTGGGCCGTGTATCGCGTCGGAGCCCATTAGAGGCGAGACCAGGGGTCACACACGCCCTAATACTCTATTTATTCAGCAGCCATGGCCACATTAGGTTTTGGATATTGCTTAGATCAATCTGTCATCGAACAGTGTCGCCGTCATCGCTTTGTGAGACCCCATCCCGTAATCAATACAATTTTGGTTGTGTTTCTTTCCTGTTCTTGCTTGTGTTCTTGATTGCGCTTGCAGGGATAAGCCTTCATGGCGAGGTCACTCGTATGTCACGGGAGATAACCAACGGAGCCGTGGTGTAGTGATTGCGAGGAACTGTTCGCTCGGAGCCTTGGATCATCAACGTCGAGATCTCCACTCAATCAAGTTATCGTATCTCACGGAAGATCGGGCCTCGTCTTCTATCAAGTGGTATCAGATTTCCAGATTGCCCATGAAGTATAATCCTGCCTTTAGATTAGTTTTGTTTCGTACCATGGTCCCCAAAAATCCAAAAAAAAATTAATTACGATCGGTTTATCCCGACCTAAAACCATCGCCTTAGCCTTTGCACAATTCAGTTTTAGAGTCCGCAGTTCTGAGTTTGTGTTCTAGGTTGAGTTTGGTTGCTGGTTTAGATTTGTTTTGGTTCAGTTTGATTCTTTCCATCCGCTTCCATCCTACAAAATCGACCTTCAAAACAGATACTCTCTCTAAAACCGACCCTATCCACAAAACCGAACCCCCACCCTTCCAACCCCTCGCCAGAAACCCTGATTCGGAGTCCAAACTTAAAATGGCCATAACTTTCGCCTCAGAACTCGAATCGGGCCCATTTTTTTCAAATCGCACAGAATTAAATTCCGCATCCGATTCTTTACGGCTTTCCTGGATTCGTCGTTTTTAAATTCCCAAATTCATCTTGGAAATAGGACTTCTCATTTTCCAAACATTTATTCCGATTTTATGGAAAACTTGCAGAAATTCCAGAGGACGCGTCTTTGCACAAAAAAATCTGAAACTTGGTGTGTTTCTTTCTTATGTGCTGCTGCAAAAGAGAAAAATATAAAAAATATTTGAAAAAAAGAAAAATCGCAAAAAAAAACAACGACTAGAGTAAAAATCAAAAAAGAGAAAAAGAGAAAAAAAAGAGTAGCACATAAGCAGAAACGCCAGTGTTCTGTGCACCTCTGTGATTATTTTGCCCCAAGCCTGTTTCCTTGTTGCACCTAGATACTTGTACCTCCTTTCTTGTGCCTTGGTCCAACTGTTCTATTATATTTTCTAGGCCAGCAACTAGGACAGGTACTTGGAACACTTATTCAGCATTGCTATCTGTTACTGACTTGTGTGCCACATATATATATTTAGTCAGCCTTCCCAGAGCTTCAGCTTTCTCTCGAGCAGAACAGGTACTCCTTTGCAATCACACCTACGCTCGTCGGACAGTCACACCGGTCACTGTTTGCCACCTGCAGTGCTGGTAAGAACCTTGTAAGAGCGGGGTAACACGCTTCATAACTTGTGTTCCACCACCACCACCCTGAGAGATAGTTGTAGGGTTCACATTGTTTGTTGCCTTTTTGTCTCTATTTTGTGCTAACAATGACAGTGTTGGTCACTTATTCTCAAAAGCTATGAATTAAGAACAAGACAACACAAATATTAATGGTTAATGACCTTCGTCCTTCATAACATTATCTCCCTTAGGATATAATTATCTTCGGACGAAGGTCATGAAGGACATGCCTTCATCATTTCAATATGCAAAGATATAAACAGAAACATATGAAACGCAGAGAAAGCATGAATAATCATTTTAGATCATTAGATTATTCATATTATTATCATACATCCATGAACAAACATTAATGATGTTTAAATTACATCGGTACCTTCGACTTGACAGAATGTAAAAATCCTGAAGTGACGCGTGAGCGATTACCGGTCAGCGTGAACAGTACGGGGGTGCTGGTCATCTATTTATAGGCACGGGACGCAGCCCGAACAAAATTACATTCATGTCCTTGATAACAAATCATAACCATGACACAAACTATCAGGGACTATGCGGTCTTTTCTTCTTTAAGTCGGTGCCACCCTTCATCTCAAGCGCGTCATCATACAGAAGCTCTTTCGATTGTAGCTTCGGTACATATATTCATGTCATGCCTGCTTGCATATCATCTTGCTGAAGGTGTTTTTGCTTAGAGGACCTTCGGCGGAGAAAAAGGCCCCAACAGACACGACCAAAGAACAAAATGGACAAGGATAAGGGGCCTAAGCTTAACGACGATGAGTGTGTCTCTCAGCTGGAATTGAAGGAGATGATATGCGCGATGACTGAAGCTTTTAAAAAATACCAGGACTCTGCGGCGACATCCTATGAGCAGCTTGATCGATGAGTTGCTAAACTTGTTACACGTATGGACGTACTGGAGGCTCGTCCCCCACCACCAACTCCAGCCCCAGCTGCTGGTGCAGTACTGCTCTCTCCTGTGGACGACGACGACGATGATGTTTATGCACCGTTGGGACGACGCCTCGCACATAATCGACAAGGTATGGGAGGTAATGGTAGACGTCGTCATCATAATCTTAAACCAGACAATGATCCATTTGCTAAGATTAAGTTCTCTATTCCATCGTTCATGGGTTCTTATGATGCTGAAGCTTACTTTGTTCTACTTGTTCTTGCTAGTTCTTCGATTGCTTGCAGGACGAGTGTCCTAGTGGTCAGGGTGTCACACTCCACAAGATCGTGACAGCCATAAGAGGTGGTGTATCGGTTGCTAAGGCGCAGCATCTTTGGAAGGTTGTAGTCGGGTCATGAACATCGTCTCCTCCACCAATCGAGTTATTCCATACCCTCTCATCGAAAGATCGGGCATTCACCCAACGGGTGCACATCAGTTGGTAATCAGAGCAAGGTTTATCGGTGAGAGATTTACTTTTCTTCGCTGTTTTCTTATCTCCTATAGTCCAGAAAAAGCCAAAAAAATAGTAGATTAGTTTTACAGCAATCCTATAAACCATTGAGCATTTACTAGTACTACTTAGCTAGGGCTTGTTGAGTTTTCGGTTGCATCGGTAGTGTCGAGTTGCTGGTCTTAGTTTATTCTTTAGAGTTTTGAGTTCTACCACGTTTTGGTCACCACGAGATCCACCATCACCATAAACATCTCTGGTTCGTTTTTGCCACCACAGATACATCTCATGTCAGATTTGGAAGTTTAAATACAATCTAGAAAGCTTATCTTATCTTCTTTCCAACGGATCTGACCTTGCCTCAAAATTCATTCTGATTTAAAGGGGCTGTTAGCAATATCCTTATTGTTTGGGTTGTCATAATAAAAAAAGGGTTTAGGCCCCTGCAAAAAAAGAAGAAAAAAAAAGAAAAAAAAAGAAAAAAAGGAAAAGAAGAAGAAAGAAGGGGGCTGAATCTCTAAATTTGTTGTTTCTCTTTGTGTTGTGCTAGTTGTTCTTTTTCAGTAACTACCTTTATGCCTAGGCTCATGTCTCTAGCATGGTTTAGCCTAGGACCAGCACAGTACCACCGTTGAACGATTATTTAGCTTGCTTTTGTAACTAACGTGGTACTAGTGTATTCCTTGCTTCATCCCACCTACAACTCTACATATTTCGACTACAGTTTGATAGGTCGTGTTGCTGCGGCACCGATACACTTATTCCACGGTTGCAGACTTGTTGGTTGCTGACCCGAGCAAGGTAAGAATTGATAAGAGCTTTTGTGGCAAGTTGAGAGTGAGCGCCTTGCAGTAGCTACATCCTAATAGTTGTAGAGTTTTTATTCCTTCACTTTTTTATCTTGTTGCCTCTGTTCGTCTAACCATGGCAGGATTGGAGGTTGATGATGCTTCTCGTAGTTGCCACACTCTCCTCGCACCAAGGGCATCATACAACACTTTGTAAGGCTGGTGAAGACGCACACAGAAGGTCTTGATAATGACTTGCAGGTGACGAATGAAAAGATGGGGCAATTAGAGGCCACACAGATCGACACAAACACCAAACATGCAAATGTGGAAATGACAGTTGCTCATACTGACAAGAGCCTTGTCGCACTCTTGAGGCGATTTGATGAGATGCATGCTAATACCAATGGTGGGCGTGATGAGGGCTCCGAAGGTAACTGGGATGACTATGTTGCTAATACTGAACAAGATGACCAAGAAGCACCTAATCACCGGCGACTATGTACTAACCGTAGAGGTATGGGTGGTTTTCGCCGACGTGAGGTACATGGTAATGTTGATGCTTTTAGTAAGGTTAAATTTAAAATACCTCCTTTTGATGGTAAATATGACCCTGATGCTTACATTACTTGGGAGATTGCAGTTGATCAAAAGTTTGCATGTCATGAATTTCCTAAGAATGCGCGGGTTAGAGCTGCTACTAGTGAGTTTACTGAATTTGCTTCTGTTTGGTGGATAGAACATGGTAAGAAGAATCCTAAGAACATGCCACAAACTTGGGATGCGTTGAAATGAGTCATGCGAGTTAGATTTGTTCCTTCTTATTATGCACGTGATATGTTAAACAAGTTGCAACAATTGCGACAGGGTACTAAAAGTGTAGAAGAATATTATCAGGAATTACAAATGGGTATGTTGCGTTGTAACATAGAAGAGGGTGAGGAATCTGCTATGGCTAGATTTTTGAGCGGGTTAAATAGGGAAATTCAGGACATCCTTGCTTATAAAGATTATGCTAACGTAACCCGATTGTTTCATCTTGCTTGCAAAGCTGAAAGGGAAGTGTAGGGACGACGTGCTAGTGCAAGGTCTAATGTTTCTGCAGGAAAATCTACACCATGGCAGCAGCGCACGACTACGTCCATGACCGGCCGTACACCAGCACCAACTCCCTCGCCGAGTCGACCAGCACCACCACCTTCCTCTGGCGACAAACCACGTGCATCTTCCACAAATTCAGCAACCAAATCTGCCCAGAATCCAGTAGGTAGTGCCTCTTCAGTAGCCTCCACGGGTAGAACAAGAGATGTTCTATGTTATCGATGCAAGGGCTATGGACACGTGCAGCGTGATTGTCCTAATCAGCGTGTTTTGGTGGTAAAAGACGATGGTGGGTATTCCTCTGCTAGTGATTTGGATGAAGCTACACTTGCTTTGCTTGCGGCTGATGATGCAGGCACTAAGGAACCAACCGAAGAACAGATTGGCGCAGATGATGCAGAGCATTATGAGAGCCTCATTGTACAGTGTGTGCTTAGTGCACAAATGGAGAAGGCAGAGCAGAATCAGCGACATACGTTGTTTCAAACAAAGTGTGTCATTAAGGAGCATTCATGTCGTTTGATCATTGATGGAGGTAGCTGCAACAACTTGGCTAGCAGCAACATGGTGGGGAAGCTTGCACTTACGACCAAACCGCATCCGCATCCATATCACATCCAATGGCTTAACAATAGTGGTAAGGTCAAGGTAACCAAGCTGGTACGAATTAGTTTTGCTATTGGTTCATATCATGATGTTGTTGACTGTGACGTTGTGCCTATGGATGCATGTAATATTCTGCTAGGTAGACCATGGCAATTTGATTCAGATTGTATGCATCATGGTAGATCAAATCAATATTCTCTCATACACCATGATAAGAAAATTATTTTGCTTCCCATGTCCCCTGAGGCTATTGTGCGTGATGATGTTGCTAAAGCTACCAAAGCTAAAACTGAGAACAACAAGAATATTAAAGTTGTTGGTAATAACAAAGATGGGATAAAATTGAAAGGACATTGCTTGCTTGCGACGAAATCTGATGTTAATGAATTATTTGCTTCCACTTCTATTGCCTACACCTTGGTATGCAAGGATGCTTTGATTTCAATTCAAGATATGCAACATTCTTTGCCTCCTGTTGTTGCTAACATTTTGCATGTGTATTCTGATGTATTTCCAAGTGAGATACCAGAGGGGCTGCCACCTATACGAGGAATTGAGCACCAAATTGATCTTATTCCTGGTGCATCTTTGCCAAATCGTGCGCCATATAGGACAAATCCGGAGGAAACAAAAGAAATTCAGCGACAAGTGCAAGAACTACTCGACAAAGGTTACGTGCGTGAGTCTCTTAGTCAGTGTGCTGCTCCGGTTATTTTAGTGCCTAAAAAAGATGGAACATGGCGTATGTGTGTTGATTGTAGGGCTATTAATAATATCACGATACGATATCGACACCCTATTCCACGTTTAGATGATATGCTTGATGAATTGAGTGGTGCCATCGTCTTTTCTAAAGTTGATTTGTGTAGTGGGTACCACCAGATTCATATGAAATTGGGAGATGAATGGAAAACTGCTTTATTGGATGAGATTAATGAATGAGGTTTTGCTTGCCTTTATTGGAAAATTTGTGGTAGTATACTTTGATGACATATTGATCTACAACAAATCTATGGATGAACATGTTGATCACATGCATGTTGTTTTTAATGCTTTACGAGATGCACGTTTATTTGGTAACCTTGAGAAGTGCACATTTTGCACCGATCGAGTGTCGTTTCTTGGTTATGTTGTGACTCCATAGGGAATTAAGGTTGATCAAGACAAGGTAGAAGCGATACATGGATGAAGCAACTTGGGAAAGAGAAGAAGAGCTTCGCATAGATTTTCCCCACCTTTTCCCTCATTCTTCCTAAATCTCGAGGACGAGATATTTTTAAGGGGGGTAGGATTTGTAACACCCACTCTGTAATTTGTTAGAAATAATATCAATAGAGAAACAATTTCTCCTGATGTGGGTATAACCTTTATACATCATCCCATGTGAACACCATATTCAAAAACAAATACTTAATAAAAGAATATATGCCATTGAAATTATGCATCATGCTGGATATTATTTTTGTGGTGTGCATTCTAGGACAACATAAAACAATGAGAGAAGAATCACATTAATACCCAAATGGGAAATTAAGAAAAAGATACTCTAAAATTTGAGAAAGAAAGCACTACTTACCATGAAATAAATACCAAACTTAGACAAATTTATTCATACCATGTCCAAGACGAGTCTTTAATGAGAGAACAAATTTATCATGAAGTTTGAGTTGGAAAGGGAAGTTTAAGTTTGAAAGAATAAAAAGAAAACAAAACAGGAAAAAGAAAAGAGAAAGAAAAATAGAAAACATGGTCTTAGGCTCAATCCATAGGAGTCGGCCCACTAGCTTTCTCTGTGCGGCCCAATACTCGCACCTGCGCGCTCGCAACTGACGAGATGGCCACCCCGTCAGACTCCCCGCTCCCTTCGCCCACCGATGACACGCGGGCCCATGCTGTCAGCCACCCACCACGCGCAGTACGCAAATGCGGTCTTACCTCCACGTGGGTCCCGCACGTCAGCTCTACCCCTCCCCTATCTTCGCCGCGCCGCTCGGACAAACTCGACCGTGGGTCCTTGACGCAAATCGTGGAATCGGTTGAGGAGCCCTGGGTCCCGGCAGCTACAAATTGGAACCTCCCACAGACCCTCATCGCTAGAACCAGAGCCTTGCCACGACTCGCAGACCCGCCGCCGTGCAAGCTTACTAACCACGAGAGAGAAGAGAGGAGCGACCGCCGCTCACCATCTTCGCCCTGCGGCCGGTTCAACCTCGGGGAAGGCGCTCTTGGCGTGGACAATTGACCGTGGTAGCGCACCCGGGACTCGCCTGCGCCGGGGCGATTCGCACATCACCGGAATTTCTCATCGGAGTGGACCTCCGCTCCGTCATCCGCCTTCTCCGTGGGCGGGTGTTTCTCGCGACCTAATCCTCGGGTAAGGTGTCCTCATCCAGTTCCCCTATGTCTTACCTACGTATATCACACCTTAGATTTGTGTTTCGGGCCCGAGATCGGCGAACGGTGTGGACTGGCCATGGCCTCCGCCGTGGGGGAACGCGTGCGCCGCCGTTTTGGCCGCCCGGGGTGGGTGATAACCTGGAAGCCGTTGATTTCTAGTGAACGGTGTAGATTAAAACATGTGGCGGATCGTTATGGGCCGTTGATCACTGCGTAGACGGGCTGGATTGGAAGAGGGATAACGATTCACGTGAGTTGATCGTGGCCGTCAATCTGTGATCTCACAGTCACTGTCCCGTACCCCTTCGGATCTAATCTGGGCCGTCAACACTTGATCGGACGTCCGTCCGCGCACTGTACCCCTTCACCGAGCCATAATTGCAAAAGAGACCCTGGAAAATGTTTGAATCAACCCGCCGTCCTACTGCATAGTATTCTGAGTCGTAGGATCTTTTGCGCGTGGGCCCCTGCTGTTCTCAGAAATGATGGCCCAGTCCAGTGCTGTTTTAAAGTGAATAAATGAATTAGAAAATGTATTTTTAATACAAAAATAAGTGCTAAATCTTCAATAATTCATAGAAAATTCATACTAACTCCAAATTAATCCATTCCAGTTCCTAAAATTTTGTAATTTTATTATCTATCACTTAGAATCTCTGTTTTATCATGACAACAGTAAGAAAATTAGTCTCACACTTAATCTTATTTAAAACACATAAAACCTTTGAAAATGCATAACTTAAATTCTATAACTCCAAAAATTATGATTCCTGTTCCTAGAATTTTATTTTATTATGTAGAATATTTCTGTGTATTTTGTTTACATGCTTGGTGTAATGTTAGTTTTCCCTATATCCTGTGCTTGTTTGTATTGTGGCGAGTAGAAGAGCCCGTTGCTGAGGATCCTGGTGAGCAGCAGGTTGAAGTAGCTGAGAAGGAGCTCATTGAAGGCAAGTTGTGCCCTTGACCACATTTTACCCAATAATGTTCTTTAATATCATTTATCCATGCATAGGTTAATTTTGATGGGACCCAATAGGTCACCCTAGATTGTTTATCTCATTACCTTGTTTACCCCTGAATCACTTGGGTAGTTTTGCTATTGCTTTACATGGTTTTGGGATAATCATTTATTATATCTATGTTCCAATTCTTTTGTTATTCTATTTATGTTCATGTCAAGATCATTAATGTTAATTGGAACATAGAGCTTAACTTGAGAAACACGTGCCACCACAAGGGTTTATGGACGCCCTTGGCTGATTAATTAGGAAAGCTAGTGGAAGACTACCTTACCCGAAAGGGGCAAGGGCAGTAGGGGAGTTGCATGCAAGGAGGTTCTCGGGTTGATTTAGCTGCGATGGCGGTCGGACGGGGGATTCTTGCAAGTGCTCTTCCCATAAACTGTAGCGGGTTTTCGGAAGCTAGTGGAACTTTGTAAAGGCCTCGTAGTGGATCCCTAGCCATTCACCTCGGTAGTGTCTAAGGGCCTAGCTAACCCTGGCGACATGGGATACACGACTTGTGGGTAAAGGGTACAACCTCTGCAGAGTGTAAAACTGGTATACTAGCCGAGCTCACGGTCATGAGCGGCTCAGGACTCTCTGATGATTAAATTATGAAACCTAAATTCAATTTTGTCATTTGCATATGCATGGGTTTATTATTAATTTTGTTCTATTATTTTATTTAAGGTTTGGTATTTACTTACACTTAGTAACTGCTAATAAAAGTTTGACCAACATTAAAAGCAATGCTCAGCTTTAACCATTCTCTTTGATAAGCCTTACACTCCATGAGCTCCCACCTTTGGTGAGTTCATGTCACATTATTCCCCACAACTTGTTGAGCGATGATCATGTGTGAGCTCACCCTTGCTGTCTCACACCCCCCCACACGAGAAGAGCAGGTGGTTCAGGAGGAGCCACAAGGCGAGGAGTATGATCTGATCTAGGTGGCGTTTCTCAGTTGACATTGGCGCCGACGATCCTTAGTTCGTTTTATCTTTATTACTTTATTTTGTAATAAGTCTTCCGCTATGTAATAAATACTCTGATGTTTTATGACATTTATCTCTATACACTCTGTTATTATATATGTTGTCTCCTTTGGCGCATGTATGAGATGCACCCGACTTTGTCCTTTAAAACCGGGTGTGACATATGCCAAAGACTATCACACAGGTGCAGAGTTTCCTAGGACTTGCCGGCTTCTATCGCCGTTTTGTGAAGGACTTTAGTACCATTGCTGCACCTTTGAATGAGCTTATGAAGAAGGGAGTGCATTTTAGTTGGGGCAAAGTACAAGAGCACTCTTTCAACGTGCTGAAAGATAAGTTGACACATGCACCTCTCCTCCAACTTCTTGATTTTAATAAGACTTTTGAGCTTGAATATGATGCTAGTGGATTTGGATTGGGTGGTGTTTTGTTACAAGAAGGCAAACCTGTTGCATATTTTAGTGAAAAATTGAGTGGGTCTGTTCTAAATTATTCTACTTATGATAAGGAATTATATGCTCTTGTGCGAACATTAGAAACATGGCAGCATTATTTGTGGCCCAAAGAGTTTGTTATTCATTCTGATCATCAATCTTTGAAACATGTTCATAGTCAAGGAAAACTGAACCGTAGACATGCTAAGTGGGTTGAAATTATTGAATCTTTCCCTTATGTTATTAAGCACAAGAAAGGAAAAGAGAATATCATTGCTGATGCTTTGTCTAGGAGATATACTTTGCTGAATCAACTTGACTACAAAATCTTTGGATTAGAGACGATTAAAGACCAATATGTTCATGATGCTGATTTTAAAGATGTGTTGCTGCATTGTAAAGATTGGAAAGGATGGAACAAATATATAGTTAGTGATGGGTTTGTGATTAGAGCTAACAAGCTATGCATTCCAGCTAGCTCCGTTCGTTTGTTGTTGTTACAGGAAGCACATGGAGGTGGCTTAATCGGACATTTTGGAGCAAAGAAAACAGAGGACATACTTGCTAGTCATTTCTTTTGGCCCAAGATGAGAAAAGATGTGGCGATATTAGTTGCTGATGAGGACATCACCTGCAACATGAGTACGACTACACCAGCAACACCTCCACATCAAGCGCCACTTCCTTCATTAGCTGGGCCAATCACTCGGGCCCGTGCCAGAGATCTTAACTTCGTCATGCTACTGAAGAATGAGGGCCCAGAAGAATAGATGACCATCCCAACTGCGACCCATAGTGGACGACCTAGGGTTGGCCGCCACTAGGGGCTGTGCCCCCTCTCTCTATTTATCCAGGAGCTACGCCTCCTTTGTTCTTTGAGTTTTGTTTTACGTTAGCTTTAGCTACTCTCGAACACGCGCAAATCAGCGTTGTCTTCGTGTATTCAGAACTCCACCCTCGAGTAATAAATTAGATTGCTCGCATCTTTTTCTTGTTCGTTCTTCGATTGCGCACAGGAAACAATCTTCATGATCAGGCCGATCTCGCATCAGCAAGGTCGGTAACCACAGGGAGTTGGTTCAGCGATTGCATTGGCGCCTCGGGCTTGCTCGTCGTAGTCGGATCGCGAGGGTCATCTCCCGCCAAATCGGAATTATCTCCACTCACCGAAAGATCGGGCACCTCAGCTATATCAGTTGCTCGTTGCACGACATGTCAAAAGGCGAAGTCACGGTTAAATCCACACGGTTTGTATTTGCCTCTACCTGTTACTAGTGCTCCTTGGGAAGATATTTCTATGGATTTTGTGCTGGGATTGCCTAGGACTAAGAAGGGACATGATAGTGTGTTTGTGGTTGTTGATAGATTTTCTAAGATGGCACATTTCATACCATGTCATAAAACTGACGATGCTACTCATATTGCTGATTTGTTCTTTCGTGAAATTGTTCCCTTGCATGGTGTGCCCAACACAATCGTTTCTGATCATGATGCTAAATTTCTTAGTCATTTTAGAGGACTTTGTGGGCAAAATTGGGGACTAAGATTTTATTTTCTACTACATGTCATCCCCAAACTGATTGTCAAACTGAAGTTGTGAATAGAACTTTGTCTACTATGTTAAGGGCTGTTCTAAAGAAGAATATTAAGATGTGGGAGGATTGTTTGCCTCATGTTGAATTTTCTTATAATCGATCATTGCATTCTACTACAAAGATGTGCCCATTTCAGATTGTATATGGTTTGTTGCCTCGTGCTCCTATTGATTTAATGCCTTTGCCATCTTCAGAAAAACTAAATTTTGATGCTACTAGGCGTGCTGAATTGATGTTAAAACTGCATGAAACTACTAAAGAAAACATAGAGCGTATGAATGCTAGATATAAGTTTGCTAGTGATATAGGTAGAAAGGAATTAAATTTTGAACCTGGAGATTTAGTTTGGTTGCATTTGAGAAAGGAAAGGTTTCCTGAATTGCGAAAATCTAAATTGTTGCCTCGAGCTGATGGACCGTTTAAAGTGCTAGAGAAAATTAACGACAATGCATATAGGCTAGATCTGCCTACAGACTTTGGGGTTAGCCCCACATTTAACATTGCAGATTTAAAGCCCTACTTGGGAGAGGAAGTTGAGCTTGAGTCGAGGACAACTCAAATGCAAGACATCCACACTACTGATACATCTATGCCAATACAAGTACCAATTTCTGGTCCCATTACTCGCGCTTGTGCTCGTCAACTCAACCATCAGGTGATTACACTCTTGAGTTCATGTCCATCATATTTAGACCATGGAGACCCGTGCACTCTTGTTTTGCTTAGGAACCAGGGAGAAGACCGAAAGGGAAAAGGATTTGAACATGCTGGATTCGGACTGCAGAAGAACACCAACTTGTGATGGTCACCACGGTTACATGCGGGCTTGGATTGGAATGTTCAAGCACAACATGGAAAGCTTATCAAGTCTACTTTCATATGGATCTAGAATTATAGTCATATCTGTTCTGAAGCCGCCGTAATCATTGTTTCCTTACCGAGACATTTCCTGCCTTTTCTGCCCATGGTGCTGTGTCACCCTATTTTGGCCCAATGGGTCGTGTATCAAGTTGTGTCCATTAGGGATGCATCCTAGGGTTGCAGCACGACCCCAATACCCTTGTGGTCGTCCTCCCATGTTTATAAACCCCTAGACGCCACCAAGAACAGCGGGTTTTGTTTAGATCAAGTTTAGCTCTCGCTACTTGCTTGTAAGCTCGCGTGCTAGTTCAGCCGCCCGTCTTCTTGTCTTCGGAACCCCACCATATTGGAGTTTGATTTTGAAACCTACAATTTACATCGGGTAATTTAGTACTTGTTCTACTTGTTCTTGCTAGTTCTTCGATTGCTTGCAGGACGAGTGCCCTAGTGGCCAGGGTGTCACGCTCCACAAGATCATGACAGCCATAGGAGGTGGTGTATCGGTTGCTAAGGCGCAGCGTCTTTGGAAGGCTGTAGTCGGATCGTGAACGTCGTCTCCTCCACCAATCGAGTTATTCCACACCCTCTCATCGAAATATCGGGCATTCACCCAACGGGTGCACATCAGGATAGGCCTAGGACGCGGAGCCTTAGGATACTAGCTTGGTAGTTAGGTGGCTAATTGAATAAGCCCTACCGGCTGCTATGATATAGGTGGGGGAAATTCTATACCCCCACATAGTTGATGTGAGGTTGCTTAGGACGAGCATGCATGCATTCTTTTATAATTACGTAGTAAAATGTCAATAATAATAAAAGCTACATAATCGAAGAGACACCCGAAGATCTCGACTTAACCATGGGAAAGGCCAAGCACTAGCTTCCTTTTATTTTTGATTAGTTTTCTTTTTTCGCTTACACTTGCCCTTACACAGATGACTTCTCACGTATCCACAAAAGGAGGGAACACACATTCCCACACAGACGGGCTTGCACGAGAGGGCTTTCTTCGCATTTTGTGGGAAGTACTGCAGGGAGCCGGTTATGCTATACCTCCCCAGTACGTGGTGCAGTTGTTCGAGGAGCACCGGGTACCCCGCTGTAGGGTGAGGATGACCTTGGATCCTCATCCCTTGCAGCCAGGCTGGCGTTCATTGGACTCCGAGTCTTTCGGTTTTAGGGCTGAAGATAATATTGAGTCCATCGCTCTACATGTGTTCACCACCTTCTGCGGCTTTCACCCATTGGAGCTATCAACCCACCCCATTGGCTTGTTCCCCGCTGAGAAAGAGGACGACCCAATGTGGTAGGATCGAGTTGAGCACACCAATGATGTTTGGGCTCTCTACCCGGGACAGACCGCTCACCTGACGTTTCGGTCCATGAGTGCCCTGTATCGTCTGCAGGCCTTGCGAGGTGAGGCGATGTCCCAACTCATGGGCCTAGTGGAGTCTACCAAGATCACCCTAGATAACAGGGAGGACATTGTGGTTGACTTGTCCACTGAGTTGGTGGAAAATGATCTCCAGGTGGAGCAGATGGCCACCCAAATCCAAGAGCCTGAGGATCAGGTGGAGGCCAGGGAGAACACCATCGAGGTTCTGGAAGATCAGCTCCAGACCACACAACAACAACTTGAGGAAGCCAACCAACATTTGGATCTGCACCATCAAGAGATTCAAGACATGGAGGCAGAAGGGGCCGATGAGGATGTCGACATCGAGGGAGGAGAGGAGCCGGAGCCTGCATCCAGCTTGGACACTGCTGGCTCAGGGAGACCACCTTCCCCCGAGTCTAGCGTTGCCTCGTTTGCTCATTAGATTTCTGGAAGTATGCGGCGGTAGAACTCCTCGAAACTAGCTTAGCTTTTGCACCTTGGAGGTACTAGGCTAGAGAGAGTCGAGTATTTTGAGCACTGTTGTAACTGTTGAAAAAAATAAAAACTCTTTTAGCATGTTGAATGATGGATGGCTTCTACTTTTAAGTATGAATGAAATTTTATTCTGTTGGTACAATTGTGGAGGCAAGGAAATATTTGGAATCTTACAAACCTTGTTATTTAAAATCTTTTATCATGTGCAATCGCGGATTTCAATGTATGATATTAAGAACATCCTAAATTTCAGATGGCAGGAAGAGCGCGCCGTGGACAGAATGAGCGCATTCCTCCACCACCGCCGCAGCCTCCTACCATGCAAGAGCTGATGGCTCAGCAGAATGAGATTCTGCGACAGCTAGCTCAGTGTCAGCCACCACCCCAGCATTATGGTGGTGGTGATCATCATCAGCGTCCCCCATCAGCGGCCACCTATCAGGAGTTTCTCAGCACTCAGCCGCCATTGTTCACTCGGGCAGAAGACCCACTCGACGCGGATGTTTGGCTTAGGGTGGTGGAATCCAAATTCCCACTGCTCAATGGAGATTGTTTAGATGTGGCCAAGGTCCATTTCGCCACCCAGCAGCTTCGTGGACCCGCGCGGAAATGGTGGGACCATTTCCTCGCTATGCAGCCGGTTGACCACGTGGTTGAGTGGGGGGAGTACAAGGTAGCATTAAGAGGGCATCACATACCAGCAGGCATCATGGACCGCAACCTCAATGAATTTCCGGCACTCACTCAGGGAGGTCGTACAGTGTTGCAGTACGCCCAAGCTTTCAATGACCTGTGTCAGTATGCAGGCTATCATGCTGAGACAGATGAGAAGAAGAGGGACAGGTTCAAGAGGGGCCTCAGTACTAAGCTCCGTGACCGTCTCAACATAGTCAGGGCCAACAACTACAATGAGTTAGTCAACATGGCCATATCTTAGGAGGATTGCATCACCGCCCGTCAGGCAGAAAAGAAGAGAAAGTTCCCTATGGCAGGACCTTCAGCTCAGCCTCAGCGCTTCAGGATTGTGTCCGACACTCAGAGTAGGGGATCTCAGCAGCAGCAAGGGCGGTGGGTGATCCGACCACAACAGCAGCAGCAGGCACCCAACCGCTCTCAACCTCCAACTCAAAGGAACAACAATCAGCCACAGCAGCATTACAGTCAGGGCAATGACAATAGGTGTTTCACTTGTGGCAGCACCGAACATTATGCCAAGAATTGCCCCAAGAACTAGCAGAGGCAGGGGCAGATTACAAATCAGAACTAAGGCAAGAGGCAGGGCCGGCTGAACTTCACCACATTAGCTGACATTCCAGAGGGAGCACCCGTCACGACTGGTATCTTTTCTGTTTTGAATTACCCTGCTGTCATTCATTTTTATTCTGGTGCATCACACAGTTTTATTAGTGTAAAATTTAGTGCCAAATGTCAGTTACCCTTCCACCACACAATTGGGGGCATTATGATCGCGACACCGGGAGGCAGGGTTGCCACCTATCAACTCAACCGGCAGGTGCCTATAAAATTGGGTAGTCTTATATTTAAAATCACCCTCCTTATCATGGGATTGAAAAGCATAGACATCATCTTGGGAACTAACTGGTTATCACAACATCAGGCATTGATTGATGTCGCCGCAAGAGCCATAGAAATACACTCATCTAATTGTGGTGAAATCACATTGTACTTGCCTAACCAGGGTTGTACCCATTCTTGTGCGCTCACCATGATAGAGTCACCCGTAGAGAGGATTCCAGTGGTCTGTGAATACCCTGATGTTTTCTCTGACGAATTGCAAGGGATGCCACCCGATAGAGACATAGAGTTTGCCATCGAATTGCAACCCGGAACTGCACGTATATCCAAGAGACCCTATAGGATGCCTCTAGCAGAGTTAGCAGAACTGAAGAAGCAATTACATGAATTGTTGGACAAGGGGTTCATTCGCCCAAGTACTTCACCATGGGGATGTCCGACCTTGTTCGTGAAGAAGAAGGATGAAAGTTTGAGACTGTGTGTCGATTACCGCCCTCTCAATGCGGTAACGATAAAAAATAAGTATCCTTTGCCCCGCATTGATGTGTTCTTTGATCAGTTGGTGGGAGCCAAGGTGTTTTCCAAGATAGACCTTCGCTCTGGTTATCACCAGATCAAGATCAGGGCCAGTGATATTCTGAAGACGGCTTTCTCTACCAGATATGGACTTTATGAGTACTTGGTAATGTCATTCGGACTGACCAATGCCCAAACATATTTCATGTATTTGATGAACTCAGTATTTATGCCAGAGTTGGACAAATTTGTGGTTGTCTTTATTGATGATATCTTGGTCTATTCAAAGAATGAAGACAAACATGCGAAGCATTTGCACACATTACTTCAGCGACTACGTGATCATCATTTGTATGACAAGCTCTCAAAGTGTGATTTCTGGCAGAGGGAAATCAAATTCTTGGGTCACACCATTTCTCAAAATGGGATATCAGTTGATCCTGAGAAGGTGCGAGAAGTGATGAATTGGAAGCCTCCTACCACCGTGCGACAGATTCGGAGTTTTCTGGGATTAGCAGGATATTATCGGCGATTCATTCCGGATTTCTCCAGGATTTCTAAACCAATGACTGAATTGTTGAAGAAGGGAGTAAAATTTGAATGGAGTCAGAAATGTGAGGATGCCTTTCATGCATTAAGGCAGCACTTGATGACAGCACCCGTGCTAGCACAGCCTGACAAAACTAGATCTTTTGATGTATATTGAGATGCTTCAGGCACTGGACTAGGATGTGTTTTGATGCAAGACAACAGAGTTATTGCCTACACATCCAGAGCACTCAGGCCTCATGAGCAAAATTACCCCACGCATGATATGGAGTTAGCAGCAGTAGTTCATGCTCTAAAGATATGGAGACATTACATGATGGGATCTCATTGTAATATCTATACTGACCACAAGAGTCTCAATTATATTTTCACCCAGGCTGATCTTAATATGAGGCAGAGAAGGTGGTTGGAATTAATCAAGGACTATGATCTAGAAGTGCATTACCATCCTGGCAAGGCCAATGTTGTGGCAGATGCATTAAGTCGAAAAGCCTAGTGCAATTGTGTAACTATGGATTCTAAGATTGCAACTCTGTGTGACGAGATGCGCAAGCTGAACATGGAAGTTGTGTCCCCAGGTACTTTGGATTATATCTCCGTGGAGCCAACTCTACAAGAACAGAAAGTCCTGGCACAGATTGGTGACAAGGGTGTTCAAGTCATTAAGGAAATGCTCGAGCAAAAGGTGGGTAAGTACAAATGCTTTCGTCAGGACAGCAAGGGAGTTCTATGGTTTGAAGACCGATTGGTTGTTCCTAAAAATCAAGCACTCAGGAAGAAAATATTGGACGAAGCTCATCTTTCCAAGTTTTCCATGCACCCAGAAAGTAACAAGATGTATCATGACCTTAGATCCTTGTATTAGTGGACCAAGATGAAGAGGGAAATTGCTAAGTATGTATCTGAGTGCGACACTTGCCAAAGAATCAAGGCCAGTCATTTGAAGGTAGCAGGTACCTTATAGCCTCTTCCCATTCCTTCTTGGAAGTGGGAGGACATTTGCATGGACTTCATTGTGGGATTTCCCAACACCTCCCGGCACCACGATTCTATTTGGGTATTGTGGATAGGCTAACCAAAACAGCTCATTTCTTGCCAGTGCATACCACCCACAGAGCAGAAAAGTATGCACAAATATATATTGATCAAATAGTGCGTTTGCATGGAATAGACTATAGTGTCAGATAGAGGAGCACCATTCGTAGCACGTTTCTGGGAGCATCTACAAGAGTCACTGGGAACCTATGTGATTAGAAGCTCAGCATACCATCCTCAAACAGATGGTTAGACAGAAAGGGTAAATCAAATTCTAGAAGACATGTTGAGAGCATGTGTGTTACATTATGGCAAGAATTGGGATAAGTGCCTCTCTCTAGCAGAATTCTCTTACAATAACAGCTACCAATCTAGCCTAAAGATGGCACCTTTCGAGGCCTTGTATTGGAGAAGATGTAGGACACCGCTAAATTGGTCACAAGCTGGAGAAAGGGAAATATTTGGATCTGACCTAGTACTTGAAGCCGAGGATAAAGTCAGAGTTATTAAGAAGAACTTGGAAGCTGCTTAGGCCAGACAGAAGAGCTATCATGATAAAAGAAGGAAGCCTCTACAATTCGAAGTGGGGGATTATGTATCTCTCAAAGTGTCACCCACCAAAGGTGTTCAGAGATTTGGGATCAAGGGCAAATTAGCTCCTCGCAACATTGGGCCCTATGAAATCAAAGAGACTTGTGGACCAGTAGCGTACCAGTTGAAGTTGCCACCTCATATGTCAGCAATTCATGATGAGTTCCATGTATCTCAGTTAAGGAAGTGTGTCCGCTTACCCACAGAAGTGCTACCAGAACCTGAATTGGAGATAGAACCAGACTTGTCATATCAAGGGCACCCCATCAAGATATTGGACCAAAAGGAAAGGTCAACTCAAGCAAGGTCAATCTGAATGTATAGGATTCAGTGGAGCAACCATTCAGAAGAAGAGGCTACTTGGGAAACTGAGGATTTTCTGTGTCTCGCTTCCCCGATTTTCTGCCTAAAAGAATCAGTACGTAACCCAAAACACCCACCCCCACCTGCCCTTTGAATCTAAATATAAGAAACATAAAGTTAATTAAAACAGAGTAAGTCGTGAAACTAAATCTAGAAGGACTTCCTTTTGAAGTTGCAAAGAGAATGACATTCGAAGAGCAGTTTACTAGAGAATCTTGACCAAAGGGAAACACAGTACACCATCACAACACAGTACACCATCACACACCTTGTTGGCACCCCGCTAAAGCATCCCTACCCAAACCTCAGGGTGAGATTCCTTTAAGGGGCGAGGGTTGTAACACCCCAGGTGTTACCCAAGGCCCTAGCTCAATGAACACACTTATGTCCTACTTATCCTATATGCTAATTTGGAAAGTGAAGGCACTAAAAAGCTTAGAATCATGGTTAAGCTATGTATGGATCATAACAAGAAAGAAACCCTAGCCTTCATACATTCTCACTCATCAAAAAGATTCTAAAACCCTAATTCCCCTCTTAAGCCATTAAACCCTAAACATGGGATTAGAGGGAAAAGAGTGGGCAAATGGCCAAATCATGAAAGGAAACCTTTACCAAAGATGAAGTACATTAGAAAATCTACAAAATATATTAAGGAAGATATTACAAAAAGGCCCAACAAAAACTCCAAAACAATTCACCAAGTGGGGAGCACACTAGAGCCATTCAAAATTCTCTAAGTCCCAAAACCAACCCTAGCCCAAAGATGAAATGTGTTCACCCTTGTGCTGGCGCCAAAACCACTTGGACCAAATAACAAAAAGTGGCCAAATTACCCAAGGCACACCCCTGAAAATTTTGAAATCAATCCAAGGTCGTTTGACATGGTTTGGCATCAGTTTTGTCGCTGGTGAACAGTGCAGACAGACAAGACTTGGCGCCCACATATCTTGTAGGCTAGGGCAGATCTTCCATTGGAACTTACACAAACTAGCTAGCCCTAGGTGCCAGGAAGAAATCTTGCACAAGACCTTTGGCGAGATTCGCACGGTTGTGACCTCTTCAGGCTCAAGAACTTGGGTAGATGAACACGACCACGTGTTCGACGTGCCCTGGCAACACCAGAGCACGCCCTCGGCGCTCAACCCGCGCGTGCAGCCCCGCGTCGTGCCAACCCCTCGCCTGTGGCTATAAAGCCCACCTTGGCCTCGACCGTACACCCCCGCGCGTCCCTGACCCAGCCCGGGCATGAGTTCACCGGCGTTTGCCTAGAGAACCCCGTGCCAACGGCCGCGCAAGCCACGGCCACCGTAGACCGGCCAAACTAGCCATCCTCCGCCCCGTCCGACCTTTGGGTTAGCTACTATGGACCTCAGTGAAGCTCCCCGAGCCGAGGATTGAACTATACCTCACCCAAGACGCCAGATCGACGTCGCTGGACTTCAACTGGCCGCCGTCGCACGTAGACCGAGCTATTAACCTCGACGTGAAGCTCCTTGTGCCATTTGATTGAGCCCTACCGCCATGAGCAGGCTGCACACGCCGCCGACGAGCCCGACCGCCTGCGCACGCGGTCAGCCCTATTCCGGCCATCACCGTCGACAATCTGCACCTCGACGTGGTCGCCAGGACCTCCCGGACCTCACCCAGCCCTTCACCGGACCTCCCTCGCCGCTGGTAAGCCACACCACCCTTTTTCCTCTCCACGGTTACCGTTGCAAGGGGGAAGGAGCCCGGGTTGAAAGAAAGAAAAGCTATGGAGGTTTTTGTGAAGTCAGTGACTCAGGGAAATAGTTCCGCAGGGGCTCCGTTGAAAGAAACAGTTAGAGGGAACCAGAGGGGCCTCGGTGCAAACTGGTTTTTCCTTAAACCTTTTAAGCTTTATTCTTTTTAATGAATACAAAACTCGCAAAAATTCATAACTCAAATTTTATCAAGCCAAATTTGGTCAAACTAATTTTGCTAGGTCCTAAATATTATGAACTACTTAGGAAAAATAACAAACACCCTAAGTACTGCAAGACTTTTTAGAGTTTTAATTTAATTAAGTGTACTGCCCAAAACTAAATAAATAGAGGGAAAATAAAAATACTTTTGGACTGAGGTTGAGAAAAATTGGAGATACACCTAACTACTAACTACCTTGTTTAAAAATGTTAAACTCCTCAGTACACCTGATTAAGGAGGATTAACCATTAAAACATGCATTTACCTAAACATTGAGAAAATGAAAAAAGGGATTTAAAATAAGAACTAGAGGGCAACCACATTTTGCCTAGCTTACTTAGGTAATATAGTTCACAAGAATATTTTGTTGAACTCTCTATTAGTACAAAAGAAATGCACCGCATTTTATTTCTTAAAAACAGTGAGAACTTAGAAAAATCTTAGAATAATAACCCTAAGGAGACACCACCCCAATCCTTGGGATAACTAATAATATGCTAGTATGAATCTAGGAAAAATATAAGTTCTGTTGTTTGATATTTTTCAAATAACAAGTTAGTTATAAGTACCTTTTAACATTAAACTTTGGAAAATCACAACTAAATACCCAGTGGGCCACTTTCTGTGATTTTTGGCACAGAGATGTATTATCACACATGAACCTTGGCAAAAATAAGTTTGAGTCCAGAACCCTCACCTAAATCAGAGTTGTAGTGCAAAGGGACCTTCTACCATCCCTTTTGTTATTTTTGCCCAAGTTTTATCTTAATTAATTATAACCTCAATTTCGTAGAATGAACTCCAGAGACAATTGTTTACCCACTGTAATTTTTGCAACATTTTCAGAAAATTCTAGATCGCCATGGTAGTTCAATAGCACTCAAAAATAAAGCATAAATAGAAAATAAAAGGAGAATTGTGGAGGGAATTAATATTATACAACTAAATCTCTCTAAGAGTCAAATAAAACATGAACGAGATGATCAAAATCCTTAAGTTCATTAAGACCCAAAAATAGTTGTGTATCAAACACTAAGAGCACCGTCCGATAAAGAAACCCTCGTGTACCCACTGTTTTCATAATTGTTCACCATACCTAATTTTTACTAAATTGGTATATCATTAATACACTTGTATCTTATTCATTGCATTCGATAGATTGTAATCTCGCTGACGGAGAGTACGTCCTCGTTCCGGAGCAAGGAGTTGCTCAGGAGGTAGTCCAAGAGCCAGTACCAGAGCCTGCCATCGAGGATCTGCCTGCCCCAGCTTTGGAAGGCAAGCCCCGGTTTTATACATAACCATTATATATATATGCTATTTTACTACATTTAATGTCTGTAGGCTTGTACTGTGCACTTAAGTGTAGGAGTTGTCTGAAACCCTAGTTGCATGAATTCAGGATTCCTTTTGAGATGGATACTAGTATGCTAGGTCGAGTAGCTGCATTACTAATTAGGGATCTCGGTAGAAGTCGAGTGATTTTTCTAGCACTCGCACGAGGTCAGGAATTGGTTGTATCCACTTTTATATCGGAATGGTGATGGTCTATGGACAACGATCCATGGGGATGTGTTGCCTACGAGAAGGAAATTGGAATAAGGATTAAGGTGTGGTACCATGTATCAAGCATTTGAACGTACTAAACATATGCCAAGAAATATGGTAAATCGGTAAGCCTAGTACCTGAGTGAACCTGCCCGCAGTCTTTACTCCTCACGCGACTTGAGACGTGGTCTCCCATTCCGGTTATGGTGGGTACAAGTGCGGTCACTGCACGATGGCAGTCGGGGTCAGTGAGACATTGT
The DNA here is from genome assembly GCF_902167145.1 of Zea mays. Taxonomy (NCBI): domain Eukaryota; kingdom Viridiplantae; phylum Streptophyta; class Magnoliopsida; order Poales; family Poaceae; genus Zea; species Zea mays. Next base: position 55,852,237 of record NC_050104.1, on the reverse strand, counting down.
ACACCAAGGCGGTGAGCCCTGTTCTGTGGCCAAGGAATCGATGGGGACGGTTGATGTGTGTGGGGACGGAGTGCGTCGCCACGTCGTGTGTTTAGGTTTACCTTGCAAGGTTATAACTCGATTCGAATCGTCTGCTTCTCGCAGCTAATGAGACTGCTTGATCCATGCTGCTACATTGAGTAATAAGTGGAAACGAGTTGATTGGCAAAAGATGTTGATTGCTAAAATGCTTGATACCATGTATGATTAGCTAGGTACACATCTAGTCTTAAGAGAATCACACTAAAACTTGAAAAGCTAAAACTTGATTTTAGACTCAGCTAGCGCTTTTGGCAAACCAAACCCTTTAGCAAAACAACTGCATGTCTAGAGGTAGAGGAGTAGACACCTCACACCGGGTAAGTCTAGCTGAGTATTAGTATACTCAGCCTTGCTTGTGGCATAATTTTACAGGTTCCCTGGAGGATATGGTTGCTGGAGTGACTTGGCCGTCTACCTTGCCACCGGGTTGGACAGTCGAGTGGGACCCTATCTCAGCAGGAGAGGAGCAGAAGGAGTGATGGGCCAGGCTTCCCCATCCTCCCTTATTTATCGTTAGTTAATTTCCGCTGCATTCCAAACAATGATGACTACTTTTGCAAAACTTCGATGATGTTGTAATAACCTTAAGTACTCCTTTAACTAGTGAATTTATGCTTTATTGTATTTGATCTGTGCCTCACCTTCGAGTGAGTACGTGGTACTTGATCCTGTTAGTGGCCTTGTCGGACTAGATCCGAGGGACTGATGTTTTATTCCTATTTAAGTGTGGTCTAGCCTCTAAGGTGGGACTTGGGCACTTAAGTTGGAATAATTCGGGCGGTTTTGCCACACACATCATGTATATTAGACAGATGATCTGGTAGCTTATATTAAGCTGGTAGGCCATCTCCCCAACTCGCTTAATGATTCTGAAGGATCCAATAAAGCGAGGGGATAGCTTGCCTTTAACTTTGAATCTCCTCATTCCACGAATTGGTGACACACAACAGCACTGTACACCATTTTCGGCGGCCGCTGTTATTTTCGGCGGCCAGGGGTTGGCCGCCGAAAATAAGAAGTTATTTTCAGCGGCCTGACACAGCCGCCGAAAATAACGCTATTTCCGGCGGCTTCTGACACAGCCGCCGAAAATAACTGCTTATTTTTGCCGTCTAGCCCTGGCCGCCGAAAACTAAAAGTTTAAAACAGTCCCCGACCTTCTTCTCTGTTTCTTTCTGTCTTCCTTGCGCCCGCCCGCGCTGCCTTGCCTCCAGCCGCCGTGCCGCCGCTCCTGGCCGTCCCCGCGCTGCCGCTCCCCGGCTGGCCCTGCGCCGCCGGTCTCGGGCCACCCCCGCGCCGCGCAGCGCCCCCTGCGCGGGACTCCATCCGAGGCCGCCGTCGCCCCGAGCCACCACCGTCGACCGCCGCCGTTCAAAGCCCCAAGCCGCCACCGTCGTGGAACCACTCCGCCGTCGTCGCCAAGCTCTTCCCCGTCGTAAGGTATTTTTTGCGTTTTTTATTCCATATTTTCGCGCGGCCGTTATTGAATTACCGCCGAAATTAGTATATATTTATAATTGTGTTTGTTTGATTAGTTGTGTGATTAGTATTATTGTTTAGTTCGATTTCATTAATGTATTAGTGGTATATGTGGTTTAGTGATTAGAGGTATATTGTATTTAGGCATTAATTTCATATTAATATGTGGTACTAATTATATTATTAGCTTTAATAGTATATTATATTGGTACGTATAATAGTTGCATAATTAGTGTATGTGGTACTTAGTTTGATTTGATTAGTATTATATCATTGTTTATTTTGTATATAAGTAATATTATTTAGTGGCAGCGAATTTATGCTGCCAATTTTTTTTGGGTCCTGCTAGGTTCATGTTGGTTTAGAACCTATCCCTGTCTATACATGTAGGACCGATACACTTAACGAAGTTGAATAATTTTTTCACGATATGGTTCCGTTTAACAGTCTCAGGAATGGCTGCCGATCGTGCATGGATGTACAATGGTTGGAGTAGGAATGGACGTCATTCTGATGATTAGGTAGCCAAGACCAAAGATTTTGTGGACCACGTATTCGCCTTGTCCTTAACCGGCACTGTCAGATGCCCTTGTAGGCGGCACGAAAACAGTATATTTCTTAATAAGGAAAGAGTTAGCTTAGATCTTTGTCAGTTTGGATTTATGCCCAGATATGAGGTGTGGGAACATCATGGTGAGGTAGTACCCAACCGGAATGTAGAAGAGGAGGAGAACAATGATTGGGCTGGCGATGATGCGATGCATGAGATGCTAGATTCGCTACATCCAGAATTCAACCTAAGCTCCGAGGATCCTGCCACACCAGAGGTTTCCAGATTTTTTAAACTACTAAAAGACTCTGAAGAGCCGTTGCATGAACACACAGATGTGAGTATACTCGCTTTTGTGACTCGGCTCATGGCCATTAAGTCCAAGTACTTTTTCTCGAACAATTGTTACAATGAGATTTTAAAGTTATTAGGAGATGTGCTCCCAAAGCCCAATAAGTTGCCTAAAGACATGTATCAATCAAAGACAATTATCAAAGGTCTCGGTATGGATTATGAGAAGATTGATGTGTGCAAAAATAATTGTATGCTTTTCATGAAGGAGCATGCGGAAGAGAAAAAATGTCTAAAATGTGGACAATCTAGATTTGTGGAAGTTGTTAATGATGAGGGTGAGAAGGTGATGACAGATGTTGCACATAAGCAGCTCCGCTACTTGCCACTAACTCCTCGAGTGAAACAGATGTTTCTATCTAAAAAACCGCTATGCACATGCGATGGCACAAAGAAGGTGTCCGTGATAACGATGACATAATCGTGCACCCTTCAGATGGGGATGCATGGAAGGCTCTCTACACGTTTGATCCCGAGTTTGCAGCTGATCCGAGGAATGTTCGAATCGGCCTCGCGACCGATGGCTTCACACCTTTTGGTCAAATGGCATCATCATACTCATGTTGGCCCGTCTTTGTTATTCCATACAACCTTCCACCTTCTCTTTGTATGAAATATGAATTTATATTTCTTTGCTTAATCATTCCTGGCCCAGACTATCCAGGATAGAACCTCAATGTCATGTTAAAACCCTTGATTGAAGAGTTGAAGGAGCTTTGGAAAGGTGTTGAAGCATACGATGTTTTTACAAAACATATATTCAAACTTCGAGTTGAGTATTTGTGGTCGGTGCATGACTTCATGGCGTATGCTATTTTTACCGGTTGGAGTACACATGGTAGATTGATATGTCCATATTGCGGTTCAGATACAGATTGCTTCCGTCTTGCTCATGGTGGAAAGATCACTTACTTCGATTGTCATCGACGCTGGTTGCCCAGGAAACACCCCTTTAGGAGCGATAAGAAAAACTTTATAAAGAACACTGTGGTCACAAAAGGTCCGCCTAAACGTCTTAACGCGGCAGAAATATATGCTCAGCTAAACAACCTTGTCCTAAATGAAAAGGGGGACAAGTACGAAGGATTCGGAGTGGACCACAACTGGACACATATATGTGGTCTCTAGGAGCTCCCTTATATGTCGTCATTGATTCTTGTGCACAACATTGATGTCATGCACCAAGAAAGTAATGTTGCTAAAGCACTCATACACACCTGCATGCATTTTGAAAAAACAAAGGACAATCTGAAAGCTCGAAGAGATCTAGCAATGCTTTGTGACCGACCAACCCAAGTGCTCAATGACAACGGTAAGCCGCCACGTGACTTTTTCTGTCTTACCTCTAAAGACAAGATCGAGGTAATGAGATGGATGAAAAAAATTAAATTTCCTGATGGTTATGTTGCGGGCTTGAAAAGATCTGTAAATTTGAAAACGGGAAAACTAACTGGGTTAAAGAGCCATGACTTCCATATATTAATGGAGAGGATTATCCTTGTCATGTTTCGTGGTTATATGCCCGACGCCATGTGGCAAGCAATAGCTGAGCTAAGTTATTTCTACAGGAAGATCTGTGCCAAAGAAATAAGTAAAAATATGATGGAGAAGTTGGAGAAACAAATACCAGTGTTGTTATGCAAGCTAGAAAAAATATTCCCACCTGGATTCTTCAATCTGATGGAGCATCTACTTATTCACATTCCATATGAGGCAAAGGTTGGTGGACCTGTACAATATAGGTGGATGTATCACATTGAACGTGCACTCAAAAACCTGCGAGGCATGGTTCGAAATAAGGCTAGAGTAGAAGGACGCTTTATATGCAGGTAACTCTTCCATGGATGGAACACCGACCGCAGGCTTACAATGCTTTGTGTGAGATATGGGCTTCGCCCGAGTGGATTGAGAAGTCAAACAGAAATCGACATAGGCAGCGCCATCAGCAGGACGAGGACGATGATGAGGTCGTAGTCAACCATACCTATGGGGCTGATGGACACATTCGGTTGGCTAAGCGAATGGTGAGTATGTAGTATTCTGTTTTACTCAGAAATGAAACCGGATTGAACTCATATATTTGCAGGAGGCTCAAACTGGAGTTGTCCCGAGCCCAATCGATGTTTATAGGAGAGGGCATCGAGCGAAAAACAGTGAAATCTTCGACGAGGTGTGTAGTCAAGCGGCCGTTGAGCGTATGGTTAGTTGTTGTTAGGATTAATGTTTTCTTGCCATACAGCTATAAATTACATGTGTGCTGAACCTTCATATTGTATTGCAGGAGACATACGGGCAGGAGATGGTTAGGAAGTATGGAGAAGACTACGATTGGCGAGGAGCACCTACCATCGACGCTGAAGTTGTGCATTCACTTGGAGGCAAGGCGCATGGACGGTATGAACTTGTGACTCTTTTCAATAATATTGGAACTATGACCGAATAGCTAATTTTCTTGTTTTTCAAGATATTCTATGTTTACCGGTGTTATCGATTCGACGGAGTTGCGTTCTCGTGGCGGCTCTTCGTCGTAGGCGGGCTGTGGTAGTAGCAGCCGTAGTCGCCGCTCTGTATCTAGCATGGAGGAAGCTATGAGGGAGCAGCAAGAAAAGTTTCGTGAAGAGCTGCGGCAACAACAAATGGCATTTCTCCAACAGCAATCAGAGTACATGGCTGCTTACAACGCACAGGCGCAACAAGCAATGAACGTGAGTGTCTTATTTATTCTCAACACGCTCGATATTGGTTCTATAACTAATATATTATATTTGCAACAGCCTTGGTTTCCACAGCAGGCACAACAGCAACCATTTGTTTTCCCTCAGTTTCAGCCGCCGATGCCTCAGTGGGGATTACATGCTCCACCACCTCCACCTCCACCTCAGGTGCTTCAATTTAGTTAAGACTTGTCGTTTGTATCAACCTAATTTCAAATCTTTACTAAACTTGATTTTGTAGGGATCGGGGGTCATGGGCCACAACACGCCACCACCGGTCATACCAGCACCAGGAGGAGCTTATGCAGGGGAGGGAGCTTATGCAGGAGAGGTTAGTTTGAGAAACAATTTGTTTGAATAGTCGTTATACATGTAACCAATGCCGTTATTAATGTCTTCTTTTTTCTTTAGGATCCAAACCCGTTACACGACTTCGTCACCAGTTCTTGGCTTCTGGAGGTAGTGGACACATCTCCAACGACCCCAATATGTGATTAAGTTAGCTTTGTGCCGCACTGTGTGTTGTAATGAACTATTTGTGGATTTTATGTTTGTATGGACTATTTGTGGACTTTATATTTGTATGGACTCAAGTTTTATGTTGTGAACTCAAATATGAATTTTCTGTTATTGTATGAAATTTCTGTTATTGTATGAATTTTGTATAAATTTTCTGTTATTTTTCGCATTTTTTCAATTTTTTTCTCTAAAATTACTAATTTTCGGTGCCCCCCTGGCCGCCAAAAACAAGAGTACTATTTTCGGCAGTTTCAATTTTTGGCGGCTAACTACGTGACCGCCGAAAATTAGTAGTTATTTTCGGTGGCCAGGGAGCCAGCCGCCGAAAATAGCTTATTTTCGGCGGCCAGGCCCCGGCCGTCGAAAATATAGCCTTATTTTCGGCCGGTTTTTTTGGCGGCCCGATGCCGCCGAAAATTGCCTGTTTTCGGCGGCAAAGGGCTTATTTTCGGCGGCTTCTGGCCACCGAAAATGCCTGTAGCTCTCGTTGTGACACCTTTATGTACATGTGGTGACCCTCTTCGAATTCTGGTGGTCTTCTCCGGTTATCAGCGTAGCTCTTCTGCTGAGTCTGTGCTATCCTCATGTTCTCCCGGATCATACGCACTTGTTCTTCTACCTCTTGAATAATTTCAGGCCCAAAGAACTGTCTTTCACTAGTCTGATCCCAATATAGAGGGATTCTACACTTTCTGCCATATAAAGCTTCAAATGGAGACATCTTCAGACTGGCCTGATAACTATTATTGTAAGAGAACTCTACATATGGTAGATTCTTGTCCCAACTGCCTCCATGCTTAAGGGCACAAGCTCTTAACATATCCTCAAGTACCTGGTTAGTTCTCTTAGTCTGGCCATCAGTTCGGGGGTGATAGGCCAAGCTGAAGTTCAACTTTGTATCCATGTTCTCATGAAGACTCTTCCAAAATCTTGAGGTAAACTGATATCCTCGATCAGAAATAATCTTCTTAGGTACTCCATGTAAGCACACAATTCTAGCCATATATAATGGGTAAAGCGAGGCAACCTGGCAATGAAGTCCATACTAATTTCTTCCCACTTCCACTCGGGCACTTTTAACGGGTGTAGCAGTCTAGCTGGCCTCTGATGTTTAGATTTGTAACACTCAAAATCTTAACTTGAGACTTAAGAAAATCCTTTAGAAAAAAATAATAAATAAAGTCATCACAATAAGTTCCCTTGATAAATGATTGAACTTTAGAATTCACCATTTATAAAGTAGATGCTCATAATAGAATAATATTAGCTAAATCATAACCTAATGAAGATTAGACATTGGAAAATGTTTTCTATCAAAACAAAGGGATTATGAACATTGGAATATACCTTTAATTTGACTACACACCCAAAATAATATTCTATTGGAATAAATACTGTTGGGGGCCTGCTTCGTCACCGAAGGTCCTTTAAGAAGAAACACCTTCGAAAGATCAGCGTATAATCAAACACAGCGTGAAGGTATACACTACCCAAGGAGCTTCGGCATAGTGGCACGCCTTGAGACGAAGGGCTGCACCGACTTAAAGAGGAAAAGACCAATCAGTCCATGATAATTTGTGTCATGATTGTAACTAGTTATCAAGGACATAAATGTAATTTTGACCGGGCTACGTCCCGTGCCTATAAATAGCTGAACAGTACCCCCGTACTGTTCACACTGACTGGTATTCACTTGTGCGTCACACTTGGACTCTTACCTTCTGTCAAGTCGAAGGTCAAATGTAATTTAATATTGTTCATGTTTATTCATGATGATATAATAAAGATTTATGCTGATGTCATATGATTATTCATGTTATTTCTCATGTTTCATATGCTTCTTCTTTCACTAATATAAATTGAGATGATGAAGGTATGTCCTTCATGACCTTCGTTTGAAGATCATTATATCCCAAGGGAAAAAATGCTTCAAAGGACGAAGGGCTTTAACCACTAACATTTTTGTGTTGCCTTGTTCTTAATTTATAGCATTTGAGAACAAGTACCCAACATTGGCGCCCACCTCCAGTGAACTCACTTCCACAATTGAGCTGATGGCTTCGTTCAGCAACCAAGTTGTAGCACCTTCGGCTACGAAGCTGGTGCTCCCAATCACGGGTGGTTCAAGTGCAGAACCAGCCAACAAGAAGCAGAAGAAGGAAGCGCAGAGAAGGGTGCAACATGTTGGGGTGCAGGGACCCTTCATCAAGTCAAAGTGGTCCCACATTCCAATCACCTTCTCCCGGGAGGACCTTTAGATCAAAGATTACCCTCACAATGATGCTATGGTCATATCTTGTGTCATCAAGGGATTTCTGGTCCACAATGTTCTGGTTGTGTCACACCCGGACTTTAAGGGACAAAGCCGGATGCATCTCATACATGCGCCAAGAAGACAACGTATATAATAACAGAGTGTATAGAGATAAATGTCACAATAATCAGAGTATTTATTACAAAGCGGAAGTCTTACAAAATAAAAGATAAATATAACAGGATCTAAAATCCATCCTTGGCGCCAGAAAGTCAACTGGGAGACGCCACCTAGATCGAATCGAACTCCTCGATACGTGGCTCCACTTGAACCACATGTTCTTCTCCTGTTGGGGGGTGTGAGACAGCAAGGGTGAGCTCACACATGTTCATTGCTCAACAAGTTGTGGGGAATAATGTGGCATAAACTCACCAAAGGTGGGAGTTCATGAAGTGTAAGGCTGATCAACAATAGAGGTTAAAGTTGAGCATTGCTTTTATAAGTTGGTCAAAATTTTATTAGCAGTTACTAAGTGTAAGTGAATACCAAACCTTAATAAAATAATAGAACAAAATTATTAACAAATCCCATGCAAATGCAAATGACAAATTGAATTTAAGTTCCATAATTTAATTATCAGAGAGTCCTGAGCAGCTCATGACCGCGAGCACGGCTAGTATACCAGTTTTACACTCTACAGAGGTGGTACCCTTTACCCACAAGTCGTGTATCCCATGTCGCCAGGGTTAGCTAGACCCTTAGACACTACCGAGGTGAATGGCTAGGGATCCACTACGAGGCCTTTACAAAGTTCCACTAGCTTCCGAAAACCCGCTACAGTTTATGGGAAGAGCACTTGCAAGAATCCCCTGTCTGACCGCCATCGTAGCAAAATCAACCCGAGAACCTCCTTGCATGCAATCCCCTACTGCCCTTGCCCCTTTCGGGTAAGGTAGTCTTCCACTAGCTTTCCTAGTTAGTTGGCCAAGGGCGACCCATTAAACCCTTGTGGTGGCACGTGTTTCTCAAGTTAAGCTCCATGTTCCAATTAACATTAATGATCTTGACATAAACATAAATAGAATAACAAAATAACTGGAACATGGATATAACAAAATATTATCCCAAAACCATGTAAAGCAGTAGCAAAACTACCCAAGTGATTCAGGGATAACAAGGTAAAATGGAATAACAATCTAGGGTGACCTGTCGGGTCCCATCAAAATTAAGCCTATGCATGGTAAATGATTATAAAGAACATTGTTGGGTAACAAAAGTGATCAAGGGCACAACTTGCCTGGCACTTGAGATTCCAGTTACCAGGGTGATTCTTTAGATTCCTCGAAACCTCGCGCTAGTCGTAGCAATACAAACAAACATGGTATAGACAAAATTAACATCACACCAAACATAAGAACAACTGAATAATAATGATCTACGCGTTGCTACGAGATCGTAGGAATGAGATCTACTAAAATCAAGGTTACTGTTAAGGGGTTATGATTTTATAGATGATTTCTGTGATTAAAATATTAAACTATATTATAAATTGGATAATATAAATCATATAAGAGGTTATTCTATAAATAATTATATCAAATTAAATATAAGTTATAAATTGACCATAGATTATATTCCAGTAGATTATAATGATAAGTAGTTTAACGAGACTACCCAACATAAGTTAAATAAAGGTCTAATTATAAAATAAGGAGACATGGTATAATGAATGTTGTTATTTCATAGTAAATATTTATGTGAGACTAACGCAACTTAAACGGATCAAATCGGATTTAAAACAGAGAAGATACGAATTTCCTAAGGTTTTATGTATTTTGTACAAGATTAAATAAGAGATTAATTTTAATGGGGCTTTCATGTCCAAAACAGTGGCACTAGATGATAAACAATAATTTTACAAAATTATAGCAACTGGAATGGATTAAAAAGGAGTTAGTATGAATTTTCTATGAATAAAATGAATTTCTAGAATTATTTATACACTAAAAATCATTTCCTATAATTATTTATTTGTTTTCTCTGCTCCCTGAACTTCACCCACAAAATAGGGAAGCACAGGGACCACGTCGCAAATATCCCAAGAATCAGTGTACAGCCGCATAGGACGGAGGGTTATTTATTAACATCGTCAAGGGCTCTTTTGTAAAGTTGTCGGCCGAAAGGGTACAGGCCAACCGGGGCCGCTCGATGAAGGATCAAGGGCCAGATTAGACAGTGAACTGGTATTCTATCCTGGCCATCAGATCCAGGATCTATGGTTCTGAATCCATTCCTGCGTGATTGGATCGTCTCCATCTGATCCGATTACAACGGCTCAATTCTACCTACTGAAACACTGCCCATTATTCTAATCCTAGACGCCCAAAACCAATCGGACGACCAGGGGGGTTCCTTCCCCGTCCGACGGCGCGTTCAGCCCACGGCGGATCCCCATCTGCGCACGGCCACCCACCGGACCACCCGAGCTCCAAAACCAAATTGAACCGGTGCAACGCGGACCTAGGCGCATGGCGAAACAGAAAACTTAGCATTACCGAGGGTTGGGTGGCGGAGCGAAGCTGTCCTCGACATCAGGCGGGTTCGCGGCGGCGCTTAAGCTACGGCGAGCGATTCTGACGTCGTTGGCCCACAATCGCACCCGGAAAGACCACGGACGGTTTCCAGACGCGCAGGCGACTTCACTCGATCCCTTCCTGGTCCGAGATTGGCGGTAGGGGAGGACAACGTCGGCGGTGGCCTCCCACTCTCTCTATCTCCCGCTTTCTCCATGAGCCAATGGCGGCACGATGCAGTCACATGTTGGATGGCACCGAGGGGGAAGACCCGGCTTGGTTTTAAATCCCCAGACCACGCAATACTCGCGCACAGGTGAACAGAACTCCTCCCATGGCGAGCGCAAGACGCGGATCGTGGCTGACGGGCGTGCACGAGGTGGGGGTCAAACCTGACCAGCAGGGCCCACAAAGCAGTGGCTAGGGAGCGTGAGCGTGTGTGCCTGCCCATGGGACCCACACGTGGGTGACCCAGCCGTGCATGGAGGTGAGCATGGTGGTGCTTAGGTGGGCAGCGAGGTGCGGTGTTGATGGGCTAGCGCGACTGATTAGGCCCAGACGCAGGTCTGCTCTCTTTTTTTCTTTTCTTTTCAGTTTTCTATTTTTTAATTTGAATTCTATTTGAAATTTATAATTTCACACAAGATTCAAATTTAGGATTTGAGTTAAAATGCACATACAAAAATTCAGCATGAAATACAATTATATTTTTATATTAAATACTTTATTTATTCAAGAATGTCTCCAATATGCAACATATACACACATTGTTTGTAGTAAAACTAAAAGTATATTCAAAAGTTCATATTCATCTATTTTTATAGAAAAGATTTTCTAATGCATAATATTTTATTAATAGATTGTTTAACTAATTCTACATAGTTTACTACGGCAATCATTCATATTGGACCTTATTATTTAACCACTTGTTTCAACACAACTATTTTTACTTCAGAATATATTTTTTTCCTAAATTAGCCAAAATGATATTTTGGGGTGTTACAAATCTTACCCCCCTTAAAAATAATCTCGTCCTCGAGATTTAGGAAGGAGTCGAGAAAAGATGTGAAAGATATATGCGAAGCTCTTCTTCTCTCTCCCAAGTAGCTTCATCTTCTCCATGGTGGCTCCCTTGTACTTTGCACATATTTATAACCTTAATTCTTGTAACTCGAGTCAAAGTGTCAAGAATCTTGATCGGATACTTCGTGTAAGTCAAATCACCCTAAACACTGATCTCTTCCATTGGTAAATGTTCCTCAGGGACACGGAGACACTTCTTAGGTTGAGACACATGTAATACATTATGCACATCAGACAGATTATCAGGTAGCTCGAGTTAATAGGCTATCTCTCCAACTCGCCTAAAAAAATCTGAAGGGTCCAATAAAGCGAGGTGACAATTTGCCCTTGACTTTAAACCTCCTCATTCCACGAAGTGGTGACACCTTGAGGTACACATAATCTCCTTCCTCAAATTCCAGTGGTCTTCTTCTTTTATCAGCGTAGCTCTTTTGCCTGGTTTGAGCTACCCTCAAACTCTCTCGAATTATACGTACTTGTTCTTCTGTCTCTTGAATAAATTTAGGCCCAAAGAACTGTCTTCCCTGAGTCTGATCCAATATAGAGGAGTCCTGCATTTCCTGCCATACAGAGTCTCGAACGGTGACATCATCAGACTGGCCCGATAACTATTATCCCGGTAACTATTATTATATGAGAACTCAGCATATGGTAGACTTTTATCCCAACTTCCTCCATGCTGAAGGGCACAAGCTCTCAACATATCTTCCAATACTTGATTAGTTCTTTTAGTCTGTCCATCAGTCTGAGGGTGATAGACTGTACTAAAATTCAACTTGGTATTCATGTTCTCATGAAAGCTTCTCCAAAATCTTGAGGTAAACTGTGAACCTCGATGAGACACAATTTTCTTTGGTACTCCATGTAAACACACAATTCGAGCCATATATAACTCTGCTAGTTGAGAACCTTTATAAGTAGTCTTGACAGGAATGAAGTGAGCTACTTTAGTCAATCTATCCACAATCACCCATATAGAATCATAACCTTTCTGGGTGCGAGGCAATCCAGTAATGAAATCCATACCAATCTCTTCCCACTTCCACTCGGGTATCTTCAGTGGGTGTAATAGTCCAGTTGGCCTCTGGTGTTCAGCCTTCACACTTTGACACACATTGCACATAACCACATGTGCAGCAACATCTTTCTTGAATCCATACCACCAGTACTTCTGCTCCAAATCCTGGTACATCTTGATACTCCCAGGATGAATAGAATAATCCGAGTCAAGGGCTTCCTTTAAAATAGTCTCACGAAGGCTTTCAATATCAGGAACACATATCCTACCCTTGAACCATACGATGCCTTGCTCATCTTTCGTGAATTCCAGACCTCGGCCTTCAGTAATCAGATCCTTAATCTCTTGTATCTTAGCATCACCAATCTGTCCTTTTGCGGATTTCTTACTCCAAGGTAGGTTCCACATCAATAATAACTCCTTCAGTGTGAGAAACTATCCCCAGGTTAAGTCTCCTGAAATCCTCAACAATCTCATCGGGTAGCTGGGCAACAACAGCTGAATGAACATGCTCCTTTCGACTCAAGGCATCTGCAACCAAATTTGCCTTGCCCGAGTGATAGTGAATTTCCAAATCATAATCCTTAATAAGCTCCAACCAACGGCGTTGCCTATGGTTGAGATCCTGCTGTGTGAATATGTTCTTCAAACTCTAATGATCCGTGTACACTTGACACTTGGTTCCCATGATATAATGTCTCCAAATCTTAAGCGCATGCACAACGGCTGCCCGTTCTAAGTCATGTGTGGGGTAGTTCAATTCATGTTTCCGCAACTTGACGAGACGCGTAGGCGATCACATGTCCTTCTTGCATGAGCACACATCCCAAACCTTGGCCACATGCATCACAATAAATGTCAAATCCTTTCTGTAGATCTGGCATAACCAACACTGGGGCGACATCAATCTCTTCTTTAATTGATCAAAGCTTTCTTGGCACTTCTCGTCCACTTAAACTCTCTCCCTTCTCCATAAGTGAGGTCATGGGCTTAGCAATCTTAGAAAATTCTTTAATAAATCTTCGATAGTATCCTACAAGCCCCAAGAAACTCCGAATATCCGTAACTATAGTGGGTATGCTCCACGCCACTATCTCCTTGACTTTAGCAGGATCCACTGATATCCCTTCATTAGAAGTGATATGTCCAAGGAATGGCACCTCGCCAATCCAAAACTCGCATTTGCTATACTTGGCGTAGAGTTGATTATCCCTTAGCTTTTGTAGCACCAATCTCAGGTGTTCCTCATGATCATTTTCACTCTTAGAATAGATAAGAATATCATCGATAAATACTATGACGAATCTGTCCAACTACTCCACGAACACCTTATTCATCAAATTCATAAAATAAGCTGGTGCATTAGTTAATCCAAACGACATAACAGTGAACTCATATAATCCATATCGGGTTGAGAAATCCGTCTTGGGAAAATCCGATGGCCTAATCTTCATTTGTTGGTAACCCGATCGGAGATCAATTGTGGCGGAACCGCCCGAATTATTCCAGCTTAAGTGCCCAAGTCGCACCCTTAAGGGGAGCAACACACTTAAACAGGAATAACCCGTCAGTCCCTCGGATCTAGTCCGATAAAGCCACTTACCAGGATCGAATACCACTAGCTCACACGATGGTGAGACACAGAGAAATACAATAAAACATAATACCACAAATTTAATAAGTATCATTAGTGATTACATTATCAGAGTTTCAGAAATAATAACCATAAATTTTAATGCAGCGGAAATAACTAACGGAGAAAACCAAGTAACATGGCGAAGCCTGGCCACGCTACTCCTCCTGGTCCTCTCCTGCGGAAGCAATAACCCTCTCGACCATCTATCCCGGTGGCAGGGATGAAGGCCAAGTCACACCATCAACCAAATCAAGGATGTACCTGCAAAAATTATGCCACAAGCAAGGCTGAGTATACTAATACTCAGCTAGACTTACCCGGTGTGAGGAGTCTACTCCTCTACCTCTAGACCATGCAGTTGTTTGGTTGAGGGGTTTGGTTTGCCAAAAGCACTAGCTGAGTCTAAAAACAAGTTTTAGCTTTTCAAGTTCTAGAATAATAATTTAGACTAGATGAGATCCTATCTATTCATACATGGTATCAAACATTATATCAATCAACATCTTTTGCCAGTGTCTCATTTCCACTTTTTACTCAATGCAGTACAATGGATCAAGCAGTCTCATTAGCTGCGAGAAGCAGACGATTCGAATCGAGTTTTATCCTTGCAAGGTAAACCTAAACACACGACATGTCAGGGCACTCCGTCCCCACACATGTCAACCGTCCCCATCGATTCCCCGTTCGCGTCCAGGCCTCACCGCCTTGGCATACAATGCTCCACTGACCCCGACTGCCGTCGTGCAGTGGCCGCACTTGTACCCACCATATCTAGAATGGGAGACCCAGTCTCAGGTCGCATGAGGGATAAAGTCCGCGCCCGGCTTCACTCAGGTACTAGGTTTACCAGTTACCATTTTTCCCGACATGTGCTTAGTACGTTCAAAAGCTTGACACAGGTATCCACACGTTAATCCTTATTCCAATTTCGTCTCAGAGACAACGCATCCCCATGGATCCGTGTCCATAGACCATCATCATTCTGTTATCAAAAATGGATACAACCAATTCCTGACCTCGCGCGAGTGCTAGAAAAATCACTCGACTTCTACCGAGATCCTGATTTAGCATAGCAGCTACTCGACCTAGCATACTAGTATCCATCTCAAAAGGAATCCTGAGTTCATGCAACTAGGGTTTCAGGCAACTCCTACAGTTAAGTGCACGGTACAAGCCTACAAACATTAAGTGTAGTAAAATAGCATATATAAACGGTTATGCATAAAACCGGGGCTTGCCTTTAATTTAACACTTAGGTAGTGTTTGCTGGGGGAGGTACTCGCTTGGCGAGCATCCACTGGATAAGTCCATCATTCTTCAGGTCGTCCACCGACTGCACCTTGTGGTTGGCACCACATCACTTGCATGATCATCCCCTCTCGGGCCTAAATGAGATGCAAGATGCATGTGTATGAATATGATGAAAAATATCACAAGATATACAAAGACACAGTAGCAAACTAACATTAATTTAGAAGACACCGTAAACCACCACACGTTAGCATTAGTTATCTACACGTCATCGGGCATACATAGTCAATCATCACTAGAAAACAACAAACACTTCCTATAATTATCTATTGCAAACACGACATCATAAGTACAAGCATTTGCCACGTTCACTTTTATCATTCATTGGTTACTTATTATTAAACTAGTTAAGTACGCATGAATTTACGATGACTTACACATAGACATACTTAGTTAAAAAGGAATAGTTGCTTAATCGGGTTTTACAATCATTCACAACTTTCTACTGCAAACATACACCCCAGAGAACACACATGAGGAGATAGTTTATTCCTAATTATGATTTGTACTACTTTAATGACGTTGGTTACTTAGTAGTATTAGCAGAAAGCCAAAGACATGACATTATTCATTTTGTTTTCCTAATTTATAACTGCACTTGCTAACTTTTGATTAAGCTAAGCTACTTATTAGACCTTAACCAATTTAGTTCACTAACTTAGTGAGACGTGTACTGCTTACTTATATATAACCCCAATTATACTAGTCACTGATTATTATTACTCATGTTCAATTAAAACCAAAACAAGCAAGCAATCACTCAAGTCAAACACAATAGAGTAGAGCAATCAATCACTTCTAACACATTTAGGACAGCAGCACAGTAGTTGTTTGTTTTAATCATAACTCTTCAAATATTAATCCAACAATAGCAAACTAGAACTTTCTGGAAAGCTTAAAAAGTGCTCTACAACTTTGGTATTTTTACCTCGACAAGATTCAATACTTAGCAAGGTCAAAAAGTGTTAACACGACAGCTCTGTCCAAATTTGGACAAATTCAGATTTGTGACTTCAAAAATCCATAACCACAGGTTCAGACATCCAAACAAATTGAACCTAGACTTTCTAGAAAGGTAATAAAATTGTCTATATATAATTTATAAACATCTCAAGGTGATTCAATATTTAACTAAGGATAAAAGACACTAGAAGGCTTTGCTGTCCAGAATTGGACAGATTCAGTCTTCAGACTTTAAACATTCATAACTTAATCTTCAGATCACCAAAAGGAGTGATCCAAGACTTTTTGAAAAGCTTGGCAAAAGCACTACATACTTTTATAATCACGAAGAAGTGATTCAATG
Organism: Zea mays; assembly: GCF_902167145.1. Lineage (NCBI taxonomy): Eukaryota > Viridiplantae > Streptophyta > Magnoliopsida > Poales > Poaceae > Zea > Zea mays. Next base: position 55,835,362 of record NC_050104.1, on the reverse strand, counting down.
CTGAACTGAATCAAACAATTCAGTTTTCGAAATCTGTTCTATCAGTGGACAGAATACAACAACCAGTTTGTAAAATTCATAACTCTTAAACTGTCAGGCCTATAGTTGTGAAATTTTAACACAAGCAAGATAAGAAAAGCGTCTACAACTTTCTTATAATTGACAAGGACTGGTTCTAAACATAACTTAAGCAAACAATTCACTCTCTGAAATCTGTACAGAGATTGGACAGATTCAGTTACTAAACTTGCGAAAAGCATAACTTCTAAACGATCAGACCTATGGCTGTCAAATTTTAACACAAGAAAGTTAATAAAGTTATCTACAACTGTCTTGTGATCACCAATAACAGATTTCATCATTAAATTAAGCAACCATTGCAATCTCTGAAATCTGTTTAGAATTTCGACAGATTCAGGTGCTGGACTTGTGAGAAGTATAGCTTCTAAACCATCAATTCTCAGCTCATGCATTTTTAGGACAAACTAGATAAACAAGTGAACTATAACTTTTATATAGCACATATCTACAGAAAACATACTTTACTTAACAAGATTAATCGCACAACTAAAACTGAACACGCAGGAATTTCAGTTTGCAAGCACGAGAGCACTCAACTAAATTACCAAGCAAAATCATTGAGAGGTACTACCACCAATTTCTCAAGTTTAAATCATTATGACTTAGTGATCAAGTTTCAATTTATGTCAAGACACTTAATCATTTCAAGAAACATGGATGCTTCTGTTTACTTCTAATTTGACTCTAATTCTTCTTATAATTATAAAACGTGTGTCATTTTAGTACCATATGATACTATCTAATTTGGGGCTGGAATTTTTATGAGGCATAGGTAATAACAAATCATGGCCAATGTATAAATTTCACATGCCCAGGTTTTATATTTTATTTAATATAAAAATAACAAATTGTTAATGCAATAAAGCTTGTAAGAGCAAGTTAATTCTAAAATTAATTATTTTCTATGGATGCATGACCATATTAAATTTTCTTAGGCTAATATAATATCATGCAAGGACAGTGGAACATCATTTTCCATTTTTACATCCATATATTATTTATAAACCACTTAAAACTACTTAATATGCATCCATCAAGTTAAATCACTAACTTAATCATACATGCACAACAATTCATGAAATTTTTACTAGTCACCAAAAATCACACCAAGAGTCTACAGTAAAAATTTGAATCCATTTGGAGCACTATAGCTACAGATCCAAAAATAACGAGCAAATAAACCTTCTTTTCTCTATTTAACTTGTTTTAATTAACACACCAAGAAAACAGTGAACAACATATAAGTTTTATATTTTTCCCTGATGTAGTATGACAACATCTAACTAACAAAACAGGTTTCATCATTTCTGGATTTTTATAAATAAAATTATGGAGAGAAGCAAGTTCTTTTATTCTCTAAACCAGTTTTTAAATACGAATTTCTACAGAAAAACTTTTCCACTAAAACATGCCAACCTATAGATCTAACAGATAGATAATTTTATAAGGAAGGCAATAAAGCAAGTTTCGTGATTTTTGGAGCTACCAAACTCAAGATATGAATTTTAGAAGATATTACGAAATCTGGAATTCAAACACCCTTACCCTGCCTTGGGCCCACACGTCATCCAGAGAAGGGGCTTCTTCTACCTCTGGCTTGTGCACGCATATGGCAGATTGCCGCTGCTGCATGAGGAAAGGAGCCGCTACTGTTGTGCTCGACATGAGGAGATGGGGAGGCAGCGATGGGGAGACTGGCAGCCACCATGGACAGGTTTGAGGGAGGCGCTTGGACGGGCAGCGAGAGGGAATTGGCCTGCTGGGGAGTTCGCAGGGGCGCCATGGGAGGAACGGTGGTGGCTGGAGGTGAGCAGCCAGGGAGCTCCTGTGCGCTTGGGGAAGAAATGCTCCTGCTCTCGCTGCTGGATTGCAAGGGAAGCAAGGATCCGACTAGGGAGCAGAGGGGAGATAAAAAGGGGTTAGCGGCACACGCCATTGGTTGAAAAGGGCGGCATGCTGCAGAGCTCTGCACATGACAGACTGCTGGCAGGTGATGGCAGGATGACTTTGGACGCCCAGTTTTGGCATTTTCTGTTTGGATTCGGACCCGGATCACTGCAGAAGATTTGTTCCTTGATATATACTCTACAAATCGTGTATAGAGATTGAGTTGATTCGGGCACTGGTTAGTGAGTTATATGCCCACGAAAATTGGTTTGTCAGTGAGTTAGAAATCAGTGGAAACTCGTGAAAACTGAATGTCAAAGCATGTCAAACGGAATCGGATGAATGCCATCTTTTAATATGTTGTGCCCCTATTAGTTATTAACAAGTTTTATATTTGGGAAAACTTGAGTTGTTCAACAAAAATTTGGGAACGCGAGACGTCGAACCGAACGATGCTGATTTCAGACTTAGAAGAATTCGAATTCTGAAATCAGATTTTTATTCTGTCTTGATGGCACTGTTTGAGATACTTAGAGATTGAATCAAGACTTGGTTTAAATATAATATTTGTTGTATAACACCTGTTCTCCAACTTTTATTAAAAGTCAAACCTCATATCTCGAATATAGACCAAAGTTTCACTTTGGTCAAAGTAGTATAGTTATAAAGCTTCAATTTATATTTTTAAAGCAATCGAAGTATTTCTCAACATTTTCTTGGTACTTTCTCTACATGAACCCTTAATAACTTTTGTTGTAGAGTTGATTTAGAGTATTTTGGGAAAGTGTCCATAACTTGGTTGAATTTCTAAATTTGCTTTTATTTACTCGAGTAGTCTCAGGCAAGCGTATGATTTATAATTTCATATAAATATTTGGTTCAAACTTTGAGAAATCTTTAGAATACACTTGATAGATAGAGATGAATGATGACATAAAGATAACAAGTTGATTTATATAAGAATTTATTAGAGATTGACACAATAGAGATTCCGCTGGAGAATGCGGATTCAGATTTTGTATTTGGACATAGACTGACTATCGAGAAAGCGGATTCGGACATAGATTAGATAACATCACAATTGTCGAGAGTCCGAATAAATGAGTCTGGACGGGAGTCGCGAATTTGGCTGTTCTTGAGATCGAATAATTCCAATTTTGGTGAAACATTCATGAGTAACTTGATGAATGGAGATAGATGTGATAAAGAGATAGAAATTTTCACTGAGCATCCGAGATTAGGATAAATCTCCCGACATAACACGAAATAGACACCTGGGGTGTCACAGCCTTCCCCCCTTAAAAGAATCTCATCCCGAGATTCGAATGAGGATCTTCAAGGGTGGAGAAGCATGTAACTCCCAGACCGATGATACATGCAAATTCATGAGATGGTATTTGAAATGATACTGAAGATAGATTCGGATAGAATATCGCGATATGTTGAGACAAAATGCAGCGATCATTCTGAGAGAGTGTCCACAAAAGATAGCACATAGGTGTAGTTCCATAATGGATCACGACTATTAACCGCGATACCAGCGCGTGCCGAGCAGCTCAACCATGTGTGCACCATAGTAGGCTATCGGTTTCGTCGTGGCACCATCGGTCGTTAGTCATAACACCATTACCAACGTAACCAATAAGAAATCCACATTGCACAGATAGATGGAGCCCATGATAGTATGGCTCAGAAAATAAGAATGTGGTCGGAGTTGAATCAAAGATTGTTGACAAAAGAGCACCGCATGAGAATTTTCTTCAACTCAGAGAATTACTTTATGATCAACATGGAGATTATCAGGAAAGAGACTAGTATGATATTTGATTGGAGAAGGAAACACTCATGAGATCATGGTTGGCAACTTGCTGAGACCTTAGAGAACTAAAGACAACAGCATAATCCATTGAACCGAATGGACACACCGCTTAGAGATAGAATCGATAAAACAACGTCATGATCCTCAGAGAAGAGTATGAGAACGATCATAATGAGAGATTAGACTGATCCACATTTGATACATGAGAACAGGTTATGGCAGATAACTAGATAACGGAGCAGAATCATTAATGGATCCAGAGATTCAGATGATAAAGCCAACATGATTCACAAGAAAAAGATTACCAGATTCAGGTCAAAAGAGAGGTCATCAACCAAGACGACTTATAGGTTGAGCAGAAGAGAATTTAATGAGGATCTTGGACAAGGCTTTCGAGAAGAATTTGGGACTGGATATTGTTTTGCGCAATTATACACCAACCAAAATTTATTTGATAGAAACAAGTGCACAAGGAGGCTTTAGGTTCGACTAGCGGTCCAGCTATGGGGTTCTCTAAGCTGTGCAGGTGTAAATTCAAGGGTAAACACATGAGAGCTAGAAAATACTAACACCATCATGATTTTTTTAAGAGGTTTCACTTGCTAAACTCAAGGTTGTTTGGATTGGGGTCTTTTTATGAACAGAACAGACAACATTTTTTTTGTAAAAAGGGTTGAACAATTACAATACCACCTAGATAGCAAGACAAGATAAACACATAGCACGACCTAACAAGACTTACCAATCTGACACGAGGTAAGGCATTTCTAATATAGCAGTACATCACATTATTCACAAGTTCTTATTATTGGAATAAGGGTGAGGGAAGCATGTTGGTGCACAAGAGACAATGAAAATGCGACAATCATGATGCATGCTCATTCTAGTCGTCTTCTCATACCTAACTAATTTTTTGGGTGCTTCTACAGCATCCTAATAGTAGTAGTAGCCTTCATGGCCTATATAAATAGCCACCTAGCTACCCATCTATTTCCTAAGGCTTCACGTCCGAGATCTATCCTTATCGTTCCGACGATCTATCCAACATTGGTTTCTAAGCATGTTTTACTTTAGAAAAGGTTGGAAATCATGACTTATTGACTTCTCTGTAATGGTATTCGCTCCGATACCAGCTGTGGCGGAACCACCTGAATTATTCCAGCTTAAGTGCCCAAGTCGCACCCTTAAGGGGAGCAACACACTTAAACAGGAATAACCCGTCAGTCCCTCGGATCTAGTCCGATAAAGCCACTTACCAGGATCGAATACCACTAGCTCACACGATGGTGAGACACAGAGAAATACAATAAAACATAATACCACAAATTTAATAAGTATCATTAGTGATTACATTATCGGAGTTTCAGAAATAATAACCATAAATTTTAATGCAGCGGAAATAACTAACGGAGAAAACCAAGTAACATGGCGAAGCCTGGCCACGCTACTCCTCCTGGTCCTCTCCTGCGGAAGCAATAACCCTCTCGACCATCTATCCCGGTGGCAGGAATGAAGGCCAAGTCACACCATCAACCAAATCAAGGATGTACCTGCAAAAATTATGCCACATGATGTAGCTGAGGTGCCCGATCTTTCGGTGAGTAGAGATAATTCCGATTTGGCGGAAGATGACCCTTGCGATCCGACTACGACGAGCAAGCCCGAGGCGCCAATACAATCGCTGAACCAACTCCCTGTGGTTACCGACCTTGCTGATGCGAGATCGGCCTGATCATGAAGATCGTTTCCTGTGCGCAATCGAAGAACGAACAAGAAAAAGAGGCGAGCAATCTAATCTATTACTCGAGGGTGGAGTTCTGAATACACGAAGACAGCGCAGATTTGCGCGTGTTCGAGAGTAGCTAAGGCTAACGTAAAACAAAACTCAGGAAATAAAGGAGGCGCAGCTCCTGAATAAATAGAGAGGGGGCGCAGCCCCTAGGGGCGGCCAACCCTAGGTCGTCCATTATGGGCCGCAATTGGGCTGGTCGTCTATTCTTCTAGGCCTTCGTTCTTTAACAACATGATGTAGTTCAATTCTCTTGCACGGGCCCGAGTCACTGGCCCAGGTGGAAGGGGTGGCGCCTGGGCTGGAGAAGGTGCTGCTGGTGTAGATGTGCTCGTGTTGGTGTTGATGTCCGCATCATCCTCCCCTTCTTGAACTGAAGTCGTCCTCGACGGCAACTCCTCATCTTCTCCCGCATACGGTTTCAAATCTGCAACATTAAAACTAGTGGAAACACCAAACTCCGCAGGTAGGTCGAGGGTATAAGCATTATCATTAATCTTGGTTAGTATCTTAAAAGGACCAGCAGCACGAGGCATCAATTTAGAACGGCGCAAAGTAGGAAAACGATCCTTTCTCAAATGCAACCAAACCATATCACCAGGTTCAAAAGTAACATGTTTTCTTCCTTTACTACCAGCAACCTGATTTTTTGTATTAGTAGCAGCAATGTTCTGTTTCGTTTGTTCATGTATGGTAATCATTTGTTCAACATGTGCAGAAGCATCTACATGTGGGGCGTTCGCAGCATTAAGTGAAATCAAATCAATAGGTGCCCTAGGAATGTAACCATAAACAATCTGGAAAGGGCACATCTTTGTAGAAGAATGCGTGGCATGATTGTAAGCAAATTCAACATGAGGCAAGCAATCCTCCCAACGTCTCAAATTCTTGTCTAAAACAGCCCTAAGCATGGTAGATAAAGTTCTATTTACTACCTCAGTTTGTCCATCAGTCTGAGGGTGACAAGTAGTGCTAAACAACAATTTAGTTCCCAATTTATTCCAAAGAGATCTCCAAAAATGGCTTAGAAACTTAGCATCGCGATCAGAGACTATTGTTTTTGGAATACCATGTAAACGAATAATTTCTCTAAAGAACAATTCAGCAACAATGCTAGCATCATCAGTTTTATGACAAGGTATAAAGTGAGCCATTTTAGAGAATCTATCAACAACCACAAAAATACTATCCCTCCCCTTCTTAGTTCTAGGCAAGCCCAAAACAAAGTCCATAGAGATATCAAGCCAAGGAGAAGAAGGGACAGGCAAAGGCATATACAAACCATGGTTGTTCAGCCGTGACTTAGCTTTCTGACAAGTAGTGCAGCGTGCAACAAGGCGCTCCACATCAGCGCGCATCCGAGGCCAAAAGAAGTGGGCAGCCAACACCTCATGTGTCTTGTAGACGCCAAAATGCCCCATGAGACCGCCTCCATGCGCTTCCTGTAACAACAAAAGACGAACCGAGCTAGCTGGAACACACAGCTTGTTAGGGCGAAACAGGAACCCATCCTGTATGTGAAATTTGCCCCATGGTTTCCCATTAATACAATGGCCAAAAGCATCTTTAAAATCAGCATCGTCAACATATTGATCCTTCACAGTGTCCAAACCAAAGATTTTAAAATCTAACTGTGACAGCATGGTATAGCGACGAGACAAAGCATCAGCAATAACATTGTCCTTCCCGTTCTTGTGTTTAATAATGTAAGGAAAGGACTCAATGAATTCTACCCATTTAGCATGACGACGGTTCAGATTTGTTTGGGTACGAATATGTTTTAAAGCCTCATGATCAGAATGGATTATAAACTCACGATGCCAAAGATAGTGCTGCCATGTATGCAAAGTGCGCACTAAAGCGTAAAGCTCCTTATCATAAGTAGAATATTTCAGACTAGCACCGCTTAATTTTTCACTAAAATAAGCAACTGGTTTTCCTTCTTGTAACAAAACAGCACCTAGCCCAATACCGCTAGCATCGCATTCAAGCTCAAACACTTTATTAAAATCAGGCAATTGCAATAGGGGAGCTTGGGTTAACTTATCTTTCAAAGTGCTGAACGCTACCTCCTGCGAATCACTCCAAGCAAACGACACATCTTTCTTTGTAAGCTCATGTAGAGGCGCTGCAATGGAGCTAAAATCACGAACAAATCTGCGGTAGAAACCGGCAAGTCCAAGAAAGCTCCGAATTTGTGTGACCATCGTCGGTGTAGGCCACTCCCGAATGGCAGCAATCTTGCTGCTATCCACCTCAATGCCCTGCGGAGTAACCACATAACCAAGAAACGAGACACGTTGCGTGCAAAATGTGCACTTTTCCATGTTACCAAACAAGCGAGCAGCACGCAAAGCGTCAAAAACAGCACGCAAATGTTCTAAATGCTCCTCTATAGACTTGCTGTAAATAAGGATATCATCGAAATAAACAACAACAAACAAACCTATGAAGGCCCGTAGAACTTTGTTCATTAAACGCATAAAGGTGCTGGGAGCATTAGTCAATCCAAATGGCATAACCAACCATTCATATAAACCAAATTTCGTTTTAAAAGCCGTTTTCCATTCATCACCGAGTTTCATTCTAATCTGATGGTAACCGCTACGCAAATCAACCTTAGAGAAAATAACGGCACCACTAAGCTCATCTAGCATATCATCAAGGCGTGGAATAGGATATCGATAACGAACTGTGATGTTATTAATAGCACGACAATCTACGCACATACGCCATGACCCATCTTTCTTTGGGACGAGTAAAACAGGAACCGAGCAAGGGCTAAGAGACTCACGAATGTAACCCTTATCAAGCAGCGTCTGCACCTGGCGCTGGATCTCCTTCGTCTCATCTGGATTTGTACGGTACGGGGCGCGGTTCGGAAGAGAAGCGCCGGGGATGAGATCGATCTGATGCTCAATGCCACGGAGGGGAGGAAGACCCGGTGGTAAGTCCGTAGGATAAACATCAGCATACTCCTGCAAAAGGTTAACAACAGCAGGGGGTATATCCAAAGACGGTGCATCATCAAGCGGAACAAGCATTCGCGAGCATACAAGTGCATAACAGGGCATATGAGCTGCATGGAGATCATCAAAATCAGCACGTGTAGCAAGTAAAACAGGAGAGTGCAACTTGATTTCAGATTTAATAGGTGCGGCTGATGTCGATTTGACTTGTTGTGCAGTTTTAGCAGCCCTAGTAAGATCATCTTTCAAAATTTGGTCAGGGGTCATTGGATGTATAATTATTTTCTGGCCTTTAAACATGAAAGAATAATGATTTGAACGACCATGATGTAAACTATCAGTATCATATTGCCAAGGTCGACCTAATAACAAAGAGCATGCTTCCATAGGAATAACATCGCAATCAGCATAATCAGAATAAGAACCCAGCGAAAAGGGGACACGTACCGAACGTGTTACCTTTATTTTACCACCATCATTAAGCCATTGAATGTGATACGGATGTGGATGTGTGCGAGTGGGCAAGGATAATTTCTCTACCAACGCTGTACTTGCCAAATTGTTGCAGCTGCCACTATCGATGATGATGCGAATCGACCGTTCGTGCACGACGCCCTTGGTATGGAATAGAGTGTGTCGCTGATTTTTTCGGCCTGGGCAACCTGTGTGCTGAGAACACGCTGCACAACAAGACTCTCATACCTATCGGCGTCGATAGGATCAACGTGGACTTCCTCATTTTCTGCATGGTTAGTGGCAATCATAGCATGACTAGTTTCCTCAGAATCACTGGCTGAAGAGTACTCACCATTGTCACGTATAAGCAAGGTACGCTTGTTTGGGCAGTCCCGAATCATATGCCCAAACCCTCTACAACGATGGCACTGAATATCCCGTGTACGTCCTGTGGAAGAAGCGGCGCCTTTGACAGGGGGCGCCACTGGCTTGGTCGTCCCTGTGCGCGATGTAGTGCTAGGCGTAGAAGGTGCAGGGCTGGAAGGAGTTGAGCTGTGTGTTGGACCCCGGCCTGCAAGAGAGTTAGTATATGTCTTTGATCGTCGTCCCTGCACTTCACGTTCAGCTTTGCAAGCATATTCAAACAATGTGGTTATATCAAAATAATCCTTATAATCAAGTATATCCTGAATTTCCCTGTTCAAACCACCACGAAAACGCGCCATAGCAGCGTCATCCGACTCAACTAAACCACAACGAAGCATACCCTTTTGTAACTCCTGGTAATAATCCTCAACAGACTGTGAACCTTGTTGAAAACGCTGCATTTTGTTAAGCAAATCACGAGCATAATAGGAAGGAACAAATCTGTGGCGCATGGCAGTTTTTAATTGGGTCCAAGTAATGACACTGTTAATGGGAAGTTTTTGTTTATACTCACGCCACCAAATTAAAGCAAAATCAGTAAATTCACTAATGGCAGCCTTCACTTGGCTATTAGCAGGAATATCATGGCATGAAAATTTCTATTCTACCTCTAATTCCCAATCAAGATATGCAGCAGGATCATATTTACCATTAAAAGATGGAATTTTAAATTTAATCTTAGAAAATAAGTCATTAGGGGGATGACGAACCACACGACGTGCACGACCACGGCGATCTCCATCGTCCTGCTCAGTGTCACCGCCGTATTCCTGCTCCATCTTTGTGGTCAGTGCATCAAGGCGTGCCAGGATGGTGTCGAGTGTGGTGCGAGTCGCCGTTTGAGCAAGGTCAAGTTGGTTGAAACGCTCGGTCGTCGAAGTGATCGTTGAATCAAGCCGTTCATGCATTGTCCTAATATCAGCATCAAGTCCATCAACTTGTCCCCTTACTTCCTGCAACTGGGCATCCACCATGTCGTGTGCTCCTGCCATAGTTAGCGCAAACACCAAAAGGAGAAAAACCAACGACAAAAACAGGGGTGTACTGCTCACAAGGCGCTCACACTAGTGCTGTTATCAAGTTCTTATCCGTTCTTACCAAGCCACAGTGGTGAACTGCAACCAACAGGTGGAACCGGTGAAAGATTGGATGAGCGATTGCGTGGAGAAACAGAAACCTGCTCGTCGTAGAAATATGTGGAGTTGTGGGTAGGCTGCACTCAAGTCAAGGATTAGCACGATCAAACAATAATGCAAAGTTGAATTATAGTGCAAAACACGAAACTATATTGCTGGCCACAGGTGCAAAGGATGGATGGAACTAGCAGAATGGCAGTACCGTAAATATTGTACTAGTGATGCCAAAAAGGCACTAGTAGAAATCACAGGTGATTTTGTTTTTCTTTTTTGTATGATTTTTTTGATATTTTTCTCAGCACAAGAAGCAACAAGATAGGAGCTACACGAAGTTTCACCTAAAACAGATATCAGATGTGGTCTATAGAAAATCAGGAAGTTCTCTGAAAAGCGTGCGAGAACTTTGACGGATTTTTTTCTTTATTTTCCTGAATTTTTTTGACAATTTTGTCGAACCCCAAACAGACCGTAGGTGAGTTTGGCCGGCCTCAGAATGGTGTCAACTAGCTCCTGTAAAAATTTCAGATTTTTTGGACACCCGAGCGAAAACTTATGCCCGGTTTACGGAAGGTTCCTCAAGTTATGTTTTAAAAACGACCGGGATGAAACAAACGTATCCTTTCTCCTTCGTTTTCTTTTTTTTGTTTCTGTTTTTTTTATGTAACCGAAGGAGAAAAACAAGGAAGCGGTCGTTGACTCGGTTTGTTTTTTTTCTGTTTTTTTTTCGTAACCGAAGGAGAAAATCAAGGAAACGGCCGTTGACTCGGTTTGTTTTTTCTGTTTTTTTTGACGTAACCGAAGGAGAAAAACAAGGAAACAATGTTGACTCGGTTTGTGGCGTGATCAAACGGGAGATGGTGGCGGCGCTAGGGTTTGAATGGTGGAAGAACACAATGCAACCAGCAACAAATGACGTGAAAGCACACAAATTCAACAATGCAGATTATTGAAAGAAAGTGCGAGGCTCAAAAGGGTGCTGGGATAAGATCTAACCTGAATTTTTATGTGGTTTTGTGGACTGTAGGAAAAAAAACGCTCGATAAACTCACCGATCAACCTGGAAATCTGATACCAATTGATGTAGCTGAGGTGCCCGATCTTTCGGCGAGTAGAGATAATTCCGATTTGGCGGAAGATGACCCTTGCGATCCGACTACGACGAGCAAGCCCGAGGCGCCAATACAATCGCTGAACCAACTCCCTGTGGTTACCGACCTTGCTGATGCGAGATCGGCCTGATCACGAAGATCGTTTCCTGTGCGCAATCGAAGAACGAACAAGAAAAAGAGGCGAGCAATCTAATCTATTACTCGAGGGTGGAGTTCTGAATACAAGAAGACAGCGCAGATTTGCGCGTGTTCGAGAGTAGCTAAGGCTAACGTAAAACAAAACTCAGGAAATAAAGGAGGCGCAGCTCCTGAATAAATAGAGAGGGGGCGCAGCCCCTAGGGGCGGCCAACCCTAGGTCGTCCATTATGGGCCGCAATTGGGCTGGTCGTCTATTCTTCCGGGCCTTCGTTCTTTAACAACATGATGTAGTTCAATTCTCTTGCACGGGCCCGAGTCACTGGCCCAGGTGGAAGGGGTGGCGCCTGGGCTGGAGAAGGTGCTGCTGGTGTAGATGTGCTCGTGTTGGTGTTGATGTCCGCATCACCACAAGCAAGGCTGAGTATACTAATACTCAGCTAGACTTACCCGGTGTGAGGAGTCTACTCCTCTACCTCTAGACCATGCAGCTGTTTGGTTGAGGGGTTTGGTTTGCCAAAAGCACTAGCTGAGTCTAAAAACAAGTTTTAGCTTTTCAAGTTCTAGAATAATAATTTAGACTAGATGAGAACCTATCTATTCATACATGGTATCAAACATTATATCAATCAACATCTTTTGCCAGTGTCTCATTTCCACTTTTTACTCAATGCAATACAATGGATCAAGCAGTCTCATTAGCTGCGAGAAGCAGACGATTCGAATCGAGTTTTATCCTTGCAAGGTAAACCTAAACACACGACATGTCAGGGCACTCTGTCCCCACACATGTCAACCGTCCCCATCGATTCCCCGTTCGCGTCCAGGCCTCACCGCCTTGGCATACAATGCTCCACTGACCCCGACTGCCGTCGTGCAGTGGCCGCACTTATACCCACCATATCTAGAATGCGAGACCCAGTCTCAGGTCGCATGAGGGATAAAGTCCGCGCCCGGCTTCACTCAGGTACTAGGTTTACCGGTTACCATTTTTCCCGACATGTGCTTAGTACGTTCAAAAGCTTGACACAGGTATCCACACGTTAATCCTTATTCCAATTTCGTCTCAGAGACAACGCATCCCCATGGATCCGTGTCCATAGACCATCATCATTCTGTTATCAAAAATGGATACAACCAATTCCTGACCTCGCGCGAGTGCTAGAAAAATCACTCGACTTCTACCGAGATCCTGATTTAGCATAGCAGCTACTCGACCTAGCATACTAGTATCCATCTCAAAAGGAATCCTGAGTTCATGCAACTAGGGTTTCAGGCAACTCCTACAGTTAAGTGCACGGTACAAGCCTACAAACATTAAGTGTAGTAAAATAGCATATATAAACGGTTATGCATAAAACCGGGGCTTGCCTTTAATTTAACACTTAGGTAGTGTTTGCTGGGGGAGGTACTCGCTTGGCGAGCATCCACTGGATAAGTCCATCATTCTTCAGGTCGTCCACCGACTGCACCTTGTGGTTGGCACCACATCACTTGCATGATCATCCCCTCTCGGTCCTAAATGAGATGCAAGATGCATGTGTATGAATATGATGAAAAATATCACAAGATATACAAAGACACAGTAGCAAACTAACATTAATTTAGAAGACACCGTAAACCACCACACGTTAGCATTAGTTATCTACACGTCATCGGGCATACATAGTCAATCATCACTGGAAAACAACAAACACTTCCTATAATTATCTATTGCAAACACGACATCATAAGTACAAGCATTTGCCACGTTCACTTTTATCATTCATTGGTTACTTATTATTAAACTAGTTAAGTACGCATGAATTTACGATGACTTACACATAGACAGACTTAGTTAAAAAGGAATAGTTGCTTAATCGGGTTTTACAATCATTCACAATTTTCTACTGCAAACATACACCCCGGAGAACACACATGAGGAGATAGTTTATTCCTAATAATGATTTGTACTACTTTAATGACGTTGGTTACTTAGTAGTATTACCAGAAAGCCAAAGACATGACATTATTCATTTTGTTTTCCTAATTTATAACTGCACTTGCTAACTTTTGATTAAGCTAAGCTACTTATTAGACCTTAACCAATTTAGTTCACTAACTTAGTGAGACGTGTACTGCTTACTTATATATAACCCCAATTATACTAGTCACTGATTATTATTACTCATGTTCAATTAAAACCAAAACAAGCAAGCAATCACTCAAGTCAAACACAATAGAGTAGAGCAATCAATCACTTCTAACACATTTAGGACAGCAGCACAGTAGTTGTTTGTTTTAATCATAACTCTTCAAATATTAATCCAACAATAGCAAACTAGAACTTTCCGGAAAGCTTAAAAAGTGCTCTACAACTTTGGTATTTTTACCTCGACAAGATTCAATACTTAGCAAGGTCAAAAAGTGTTAACACGACAGCTCTGTCCAAATTTGGACAAATTCAGATTTGTGACTTCAAAAATCCATAACCACAGGTTCAGACATCCAAACAAATTGATCCTAGACTTTCTGGAAAGGTAATAAAATTGTCTATATATAATTTATAAACATCTCAAGGTGATTCAATATTTAACTAAGGATAAAAGACACTAAAAGGCTTTGCTGTCCAGAATTGGACAGATTCAGTCTTCAGACTTTAAACATTCATAACTTAATCTTCAGATCACCAAAAGGAGTGATCCAAGACTTTTTGGAAAGCTTGGAAAAAGCACTACATACTTTTATAATCACCAAGAAGTGATTCAATGCTGAACTGAATCAAACAATTCAGTCAGAATACAACAACCAGTTTGTAAAATTCATAACTCTTAAACTGTCAGGCCTATAGTTGTGAAATTTTAACACAAGCAAGATAAGAAAAGCGTCTACAACTTTCTTATAATTGACAAGGACTGATTCTAAACATAACTTAAGCAAACAATTCACTCTCTGAAATCTGTACAGAGATTGGACAGATTCAGTTACTAAACTTGCGAAAAGCATAACTTCTAAACGATTAGACCTATGGCTGTCAAATTTTAACACAAGAAAGTTAATAACGTTATCTACAACTTTCTTGTGATCACCAATAACAGATTTCATCATTAAATTAAGCAACCATTGCAATCTCTGAAATCTGTTTAGAATTTCGACAGATTCAGGTGCTGGACTTGTGAGAAGTATAGCTTCTAAACCATCAATTCTCAGCTCATGCATTTTTAGGACAAACTAGATACACAAGTGAACTATAACTTTTATATAGCACATATCTACAGAAAACATACTTTACTTAACTAGATTAATCGCACAACTAAAACTGAACACGCAGGAATTTCAGTTTGCAAGCACGAGAGCACTCAACTAAATTACCAAGCAAAATCATTGAGAGGTACTACCACCAATTTCTCAAGTTTAAATCATTATGACTTAGTGATCAAGTTTCAATTTATGTCAAGACACTTAATCATTTCAAGAAACATGGATGCTTTTGTTTACTTCTAATTTGACTCTAATTCTTCTTATAATTATAAAACGTGTGTCATTTTAGTACCATATGATACTATCTAATTTGGGGCTGGAATTTTTATGAGGCATAGGTAATAACAAATCATGGCCAATGTATAAATTTCACATGCCCAGGTTTTATATTTTATTTAATATAAAAATAACAAATTGTTAATGCAATAAAGCTTGTAAGAGCAAGTTAATTCTAAAATTAATTATTTTCTATGGATGCATGACCATATTAAATTTTCTTAGGCTAATATAATATCATGCAAGGACAGTGGAACATCATTTTCCATTTTTACATCCATATATTATTTATAAACCACTTAAAACTACTTAATATGCATCCATCAAGTTAAATCACTAACTTAATCATACATGCACAACAATTCATGAAATTTTTACCAGTCACCAAAAATCACACCAAGAGTCTACTGTAAAAATTTGAATCCATTTGGTTTACTATAGCTACAGATCCAAAAATAACGAGCAAATAAACCTTCTTTTCTCTATTTAACTTGTTTTAATTAAAACACCAAGAAAATAGTGAACAACATATAAGTTTTATATTTTTCCTTGATGTAGTATGACAACATCTAACTAACAAAACAGGTTTCATCATTTCTGGATTTTTATAAATAAAATTATGGAGAGAAGCAAGTTCCTTTATTCTCTAAACCAGTTTTTAAATACGAATTTCTACAGAAAAACTTTTCCACTAAAACATGCCAACCTATAGATCTAACAGATAGATAATTTCATAAGGAAGGCAATAAAGCAAGTTTCGTGATTTTTGGAGCTACCAAACTCAAGATATGAATTTTAGAAGATATTACGAAATCTGGAATTCAAACACCCTTACCCTGCCTTGGGCCCACACGTCATCCAGAGAAGGGGCTTCTTCTACCTCTGGCTTGTGCACGCATATGGCAGATTGCCGCTGCTGCATGAGGAAAGGAGCCTCTACTGTTGTGCTCGACATGAGGAGATGGGGAGGCAGCGATGAGGAGACTGGCAGCCACCATGGACAAGCTTGAGGGAGGCGCTTGGACGGGCAGCGAGAGGGAATTGGCCTGCTGGGGAGTTCGCAGGGGCGCCATGGGAGGAACGGTGGTGGCTGGAGGTGAGCAGCCAGGGAGCTCCTGTGCTCTTGGGGAAGAAATGCTCCTGCTCTCGCTGCTGGATTGCAAGGGAAGCAAGGATCCGACTAGGGAGCAGAGGGGAGATAAAAAAGGGGTTAGCGCCACACGCCATTGGTTGAAAAGGGCGGCATGCTGCAGAGCTCTGCACATGACAGACTGCTCGCAGGTGATGGCAGGATGACTATGGACGCCCAGTTTTGGCATTTTCTGTTTGGATTCGGACCCGGATCACTGCAGAAGATTTGTTCCTTGATGTATACTCTACAAATCGTGTATAGAGATTGAGTTGATTCGGGCACTGGTTAGTGAGTTATAGGCCCACGAAAATTGGTTTGTCAGTGGGTTAGAAATCAGTGGAAACTCGTGAAAACTGAATGTCAAAGCATGTCAAACGGAATCGGATGAATGCCATCTTTTAATATGTTGTGCCCCTATTAGTTATTAACAAGTTTTATATTTGGGAAAACTTGAGTTGTTCAACAAAAATTTGGGAACGCGAGACGTCGACCCGAACGATGCTGATTTCAGACTTAGAAGAATTCGAATTCTGAAATCAGATTTTTATTCTGTCTTGATGGCACTGTTTGAGATACTTAGAGATTGAATCAAGACTTGGTTTAAATATAATATTTGTTGTATAACACCTGTTCTCCAACTTTTATTAAAAGTCAAACCTCATATCTCGAATATAGACCAAAGTTTCACTTTGGTCAAAGTAGTATAGTTATAAAGCTTCAATTTATATTTTTAAAGCAATCGAAGTATTTCTCAACATTTTCTTGGTATTTTCTCTACATGAACCCTTAATAACTTTTGTTGTAGAGTTGATTTAGAGTATTTTGGGAAAGTTTCCATAACTTGGTTGAATTTCTAAATTTGCTTTTATTTACTCGAGTAGTCTCAGGCAAGCGTATGATTTATAATTTCATATAAATATTTGGTTCAAACTTTGAGAAATCTTTAGAATACACTTGATAGATAGAGATGAATGATGACATAAAGATAACAAGTTGATTTATATAAGAATTTATTAGAGATTGACACAATAGAGATTCCGCTGGAGAATGCGGATTCAGATTTTGTATTTGGACATAGACTGACTATCGAGAAAGCGGATTCGGACATAGATTAGATAACATCACAATTATCGAGAGTCCGAATAAATGAGTCTGGACGGGAGTCGCGAATTTGGCTGTTCTTGAGATCGAATAATTCCAATTTTGGTGAAACATTCATGAGTAACTTGATGAATGGAGATAGATGTGATAAAGAGATAGAAATTTTCACTGAGCATCCGAGATTAGGATAAATCTCCCGACATAACACGAAATAGACACCTGGGGTGTCACATCAATCTTCGAGAATACCCTAGCATCTCTCATCCGATCAAATAAATCCTCAATGCGAGGTAACGCGTGCGGTAACATCATTAAGGGACCTATAATCCACACACATCCGCTGTGATCCATCCTTCTTTTGTACAAACAGAACCGGTGCTCTCCAAGGTGAAGACTCGGACGAATGTACCCAGCCTCTTGCAACTCCGTTAAGTGCTTCTTGAGTTCCTTTAGTTCTTCTACGAACATCCTGTATAGCCGTTTAGAAATAGGAGCAGTCCCAGGTAAGAGATCAATGACAACTCAACTTCCCTATCTAGTGGCATCCCTGGTAACTCCTTTGGAAAGACATCCGGAAAATCCTTAACCACACGGATGTTGTCACCAACAAACTTCCCATCGAATAAGAATGCCGCTAGTTTGGTGGCGGTAGTTACTGCAATTCCAACTTCAAATCTTTCTCCTTTGGAACTGGTGAGTTCTATGGTTCCTTTAGCACAGTGTATAAACTGCCTTTACCTTTCTTAACCATGACATACCAAGGATCACATCTATACTGTTCTCTTCTAACACTATAGGGGTAGCCCATCTGGGTTAGAAACATAGGGGACGAAAGAAAGGATTGTAGAAAAGGCAGTGATTATGAAGCATGTTACTTTAGGGGATTTATTAGCTAAGTGTATCACCTACTAAAGCTAATTCATTACCTTATGGTGGTACATGCTAGGATGCCCGTCTATACTATTTCAATCAATCAAAGAAGCAAACCAGGCATTGATCACCAGAACAATCAACCAACATTTTTAATAGAGAAAATAATTTTAATTTTTGTCTTAGGTCTCCTATCTCTTAAAAAGGTCATAAATGTAGGATTCCAAGGTGTGAAATCCATCTTGTCTCGGAGTAGAAAAGGTAAGAATCATCAGAGTAGAACACTAGAAGGTGAGACAGGATCAAGATAAGTATAGAGAGAATCAGAGTAAGGTGAGTATAGAATGAATCAGAAGAAGGTAAGTAGATAAGGGTTTTGTCCATTTCTATCTAGGTTTCATCCTACAGTCAACATTTTCTCTGATACCACTTCTGTCACACCCGGACTTTAAGGGACAAAGCCGGATGCATCTCATACATGCGCCAAGAAGACAACATATATAATAACAGAGTGTATAGAGATAAATGTCACAATAATCAGAGTATTTATTACAAAGCGGAAGGCTTACAAAATAAAAGATAAATATAACAGGATCTAAAATCCATCCTTGGCGCCAGAAAGTCAACTGGGAGACGACACCTAGATCGAATCGAACTCCTCGATACGTGGCTACACTTGAACCACTTGTTCTTCTCCTGTGGGGGGGGTGTGAGACAGCAAGGGTGAGCTCACACATGTTCATCGCTTAACAAGTTGTGGGGAATAATGTGGCATAAACTCACCAAAGGTGGGAGTTCATGAAGTGTAAGGCTGATCAACAATAGGGGTTAAAGCTGAACATTGCTTTTATAAGTTGGTCATAATTTTATTAGCAGTTACTAAGTGTAAGTGAATACCAAACCTTAATAAAATAATAGAACAAAATTATTAACAAATTCCATGCAAATGCAAATGACAAATTGAATTTAAGTTCCATAATTTAATCATCAGAGAGTCCTGAGCTGCTCATGACCGCGAGCACGGCTAGTATACCAGTTTTACACTCTGCAGAGGTGGTACCCTTTACCCACAAGTCGTGTATCCCATGTCGCCAGGGTTAGCTAGACCATTAGACACTACCGAGGTGAATGGCTAGGGATCCACTACGAGGCCTTTACAAAGTTCCACTAGCTTCCGCAACCCCGCTATAGTTTATGGGAAGAGCACTTGCAAGAATCCCCCGTTTGACCGCCATCGCAGCAAAATCAACCTGAGAACCTCCTTGCATGCAATCCCCTACTGCCCTTGCCCCTTTCGGGTAATGTAGTCTTCCACTAGCTTTCCTAGTTAGTTGGGCAATGGCGACCCATTAAACCCTTGTGGTGGCACGTGTTTCTCAAGTTAAGCTCCATGTTCCAATTAACATTAATGATCTTGACATGAACATAAATAGAATAATAAAATAACTGGAACATGGATATAACAAAATATTATCCCAAAACCATGTAAAGCAATAGCAAAACTACCCAAGTGATTCAGGGATAACAAGGTAAAATGGAATAACAATCTAGGGTGACCTATCGGGTCCCATCAAAATTAAGCCTATGCATGGTAAATGATTATAAAGAACATTGTTGGGTAACAAAAGTGATCAAGGGCACAACTTGCCTGGCACTTGAGATTCCAGTTACCTGGGTGATTCTTCAGATTCCTCGAAACCTCGCGCTAGTCGTAGCAATACAAACAAACATGGTATAGACAAAATTAACATCACACCAAACATAAGAACAACTGAATAAGAATGATCTACGTGTTGCTACGAGATCGTAGGAACGAGAACTACTAAAATCGGAGTTACGGTTAAGGGGTTATGATTTTATAGATGATTTCTGTGATTAAAATATTAAACTATATTATAAATTGGTTAATATAAATCATATAAGAGGTTATTATAAATAATTATCTCAACTTAAATATAAGTTATAAATTGACCATAGATTATATTCCAGTAGATTATAATGATAAGTAGTTTAACGAGACTAACCAACATAAGTTAAATAAAGGTCTAATTATAAAATAAGGAGACATGGTATAATGAATGTTGTTATTTCATAGTAAATATTTATGTGAGGCTAACACAGCTTGAACGGATTAAATCGGATTTAAAACGGAGAAGATACGACTTTCCTAAGGTTTTATGTATTTTGTACAAGATTAAATGAGAGATTAATTTTAACGGGGCTTTCATGTCCAAAACAGTGGCACTAGATGATAAACAATAATTTTACAAAATTATAGCAACTGTAATGGATTAAAAAGAAGTTAGTATGAATTTTCTATGAATAAAATGAGTTTCTAGAATTATTTATACACTAAAAATCATTTCCTATAATTATTTACTTGTTTTCTCTGCTCCCTGAACTTCACCCACAAAATAGGGAAGCACAGGGACCACGTCGCAAATATCCCAAGAATCAGTGTACAACCGCATAGGACGGCGGGTTATTTATTAACATCGTTAGGGGCTCTTTTGTAAAGTTGTCGGCCGAAAGGGTACAGGCCAACCGGGGCCGCTCGATGAAGGATCAAGGGCCCAGATTAGACAGTGAACTGGTATTCTATCCTGGCCATCAGATCCAGGATCTATGGTTCTGAATCCATTCCTGCGTGATTGGATCGTCTCCATCCGATCCGATTACAACGGCTCAGATCTACCTACTGAAACGCTGCCCATTATTCTAATCCTAGCCGCCCAAAGCCAATCGGACGACCAGGGGGTTTCCTTCACCATCCGACGGCCAAGCACGGTGGCGCGTTCAGCCCACGGCGGATCCCCATCTGCTCACGGCCACCCACCGGACCACCCGAGCTCCAAAACCAAATTGAACCGGTGCAACGCGGACCTAGGCGCATGGCGAAACAGAAAACTGAGCATTACCGAGGGTTGGGTGGCGGAGCAAAGCTGTCCTCGACATCAGGCGGGTTCGCGGCGACGCTTAAGCTACGGCGAGCGATTCCGACGTCGTTGGCCCACAATCACACCCAGAAAGACCACGGACGGTTTCCAGACGCGCAGGCGACTTCACTCGATCCCTTCTTGGTCCGAGATTGGTGGTAGGGGAGGACAACGTCGGCGGCGGCCTCCCACTCTCTCTGTCTCCCGCTTTCTCCCTGAGCCAATGGCAGCATGACGCAGTCACACGTTGGATGGCACCGAGGGGGAAGACCCGGCTTGGTTTTAAATCCCCGGACCACGCAATACTCGCGCACAGGTGAACAGAACTCCACCCATGGCGAGCGCAAGACGCGGATCGTGGCTGACGGGCGTGCGCGAGGTGGGGGTCAAACCTGACCAGCAGGGCCCACAAAGCAGTGGCAAGGGAGCGTGAGCGTGTGTGCCTGCCCACGGGACCCACACGTGGGTGACCCAGCCGTGCATGGAGGTGAGCATGGTGGCGCTTAGGTGGGCCGCGAGGTGCGGTGTTGATGGGCTGGCGCGACTGATTAGGCCCAGACGCATGTCTGCTCTCTTTTTTTCTTTTCTTTTCAGTTTTCTATTTTTTAATTTGAATTCTATTTGAAATTTATAATTTCACACAAGATTCAAATTTAGGATTTGAGTTAAAATGCACATACAAAAGTTCAGCATGAAATGCAATTATATTTTTATATTAAATACTTTATTTATTCAAGAATGTCTCCAATATGCAACATATACACACATTGTTTGTAGTCAAACTAAAAGTATATTCAAAAGTTCATATTCATCTATTTTGATAGAAAAGATTTTCTAATGCATAATATTTTATTAATAGATTGTTTAACTAATTCTACATAGTTTACTACGACAATCATTCATATTGGACCTTATTATTTAACCACTTGATTCAACACAACTATTATTACTTCAGAATATATTTTTTTCCTAAATTACCCAAAATGATATTTTGGGGTGTTACAGGTTGATACAGGCAGTGCAGCTAGCGGACATCATATTTGCAAAGGCCTTCAAGCAGATGCAAGAACCAGAGGACAAAATTCATGATTCTACACATCCTCTTTGTGGCTTCGGAGGACGGCAGATTGTGACACTCGGCAAAATCACAATGCCAGTGACCTTCGGCTTCGTCCACAACACAAGAACTGAACAGGTTGTCTTTGACATTGTTGACATGGAGTACCCCTATAAGGCAATCATTGGTCGAGGGACACTTAATGCCTTCGAAGCAATACTTCATCCAGCATATTTATGCATGAAGATACCTTCGGAACAAGGGCCCATTGCTGTCCATGGGAGTCAAGAAGCTGCCAAAAGGGCCAAAGGGAATTGGACATATTCAAAGGCAATCCATAACATAGATGGAGTTGAAGCATGTCAGTAGTACAAATACAAAAGAGAGAAGGCTGCTTCGGCGGATGAGCCGAAGCCTATGCTTCTATGTGAAGACATAGCGAAATAAAGGGTACTGCTGGGGCCTCAGTTATCTGATGAGCAAGAGAAGATTTTGCTAAGATTTTTATTCAACAACAAAGATGTTTTTGCTTGGTCAGCCAATGATCTCTGTGGTGTCAACAGAGATGTTATTGAACATTCACTCAATGTGGATCCGTCTTTCATGCCAAGAAAACAAAGGCTTCAGAAGATGTCTGAAGGCAAAGCTGAAGTGCTCGGAATGAAGTAAAGAGACTTCTTAGTGCTGGTGTTATCAGAGAAGTGAAATACCCAGAATGGCTAGCCAACACTGTTATGGTGAAGAAGGCCAATGGTTAATAGAGAATGTGTATTGATTTCACAGATCTCAACAAGGCATGCCCAAAGGACGAGTTCCCATTGCCAAGAGTAGACTCTCTAGTAGATGCAGCAGCTTCTTCAGAGCTCATGAGTCTACTGGATTGTTACTCAGGCTATCATCAAATTTGGATGAAGAAGGAAGACGAGCCGAAGACTAGCTTTATAACTCCCAGTGGCACCTATTGCTACCTTCGGATGCCTGAGGGGCTCAAGAATGCTGGAGGAAGCTTCAGCAGAATGACAGCCAAGGTCCTTCATTCTCAAATAGGCAGGAATGTACTGACCTATGTTGATGATATCATAGTGGAAAGCACGAAGCAAGAAAATCACATTGCTGATTTGCAAGAAACATTTGCAAATTTCAGGCAAGCTGGCCTGAAGTTAAATCCAAAAGTGTGTTTTGGGGGTAAAGAAGGGCAAGTTCCTTGGCTGTTTGGTATCAACGAAGGGAATTGAAGCCAACCCGAGCAAGATTAAAGCTATCCTTCGGATGGAGCCACCAAGCACAAAGAAGGGGGCACAACGGCTGGCAGGAAGACTAGCATCATTAAACAGATTCATATCCTGATCAGCAGAAAGAAATCTGCCATTCTTTGAAATACTGAAGTCAGCCGAAGTTTTTCAATGGGGTTCGGCTCAGCAAAAAGCTTTCAAGGAGTTGAAGCAATACTTGATCGATCTAACAACACTAACTCCACCTTCGCCAGAGGCTCTATTGCTCTTATATGTGGCAGCTTCGCACTCTGCAGTAAGTGCGACGCTCGTACAGGAGAAGCTAGATGGCCAAATCAAAAAGAAGGCCCCAGTATACTTTGTTTCCGAAGTTCTATGTTTGTCAAAGAAAAACTATACAGAATTGGAGAATGTGTCGTATGCTGTGTTAATGGCTTCCAGGAAGCTTCGGCATTATTTTCAAGCATATCACATAATTGTTCCTTCGTCACAGCCTCTGAAGGACATAATGAGGAATAGAGAAGCTACGGAAAGGATTGGAAAATGGGCTGTGGAGCTTAACAAATTCAGTATTGACTATGTACATAGATCCTCAATTCAGTCCCAGGCATTAGTAGACTTCATTGCTGATTGGATGCCAGGGGCTCAGGAAGAAGAAACAAGTAAAGACGCCGAAGCTTGGACAGTGTTCTGCGATGGTTCTTGGGGAACCTTCGGCGCAGGAGCGGTTGCTGTCCTAGTTGCGCCTTCCAAAATCAAAACATGTTATGCAGCAAAGCTTGACTTCAGTTGTACAAATAATATTGCTGAATACGAAGCACTTCTGTTGGGGCTTCGGAAGTTAAAGGCAATGGGAATAAGAAGGGTCATCCTTAAAACTAACTCTCAAGTCATTTCTGGCCATGTAGACAAAAGTAGTAAGGCAAGAAATCTGAAGCTTGAAAAATATTTGGATACAGTTCGAAGGCTGGAGGCTTCTTTCGAAGGTTTTTCTGTCAAGAATATTCCAAGAGGAGAGAACGAGCATGCAAATTTGTTAGCCAAATCAGCGGCACATGGGCTCCCTCTACCTTCAGAAGTATTTTTTGAAACAATAAAAGCACCTTCGGTTGAACTTATGGAGAGAGCAGTGCTTACAATATTCCCTGTACATAGGGAGGATTGGAGGACTGAAATTATATCTTTCCTCCAAGGTAATTGTCTTTCGGATGACGAAGCTTATAATAAGAGAATGGAAGCAAGGCCAAGGTCGTATGTGATAATAGAAGGGGAACTATACAAACATGGAGTCTGTTCTCCACTTCTCAAGTGTTTGTCCAGAACCGAAGGTATATAATTAATGAAGGAGATTCATGCAGGTCTATGTGGATCTCATATTGGGTCCAGGCCCTTGCTGGGAAAAGTGTTTAGACAAGGATTTTATTGGCCGAAGGCAGCTTGGGATGCAGCAGAGCTAGTTCAAAAGTGCGAGAATTGTCAAAAATGTGCAGGAGATCAGAAGCAACCTTCGTCCCTCACGCAGCTGATACAGCCTACTTGGCCATTACAAAGATGGGGCCTGGATTTATTGGGTCCACTTCCACCGGCACAAGGTAATTTGAAGTATGTTGTGGTGGCTATAGAATACTTTTCTAAGTGGATTGAAGCAAAGCCTTTGGCTACAATAACTTCGGCCATAGTCCAAAAATTCTTCTGGTAGAATATTGTTTGTCACTTTGGCGTGACGAAGGCTATAACTGTGGACAATGGAACACAGTTTGATGCTGAAACATTCAAAGAGTTCTGTGACCACATTGGTACGAAGATCCTTTTTGCATTAGTTAGGCATCCGGAGTCAAACGAGCTGGTAGAAAGAGCAAATGGCATTATTATGATAGGAATAATGAAGTTAATCTTCAATTAGCCCAGAGGAAAGTGGCCAGATGAGCCGATTAAAGTGGTGTGGAGCCACAATACAACTATGTCAAGATCAACAGGATTTACACCTTTCAAACTATTGTTCGGTGACAAAGCTATAACTCCAGAAGAAGCTAAAGCGGGATCAATAAGAATAGTAGCCTCGGCAGAAGATGAAGTTGATTATCACGTAGCAAAAGACACCATAGAGGGGACCAGACTTCAGGCTGTAGAGAACATCAACAAATATCAAGCCGAAACAATAAAATGGCGTGACAGAAAAGTTCGATTGAAAAATACCAAGCCAGGGCATTTGGTGCTTCGGAGAGTAGCCAATCCAGACACAGTGGGAAAATTACAGCTGAAGTGGGAAGGACCTTTTCTGGTGGTATCTTCGTCGAGGCCTAGTTCTTACAGATTGAAGGATATGGACAGCAACGGCATACCCAGATCTTGGAATGCGGATGAGATTTGGCGATATTATGTGTAAATTGATGTAATCTTTTTTCATCTTTTCTATGGCACCCTTTTCCTTTCCAAAGGGGATAAAGGTTTTTAGTGGGGCCATAGCTTGTAATTTTTTTCTTTCTTATTTAGCTCCACGAGAGCCAAATCCCCCAAAAGGATGTAAAATGTAAAATTTGACCATGCACCATCGAGTGCAGAGAGAAAAAAAGAGGAAAAGCAGGGAGAAGCTCAAAAGTCGTCCCCAAGGGGATGTAGTGTGGCGGAACTGCCCGAATTATTCCAACTTAAGTGCCTAAGTCCCACCTTGGAGGCTAGACCACACTTAAATAGGAATAACACGTCGATCCCTCGGATCTAGTCCGACGAGGCCACTAACAGGATCAAGTACCAGGATCAAACTGTGTTCCATTGTCCACAGTTATAGCCTTCGTCACGCCAAAGTGACAAACAATATTCTACCAGAAGAATTTTTGGACTATGGCCGAAGTTATTGTAGCCAAAGGCTTTGCTTCAATCCACTTAGAAAAGTATTCTATAGCCACCACAACATACTTCAAATTACCTTGTGCCGGTGGAAGTGGACCCAATAAATCCAGGCCACTAACAGGATCACTAACAGGCCACTCACTCGATGGTGAGGCACAGAGCAAATACAATAAAACATAAAACCAACATTAAGGAGTATTAAATTTATTACAACATCATCGAAGTTTTTGCAAAAGTAGTGATTATTGTTCGGAATGCAGCGGAATAAAACTAACGATAAGTAAATGGAGGGATGGGGAAGCCTGTCCCATCACTCCTCATGCTCCTCCTCTGCCGAGGTAGGGTCCCACTCGACTGTCCAACCCGGTGGTAAGATGGACGACCAAGTCACTCCAGCAACCATGTCCTCCAAGGAACCTGTAAAATTATGCCACAAGCAAGGCTGAGTATACTAATACTCAGCTAGACTTACCCGGTGCGAGGAGTCTACTCCTCTACCTCTAGACATGCAGCTGTTTGGCTGAGGGGTTTGGTTGCCAAAAGCACTAGCTGGGTCTAAAATCAAGTTTTAACTTTTTCAAGTTTTAGTGTGACTCTCTTAAGACTAAATATGTACCTATC
Source organism: Zea mays (assembly GCF_902167145.1). Taxonomy (NCBI): domain Eukaryota; kingdom Viridiplantae; phylum Streptophyta; class Magnoliopsida; order Poales; family Poaceae; genus Zea; species Zea mays. The sequence goes on along the minus strand of NC_050104.1, from coordinate 55,808,239 downwards.
TAATCATACATGGTATCAAGCATTTAGCAATCAACAACTTTTGCCAAGTCAACACATTTCCACTTGTTACTCAATGCAGTACAATGGATCAAGCAGTCTCATTAGCTGCGAGAAGCAGACGATTCGAATCGAGTTTTTATCCTTGCAAGGTAAACCTAAACACACGACGTGGCGAGGCACTCCGTCCCCCACACATATCAACCGTCCCCATCGATTCCCCGTAAGCAGAGAGGGGCTCACCGCCTTGGCGTATAATGCCTCACTAACCCCGACTGCCGTCGTGCAGTGACCGCACTTGTACCCACCAAAACCGGAATGGGAGACCACGTCTCAGGTCGCGTGAGGAGGGCAATCTGCTGCCAGGTTCACTCAGGTACTAGGCTTACCGATTTACCATATTTCTCGGCATGTGCTTAGTACGTTCAAATGCTTGACACAGGTATCCGCACGTTAATCCTTATTCCGATTTCATCTCGTAGACCACGCATCCCCATGGATCCGTGTCCACAGACCATCATCATTCTGTTATCAAAGTAGATGCAACCAATTCCTGGCCTCGCGCGAGTGCTAGAAAAATCACTCGACTTCTAGCGAGATCCCAAATTAGCAAAGCAGCTACTCGACCTAGCATACTAGTATCCATCTCAAAAGGAATCCTGAGTTCATGCAACTAGGGTTTCAGGCAACTCCTACACTTAAGTGCACAGTACATGCCTACAAACATTAAGTGTAGTAAAATAGCATATATAAACGGTTATGCAAAAAACTGGGGCTTGCCTTCCAAAGCTGGGGCAGGCGGATCCTCGAGGGCAGGTTTTGGTCCTGGATCCTGGGTCACCTCCTGAGCAACTTCTTGCTCCGGCACGAGGATGTATTCCCCGTCGGCGAGATTACAGTCTATCGAATGCAAGGTATGAGATATATGCATAAAAATGATATGAACATTTTGTAAAGGTTATGCATAGTTAAACAGTATTAAGTTTAGTGTTTCTCTAGGGTTTCTTTTTGGATATACTAAAGGGCTTTGTATTTTCATCTATTTCTCCCAAAGTTTTTCCCTTTTTCTTTCTATTGCTTCTTATTAAGCATTTTTGAACTATCGGGGTTAGTTAACATTTCCAAAAATGTTATAAAAATTACAGTGGGTAAATATTGACATTTGTGGGTTCTCCTAAAAACTTGAGGTGGAAATTAATTCAGATACTACTTGTGCAAAATTAACAAAAACAAGTGTAAAAGGGCATTTAACACTATAGCTATGCTTTAAGTGAGGTCTCTTTACCAAATGTTATTTTTGTCCAGATTCATAGGTGATATTAGGCCTCTGTGTTAAAAATCACAGAAAAAGACCTACTGGATATTTAGTTGTGATTTTCTAAGGTTTAATGCCAAAAAGGGTACTTATACCTAACTTGTTATTTGAAAAATATCAAACAACAAAACTCATATTTTTCCTATGTTCATAGCAACATATTATTAGTTATCCCAAGGTTTGGGATGTTTTCTCCTCAGGGTTATTTTTCTAGGATTTTTCTAAGTCTTCCATGTTTTCATAAAATAAAAGGTAGTGCATTTTTTGTACTAAACAAGGGTCCAACAAAATTTTCCAGTGAACTATACTGAATAAGTAAGCTAACAAAAATGTGGTTGCTCCCTAGTTCTTACTTTAAACTACCCTTCCTATTTTCTTTAACTTTAGGCTAAAAGTGATTAAAATGGCAAACCCTACCTTAATTTGGTGTACTGAGGGTTTTACTATTTTTAAACAGGTTATGGAGTGATTAAGTACTTCTCTGATTTTTCTTAACCTCAGTCTAAAAGTGTAACTATTTTTCCCTCTATTATTTAGCTTTTGCCCAAATCAATATTTACTTCCAAACTTTAAATACTTCTGCAACACTTAGGGGGTTTTGTATTTTTCCTAAGTAGTTCACATTATTCAAAATCTAGCAAAATTGGTTTGATTCAATTTGGGTGAATAAAACTGAAGTTATGAATTTTACAAGCTCTGTTTGTATTTAATTTAGAAAATTTTAAAAGGTTTTCTGGAAAACCAGTTTACACCGAGGACCCTAGGCTTTTCCTAAAACAATCTTTCAACTTATACCACTGCGCAACTATTCATCTGAGTCTGACAGTTCAAACCCCCCCCCTCCGACTTCTATTCCTTCTTCACCGAGGTCCCCCCCTTTGAAGAGTACCCGTGAAAGGAAAAAGGGCGGCGCGGCTTACCGGCGGCGAGGGAGGTCCGGCGAAGGGTGGGGTTGGCTTCGGGAGGTCCTTGCGGTCACGATGAGGTACGGCTCGACGATGGTGATGGCTGGAATCGGCCGGTCCACGTGGGGCAGGCGGGCGAGCTTGTCGGCGGCGTGTGCTCCGGCCTATCCACGGCTATACAGGTCAATCCACGGGCATGGGGAGCTTCACGGGGTGCTAATGAGTCGACCCGTGCAAGGAATCACAGAATAACTCACCGTGGAGCTTGGTCTATGTTCGCCGGCGATCGGGTGAAGTTCGGTGACCTTGATTAGGTTTCTCCGGCGAGGCAGAGCTTAATTCCTCCCGCTGGGAGCTTCACCGAGGCACGTAGAGTCTCTCTCGAGGGTTGAACGGGGCGGGGAATGGCACGCCGTGTGCAGGGCAAACTCCGGCGATCTCTTGCTCTGGAGAGGTCGAGAGCACGCGAGGCGTACGACTGAAGCCTTGGCTAGCTTTATAGGCGCGGGCGTGGGCAGGGGACACGGGCGTGGCTTGGCGCGGCGCGAGGCGTGCGGGATCGGGCGCTGGGCGTGCTCTGGCGTGTTCAGGGCGCGTCGAACACGTGGAGGTGTTCTTCTACCCATGTTCAAAAGCTCGCCGAGATCGCAAACGTGCGAATCTTGGCTAAAATCCGGTGCAGGCCTCCTCCAGGCACCTAGGGCTGTCTCTTGTATGTGAGTTTCAATGGCAGATATGCCCTAGGTAGGGAGATTTGTTGACGCCAAATCTGGCTTGTCTCACTGTCCACTCCGCGACAAAAATGATGCCAAATCAAGTCAAACGAATTTGGCTCGGGTTCAAATTTTTCCAGTGGGTGCCTCAGATGGTTTGGCACCTTTTTGGTATTCAGACCAAGTGGTTTTGGTGCCATTTACTAAGTGAACACGTTTGATCTTTAGATTAAGGTTAAATTTTGACTTAGAGAAGATTAGAGAGCTTTAGTGTGCTTTCCACTTAAAGAATGGATTTGGGGTCTTTAAGGGGCCTTTTTGTAATGTTTCCCCTCTGCATTTTGTAGATTATAATGTTACTTAAACTTTGGTTAAGGGTTAACTCTTGATTTGCACATTTGTTTAACCTTTCCCTTAAACCAGGGTTTTGGGAGTTAAGGGCTCAAGAAGGGTCTAGGGTTTAATCCTCTCTTGCCCAAGGTCATTATTGCATAAATGTTGGGGTAATGCTTTTTTTCCTTAACATTTCTTAGCTAACTCATGCTTCCAAGGTCTTAGGTGCTCCTTCTCTTTCAATTTAACCACATGTGATAACAAGTCATCAGTGCAAGTATGAAGCCAGTGTCTTGGTAACACCTGAGGTGTTACAGCCCTCCCCCCTTAAAGGAATCTCGCCCTGAGATTTTGGGTAGGGATCCTTTAGGGGGTACAAAGAAGGTGTGCTGGTGTGTTGTATTTTTCCTTTAGCAAAGTTTCTCTAGTTAACTTGCTCTTCGAATGTCATTCTCTTTGCAACTTCAGAAGGAAGTCCTTTTAAAGTTATTTTCAAAGCTTACTATACCTTTAACATCTAAGTTTTTCTTATATTTAGATTCAAAGGGCAGGTGGGGGTGGGGTTTTTGGATTACGTACCGACTCCTTTGGGCAGAAAGTCGGGGAAGCGAGAACGTAGAAAATCCTTAGTCTCCCACGTACCCTCTTCTACTGAATGGTGACTCCACTGAACCTTATACATCCTGATCGACCTTGCCCGCGTTGATCTCTCCTTCTGATCCAATACCTTGACGGGGTGCTCCTGATAGGATAGGTCTGGTTCTATCTCCAATTCTGGTTCAGGTAGCACTTCTGTGGGTAAGCGGACACACTTTCGTAGCTGAGATACGTGAAATACATCATGAACTGCTGACATATGGGGTGGCAACTTCAATTGATATGCTACAGGCCCACAAGTTTCTTTGATCTCATAGGGTCCAATGTAGCGAGGAGCTAACTTGCCCTTGTTTCCAAATCTCTAAACACCTTTGGTGGGTGACACCTTAAGATAAACATGATCTCCCACTTCAAACTGTAGAGGCTTCCTCCTCTTGTCATGATAGCTCTTTTGTCTGGCCTGAGCAGCTTCTAGGTTCTTCTTAATGACTCTGACCTTCTCCTCTGCTTCAAGTACCAAGTCAGGTCCAAATATTTCCCTTTCTCCAGCTTGTGACCAATTTAGCAGTGTCCTACACCTTCTCCCATACAAGGCTTCAAAAGGTGCCATCTTTAGGCTGGACTGGTAGATGTTGTTATATGAGAACTCCGCCAAGGAAAGGCACTTGTCCCAATTTTTACCATAGTGTAGCACACAGGCTCGCATCATGTCCTCGAGAATTCGATTCACTCTCTCCGTCTGACCATCTGTCTAAGGATGGTACGCTGAGCTTCTAATCACAGTGGTTCCAAGTGACCTTTGGAGCTGCTCCCAAAAACATGCCACAAATAGTGCTCCCCTGTCAGACACAATGGTCTTCGGAATTCCATGCAAACACACTATTTTATCAACATAGATTTCTGCATATTTCTCTGTCTTGTGGGTGGTATGCACTGGCAAGAAATGAGCCATTTTGGTCAATCTATCCACGATGACCCAAATAGAATCGTGGTGCCGGGAGGTATTGGGCAATCCCACGATAAAATCCGTGCAAATCTCCTCCCACTTCCAAGATGGTATGGGAAGGGGCTGTAAGGTGCCTGCTACCTTCAAATGACTGGCCTTAACTCTCTGGCAAGTGTCGCATTCCGATACATACTTAGCAATCTCCCTCTTCATTCTGGTCCACCAATATAAAGATCTGAGATCATGATACATCTTGTTACTGCCAGGGTGCATGGAGAATTTGGAAAGGTGAGCTTCATCCAATATTTTCTTTCTAAGCTTTGGGTTCTTGGGAACAACCAATCGGTCTCCAAACCATAGAATTCCTTTGCTGTCCTGACGGAAGCATTTGTATTTGTCCACCTTCCGTTTGATCATTTCCTTAATGACCTGAACACCCTTGTCACCAATCTGTGCCATGACTATTTGCTCATGTAAGGTGGGCTCCACTGAGATATAACTTAAAGCACCAGAGGAAACAACTTCTATATTCAGCTTGCACAACTCATCACACAGGGTGGTGATTTTTGCATCCATATTTACACAGTTGCACTGGGCCTTCCGACTTAAGGCATCTGCCACAACATTGGCTTTGCTAGGATGGTAATGCACTTCCAAATCATAATCCTTGATGAGTTCCAACCATCTTCTCTACCTCATATTAAGATCAGCCTGAGTGAAAATATATTTGAGACTCTTATGATCAGTGTAGATATTACAATGAGCTCCCATCAAGTAATGTCTCCAAATCTTGAGAGCATGAACTATGGCTGCTAACTCTAGATCATGTGTGGGGTAGTTCTGCTCATGGGGTCTAAGTGCTCGGGAGGCATAAGCAATGACTCTGTTGTCTTGCATCAAGACACACCCCAATCCAGTACCGGAAGCATCGCAATAAACCTCAAAGGGTTTGGTGTTGTCAAGCTGTGCTAGCACGGGTGCTGTTGTCAAATGTTGCCTTAGTGCATGAAAGGCATCCTCACATTTCTGGCTCCATTCATACTTGACTCCTTTCTTCAACAGTTCAGTCATTGGCTTGGCAATCCTGGAGAAATCCAGAATAAATCGCCGATAATACCCTGCCAATCCCAGAAAACTCCGAATCTATCGTACAGTGGTAGGAGGTTTCCAATTCATCATTTCTTGTACTTTCTCAGGATCAACTGATACCCCATTCTGAGAAATGGTATGACCCAGAAATTTTTTCTCATTCAGCCAGAAATCACATTTGGACAGCTTAGCATATAGACGATGATCGTGCAGTCGCTGAAGTACGATGTGTAGATGCTTAGTATGTTCATCTTCATTTTTGGAGTAAACTATGTCATCAATAAAGACCACCACAAACTTGTCCAGCTCTGGCATGAACACTGAGTTCATCAAATACATGAAATAAGCCGGGGCATTGGTCAGCCCGAAAGACATCACCAGGTACTCATAAAGCCCATATCTGGTAGAGAAAGTCGTTTTCGGAATATCACTGGCCCTGATTTTTATCTAACGATAGCTAGAGCGAAGATCTATCTTGGAGAATACTTTGGCTCCCACCAACTGATCAAACAATACATCGATGCGGGGCAATGGATACTTATTTTTGATGGTCACCGCATTGAGAGGGCGGTAGTCAACACACAACCTCAAACTCTCATCTTTCTTCTTCACGAATAAGGCGGGACATCCCCATGGCGAAGTACTTGGGTGAATGAATCCCTTGTCCAACAATTCTTGTAACTGCTTTTTCAACTCCGCCAATTCCGCTGGAGGCATCCTATAAGGTCTCTTAGATATAGGGGCAGTTCCGGGTTGCAATTCAATCGCGAACTCTATGTCTCTGTCGGGTGGCATCCCTGGTAATTCATTCGGAAAACATCTGAGTAGTCATAGACCACTGGGATTCTCTCGACAGGTGACTCTATCATAGTGAAGGCACATGAATGGGTACAACCCTGGTTAGGCAAATATAATGTAGTCTCGCCCCAAGTAGGGGAATGAATCTCAATGGCCCTTGCTGCAATGTCAAGTACTGCCTGATGCCTGGATAACCAGTCAGTTCCCAATATGACGTCCACACTATCCAAACCCAAGATGAGGAGGGTGGTTCTAATCACAAGACTACCAAATTTTATAGGCACCTGCCTGTTGATTTGATAGGTGGCAACCTTGCCGCCTGGTGTTGAGATTGTAATACCCCCATTGGTGTGATGGAAAGGTAACTGACATTTGGCACTAAATTTTGCACTGATAAAACTGTGTGATGCACCAGAATCAAAAAGAATGATTGCGGGATAATTCAAAACGGAAAAGATACCAGTCATGACGGGTGCTCCCTCTAAAATGTCAGCCACGGTGGTGAAGTTCAGCCTGCCTTGCCTCACTTGCATCTTCTGCTTCTTGCCTTGGTTCTAGTTGGAATTCTGTCCTTGCCTCTGCTGGTTCCTAGGGCAATTCTTGGCATAGTGCCCAGTGTTACCACAGGTGAAACATCTGTTGTCATTGGCCTGACGGTATTGCTACTGCTGCGGCTGATTGTTGTTCCTCTGAACTGGGAACTGAGAGCGGTTGGGTGCCTGCTGCTGCTGCTGTGGTCGGATCACCCAACGTCCTTGCTGCTGCTGAGGTCCCCTGTTCTGAGTGTCAGATACAATTCTGAAGCGCTGAGGCTGAGCTGAAGGTCCCGCCACAGGGGTCTTCCGCTTCTTTTCTGCCTGGCGGGCTGTGATGCAGTCTTCCTGGGAAATGGCCATGTTGACTAACTCATTATAACTGTTGGCCCTGACGGTGTTGACATGGTTGCGGAGCTTAGTGCTGAGGCCCCTCCTGAACCTGTCCCTCTTCTTCTCATCAGTGTCTGCGTGGTACCCAGCATATTGACATAGGTCATTGAAGGCCTGAGCATACTGCAACACAGTACGATTCCCCTGAGTGAGTGCCAGAAACTCATTAAGTTTTCGGTCCATAATGTCTACTAGTATGTGATGCCCTCTGAAGGCTGCCTTGAACTCTCTCCATTCACCACATGGTCAACTGGCTGCATAGCGAGGAAATGATCCCACCATGTTCGTGCGGGTCCGCGAAGCTGCTGGGTGGCGAACCTAACCTTAGCCACATCTGAACAAACTCCATTTAGTAGTGGAAATTTGGATTCCACTACCCTAAGCCATGCATCAGCATCAAGCGGATCCTCTGCCCGAGTGAATAACGGCGGCTGCGTGCTGAGGAACTCCTGATAAGTGGCTGCTGCTGGGGGACGCTGATGGTGATCACCACCACCATAATGCTGAGATGGCAGCTGACGCTGAGCCAACTGTCGCAGAATCTCATTCTACTGAGCCATCAATTCTTGCATGGTAGGTGGCGGTGGCGGGGGTGGAGGAATGCGTTCATTCTGTCCACGACGCGCTCTTCCTGCCATCTAAAAAATTAAGGATGCTCTCAATATCATATTTCTAATGTCAGGGTTCATACATGGTGAAAGAGTCGAAAGGGTAAAACCAATATTTTCTTGCATGATTCATAAAAGAATCTACATGGAATAAAACTTTTCTTCATAAATTAAAGCTGACATCATTCACAATTCATGATTCCAAAAGAGTTTGTTATGATTACATCAGTGATCCAAAAGACTCAACTCTGTCTAGCCTAGTACCCCAAGGGTGCAAAAGCAATGCTAGCTTTGAGGAGTTCTACCTCCACACACTTCTAACTCTATCCCTGCAACCTAGTGAGCAAACGAGGCAACGCTTGACTCGGGGGAAGGTGGTCTCCCTGAGCCAGCAGTGTCCAAGCTGGATGCAGGCTCCATCTCCTCTCCTCCCTCGATGTCGACATCCTCGTTGGCCTCCATGTCCTGGATCTCCTGGTGGTGCATATCCAAATGTTGGTTAGCTTCCGCAAGTTGCTGCTGAGTGTTGATTAGCTTATCCTCGAGAACCTCAATGGTGTTCTCCCTGGTTCCCAGTAGCTCCTCAAGCTCCTGGATCTCATTGGACATCTGTTCCACCTGCAGGTCCTTTTCCACCATCTCAGTGGGTAGGTCTACCACCAGTTCCTCTCTGTTATCCAAGGTGATCTTGGTAGCCTCCAACAATGCCATTAGCTGAGACATTGCCTCTCCTCGCATCACTTGCAGACGATACAGAGCATTCATGCATCGCACCGTCAAGTGAGCAGTCTGCCCTGGGTAAAGAGCCCATATATCCTTGGCATGCTCCACTCGGTCTTTCCACATTGGGTCGTCCTTCTTTTTAGCGGGGAACAAGCCAATGGGATGAGTAGACAGCTCCAAGGGGTGGAAACCATAGAAGGTGGTCAGCCCATGGAGAGCAATGGCCTCGATAGTATCCTCAGCCCAGTATCCGAAAGACTCAGAGTCCAACGAATGCCAGCCTGGCTGCAAGGGATGAGGCTCCAAGGTTATCCTCACCCTACAGCGGGGCACCCAGTGCTTCTCGAACAGCTGCACCGTGTACTAGGGAGGCGTTGTGTAACCGGCTCCCTGCAGTACCTCCCACAAGATACGGGGAAAACCCTCTCGTGCAAGTCCATCCGTGTGGGAATGTGCGTTCCCTCCGTCCGAGGATCCATGAGAAGTCATTTGTGTACGGTTAAGCGTGAGTGAAAAAGAAAAATAATTATAAAAGTAAAAAGGGAATCAAAGCTTGGCCTATCGAAGGTTACGATAAGGTCACTGAGTGTACTTAATCTGTCATTATCATGTATTTAAAGTCTTTACCTAATTATCAAGTAGTTTAAGTAAAGGATGCATGCATGCTCGTCCTAAACGACCTCATTTCAACTTAGAGGGAATAGGGAAGAACTCCCATCCCTTATAGTAGCATGTAGGGCATACTCAAATAGCCAACTAGCTACCCCTCTATTATCATAAGGCTTCACGTCCTAGGTCTATCCTTATCGTCCTGACGATCTATCCAACATTTGTTTCTAACCAGTTTTTACTTTTCAAAAAGGATGCTAATTACAGTTTATTGATTCTTCTGTGGTGGTACAAGCTCCAATACCAGCTGTGGCGGAACCACCCGAATTATTCCAACTTAAGTGCCTATGTCCGACCTTGGAGGCTAGACCACACTTAAATAGGAATCACACGTTGGTCCCTCGGATCTAGTCCGACGAGGCCACTAACAGGATCAAGTACCATGTACTCACTCGATGGTGAGGCACAGAGCAAATACAATAAAACATAAAACCAACATTAAGGAGTATTAAATTTATTACAACATCATCAGAGTTTTTGCAAAAGTAGTGATTATTGTTCGGAATGCAGCGGAATAAAACTAACGGTAAATAAATGGAGGGATGGGGAAGCCTATCCCATCACTCCTAATGCTCCTCCTCTGCCGAGGTAGGGTCCCGCTCGACTGTCCAACCGTTGGTAAGATGGACGGCCAAGTCACTCCAGCAACCATGTCCTCCAAGGAACCTGTAAAATTATGCCACAAGCAAGGCTGAGTATACTAATACTCAGCTAGACTTACCCGGTGTGAGGAGTCTACTCCTCTACCTCTAGACATGCAGCTGTTTGGTTGAGGGGTTTGGTTGCCAAAAGCACTAGCTGGGTCTAAAATCAAGTTTTAACTTTTTCAAGTTTTAGTGTGACTCTCTTAAGACTAAATGTGTACCTATCTAATCATACATGGTATCAAGCATTTAGCAATCAACAACTTTTGCCAAGTCAACACATTTCCACTTGTTACTCAATGCAGTACAATGGATCAAGCAGTCTCATTAGCTGCGAGAAGCAGACGATTCGAACCGAGTTTTTATCCTTGCAAGGTAAACCTAAACACACGACGTGGCGAGGCACTCCGTCCCCACACATATCAACCGTCCCCATCGATTCCCTGTCAGCAGAGAGGGGCTCACCGCCTTGGCGTACAATGCCTCATTGACCCCGACTGCCGTCGTGCAGTGACCACACTTGTACCCACCATAACCGAAATGGGAGACCACGTCTCAAGTCGCGTGAGGAAGGCAATCTGCTGCCAGGTTCACTCAGGTACTAGGCTTACCAATTTACCATATTTCTCGGCATGTGCTTAGTACGTTCAAACGCTTGACACAGGTATCCGCATGTTAATCCTTATTCCGATTTCATCTCGTAGAGCATGCATCCCCATGGATCTATGTCCACAGACCATCATCATTCTGTTATCAAAGTAGATACAACCAATTCCTGGCCTCTCGTGAGTGCTAGAAAAATCACTCAACTTCTAGCGAGATCCCTAATTAGCAAAGCAGCTACTCGACTTGGCATACTAGTATCCATCTCAAAAGGAATCCTGAGTTCATGCAACTAGGGTTTCAGGCAAATCCTACACTTAAGTGCACAGTACAAGCCTACAAACATTAAAGTGTAGTAAAATAGCATATATAAATGGGTATGCATAAAACTGGGGCTTGCCTTCCAAAGCTGGGGCAGGAAGATCCTCGAGGGCAGGTTCTGGTGCTGGATCCTGGGTCACCTCCTGAGCAACTTCTTGCTCCGGCACGAGGATGTATTCCCCGTCGGCGAGATTACAGTCTATCGAATGCAAGGTATGAGATATATGCATAAAAATGTTATGAACATTTTGTAAAGGTTATGCATAGTAAAACAGTATTAAGTTTAGTGTTTCTCTAGGGTTTCTTTTTGGATATACTAAAGGGCTTTGTATTTTCATCTATTTCTCCCAAAGTTTTTCCCTTTTTCTTTCTATTGCTTCTTATTAAGCATTTTTGAACTATCGGGGTTAGTTAACATTTCCAAAAATGTTATAAAAATTACAGTGGGTAAATATTGACATTTGTGGGTTCTCCTAAAAACTTGAGGTGGAAATTAATTCAGATACTACTTGTGCAAAATTAACAAAAACAAGTGTAAAAGGGCATTTTACACTATAGCTATGCTTTAAGTGAGGTCTCTGTACCAAATGTTATTTTTGTCCAGATTCATAGGTGATATTAGCCCTCTGTGTTAAAAATCACAGAAAAAGAACTACTGGATATTTAGTTGTGATTTTCTAAGGTTTATTGCCAAAAAGGGTACTTATAACTAACTTGTTATTTGAAAAATATCAAACAACAGAACTCATATTTTTCCTATGTTCATAGCAACATATTATTAGTTATCCCATGGTTTGGGGTGTTTTCTTCTCAGGGTTATTTTTCTAAGTCTTCCTTGTTTTCATAAAATAAAAGGCAGTGCATTTTTTGTACTAAACAAGGGTCCAACAAAATTTTCCAGTGAACTATACTGAATAAGTGAGCTAACAAAAATGTGGTTGCTCCCTGGTTCTTATTTTAAACTACCCTTCTTATTTTCTTTAACTTTAGGCTAAAAGTGATTAAAATGGCAAACCCTACCTTAATTTGGTGTACTGAGGGTTTTACTATTTTTAAACAGGTTATGGAGTGATTAAGTACTTCTCTGATTTTTCTTAACCTTAGTCTAACAGTGTAACTATTTTCCCTCTATTATTTAGCTTTTGGCCAAATCAATATTTACTTCCAAACTTTAAATTCTTCTGCAACACTTAGGGGGTTTTGTATTTTTCCTAAGTAGTTCACATTATTCAAAACCTAGCAAAATTGGTTTGATTCAATTTGGGTGAATAAAACTGAAGTTATGAATTTTACAAGCTCTGTTTGTATTTAATTTAGAAAATTTTAAAATGTTTTCTGGAAAACCAGTTTACACCGAGGACCCTGGCCTTTTCCTAAAACAATCTTTCAACTTATACCCCTAAGCAACTATTCATCTGAGTCTATGACAGTTCAAAACCCCCCCGACTTCTATTCCTTCTTCCCCGGGGTCCCTCCCCCCCTTTGAACAGTACCCGCAAAAGGAAAAAAGGGCGGCGCGGCTTACCGGCGGCGAGGGAGGTCCCGTGAAAGGTGGGTAGGCTTCGGGAGGTCCTTGCGGTCACGACAAGGTACGACTCGATGACGGTGATGGCCGGAATCGGCCGGTCCACGTGCACAGGCGGGCGAGCTCATCGGCGGTGTGTGCTCCGGCCTATCCACGGCGATACAGGTCAATCCACGGGAACGGGGAGCTTCACGGGGTGCTAATGAGTCGACCCGTGCAAGGAATCGCAGAATAACTCACCGTGGAGCTCGGTCTACGTTCGCCGGCGGTCGGGTGAAGTCCGGTGACCTTGATTAGGTCTCTTCGGTGAGGCAGAGCTCAATCCCTCCTGCTGGAAGCTTCACCAGGGCACGTAGAGTCTCTCTCGAGGGTTGCTGTGGCGGAACTGCCCGAATTATTCCAACTTAAGTGCCTAAGTCCCGCCTTAGAGGCTAGACCACAATTAAATGGGAATAACCCATCAATCACTCGGATCTAGTCCGACGAGGCCACTGACAGGATCAAGTACCACAGTCTCACTCGATGCTGAGTCACAGAGCAATACAATAAAGCATAAAACCATACATTAAGGAGTATTAAACTTATTACATCATCATCGGAGTTTTAGCAAAAGTAGTCATCATTGTTCGAAGTGAAGCGGAATAAAACTAATGTTAAATAAACAGAGAGATGGGGAAGCCTGTCCCATCACTCCTCATGCTCCTCCTCAGCCGAGGTAGGGTCCCACTCGACTGTCCAACCCGGTGGCAAGATGGACAGCCAAGTCACTCCAGCAACCATGTCCTCCAGAGAACCTGTAAAAATTATGCCATAAGCAAGGCTGAGTATACTAATACTCAACTAGACTTACCCGGTGTGAGGAGCCTACTCCTCTACCTCTAGACATGCAGCTGTTTGGCTGAGGGGTTTGGTTGCCAAAAGCACTACCTGAGTCTAAAAATCAAGTTTTAGCTTTGTCAAGTTTTAGTGTGACTCTCTTAAGACTAAATGTGTACTATCTACTCATTCATGGTATCAAGCAATTTAGCAATCAACATCTTTTGTCAACTCATCACATTTCCACTTGTTACTCAATGCAGTACAATGGATCAAGCAGTCTCATTAGCTGCGAGAAGCAGACGATTCGAATCGAGTTTTTATCCTTGCAAGGTAAACCTAAACACACGACGTGGCGAGACACTCCGTCCCCACACACATCAACCGTCCCCGTCGATTCCCTGGCAACAGATTAGGGCTCACCGCCTTGGCGTACAATGCCTCACTGACCACACTTGTACCCACCATAACCGGAATGGGAGACCACGTCTCAGGTCGCGTGAGGGGTAAAGTCTGCGGGCAGGTTCAATCAGGTACTAGGTTTACCGATTTACCATATTTCTCGGCATATGTTTAGTACATTCAAACGCTTGACACAGGTATCCACACGTTAATCCTTATTCCAATTTCATCTTGTAGACCACGCATCCCCATGGATCCGTGCCCACAGACCAATCATCAATATGATATGATGGTGGGTACAACAAATTCCTGACCTCGTGCGAGTGCTAGAAAAATCACTCGACTTCTACCGAGATCCCTAATTAGCAAAGCAGCTACTCGACCTAGCATACTAGTATCCATCTCAACAAGGATTCCTGAGTTCATGCAACTAGGGTTTCAATCAACTCCTACACTTAAGTGCACAATACAAGCCTACAAACATTAAGTGTAGTAAAATATCGTATAGAACAGGTTATGCATAAAACCGGGGCTTGCCTTCCAAAGCTGGGGCAGGCAGATCCTCTGGGGCAGGCTCTGGTGCTGGATCCAGGGCTACCTCCTGAGCAACTCCTTGCTCCGGCACGAGGACGTATTCTCCATCGGCGAGGTTGCAATCTATCGAATGCAACGAATAAGAATTTGTATGCCATGATTATGCAGAATTTAATAGGAATTACACCTTAGTGCAGAAAAACTAAGTTGGTTAATCATTTAGGTTTTTCTTGTTATAAGAGGCTCTTGGGGTTTTAGGCTTATCAATTTAGGTTTTGAGTTTCTTGCCTAAGCATAAATGGATTGAGACTTGGAATGCCCCTTTTTAGTGGGTACTCAAGGGGTTTTGCTGGGTTAGTTAGGGTAACATTAGTCTCCACTATTAATTTCCCTTTTTCATTTTCTATTTATGAATTCTAGTGTGGGTTTGAACTACAACAGTGCTTTAACTCTTTCCAAAAATTCTGTAAACATTACAGTGGGTTATTAGTTGTCACTGCAATCTGTCCTATAAATTTGAGGTGGATACTGATTCAGATACTACTTGTGCAAAATTAACAAAGATAAGTTTTAAAGGGGGACTTTACACTATAGCTATGATTTAATTGAGGTTTCTGTACCAAATATTATTTTTGTCCAGATACATAGGTGATATTAGGCCTCTGTGTTAAAAATCACAGAAAAAGGCCTAATGGATATTTAGTTGTGAATTTCTAAAGTTTTATGCCAAAAAGGTGCTTATAACTAACTTGTTATTTGACAAATATCAAACAACAGATTCCACATTTTTCTTATGTTCATAATAACAAAACATTAGTTATCCAAAGGTTTGGGGTGTTTTCTCTTCAGGGTTATTTTTCTAGGGTTTTCTAAGGTTTCCTTGTTTTTCTAAATTAAAAGGTATCTCCTTTCTTTTGCACTAAACAAGGGTATAATAAATTTTTCTAGTGAACTACACTGAATAAGGGAGCTAACAAAAATGTGGGTGCTCCCTGGTTCTTCTTTTAAATTACCTTTAGTATTTTCTTCAATTTTAAGCAAAAAGTGTTTTAAATGGCAAACTCTACCTTAATGGGGTATACAGAGGGGTTTATTATCTTTAAACAGGTTAGGAAATGATTAAGTACCTCTCTAAATTTTCTTAACCCCAGTCAATTAGTGTAGCTATTTTTCCTTATTTCTTTTAGCTTTTGACCAGTTAATCATTTAAATCAAAACTTTAAAGTTTTCTATAACACTTAGGGGTTTTATATTTTTTCTAAGTAGTTCACATTATTTAGGATCTGGCAAAATTGGTTTGACTCGATTTGGGTAAACCAAACTGAAGTTATGAATTTTTCATGTTATGTTTGGATTTAAATCAGAATATTTAAAAGGTTTCTTGGAAAACTACTTTGCATCGAAGACCCTGGGTTCTTTCTAAATCATTTCCTTCAGTTATACTCCTGCGCTACTATTCCCCTGAGTCACTGACAGCGCACAAAAACCATGCCCTTTTCTCCTTCTCCCTCGAGGTCCTTCCCCTTATGCAAACAGTAACCGTGGAAAGGAAAAAGGCGGCGCGGCTTACCGGCGGCGAGACAGGTCCGGCGAGGGGTGGGGTTGGCTTCAGGAGGTCCTGACGGTCACAGCGAGGTACGACTCGACGGCGGGGGTGGCCGGAATCGACCGGTCCAGGTGCGCAGGTGGGTGAACTCGTCGGCGGCGAGTGCTCCGGCCTAACCACGGCGATCTAGTTCAATTAAACGGCACGATGAGCTCCACAGGATGACGTAGAGGCTATTTGCGCAGGGAATCGGAAAATGGTGCAGAGACTTAACCGGTCTACATTCACCGGCGATCGGGTGAAGTCCGGTGACCGTGGACTGGCTTCTCCGGCGAGGCAAAGTCCGATTCCTTGCTCGGGGAGCTTCACCGACGCATGCACGGTCCACTCCGAGGGTCGGGCGCGGATCGGAAAGGCTCTGTTGGTCAGTCTACGGTGGCGGGGGATCGGGTGGCCCCGGGCACGCTGTTTGCAGGGCAAACGCCGGTGATCTCTGGCTCCGGTGAGGTCGAGAGCACGTGGGGGAGTACGGTTGAAGCTTCGGCAGGCTTTATAGGCGCGGGCGCGAGCAGGAGACACGGGCACGGCTCGGTGCGGCGCGGGGCGTGCGGGGTCGGGCGCTGGGCGTGCTCTGGCGCACTCAGAGCGCGTCGAACATGTGGAAGTGTTCTTCTGCCCTTGTTCAACAGCTCGCCGAGATCGCAAGCGTGCGAATCTTGGCAAAAATCCGGCGCAGGCCTCCTCCTAGCACCTAGGGTTGTCTCTTGTATGTGAGTCCCCATGGCAGATATGCCCTAGGTAGGGAGATTTGCGGATGCCAAATCTGGCTTGTCCCTCTGTCCACCTCACGACAAAAACCATGCCAAATCTTGCAAACGTCTTGGGCTCGGTTTCAAACTTTTCCAGTGGGTGCCTTAGGTGGTATGACACCTTTTTGGTATACAACTCAAGTGATTTTGGTGCCATTTACTAAGTGAACATGGTGGATCTTTAGATTAGGTTCAAAATTTAACTTAGAAAAAATTAGAGATCTCTAGTGCTCTTTTCTCCTTAAGGGGGTGAATTGGGGTCTTCAAGGGGTCTTTTTGCAATGTTCCCTCCCTGCATTTGTTAGGTTACAAAGCCACTAAAACTTGTTTAAGAACTAAGATCATGCTTTGGCAATTTGGTTAACTTATCCACTAATCCCTGGCTTGGAAGTCTAGTGCTCTTAGGTGCCCTTTTTAGGGTTTAATCTTCTTGGCTCCAAATGACCATTGTTCCACTTGTGTGGTTGAAACCCTTGCCATTCACTTCTCTCAGTTAACCCATGTTTCCAAGGTTTTATGCTGTTCTTCTCTTCCACATGTGATCACAGTCATTAATGCATAAATGTGCCATGGCCATGGTAACACCTGGGGTGTTACAGCCCTCCCCCTTAAAGGAATCTCGCCCCGAGATTTTAGGTAGAGTCCTTTGGAGGGGTGCCATGAAGGTGTGTTGGTGTGTTGCTCCTTCCTTTATCCAAGTTTCTCTAGTTAACTGCTCTTCGAATGTCATTCTCTTTTTGACTTCAGAAGGAAGTCCTTTTTGAGTTATTTCTAAAGCTTACAATACCTTTATCATCTAAGTTTTTCTTATAATTGAATTCAAAGGGCAGGTGGGGTGGGGTTTTGGGTTACGTACCGACTCATTTGGGCAGAAAGTCGGGGAAGCGAGAACGTAGAAAATCCTCAGTCTCCCACATAGCTTCTTCTACTGAATGGTGACTCCACTGAACCTTATACATTCTGATCGACTTGGCCCACGTTGATCTCTCTTTTTGATCCAATACCTTAACGGGGTGTTCCTGATAAGACAAGTCTGGTTCTATCTCAATTTATGGTTCAGGTAATACTTCAGTGGGTAAGCGGACACACTTCCGTAGCTGAGATACATGGAACACACTGTGAACTGCTGACATGTGGGGTGGCAAGTCCAACTGATAGGCTACGGGTCCACAAGTGGCTTTGATCTCATAGGGTCCAATGTAGCGAGGAGCTAACTTGCCCTTGATTCCAAATCTCTGGACACCTTTGGTGGGTGACACCTTAAGATAAACAGGATCTCCCACTTCAAACTGTAGAGGCTTCCTTCTCTTGTCATGATAACTCTTTTGCCTGGCCTGAGCAGCTTCTAGGTTCTTCGTAATAACTCTGACCTTTTCCTCTACTTCAAGCACCAAGTCTGGTCCAAATATTTCCCTCTCTCCCGCTTGAGACCAATTGAGCGGTGTCTGGCACCTTCTCCCATACAAGGCTTCAAAAGGTGCCATCTTTAGACTGGACTGTAGCTGTTGTTATAGGAGAACTCTGCCAAACAAAGACACTTGTCCCAATTTTTACCATAGTGTAGCACACAGGCTCGCAACATGTCTTCGAGGATTTGATTTACTCTTTCTGTCTGGCCATCTGTCTGTGGATGATATGCGGAGCTTCTTATTGCATGGGTCCCAAGTGATTCTTGTAGCTGCTCCTAAAAGCGTGCCACAAACAGTGCTCCTCTGTCAGATACAATGGTCTTCGGAATGCCATGCAAACGCACTATTTGATCAACATAGACTTCTGCATACTTCTCTGTCTTGTGGGTGGTGTGTACCGGCAAGAAATGAGCTATCTTGGTCAATCTGTCCACAATGACCCAAATGGAATCATGGTGCCGGGAGGTATTGGGCAATCCCACGATAAAATCCATGCAAATGTCCTCCCATTTCCAAGATGGTATGGGAAGGGGTTGCAAAGGGCCTGCTACCATCAAGTGACTGGCCTTGACTCTCTGGCAGGTGTCACATTCAGATATATACCTAGCAATTTCCCTCTTCATTCTGGTCCACCAGTATAAAGATCTAAGGTCATGATACATCTTATTGCTGCCGGGGTGCATGGAGAATTTCGAAAGGTGAGCTTCATCCAATATCTTCTTTCTGAGTTCAGGGTTCTTGGGAACAACCAATCGGTCTCCAAACCATAGGATACCTTTGTTGTCCTGACGGAAGCATTTGTATTTTTCTGCTTTCTGCTTGATCATTTCCTTAATGACCTAAACACCCTTGTCACCAATCTGTGCCATGAGTATTTGCTCTTGTAAGGTGGGCTCCACTGAAATATAATTTAAAGCACTGGAGGAAACGACTTCTAGGTTTAGTTTGCACAACTCATCACATAGGGTGGTGACTCCTGCATCCATGTTCCTACAATTGCACTGGGCCTTCCTGCTTAAGGCATCTGCCACAACATTGGCCTTGCCAGGATGGTAATGCACCTCCAAATCATAGTCCTTGATTAGCTCTAACCATCTTCTTTGCCTCATATTAAGATCGCCTAAGTGAAAATGTATTTGAGACTCTTATGATCAGTGTAAACGTTACAGTGAGCTCCCATCAAGTAATGTCTACATATCTTGAGAGGATGAACCACAGCTGCTAACTCCAGATCATGGGTGGGGTAGTTCTGCTCATGGGGTCTAAGTGCTCGGGAGGCATAAGCAATTACTCTGTTGTCTTGCATTAAGACACATCCCAAACCAGTACAAGAAGCATCACAATAAACTTCAAAGGGCTTGGTGTTATCAGGTTGAGCTAGCACTGATGCTGTTGTCAAATGTTGCCTTAGTGTATGAAAGGCATCCTCACACTTCTGGCTCCAATCATACTTGACTCCCTTCTTCAACAGTTCAGTCATTGGCTTGGCAATTCTAGAGAAATCCGGAATGAATCGTCGATAATACCCTGCCAATCCCAGAAAACTCCGAATCTGTCTCACTGTGGTAGGAGGTTACCAATCCATTACTTCTTGTACCTTCTCAGGATCAACTGATATCTCGTCCTGAGAAATTATGTGACCCAGAAGTTTAATTTCCCTCAGCCAGAAATCACATTTGGACAACTTAGCATACAACTGATGGTCACGCAGTCTCTGAAGTACGGTATGTAAATGCTTAGTGTGCTCGGCTTCATTTTTGGAATACACCAGAATGTCATCAATGAAAACCACCACAAATTTGTCCAGCTCTGGCATGAATACTGAGTTCATCAGGTACATGAAATAAGCCAGGGCAATGGTCAGCCCAAAAGACATCACCAAAAACTCATAGAGCCCATATCTGGTAGAGAAAGCCGTCTTTGGAATATCACTGGCACGGATCTTGATTTGATTGTAGCCCGAGCGAAGGTTCTATCTTGGAGAACACATTGGCTCCCACCAACTGATCAAACAAAACATCAATGCAGGGCAGTGGGTATTTGTTCTTGATGGTTACCGCATTGAGAGGGCGGTAATCAACACACATTCTCAAACTCTCATCCTTTTTCTTCACAAATAGGGCCGAACATCCCCATGGTGAAGTACTTGGG
The DNA here is from genome assembly GCF_902167145.1 of Zea mays. Classification (NCBI taxonomy): domain Eukaryota; kingdom Viridiplantae; phylum Streptophyta; class Magnoliopsida; order Poales; family Poaceae; genus Zea; species Zea mays. The sequence goes on along the minus strand of NC_050104.1, from coordinate 55,787,860 downwards.
CGAATGAACCCCTTATCCAACAACTCTTGTAGTTGCTTTTTCAATTCTGCTAATTCCGCTGGAGGCATCCTATAAGGTCTCTTGGATATAGGAGCAGTCCTAGGCTACAATTCAATCGTGAACTCTATATCTCTATCAGGTGGCATCCCAGGCAATTCATCCGGAAAAACATCTGGGTAGTCACAGACTACGAGGATCTTCTCAATAGGTGACTCTATCATGGTGAAAGCACAGGAACGGGTACATCCCTAGTCGGGTAGGTACAAGGTGATCTCGCCATCCAGTGGGGAGTGGATCTCTATGGCTCTGGCTGCGACATCAATCACCGCGTGGTGTCGTGATAACCAATCAGTCCCAGGATGATATCCACACTATCCAATCCCATTATCAAGAGAGTGGTTTTAAATATGAAACTACCCAACTTAATTGGTACGTGTCTATTGATCTAATAGGTGGCAACCCTGCCTCCGGGTGTAGAAATTATGATACCCCCATTGGTGTGGTGAAAAGGTAACTGAGACTTGGCACTAAATTTGGTACTGATAAAACTGTGTGATGCACCAGAATCAAAAAGAATAATTGTGGGATAATTCAAAACTGAAAAGATACCAGTCAAGACGGGTGCTCCCTCTGGAATATCAGCCATGGTGGTGAAGTTCAGCCTGCCCTGCCTCACTTGCACTTTCTGCCTCTTGCCTTGATTCTGGTTGGCATTCTGTCCCTGCCTCTGCTGGTTTCTAGGGCAATTCTTGGCATAATGCCCAGTGTTACCACAAGGGAAACACTTGTTGTCATTGGCCTGGCGGTACTGCTGCTGCTATGGCTGATTGTTCCTCTGAACTGGAAACTGAGTGTGGTTGGGTGCCTGCTGCTGCTGTGGTCGGATCACCCAACGTCCTTGCTGCTGCTGAGGTCCCCTGCTCTGAGTGTCAGATACGATCCTGAAGCGTTGTGGCTCAGCTGAAGGTCCTGCCATAGGGGTCTTTCTCTTCTTCTCTACCTGACGAGCTGTGATACAATCCTCCTGAGAAATGGCCATGTTGACTAACTCATTATAGCTGTTGGCCCTGACTGTGTTGAGACGGTCACGGAGCTTGGTGCTGAGCCCCCTCCTGAACCTGTCCCTCTTCTTCTCGTCAGTGTCTGCATGATATCCGGCATACTGGCACAGGTCATTAAAGGCTTGAGCATACTGTAACACTGTACGGTTTCCCTAAGTGAGTACCAGAAACTCGTTGAACTTGCGGTCCATAATGCCTGCTGGTATATGGTGCCCCCTGAAAGCTGCCTTGAACTCTCTCCATTCCACCTCATGGTCAGCTGGCTGCATAGCAAGATAGTGGTCCCACCATGTCCGCGCGGGTCCTCGAAGCTGCTGGATGGCGAATCCGACCTTAGTCACCTCTGAGCAAACTCCATGGAGTAGCGGGAATTTGGATTCCACTACCCTCAGCCATACATCAGCATCAAGTGGGTCCTCGGCCCTGGTGAACAACGGTGGCTGAGTACTGAGGAACTCCTAGTAAGTGGCTGCTGCCGGGTGACGCTGATGATCACCACCACCATAGTGCTAAGGTGGCGGCTGACGCTGAGCTAGCTGTCGCAAGATCTCGTTCTGTTGAGCCATCAACTCTTGCAAAGTAGGAGGCGGTGGCGGTGGTGGAGGAACGCGCTCATTCTGACCACGACGCGCTCTTCCTGCCATCTGAAAAATCATATATATTCTCAATATCACATTTCTGAGGTTCAAGGTTCAATCGTGGTGAAAGAGTCAAAAGGGTAAAACCAATATATTCTTGCATACTACAAAAGATTCCACATGGCATAAACTTTTCTTCTTAAATTAAGATTGACACCATTCATCAACCATGCTTCCAAAAGAGTTTGTCGTGATTACATCAATAACTCAAAAGACTCAACTCTATCTAGCCTAGTATCCCAAGGGTGCAAAAGCTAAGCTAGCTTCGAGGAGTTCTACCGTCACCGACTTCTAACTCTATCCCTGCGACCTAGTGGGCAAACGAGCCAGCAGTGTCCAAGCTGGAGGCAGGCTCCTCTCCTCCCTCGATATCGACATCCTCGTTGGCCTCCATGTCTTGGATCTCCTGGTGATGCATATCCAGGTGCTGGTTAGCCTCTGCAAGCTACTGCTGGGTGTTGATCAACTGATCCTCGAGAACCTCGATGGTGTTCTCCCTGGTTCCCACTAACTCCTCAAGCTCTTGGATCTCATTGGACAATTGTTCCACCTGTAGGTCTTTTTCCACCATTTCAGTGAACAAGTCTACCACAAGTTCCTCTCTGTTATCCAAAGTGATCTTGGTTGCCTCCAACAATGCCATTAGATGGGACATTGCCTCTCCACGCATCACTTGCAGACGATACAGGGCATTCATGCACCGCACCGTCAAGTGAGCAGTCTGACCTGGGTAGATAGCCCAGATATCCTTGGCATGCTCCACTCGGTCCTTCCACATTGGGTCGTCCTCCTTCTCCGCGGGGAACAAACCAATGGGGTGAGTGGACAGCTCCAAGGGGTGGAATCCGCAGAAGGTGGTCAGTCCGTGAAGAGCAATGGCTTCCATAGTGTCCTCAGCCCTGTATCCAAAAGACTCAGAGTCCAGCGAACGCCAGCCTGGCTGTAGGGGATGAGGCTCCAGGGTCATCCTCACCCTACAGCGGGGCACTCGGTGCTTCTCGAACAACTGCACCGCGTACTAGGGAGGCGTCGTGTAACCGGCTCCCTGAAGTACCTCCCACAAAATAAGGGGGAAACCCTCTCGTGCAAGCCCGTCCGTGTGGGACTGTGCATTCCCTTCATCCGAGGATCCGTGAGAAGTCATCTTTGTACGGTTAAGCGTAAGTAAAAGAAAAAGAATTATAAAATTAAAAGGGATCGCAACTCAGCCTCTCTATAACTACAACAATGGTACTATGGTACTTAGTTTGTCATCATTTTGGATTAAAGTCCTTACCCAATTATTAAATAATTTAATTAAGGATGCATGCATGCTCGCCCTAAAACGACCTCACATTAACATAGAGGGAATAGGAAGAACTCCCATCCCTTATAGTAGCCTGTAAGGCTTATTCAATTAGCCACCTAAATACCCTCTATTATCCTAAGGCTTCATGTCCTAGGTCTATCCTGATCGTCCTTCGATCTATCGAACATTTGTTTCTAACCAGTTTTACTTTGAAAAAAGGATGGTATTTATAGTTTATCAATTCCTCTATGGTGGTACGAGCTCCGATACCAGCAGTGGCGGAACTGCCCGAATTATTCCAACTTAAGTTCCTAAGTCCCGCCTTAGAGGCTAGACCACACTTAAATGGGAATAACCCGTCAATCCCTCGGATCTAGTCCGACGAGGCCACTGACAGGATCAAGTACCACAGTCTCACTCCATGGTGAGTCACAGAGCAAATACAATAAAGCATTAAACCATACATTAAGGAGTATTAAACTTATTACATCATCATCGGAGTTTTAGCAAAAGTAGTCATCATTGTTTGAAGTGCAGTGGAATAAAACTAACGGTAAATAAACAGAGAGATGGGGAAGCCTGTCCCATCACTCCTCATGCTCCTCCTCAGCCAAGGTAGGGTCCCACTCGACTGTCCAACCCGGTGGCAAGATGGACGGCCAAGTCACTCCAGCAACCATGTCCTCCAGAGAACCTGTAAAAATTATGCCACAAGCAAGGCTGAGTATACTAATACTCAGCTAGACTTACCCGGAGTGAGGAGTCTACTCCTCTACCTCTAGACATGTAGCTGTTTGGCTGAGGGGTTTGGTTGCCAAAAGCACTAGCTGAGTCTTAAAATCAAGTTTTAGCTTTGTCAAGTTTTAGTGTGACTCTCTTAAGACTAAATGTGTACTATCTACTCATTCATGGTATCAAGCAATTTAGCAATCAACATCTTTTGTCAACTCATCACATTTCCACTTGTTACTCAATGCAGTATAATGGATCAAGCAGTCTCATTAGCTGCGAGAAGCAGACGATTCGAATCGAGTTTCTATCCTTGCAAGGTAAACCTAAACACACGACGTGGCGAGGCACTCCGTCCCCACACACATAAACCATCCCCGTCGATTCACTGGCAACAGATCAGGGCTCACCGCCTTGGCGTATAATGCCTCACTGACCCCGACTGCCGTCGTGCAGTGACCGCACTTGTACCCACCATAACCGGAATGGGAGACCACGTCTCAGGTCACGTGAGGGGCAAAGTCTGCGGGCAGGTTCATACAGGTACTAGGCTTACCGATTTACCATATTTCTCGGCATATGTTTAGTACATTCAAATGCTTGACACAGGTATCCGCACGTTAATCCTTATTCCAATTTCATCTCGTAGACCACGCATCCCCATGGATCTGTGTCCACAGACCAATCATCAATATGATATGAAGGTGGGTACAACCAATTCCTGACCTCGCGCGAGTGCTAGAAAAATCACTCGACTTCTACCGAGATCCCTAATTAGCAAAGCAGCTACTCGACCTAGCATACTAGTATCCATCTCAACAAGGATTCCTGAGTTCATGCAACTAGGGTTTCAATCAACTCCTACACTTAAGTGCACAATACAAGCCTACAAACATTAAGTGTAGTAAAATATCATATAGAACATGTTATGCATAAAACCGAGGCTTGCCTTCCAAAGCTGGGGCAGGCAGATCCTCTGGGGCAGGCTCTGGTGCTGGATCCGGGGCTACCTCCTGAGCAACTCTTTGCTCCGGCACGAGGACGTACTCTCCGTCGGCGAGGTTACAATCTATCGAATGCAATGAATAAGAATATGTATGCCATGATTATGCAGAATTTAATAGCAATTACACCTTAGTGCAGAAAAACTAAGTTGGTTAATCATTTAGTTTTTTCTTGTTATAAGAGGCTCTTGGGGTTTTAGGCTTATCAATTTAGGTTTTGAGTTTCTTGCCTAAGCATAAATGGATTGAGACTTGGAATGCCCCTTTTTAGTGGGTACTCAAGGGGTTTTGCTGGGTTAGTTAGGGTAACATTAGTCTCCACTATTAATTTCCCTTTTTCATTTTCTATTTATGAATTCTAGTGTGGGTTTGAACTACAACAGTGCTTTAACTCTTTCCAAAAATTCTGTAAAAATTACAGTGGGTTATTAGTTGTCACTGCAATCTGTCCTATAAATTTGAGGTGGATACTGATTCAGATACTACTTGTGAAAAATTAACAAAGATAAGTTTTAAAAGGCACTTTACACTATAGCTATGATTTAATTGAGGTTTCTGTACCAAATAATATTTTTTTCCAGATACATAGATGATATTAGGCCTCTGTGTTAAAAATCACAGAAAAAGGCCAACTGGATATTTAGTTGTGAATTTCTAAAGTTTTATGCCAAAAAGGTGCTTATAACTAACTTGTTATTTGAAAAATATCAAACAACAGATTCCACATTTTTCCTATGTTCATAATAACAAAACATTAGTTATCCAAAGGTTTGGGGTGTTTTCTCTTCAGCGTTGTTTTTCTAGGGTTTTTCTAAGGTTTCCTTATTTTTCTAAATTAAAAGGTATCTCCTTTCTTTTGCACTAAACAAGGGTATAATAAATTTTTATAGTGAACTACACTGAATAAGAGAGCTAACAAAAATGTGGGTGCTCCCTGGTTCTTCTCTTAAATTACCTTTAGTATTTTCTTCAACTTTAAGCAAAAAGTGTTTTAAATGGCAAACTCTACCTTAATGGGGTATACAGAGGGATTTATTATCTTTAAACCGGTTAGGAAATGATTAAGTACCTCTCCGAATTTTCTTAACCCCAGTCAATTAGTGTAGCTATTTTTCCTTATTTCATTTAGCTTTTGACCAGTTAATCATTTAAATCAAAACTTTAAAGTTTTCTGTAACACTTAGGGGTTTTATATTTTTCCTAAGTAGTTCACATTATTTAGGATCTGGCAAAATTGGTTTGACTCGATTTGGGTAAACCAAACTGAAGTTATGAATTTTTCAAGTTCTGTTTGGATTTAAATCAGAATATTTAAAAGGTTTCCTGGAAAACTACTTTGCATCGAAGACCATGGGTTCTTTCTAAATCATTTCCTTCAGTTATACCCCAGCGCTACTATTCCCCTGAGTCACTGACAGCGCACGAAACCCCCTGCCCTTTTCTCCTTCTCCCCCGAGGTCCTTCCCCTTATGTAAACAGTAACCGCGGAAAGGAAAAGGGCGGCGCGGCTTACCGGCGGCGAGAGAGGTCCGGCGAGGGGTGGGGTTGGCTTCGGGAGGTCCTGGCGGTCACAGCGAGGTACGACTCGACGGCGGGGGTGGCCAGAATCGACCGGTCCACGTGCGTAGGCGGGTGAACTTGTCGGCGGCGAGTGCTCCGGCCTAACCACGGCGATCTAGTTCAATTAAACGACACGATGAGCTCCACGGGATGACGTAGAGGCTATGTGCGTAGGATCGGAAAATGGTGCAGAGACTTACCCGGACTACGTTCACCGGCGATCGGGTGAAGTCCGGTGACCGTGGACTGGCTTCTCCGGCTAGGCAAAGTTCGATTCCTTGCTTGGGGAGCTTCACCGAGGCATGCACGGTCCACTCCGAGGGTCGGGCGCGGCTAGGAAAGGCTCTGTTGGTCGGTCTACGGTGGCGGGGGATCGGGTGGCCGCGGGCATGCTGTTTGCAGGGCAAACGTCGGTGATCTCTGGCTCCGGTGAGGTCAAGAGCATGCGGGGGAGTACGGTTGAAGCTTCGGTGGGCTTTATAGGCGCGGGCGCGAGCAGGAGACACGGGCGCGGCTCGGCGCGGCGCGGGGCATGCGGGGTCGGGCGCTGGGCATGCTCTGGCGCGCTCAGAGCGCGTCGAACACGTGGAAGTGTTCTTCTGCCCTTGTTCAACAGTTCGCCGAGATCGCAAGCTTGCGAATCTTGGCAAAAATCTAGTGCAGGCCTCCTCCTAGCACATAGGGCTGTCTCTTGTATGTGAGTCCCGATGGCAGATATGCCCTAGGTAGGGAGATTTGCGGACGCCAAATCTGGCTTGTCCCTCTGTCCACCTCGCGACAAAAACCATGCCAAATCTTGTCAAACGTCTTGGGCTCAGTTTCAAACTTTTCCAGTGGGTGCCTTATGTGGTATGACACCTTTTTGGTATACAACTCAAGTGGTTTTGGTGCCATTTACTAAGTGAACACGGTGGATCTTTAGATTAGGTTCAAAATTTAACTTAGAAAGAATTAGAAAGCTCTAGTGCTCTTTTCTCCTTAAGGGGGTCAATTTGGGTCTTCAAGGGGTGTTTTTGCAATGTTCCCTCCCTGCATTTGTTAGGTTACAAAGCTACTAAAACTTGTTTAAGAACTAAGATCATGCTTTGGCAATTTGGTTAACTTATCCACTAATCCCTGGCTTGGAAGTCTAAAGCTCTTAGGTACACTTTTTAGGGTTTAATCTTCTTGGCTCCAAATGACCATTGTTCCACTTGTGTGGTTGAAACCCTTGCCATTCACTTCTCTTAGTTAACCCATGTTTCCAAGGTTTTATGCTCTTCTTCTCTTCCACATGTGATCAGAGTCATTAATGCATAAATGTGCCATGGCCATGGTAACACCTGGGGTGTTACAGTTGGTCGGGGCGGGGAATGGCTCTGCTAGCCGGTCTATGGTGGCGGGTGCTCGGGCGGCCGCTGGCACGCCGTGTGCAGGGCAAACTCTGGCGATCTCTTGCTCTAGTGAGGTCGAGAGCGCGCGGGGCGTACGGCTGAAGCCTTGGCTGGCTTTATAGGCGTGGGCGTGGGCAGGGGACACGGGCGTGGCTTGGCACGGCGCGGGGCGTGCGGGGTCGGGCGCTGGGCGTGCTCTAGCGCGTTTAGGGCGCGTCGAACACGTGGAGGTGTTCTTCTGCCCATGTTCAAAAGCTCACCGAGATCGCAAACCTACAAATCTTGGCAAAAATCCGGCGCATGCCTCCTCCTGGCACCTAGGGCTGTCTCTTGTATGTGAGTTCCAATGACAGATATGCCCTTGGTAGGGAGATTTGTGGACGCCAAATCTAGCTTGTCTCACTGTTCACTCCACGACAAAAATGATCCCAAATCAAGTCAAACGAATTTGGCTCGGGTTCAAATTTTTCCAGTGGGTGCCTTAGGTGGTTTGGCACCTTTTTGGTATTCAGACCAAGTGGTTTTGGCACCATTTACTAAGTGAACATGTTTGATCTTTATATTAGGGTTAAATTTTGACTTAGAGAAGATTAGAGAGCTTTAGTGTGCTTTCCACTTAAAGAATGGATTTGGGGTCTTTAAGGGGCCTTTTTGTAATGTTCCCCTCTGCATTTTGTAGATTATAATGCTACTTAAACTTTGGTTAAGGGTTAACTCATGATTTGCACATTTGTTTAACCTTTCCCTTAAACCAGGGTTTTGGGAGTTAAGGGCTCAAGAAGGGTCTAGGGTTTAATGCTCTCTTGCCCAAGGTGATTATTGCATAAATGCTGGGGTAATGCTTTTGTCCTTAACATTTCTTAGCTAACTCATGCTTCCAAGGTCTTAGGTGCTCCTTCTCCTCCAATTTAACCACATGTTGTAACAAGTCATCAGTGCAAGTATGAAGCCAGTGTCTTGGTAACACCTGAGGTGTTACATGTAGAGCATGACGAAGCTACAAAAAGTCGTTCCTAAGGGAGCGCAGCGTAAGTTTTCTGCTCAAAAGTTGTTCCTAAGGGAATGCAGAGCCAAATACCGTCGAAATATAAGGCGAAGAAGTTCAAAAGTCGTTCCTAAGGGGATGCAGAACTTATACCACCGAAATAGAAGGTGAAGAAGCTCAAAAGACATTCCTAAGGGGATGCAGAGCTTAAGACTCAAAAGACGTTCCTAAGGGGATGTAGAGTTTGGGTGTGGCTTCGTGTGCGTGTGTTTGGACATTCATTTGCATATTAAATTACATCATTCATTGCATTCATACACATTCATGTAGACATTCGTAGGATCATCATGATCATAACATAGAGTACAAACAAATGCTTCGGCTTTGATGACAATGCTTCAATGAGCATAAAGAAGCAAAGATACACTTCGTTGTGTACGAAAAGAAGGGAATGTGTTTTTCGGCTTCGGCTCAAAAGATATAAGTTTCGTCCACATCAAATCAATTCACAGACGGATGAAAAGGTAAAAATATATTACAAGGTATGGACAAATTTACAGAGTAATGTTTGATTCTTAAATTACAATATCTTTTACAAAGATAATTCAAATGTCTCTAAAGCTTTGTGTAGCAGCTTCATCAATCTTCGTTGAGCTTCAGATTATTGACCTTCGGCATCGTCATCCTGCACACAATAAAGCAATATAAGGTAAAAAACAATTACAAGAGAAGGTAAAACAACAGGTACAAGTTTTATATCGGCTTAAGATGACTTCGTGCTTCATCACCAGCTAAGTTCCACCCACCCTTCTTCCAAATTTGAGTTATAAACCTATTCCCAATACTTCGGGCTAGGCTGGGGATATCAGCTAGGTCCGCTGGTGATAGACTAATGTTTGGTCTGTTTACAATCTTTCCATGTGCGCAACCAGCCTTCATAAAAGCTACAGCTGCGCCGCGAGAAGCCAGCAGGGCACAAAAGTCGCCATGCCCAGCTATAACTTCGTCAAGCGCCTCAACTTCGCTTTCAATATGCTCGAAGGTGCTTGGCAAGTCTTCCACCGAAGGTTCAAATTTTTCAGAGCTAGCTCCCACTGAGTTAAAGACCTGCCTTAGCTGTTGCACGCAGCGGTTGCCGAAGTTTAAGCATACATTTTGAAGCTCTTTTAGGGATTCTTGAAATTTTGAGTTTTTCTCGACTTTGGCTTCAAGCCTTGCATCAGAGCTTTTCCTTTCTTGTTCGAAGATTTTTGCTTTTCGGAGGAGTTCATCGTTTAATCTGGCAACTTTGGCTTGGGTTTCTGCCAATGAACCCTCCATCGTCTGAAGAAGGAAGTCTTTCTTTTCTAGTGAAGCTTCATGATCTTTGATTTTCTTTTCCATGCCCTCGATTATAATCTCATTCTTTTTATCTTCGAGGTCTTGTTGCATTCTCAAGGCTTTGCTTAGCAGCATACTCTGTGCAAAATAACCTTCATCAAAAATCTTTGCTTCATCACAAAAGCATAAAAAAGCTGAGGAAAAAACTTTACCTTAAAATTGGAATAGAATAAGCTGTCGACGATATGTTGTCGTCGGTAGCTGCTAATATCAGCTTCAAATTTCGGAAAACCAACACTCTTCGACAGAGTGCTGATAATCTTCGCCCCAGTGCGATCTCGAATACATCATAAGGCTTCTTCATTAATTCCACCAAAGAGCATGGCTCATGGTTGGTAGCCACAGGATATAGCATACTCCTGTAGCTCCTCCTTCTCGGCCTTGGATAATTCTTGACCAACTAGATTTTGGAAGCTAAAGCCTTTTTCTTCCGAAGTACCTTTGGCAATTTCTTTCCCTTTCTCAGGCACTGCGGCCATAACTTCTTCTGTAGCCACAGCAGTTTCCTCTGCGGCTATATCCAAGAGAATTTTATCAATAGCAGATAATGTACTCTCCAGATTGGTAGCTTCGGCGCCCGCAGCTTCAGCAGAAGTATCTGCTTCGGCAGCTGGTGTCATCTTTGATACTGAGGCCGGTAGTGGTGTTTCCTCAATAACTTGCATAATAGTAACAATTCTTCGCTTTTTCGGCCCAACCACCTTTTTCGCTGCCGTAGGATCGTCCTTCTTCTGTAAAAGCTTCGTCAGATGCAGCCCTAGAGGACTTAGCAGCTTGATAGGTAAGGATTCAGTCATTACATTTAAAATTTCTTCTACTTTGGAAGCAGAAGGCGTTGAAGGAGCTTCTTCTTCTATCTCAGCCATCTTCGGCTCTGGAGTTGTAGTTTTTCTCTTCTTCGAAGTCGCCACCTTCGGCTCGGGACTGGATTTTCTCTTCTTCAGAGTTTTTTCGTCCTCTTACACCATCCTAGCAGTCTGTCTGCTCAGAACACTGACAACCCTTTTTCTCTTTGCCCCTTCGGCACCCTTGCTTAGTCTTTCATAGTCAGGGTTTTCAAAGTTTAAAGCATCCATTACCCAATTCAACCTTCATTTTGGTCGGGTGCCGAAGGCTGCAGTCATTAGTTGATCTTCTTTTTTGGTATAATTACCCAAAATTTCGTTGCACATAGTTTCAATCATCTCCAGCCATTCTTGGCAAGGCTCTTTAAGCTGTTTCTCAAACTTGAAGCGATAGGGTAATCGAACAAGTACATTCTCCTTCTTTGTTCCTTTTAGGTTCGACATACTCCATCCACTCAACGTTGGAGATACCCTGTTGGCCAGGTATTCTTGAACAAGATCTCTAGTGTTGATCTGTTCAGCCACCACCCTGAATGCTGCCACAGCTCGTTGGCATGGTGACCCCGACGTCATGCGGCACAAGGGCCTAGTCAGTCCGAAGCTTAGAGTCAGCGGACTCATAACCATTTGCATCAACTTTTCTCTCTTCTTCTCAACGGCCTTGAAATAAAACCATTCACTCTTCCAGCCGGTTGGCCACTTGGTACGATAGCTGAGGACCCGAGCCTTCATATCTTTGCGATACGCAAAATTATAGCAACCAAAATTTTCATGTAGCCTGTCTTCTCTGGCCTTCGTTTGGTAGTGCAATTCGTGCACTCGGCAGAATGCTTCGGTATTTGGGTCCATCCCTTGGCTCCGAAAGGCCCAGATGTAGATGCTGAGCCGAACGATAGCATTAGGGGTCAGCTGTTGAAGATAAATTTCATAATTGTCCAAAACTTCTCCAATCATCTCATTCAGGGGAAACCGTAGTCCTGCTCTGAAAAAGCTCTTGAAAACTACCACTTCATCATCTTTTGGCATCGGAGTGGTTTCCTCTCCGGCAAAACGAATAAGTTTTCTTTTAGCTTCTCCAAAGTAGCCCAACTTCATCATCATGGGCACATCGGCTTCAGATATAGTAGATTTCTCAAAATCCAGGAGGTTGGGTTTTGATGGGATCAAGGTGCTATAATCTTCTTCTTCCTCATCAGCATTTTATTCTTCTTCAATATCAGCTTGCTCAGCTTCGGCACCAAAAGTACCTTCGTCAATGGTTCCCTCCGTCACAACTAATCCCGATTGTCTCATGACTTTGGAGATCAGAGCTGTCTCGGTGGCTTCAGTCTCCTCTCCTTCACGGGATACCTTCGCAGTCGAGCGTACTCTAGCCATCTGATGGTGAATCTTTTGTGGTTTTTATGAAGCTGATGTTTTTTATAGTTTTGACAAAGCTCTTTCTTTTGACGAAGCTAATTCAAAGTGACGGTTCGCTCGAGAATACAGTGAAAAAGCTTCGGCTATGGTTAAATTTTTTAACAACACAACAGTGCAATGGCAATGAATGCTGTGGTAACTTCACACCTACCCGTCCGTTTATATAGTGGTGCAGGTGGGAAGGTGAATCGCCAAGCCGCCCGCACCCGCTGAACTGTCCCCGCACCCGCTGAACACTGGACCACTACCCCGCTGCGTGGTGGGACACCTCGCACCCGAAATACTTTAATCGTTTCTTGGCAACAAGCTCAGGGAAGGTGTTTTCGGACCTTCGGCATTCCGAAGCCTTGAAGATAATTCACGGATCAAGCTCGTTACGAAAAAACGATCTAGCACTGCGAAGGGGCTACTGTTGGGGGCCTGCTTCATCGCCGAAGGTCCTTTAAGAAGAAACACCTTCGAAAGATCAGCGTATAATCAAACACAGCGTGAAGGTATACACTACCCAAGGAGCTTCGGCATTGTAACACCCCAGGTGTTACCATGGCCATGGCACATTTATGCACTAATGACTATGATCACATGTGGAAGAGAATTGAGAAGAAGAGCATAAAACCTTAGAAACATGGGTTAACTAATAAAAGTAAATGGCAAGGGTTTCAACCACACAAGTGGAACAATGGTCATTTGGAGCCAAGAAGATTAAACCCTAAAAAGGGCACCTAAGAGCACTAGACTTCCAAGCCAGTGATTAGTGGTTAAGTCAACCAAATTGCCAAAGAATGTCTTAGTTCTTAAACAACTTTTAGTAACCTTGTAACCTAGCAAATGCAGGGTGGGAACATTGCAAAAAGGCCCCTTGAAGACCCCAAATTTCCCCCTTAAGGAGAGAGCACACTAGAGCTCTCTAATTCTTTCTATGTTAAATTTTGAACCTAATCTAAAGATCCACCATGTTCACTTAGTAAATGGCACCAAAACCACTTGAGTTGTATACCAAAAATGTGTCATACCACCTAAGGCACCCACTGGAAAAGTTTGAAACCGAGCCCAAGACGTTTGACAAGATTTGGCACGGTTTTTGTCGCGAGGTGGACAGAGGGACAAGCCAGATTTGGCGTCCGCAAATCTCCCTACCTAGGGCATATCTGCCATGGGGACTCACATACAAGAGACAGCCCTAGGTGCTAGGAGGAGGCCTGCGCCGGATTTTTGCCAAGATTCGCACGCTTGCGATCTCGGCGAGCTATTGAACGAGGGCAGAAGAACACTTCCACGTGTTCGACGCGCTCTGAGCGCGCCAGAGCACACCCAGCCCGATCCCGCGTGCCCTGCGCCGCGCCGAGCCGCGCCCGTGTCTCCTGCTCGCGCCCGCGCCTATAAAGCCCACCGAAGCTTCAACCGTACTCCCCCGCGTGCTCTCCACCTCACCGGAGCCAGAGATCACCGGCGTTTGCCCTGCAGACAGCGTGCCCACGGCCACCCGATCCCCCGCCACCGTAGACCGACCAAAAGAGTCTTTCCCAGCCGCGCCCGACCCTCGGAGTGGACCGTGCGTGCCTCGGTGAAGCTCCCCGAGCAAGAAATTGGACTTTGCCTCACCGGAGAAGCCAGTCCACGGTCGCTGGACTTCACCTGATCGCCGGTGAACGTAGACCGGGTAAGTCTCTGCATCATTTTTCGATTCCTTGCGCACATAGCCTCTACGTCATCCCGTGGAGCTCATCGTGTCGTTTAATTGAACTAGATCGCCGTGGTTAAGCCGGAGCACCCGCCGACGACGAGTTCACCCGCCTGCGCACGTGGACCGGCCGATTCCGGCCACCACCGCCGTCGAGCCGTACCTCGCTGTGACCGCCAGGACCTCCCGAAGCCAACCCCGCCCCTCGCCGGACCGCTCTCGCCGCCGGTAAGCCGCGCCACCCTTTTCCTTTCCGCAGCTACTGTTTACATAAGGGGAGGGACCTCGGGGAAGAAGAAGGAAAGGCCAGGGGGTTTTGTGCGCTGTTAGTGACTCAGGGGAATAGTAGCGCAGGGGTAGAAATTGATGGATTGATTTAGAAAGAACCCAGGGTCTTGGGTGCAAAGTAGTTTTCCAGGAAACCTTTTAAAATATTCTGATTTAAATCCAAACAGAACTTGAAAAATTCATAACTTCAGTTTGGTTTACCCAAATCGAGTCAAACTAATTTTGCCAGATCCTAAATAATGTAAACTACTTAGGAAAAATATAAAACCCCTAAGTGTTACAGAAAACTTTAAAGTTTTGATTTAAATGATTAATTGGTCAAAAGCTAAAAGAAATAAGGAAAATAGCTACACTATTTGACTGGGGTCAAGAAAATTTAGAGAGGTACTTAATCATTTCCTAACCTGTTTAAAAATAATAAACCCCTCTGTACACCCCATTAAGATAGAGTTTGCCATTTAAAACACTTTTTGTTTAAAGTTAGAGAAAATATTAAAGGTAGTTTAAAATAAGAACCAGGGAACACCCATATTTTTTTTAGTTTACTTATTCAGTATAGTTCACTAGAAAAATTTATTATACCCTTGTTTAGTACAGAATAAATGAGATACCTTTTATTTTAGGAAAACAAGGAAAACTTAGAAAAACCCTAGAAAAATAACCCCAAGGAGAAAACACCCCAAACCTTGGGATAACTAATGTTTTGTTATTATGAACATAGGAAAATATGAAATTTGTTGTTTGATATTTTTCAAATAACAAGTTATTTATAAACACCTTTTTGGCATAAAACTTTAGAAATTCACAACTAAATATCCACTGGGCCCTTTTCTGTGATTTTTAACACAGAGGCCTAATATCACCTATGTATTTGGACAAAAATACAATTTGGTACAGAAATCTCAAATAAATCACAGCTATAGTGTAAAATGCCCTTTTAAAACTTATTTTTGTTAATTTTGTACAAGTAGTATCTGAATCATTATCCACCTCAAATTTATTGGGCAGCCTGCAGTGACAAATAGTAACCCACTGTAATTTTTATAGAATTTTTGGAAAAAGTTAAACCACTGTTGTAGTTCAAACGCACACTAGAATTCATAAATAGAAAATAAAAAAGGGAATTAATAGTGGAGATTAATGTCACCCTAACCCAACCAGCAAAACGTCTTAAATGCCTACTAAAACATCTAAGGGAAATCCAAGTTTCAATTCACTATGCTTATGCCTAGGCAAAACCCAAACCTAAAGTTGATAAGCATAAAACCCTAAGAGCCACGTATAACCAGGAAACCCTAAGTTACTAACTAACTTAGTTTTTATTCACTTAGCATAATGATTATTAAATCCAGCATAATCATAGCATACATATTCTTATTCATTGCATTAGATAGATTGCAACCTCGCTGACAGAGAGTACATCCTCGTGCCGGAGCAAGAAGTTGCTCAGGAGGTAGCCCCGGATCCAGCACCAGAGCCTGCCCCAGAGGATCTACCTGCCCCAGTTTTGGAAGGCAAGCCCCGGTTTTATGCATAACCTGTTCTATATGATATTTTACTACACTTAATGTTTGTAGGCTTGCATTGTGCACTTAAGTATAGGAGTTGACTGAAACCCTAGTTGCATGAACTCAGGAAATCCTTGTTGAAATGGATACTAGTATGCTAGGTCGAGTAGCTGCCTTGCTAATTAGGGATCCCGGTAGAAGTCAAGTGATTTTACTAGCACTCGCGCGAGGTCAGGAATTGGATGTACCCACTTTCATATCATATTGATGATTGGTCTGTGGACACGGATCCATGGGGATGCGTGGTCGAAATTGGAATAAGGATTAACGTGCGGATACCTGTGTCAAGCGTTTGAATGTACTAAGCACATGCCGAGTAATATGGTAAATCGGTAAGCCTAGTACCTGATTGAACCTGACAGTAGACTTTGCCCCTCACGCGACCTGAGACGTGGTCTCCCGTTCCGGTTATGGTGGGTACAAGTGCGGTCACTGCACGATGGCAGTTGGGGTCAGTGAGGCATTGTACGCCAAGGTGGTGAGCCCTGATCTGCTGACGGGGAATCGATGGGGACAGTTGATGTGTGTGGGGACGGAGTGCCTCGCCACGTCGTGTGTTTAGGTTTACCTTGCAAGGATAAAAACTCGATTCGAATCGTCTGCTTCTCGCAGCTAATGAGACTGCTTTATCCATTGTACTGCATTGAGTAACAAGTGGAAATGTGATGATGTGGCAAAAGATGTTGATTGCTAAATTTGCTTGATACCATGAATCAGTAGATAGTACACATCTAGTCTTAAGAGAGTCACACTAAAACTTGACAAAGCTAAAACTTGATTTATAAACTCAGCTAGTGCTTTTGGCAACCAAACCCCACAGCCAAACAGCAGCATGTCTAGAGGTAGAGGAGTAGACTCCTCACACCGGGTAAGTCTAGCTGAGTATTAGTATACTCAGCCTTGCTTGTGGCATAATTTTACAGGTTCTCTGGAGGACATGGTTGCTAGAGTGACTTGGCCGTCCATCTTGCCACCGGGTTAGACAGTCGAGTGGGATCCTGCCTCGGCTAAGGAGGAGCATGTGGAGTGATGGGACAGGCTTCCCCATCTCTCTATTTATTTATCGTTAGTTTTATTCCGCTGCACTTCGAACAATGATGCCTACTTCTGCTAAAACTCCGATGATGATGTAATAAATTTAATACTCCTTAATGTATGGTTTTAAGTTTTATTGTATTTGCTCTGTGACTCACTGTTGGGGGCCTTCGGCTTCCGAACGTCCTCAAAAACATGATTTAACAATGCCTCTGGAGTATAATGTGTGGATAGGGATCTTCGAACAAGAACCCACAGTATGAAGAAGCACGGAAACAATACGAAGGATGGAACAGAGCCGAAGCTGTGCGTAAGGGAGCTTCGGCATGATGGCAGAAAAGAGGAAACCGACTTAAAGAGGAAAAGACTATCTAGACCCAGATAGATTACTATAGAGTTATTGTCAAAAGCAAAGGGCCTGGATGTAATTTTGCATGGGCTGCGACCCGTGCCTATAAATAGGTGAACAGTATTCCCGTACTGTTCACGCTGACTGGACATTCGTTTTTGCGTCACGCTTGTACCCTTGCTTTCCTTCGAGCCGAAGGTACATTTATATTTTGTTATTGTTGATACAGTAACACAAATGAAAATAAGTTGATAATAATGTTTAAAGTGTTTATGTTATTTTTCATATCTTGCATATGAATCCTTCTTCATTATTTATGGTGCTTATGAAGGTTTGTTCTTCATAACCTTCGTCCGGAATTCATTATATCCGAAGGGAGATAATGCTTCGAAGGACGAAGGACTTTAACATTTAACACTTTCTATGTTGCCTTGTTCTTAACTCTTAGCATTTGAGAACATGTCCCCAACATTGGTGCCCACCTCCGGTGAACTCACTTCCACTTTTTGAGTTTCAAACACCTTCGGCAAGCATAGACCTTCGTCATGCCGCCAAAGAAAGCTTCAGCAACAGGGGCTGCCGCTCTGCAGCCACTGGACCCCAACCAGGAGACCCTCTCTCTTCGGGAGGCCCGAAAGCCAGAAGAGGAAGGCCACCAGTCCAACGCCTCAGGAGGACGACTTGGATCAAGAGATCAGAAATATGGAGATGCTCCATCAGCAGGTGCAAAGGAAGGGGGAAAAGATGGCTAAGCTAGCTGACCTGCAAAGGCAGATAGACGAAGCCTCTGAAGAAGTTCACCATCTTACTCAAGATGAGTAGAACCGAAGGCCTCAGCACAGAGAGCTTCATCAAGAGGGCTTTTTCAACGAGGATGACTGGTATGAGGATTTCCATCATGAAAATTTTGCTTTTGATGATGCTTCTCCTCTGTCAGCAGAACTGCAGGCTACACCTTGGCCTCCGTCTTACAAGCCACCTCAACTCCCCATGTACGACGGACACTCAGATCTGAAGCAGTTTCTGATGAGCTACGAAGCAACGATATCTTCCTATGGTGGCAATACTGCAGTCATGGTGAAGTCTTTCGTCATGGCTGTCAAGAATGTTGCACAAACCTGGTACTCCTCTCTTCGGCCAGGAACAATCACATCATGGCAGAAGCTGAAGGATATGCTGATTACCAGTTTCCAAGGGTTTCAAACAAAGCCGGTCACTGCTCAAGCTTTATTCCAGTGCACCCAAGATCACGAAGAATATCTTCAGGCGTATGTCCGAAGGTTCTTACGCCTGAGGGCACAAGCGCCAACTGTGCCCAATGAAATTGTCATTGAGGCCATGATTAAGGGGCTTCGGCCAGGACCTTCAGCCCAGTACTTTGCCAGGAAGCCCACTCAAACTCTGGAGAAACTGCTTCAGAAGATGGATGAATATATCCGCGCTGACAATGATTTTCGACAGAGAAGGGAGGAAGCTTACAGGTTCTCCGAAATAGCCAGGGGCTTCGGAGGGAGAATTCATCCTAGACATGTTAGATCGATTCACTCCACTCAGAATGATGACAGGGGAAGCCAGCAGCAGAGGCCGCAATATTCCTCCCAGGCTTCGGGGCAGCAATAGAGCTATCCTCGGCCCCCAGCTCCAAGGGGCAGAGGTGCTAGGGGCTTTGGAGGAAGGTTTGGGGATCAGCCCAGGAAAATTTATTGCCTATTCTGTGGTGAGGACAAGGGCCACACCACCAGGATGTGCCATGTCACCATCCAGAAACAAAAGGAAATAGCAGAAGTTGCAGCCCAACAGAGCCAGCCGAAGCAAGTTATGCATACTGCTTCGTACCACTCGCCTTACATTCTAGAGTATGTGGGCAACCACCCTGCAGCTTTTGTCGCCTCGGCAAGCCAACCTCAGGCATCTTGGCAACAACCTTCACCTCCACCACCAATGCAACGAGGCCAGCAGCCAGAAGGGAGTCAGCATACTCAACACCAACGAGACTTCAGAGAAGAGTCCGAAGCTCGCACAGTCAATAGTACTGTGCCAGAATCGAAGCACATTTACTAACAAATATCCTACCTCGGCAACAGTTTTTGCATTCAGTATCATTTTCTTTTTAATAAGGAACAATTATTGAAAGCCTAAGTGTTTTTTGCCGTTTTCAATTTATTGTAATAGCTTCGCTTTTGCCATAGTAAAAATATACCTTCTCCACAGAATAACGGAGTCCAAAAAGTTGCCGAAGCATAAGAACATATGGTTACAAGGAAAATCTCCGAAATAACAAAAAGTCGTTCCTAAGGAGCGCAGCATAAGTTTTCTGCTCAAAAGTCGTTCCTAAGGGAATGCAGAGCTTGCAGCGAAAAATAAACGCTGATTCCGCTGAAGTAAAAGGCGAAGAAGCTCCTAAGGGAGGCTTACAGTGAAAAATAAACTCTGATTCCGCTGAAGTAAAAGGCGAAGAAGCTCCTAAGGGAGGCTTACAGCGAAAAATAAACGCTGATTCCACTGAAGTAAAAGGCGAAGAAGCTCCTAAGGGAGGCTTGCAGTGCAAAATAAACGTCGATCTTCGGCAAATATCATTTTGCATAACATCACATCATCACATCATTTGCATAGCATAACATCATACATCATATTGCATTAATGACGCAAGAAGGGGGTTCAATGTTGATATTCGGAGATTGTTTCGAAGAAACAGTGCCAATGCACAAAAATAATTATTGAAAAAGCATACCTTCGTCAAACTCTGAAATGAAAGGATCTATTGGTTACTTATTTTACGAAGATTGGATGTTTTTATGAAATATGGATATTATTTACGAAGCATGAAAAGAAGGGAAGGTGTTTTTTTGCCGAAGGCTCAAAAACGGTATGTATGTAAAGTTTCATGCATAGTAAAGAATTGAACCATAAATAGCTTATATATTACATTCAAAATTGCAAAATATTACACATATTGTTCAACAAATATTACAGTCCAAATGTTTTTACAATAGCATCTAATCTTCCCTTAGAACTACTTCTGCAGCTTCGTTTAGTAGTTGATCAACAACTTTATCCATGATAGCTTCGGCCATTTTTCTAATTTCGTCATCCCCCTTTACGTTGGGGTCCACTAATGGCTCGGCGGGCTCTGAGGGAGGAGAAAGTGCGGCTGTGTTACAAAGTGTAAACAAGTTCGAAATCAAAAAGTTAGAACAAAAAGCCAAAAACTAGTAGTCAATACCTATTCGCCCTTCAAGATCTGCACTTTTCTCAGCGGCCTCTGCTACTTTTCTAGCGTCATGAATACCTTTCTCGCTTTTCCGTATAATTTCTTGAGCCATCTCCCGGCCACCATTTTCCCAGACGTTGGTGAAGAATTTTCCACCAACCAAACTTGCTTTGGCCGAAGGGTCTTTTATGTCCTCAGAAGATAAGTGGGCTTCAGTTTGAGCCAAGGATTTCACGTGATCACATCCTTTTTTCTCCAAAACAGTGGCAATCCCCGTAGCACCCGAGAAGGCACATATGTCTCCGTGGCCATTCAAAACTTCTTCAAAAGCTTCAGCTTCGTGGCTGATCCATCCAATTGGGCCCTCGGGGTCGCCCCTTATGAAATTTTCTTCACTTGAGAACGCGCCAACGCTGGCGAAGCTGGTTCTTATTTTCTTAACACATTCTATAGATTTTTCATAACACCTTTTCTTGGATGCACGAAGCTCTTCAACGTTTTTCTCTAAATGATTTGCCCATTGTTCACTAATTTCTCGTTTAGCTTCTTCAACTGTGCATTCTTCTTTAGCTCTGGCCAACAGTTTCCGAAGATCCTCAATTTCGCGCTTCTGAGCCTCAGCTTGAGCTTTGAAAGCAGCTTCGTCTTCTTTTATTTTATTCACCAACGAATGTAATATTTTATCTTTTTCGAGACCTTCGTTCCTTAGTTCAATTACTTCGGAATGAAGGTTGCTCAAGGCTATGGTACACCCTTCATCTTCGGCATCTTTTTGTGCCCTGAGGGCATTGCTAAGTATAAGGCCCTGCAAAAAAATGCATTCATAAGTTTAAGCAAATAAAAAATTTTGGTTTCAAGGAATAATACAAAGATCTCATTTTTCACCTTTAAACTATTATACGCTAAGTTGTCGGCCAGCTCGTTTTTTGACAACACCGAGAGCCCGTCTTCTAATGTTGGGAATCCGAAGCTCTTGCTCATCTCCCGACAGACAGAAATCTCCTTGCTGTCAGGGAGACAATACAAGAAGTCTTGTTCTCCGCTGCCGTTGAATATCAGCACCCCTTTTGGATATTTCAATTTTTGTGCATAGAACTGAGCTTCTCTTTTTTCTTTTTCGGTCAGATTTTTACCCGAAGCATGACGTAAAACATAGTCAGAAGCTTCAGAAGATGCTTCGGGAATAGGTGTGGCGATTTTCTCAGATAAAATTTCTTCTGCAGTTTCTTTTTTCGTTTCTTTTTCAATTTCCAAGAATTCCCTCTTGGTAGGCTCTGAAAGCCCAGTTTCAGTTTCCGCTTGACTTTTGGCAGCTTCGGTCTCAATTTGTGTCTTTGGAGCTTCGGCAGCTATCTTCGAAGCAGAGCTTGAAGATTTTATCGTTTCCAGCACATCTCTCTGAAGGCAATGTGTTCCTGGATCAAATCCCTTGTCCCGATAAAAGAGCAAACCACGCCGAAGGCCCTCTGGCATTCTTCGGCTGCTTCGTCAATATTCACCTTCGGTTTCCAAAGGCCGAAGCGCTGCCAGATAGGGCGCATGATGATATCTTTAATATCTTCTCGCGTCTTCAAGTCGTTTTTCACATAAAACCATTCCTTCATCCAGTCCTCGGGCCATCTCTTCCGAAAAGTTGGCACGGGACAGCTTGACCCAGAGCGGGCACCGAAGCTATAACAACCAAAATTGTTATGATATTGCTCTTTACCCTAGGGTTTTGTCTCATATAATAACTCGTGCATACTGCTGAAACTTTTTGCATTTGGCTCCAAACCTTGGATCTTCACGGCCCATACAAAGATTCCCATCCTTATGATTGCTTCAGGAGTAATTTGATGAAGGCAGATTTCAAATATCTTCAAAACTTCTACCATGAAACTGCTCAAAGGAAACCGAAGTCCAGCCTTGAAGAAACTTCGGAATATCACGACTTCATTTTCCTCGGGAGTAGGACAAGTTTTCTCTCCTTCGTCAGCCCTCACAATAGATAAATCCCGAAAATATCTACCCCTCATATTGACAAGATGGCTTTGTTTAATGCTTGATTTTCCAAAAATTGCATGGCTTGGTCGCCAGGGTCGATCTTCGGAATCTTCACCACCACTTCCCACATCATAAATGTCACTATCACCAGTGTCTTCAGATAAACCCTCTAAAATCTCCTTAGTAATCTTCTCTGTATTTGTCTTTGCTATTGATTGAAGGAAGCCGAGATTCATTTCCTCGGAAAGGCTCAGCTTCGACTCAGCGACAGCTTTCTTGTCTTCAGACATCTTCGAAAATGTTGAGAAAGTGCTCTCAAAGCCGAAGCTTAAAAATTTAAAAAGCCAAGCAAGTGTTGGTGCGCAAGAGCTAAAAATTGAGTAAGCAAGAGCAGATGGCAAGAAAGTGTGCCAAATTAACTCGTGATGAGCTCCTATTTATATGCCTAGTACGTTGAAAACTGGAGGGTCCCGCTTGTCAATGACTGTTGCTATTCTAGCAAAGGGAAGGTGTTTTTTCGGACCTTCGGCTTAAGGCCTTCGTCCATGTTGCAATTTAAATTTATCATTCTAACAAATTAATATTGCGAGGGGCTACTGTTGGGGGCCTTCGGCTTCCGAAGGTCCTCAAAAACATGATTTAACAATGCCTCTGGAGTATAATGTGTGGACAGGGATCTTCGAACAAGAACCCACAGTATGAAGAAGCACGAAAACAATACGAAGGATGGAACAGAGCCGAAGCTGTGCGCAAGGGAGCTTCGGCATGATGGCAGAAAAGAGAAAACCGACTTAAAGAGGAAAAGACTATCTAGACCCAGATAGATTACTATAGAGTTATTGTCAAAAGCAAAAGGCCTGGATGTAATTTTGCATGGGCTGCGACCCGTGCCTATAAATAGGTGAACAATATTCCCGTACTGTTCACTCTGACTGGGCATTCGTTTTTGCGTCACGCTTGTACCCTTGCTTTCCTTCGAGCCGAAGGTACATTTATAATTTGTTATTATTGATACAGTAACGCAAATGAAAATAAGTTGATAATAATGTTTAAAGTGTTTATGTTATTTTTCATATCTTGCATATGAATCCTTCTTCATTATTTATGGTGCTTATGAAGGTTTGTTCTTCATAACCTTCGTCCGGAATTCATTATATCCGAAGGGAGATAATGCTTCGAAGGACGAAGGACTTTAACATTTAACACTTTCTATGTTGCCTTGTTCTTAACTCTTAGCATTTGAGAATAAGTCCCCAACACTCACCATCGAGTGAGAATGTGGTACTTGATCCTGTCAGTGGCCTTGTCGGACTAGATCTGAGGGATTGACGTGTTATTCCTATTTAAGTGTGGTCTAGCATCTAAGGCGGGACTTAGGCACTTAAGTTGGAATAATTCGGGCAGTTCCGCCACAGCTGGTATCGGAGCTCGTACCACCACAGAGGAATCAATAAACTATAAATACTATCCTTTTTCAAAGTAAAACTGGTTAGAAACAAATGTTGGATAGATTGTTAGGGCGATAAGGATAGACCTAGGACGTGAAGCCTTAGGATGATAGAGGGGTAGCTAGGTGGCTAATTAAGTAAGCCCTACAGGCTACTATAAAGGATGGGAGTTCCTTCCTATTCCCTCTAAGTTGATGTGAGGTCGTTTAGGATGAGCATGCATGCATTCTTAATTAAACTAGTTAATAATCAGGTAAGAACTTAAATATACAATGATAACAAATTAAGTACCCCGTACCATTGTCGTAGTTATGAAGAGGCTGAGTTGCGATCCCTTTTCATTTTGTACTTCTTTTTCTTTTACTTACGCTTAACCGTACACAAATGACTTCTCACGGATCCTCGGACGAAGGGAATGCACAGTCCCACACTGACGGACTTGCACGAGAGGGTTTCCCCAGTATTTTATGGGAGGTACTTCAGGGAGCTAGTTACACGACGCCTCCCCAGTACGCGGTGCAGTTGTTTAAGAAGCACCGAGTGCCCCGCTGTAGGGTGAGGATGACCCTAGAGCCTCATCCCCTACAGCCGGGCTGGCGTTCGCTGGACTCTGAGTCTTTTGCATACAGGGCTGAGGATACTATCGAGGTGATTGCTCTTCACGGACTGACCTCCTTCTGCGGATTCCACCCCTTGGAGCTGTCCACTCACCCCATTGGCTTGTTCCCCGTGGAGAAGGAGGACGACCCAATGTGGAAGGACCGAGTGGAGCATGCTAAGGATATCTGGGCTATCTACCCAGGTCAGACTGCTCACTTGACGGTGCGATGCATGAATGCCCTGTATCGTCTGCAAGTGATGCGTGGAGAGGCAATGTCCCATCTAATGGCATTGTTGGAGGCAACCAAGATCACTTTGGATAACAGAGAGGAACTTGTGGTTGACTTGTCCAATGAGATGGTGGAAAAGGACCTACAGGTGGAACAATTGTCAAATGAGATCCAAGAGCTTGAGGAGCTAGTGGGAACGAGAGAGAAAACCATCGAGGTTCTCGAGGATCAGCTTATTAACACTCAGCAGCAACTTGCGGAGGCTAACCAACATCTGGATATGCATCACTAGGAGATCCAGGACATGGAGGCCAACGAGGATGTCGATATCGAGGGAGGAGAGGAGCCTGCCTCCATCTTGGACACTACTGGCTTAGGGAGACCACCTTCCCCCGAGTCGAGCGTTGCCTCGTTTGCTCACTAGGTCGCAGGGATAGAGTTAGAAGTCTGTGATGGTAGAACTCCTCGAAGCTAGCTTATCTTTTGCACCCTTGGGGTACTAGGCTAGATAGAGTTGAGTCTTTTGGGTCATTGATGTAATCACAACAAACTCTTTTGGGAGCATGGTTGATGAATGGTGTCAGTATTAATTTAAGAAGAAAAGTTTATGCCATGTGAAATCTTTTATAGCATGCAAGAATATGTGGGTTTTACCCTTTTTGACTCTTTCACCACAATGGAACCTTGAACCACAAAAATGTGATATTGAGAATATATATGATTTTTCAGATGGCAGGAAGAGCGCGTCATGGTCAGAATGAGCGCGTTCCTCCACCACCGCCACCTCCTCCTACTCTGCAAGAGTTGATGGCTCAACAAAACGAGATCTTGTGACACCTAGCTCA
This sequence comes from Zea mays, assembly GCF_902167145.1. Lineage (NCBI taxonomy): Eukaryota > Viridiplantae > Streptophyta > Magnoliopsida > Poales > Poaceae > Zea > Zea mays. The sequence goes on along the minus strand of NC_050104.1, from coordinate 55,762,340 downwards.
GCGTCAGCCGCCACCTCAGCACTATGGTGGTGGTGACCATCAGCGTCACCCGGCCGCAACCACTTACCAGGAGTTCCTCAGTACTCAGCCACCGTTGTTCACCAGGGCAGAGGACCCACTTGATGCTGATGTATGGCTGAGGGTAGTGGAATCCAAATTCCCGCTACTCCATGGAGTTTGTTCAGAGACGACAAAGGTCAGTTTCGCCACCCAGCAGCTTCGCGGACCCGCGTGGACATGGTGGGACCACTATCTTGCTATGTAGCCAGCTGACCATGAGGTGGAATGGAGAGAGTTCAAGGCAGCTTTCAGGGGGCACCATATACCAGCAGGCATTATGGACCGCAAGCTCAACGAGTTTCTGGCACTCACTCAGGGAAACCAGACAGTGTTACAGTATGCTCAGGCCTTTAATGACCTGTGCCAGTATGCCGGATATCATGCAGACACTGACGAGAAGAAGAGGGACAGGTTCAGAAGGGGGCTCAGCACTAAACTCCGTGACCGTCTCAACACAGTCAGGGCCAATAGCTATAATGAGTTAGTCAACATGGCCATTTCTCAGGAGGACTGTATCACAGCTTGTCAGGCAGAGAAGAAGAGGAAGACCCCTGTGGCAGGACCTTCAGCTCAGCCACATCGCTTCAGGATCGTGTCTGACACTCAGAATAGAGGACCTCAGCAGCAGCAAGGACGTTGGGTGATCCGACCACAGTAGCAGCAGCAGGCACCCAACCGCACCCAGTTTCCAGTGCAGAGGAATAATCAACAGCAGTAGCAGTACCGCCAGGCCAATGACAAAAGTGTTTCACTTATGGTAACACTGGGCATTATGCCAAGAATTGCCCCAGAAACTAGCAGAGGCAGGGACAGAATGCCAACCAAAATCAAGGCAAGAGACAGAAGGTGCAAGTGAGGCAGGGCAGGCTGAACTTCACCACCATGGATGATATTCCAGAGGGAGCACCCGTCTTGACTGGTATCTTTTCAGTTTTGAATTACCCCGCAATTATTCTTTTTGATTCTGGTGCATCACACAGTTTTATCAGTACCAAATTTAGTGCCAAGTGTCAGTTACCTTTTCTCCACACCAATGGGGGTATCACAATTTCTACACCCGGAGGCAGGGTTGCCACCTATCAGATCAATAGACACGTACCAATTAAGTTGGGTAGTTTCATATTTAAAACCACTCTCTTGATAATGGGATTGGATAGTGTGGATATCATCCTGGGGACTGATTGGTTATCGCGACACCACGCGGTGATTGATGTCGCAGCCAGAGCCATAGAAATCCACTCCCCACTGGATGGCGAGATCACCTTGTACCTACCTGATCAGGGTTGTACCCGTTCTTGTGCATTCACCATGATGGAGTCCCCGGTTGAGAGAATCCCGGTGGTCTGTGACTACCCAGATGTTTTTCTAGATGAATTGCCAGGGATGCCACGTGATAGAGATATAGAGTTCGCGATTGAATTGCAGCCTAGGACTGCTCCCATATCCAAGAGGCCTTATAGGATGCCTCCAGCGAAATTAGCAGAATTGAAAAAGCAACTACAAGAGTTGTTGGACAAGGGGTTCATTCTCCCAAGTACTTCACCATGGGGATGTCCGGCCCTATTTGTGAAGAAAAAGGATGAGAGTTTGAGAATGTGTGTTGATTACCGCCCTCTCAATGCGGTAACCATCAAGAACAAATACCCACTGCCCCGCATTGATGTTTTGTTTGATCAGTTGGTGGGAGCCAAAGTGTTCTCCAAGATAGACCTTCGCTCTGGCTACCATCAAATCAAGATTCGTGCCAGTGATATTCCGAAGACGGCTTTCTCTACCAGATATGGGCTCTATGAGTTTTTGGTGATGTCTTTTGGGCTGACCAATGCCCTGGCTTATTTCATGTACTTAATGAACTCAGTATTCATGCCAGAGCTGGACAAATTTGTGGTGGTTTTCATTGATGATATTCTGGTCTATTCCAAGAGTGAAGATGTTGGGGACTTGTTCTCAAATGCTATGAATTAAGAACAAGGCAACATAAAATGTTAAATATCAATGCCCTTCGCCCGCTGAAGCATTATTTCCCCAAGGATGTACTCCGGACGAAGGTTATAATGGCAGAACTACGAAGGTTATACCTTCATAATTGAACTCACACAGATAATATAAAATAACATAAGGCATAAAGCATTAAAGACAAGTAAATTGGAAATAAATAGCATCATTTATATACTATATAAATTTAAGATGTTCAAACATAATATTTAGACACATTTATACCTCTGCCTTGACAAAGGATAATTTCCGAGTGATGCGATTACAATTGCAGGAATCCGTGAACAGTAAAGGAATACTATTCAATATTTATAGGCACAGGACACAGCCTGTGAGGAATTACAATCGTACCCCTCATAAAAGTTTACAACAATGACTCGGATTCTTATGGACTAAAAGGTCATTCTATCTTTAAGTCGGTTTGTAATTCCGAAGCTTCACGAAATGGCACCTTCGGCATCACGTACTAGCAGCTTCAGCCGAAGCTGTTTCTTTCTGCAGGACCTTCGGCGACGAAGCATGGTCCCAACAGTAGCCCCTTCGCGGTGCTAGATCGTTTTTCGTAACGAGCTTTATCCGTGAAAAAAGTCTCTTAGGCTTCAGGAAGCCGAAGGTCCGAAAAACACCTTCCCTGAGCTCGTTGTCGAGAAACGATACAGTTTCTGAGCGCAGAGCGGTCCCATAGTGCAGGTTCACTATTTGTTTTTTGCGGCCCACCGCGCAGCGGGTGCGAGCAACTGTTTGCCTGGTGTAAAAATCCTGACGATTCACCTTCTTACCTGCAGCACTATATAAACAGACAGGTAGGTGTGAAGTTACCACAGCATTCATTGCTATTGTACTGTTTTGCTGCCAAAAATTTTAACCATAGCCGAAGCTTGACTTTCGCATTCAAACGAAGCTCCTGTTTGGCGTTTGCTTCGTCAGAAGGAGAGCTTCGGAAGAAAAGGTTATTAATTTCCATGAAATCTTTCAATAAATTCAAAATTAAATGGCCAGAGTACGCTCTACTGCTAGAGTTGAGCGTGAGGGAGACGAAGCCGAAGGTGTGGAGATTGTTCCTATCTCAGAAGCAATGCAGCGATCTGGATTGGTGACATCGGAAGAAGTTCCCGCTGCTGAAGCAGAACAAGGCGCTGCCGAAGCAGAACAAGGAGATATTGAGGAGGCTGATTCTGACAGTGATTACAATATCACAGTACCGAGCAAGCCTAGCCATCTGGACTTCGGAAAGTCGACTATCTCCAAGGCTGATTTTCCCAAGATGGTGAAGTCGGGTTACTTCAGCGAAGATGAGAAAAAGCTGATTCGCTTCGGTGGAGAGGAAACTACCCCGAAGCCAGAGAAGGATGAAATAGTGATTTTCAAGAGTTTTTTTTAAAGCTGGCTTGAGATTTCCTTTGAATAGGATGATTGCTGATGTGCTACAAAAGTTTGGGATCTATTTTCACCAACTGACTCCTAACGCCATTGTTAGGCTTAGTGTTTATATCTGGGCTCTCCGAAGCCAGGCGGTTGAGGCATTTGCCGAAGGTTTCTGCCGGGTACACGAGCTACATTACTAAACCAAGGCCAGAGAGGATGGGTTACACGAAAATTTTGGTTGTTATAATTTTTCCTATCGGAAAACCACAAAATTTCCTGTGATCAGCTACCGAAGCAAGTGGCCGGCAGGCTGGAAATCAGAATGGTTCTACGTCAAAGTTGACGATGACAAGGAAAAGCTTGTACAGAGTCCACTTGAACTGATCTTTGGAGAAACCAGACCCCGATGCAATATGACAGCAGAAGGTCCAACCCGGATCGCGCTGGCTGAATTCAGGACTATTGCAGAGCACATTGGCACTAGAGATTTAGTGCAGGAATTTTTGGCCTTCAGAGTATTTCCAACTATGAAGGAGTGGACTATGCCGAAGCTTACAGGGGAGAAGAAAAAGGGGGAGCTTGTCCGGCTACCCTACCATTATAAGTTCAAGAAATATTTTAAGGCACCCTGCCAAGAATGGCTCGATACGATCGAAATAATGAGTACTGAAATTCTTGGAAATTACTCTAAAAAAGAGGACCAATTGATGACAGCAGCCTTCGGCACCTGGCCGAAATGAAGGCTAAACAGAGTACTTGATGCTATAGGCTTCGAATATCCTGACTATGGGCGATTGGGCGGAGATGCTGGCGGCCCAAAGAGAAAAAGAATTGCCAGCGCTGTTGACGAAGAGAGCACTAAAGTGGCCAAAAAGAAAAAGGAGATTTCTGAAAAACTGAGTCCTGAAAAGTTGAGCCCTGAGCCGAAGGTGGCTGCTGCAAGAAAGAGAAAAACTGCATCTCCAGAACCAAAAACGTTGGTTCGAGAAGAAGATACTCCTGCAACGCCTTCTGCTGCCGATGTAGAAGAGATTATGAAGGTAATGACTGAACCCTTGCCTGTCAAGCTAAGTCCGCTGGCGCCGAAACTGACGAAGTTTTTTCAGAAGGACGAAGTAGCTTCGGCAGAAGGTCCTGCACTGCCGAAAAAACGAAGAATTATTCAGATAGCAGATGTGATTCATCAGACGCCGCCACCGGCGACAGTGTCAAAAGTTGCTTTTGTCAAGACCGCCGAAGCCAAATGCGCCGCAGTCGAAGCCACCAGAGTGGAAGCCCCCGAAGCTGAAACCGGCGCAGCCGAAGCTACCGGGGCCGAAACCTGGGTCACAAAAGATCCGAACCTGGAAGACACACTTGAAGTTATTGATAATATACTCTTGAAAATGGCTGAGGAAGAAACTGTTGTGGCTGCAGCGAGCACAACTACTGAAAAGGGGAAAAAGCAAGTTGAAAACATTTTGGAAGAAAGAGATTTTAACTTTCAGGATTTACTTGGGCAAGAATTGACAGATGCTGAAAAAGAAGAGCTTAAAAAATATGTCATATCCTGTGGATATAAGCCAGGGGCTACACTGTTTGGTGGGGTTAACGAAGGAAAGCTGAGATGCCTTTGAAACCGCAGCGAAGCTAAAATTGTTAGAACGCTCTCTAGAAACATTGGCCCGCCGAAGCTGGAAGCGGACCTCTGCCGCTACCAACGACACCATATCACCGGAAGCTTACTTTATGCTAATTTTAAGGTAACAAATATTATTGCTATTTTATTATTATTATTATTATTATTTAGGTCGTTTTTTAACGAAGATTGTTTTGACAGAGCATATTGTTAAGTAAGGTTCTAAAAATGCAACAAGATCTTGAAGACGAGAAGAACAAAGCCATCATCCAAGATTTGGCTGAAAAAGTTGAAAATTACGAAACTGATCTGAAAAAGAAGGACTTCACCATCCAAGACCTTGAAATCATGGTTAGAGAGCACAAAGGTGCATTAGAAAAGAAAGACTTTGTTATCCAGTCTATAGAAGGCTCCTTGGCTGAAGTCCAAGCAGAGAACGACAGTTTAAAGAATGAATTACTGAAACAATCAGAAAAATTTGAGCAGGAAAAGAAACACCTTGAAGCAAGCCTTAAAACTGAGATGGATAAAAATTCAAATTTGCAAAAATCCTTGAAGGAACTTCAAGGGAAGTGCCTAAGCTTCGGCAGTCGATGCGTGCAGCGGCTGAAGGATGTGTTTCATTCTATCGGAGCCAGCTCTGAAAAATTTACACCTTCAGCTGAAAATCTGCCCAGCACATTAGAATATATTGAAGGCGAGGTTGATGCTCTTGACGAAGTTATTGGTGGGCATGCCGACTTCTACGCCGTGGTAGCTTCTCGGGGCACAGCTACCGCTTTTCTGAAGGCTGGCTGTACGCATGGAAATATTGTGAATAGACCAAACTTCAGCTTATCAGCATCAGATCTGATAGATATCCCAAGCCTGGCCCGAAGCATTGGAAATAGATTCATGACCCAGATCTGGGTAAGTGGCGGGCGAAAAATGGCGGGTGACGAAGCTCGAAGTCATCTTAAGCCGGTAAGAAACTTATATTTGTTACTTTTACCTTCTTGAAATTTGCACCTTTCTTATTCTGCTGTTTGATATACGCAGGATGACGAAGCTGAAGAATGACGAAGCTGAAGTTTGACGAAGCCTAGCCCGAAGCTTGATAGTTGCTTACAATATACTTTCCTGCAAAAATTCTGGAGAAACTTTTGTAATATAGTCATGGAACAACTCATGTAAATTTGTACATACCTTGTAATATATTTTGTTTCTGCTAACTGTGTACAATGTGCTTTGTTGTGGACGAAACTTCTCTTTTGAGCCGAAGGCGAAAAACACCTTCCCTTCTTTTTCGTACACAACGAAGCATAAAAAATTTTCCTTCGAAGTTTTTCTTCATTGCTGAAGCACCTGTCTTTTTTGTGTGGTATGATGATTCTATATATGTCTAAATGAATGTTTATGAATGCAAATGACATGATGAAATGTATTGTGCAAATGAATATTGGGACACATGTTAAAAACCATAATCACAGCCCTTCATCCCCTTAGGAATGATTCAAATCTTTTTGCCGTTTACTTTTCGGCTTCACCGTTTACTTTTCGGTGTATCAGCGTTGACTTTTCGCTGTAAGCCTCCCTTAGGAGCTTCTTCGCCTTTTACTTTCAGCGGAATCAGCGTTTATTTTTCGCTGTAAGCCTCCCTTAGGAGCTTCTTCGCCTTTTACTTTCAGCGGAATCAGCGTTTATTTTTTGCTGTAAGCTCTGCATTCCCTTAGGAACGACTTTTGAGCTTCTCCCTGTTTCCTTTTCTTTTTCCCTTTGCATTTACATTTACATTTTTTGGGGGATATCACTCTCATAGAATTGAAATAAGGAAAATTACATGTTGTGGCCCCATTAAAAACCTTTCTCCCCCTTTGGAAAGGAAAAGGGTGCCACAAAAAAGAATAGAAAAAATTACATCAAGCTAAACATAATATCGCCGAAGCTCATCCGCATTCCATGATCTAGGAATGTCGTTGCCGTCCATATCCTTCAATATGTAGGAACCAGGTCTCGACGAAGATACTACCAAAAAGGGGCCTTCCCACTTCAGCTGTAATTTGCCTACTGTCTCAGGGTTGGCTACTCTTCGAAGTACCAAGTGTCCTGGTTCAATGTTCTTCAGCTTGACCTTTCTGTCACGCCATTTTATTGTTTCAGCTTGATATTTATTGATGTTTTCCACAGCTTGAAGTCTGATCCCTTCTATAGCATCTTTTTCTACAGAGCAATCAGCTTCGTCTTCGCCTTCTGCCGAAGCTACTATTCTTATTGATCCTGCATTGGCCTCCTCCGGGGTTATTGCTTCGTCACCAAACAATAGTTTGAAGGGCGTAAAACCTGTTGATCTTGACATGGTTGTGTTATGGCTCCACACCACTTTGATTAACTCGTCTGGCCACTTTCCCCTGGGCTGATTGAAGATTGACTTCATTATTCCCGTCATTATGATCCCATTAGCTCTTTCGACAAGTCCATTTGACTCTGGATGTCGGACTGATGCAAAATGGATTTTCGTGCCAATTTAATCACAAAATTCTCTGAAGGCTTCGGAATCAAACTGTGTCCCATTGTCAACAGTAATGGCCTTCGGCATTCCGAAGCGACAAACAATGTTTTGCCAGAAAAACTTTTGAATAGTAAATGAAGTTATTGTGGCTAAGGGCTTTGCCTCAATCCACTTGGAAAAATATTCCACTACCACTACCACATATCTTAAGTTCCCCTGTGCTGGTGGTAATGGGCCTAGCAAATCAAGGCCCCACCTTTGCAACGGCCAAGTGGGTTGTATTAATTGAGTTAAAGACGAAGGTTGTTTTTGATCTCTTGCACATTTCTGACAACCTTCGCACTTTTGGACTAAATCCGCTGCATCCGAAGCTGCCTTTGGCCAATAAAATCCTTGACGAAAAACTTTCCCAAGCAAAGGCCTAGATCCAATGTGAGATCCACACAGACCTACATGTATTTCCTTCATCAATTCTATGCCTTTGGATCTGGATAAACACTTAAGCAACGGGGAACAGACCCCTCGCTTGTATAGTTCCCCTTCTATTATGACATATGGTCGAGCTCTTGCTTCTATCCTCTTGATATAAGCTTCGTCATCTGAAAGAAAATTACCCTGAAGGAAAGAGATGATTTCAGTTCTCCAATCTTCACTATAGACAGGGGATATGTTAAGAACCGCTCTTTCAAGAAGCTCGACCGAAGGTGCTTTTATTGTTTTGAAAAATACTTCCGAAGGTAAAGGCAGCCCCTGTGCTGCTGACTTGGCCAATAGATCAGCGTATTCATTTTCTCCACGAGGAATATTTTTGACAGAGAATCCTTCGAAGGAAGCCTCAATCCTTCGGACTGTATCTAAATATTTTTCAAGCTTCGAGTCTCTTGCTTTATAGCTCTTGTCGATATGACCAGAAATAACTTGGGAGTCAGTTTTAAGAATGGCCCTTCTGATTCCCATTGCCTTTAACTTCCGAAGACCCAAGAGCAGAGCTTCGTACTCAGCGATATTATTTGTGTAACTAAAATCAAGTCTTGCCGCATAACAAGTTTTAACTTTGGAAGGTGAAACCAACACAGCAGCTGCTCCTGCTCCGAAGGTTCCCCAAGACCCATCACAAAACACTGTCCATGCTTCGGCATCTTTATTCGTTTCTTCCTCCTGAGCCCCTGGCGTCCAGTCAGCAATGAAGTCTGCCAACGCTTGGGACTGAATCGAAGATCTATGGACATAATCAATACAAAATTCATTGAGCTCTACAGCCCATTTTCCAATCCTTCTAGTAGCTTCTCGGTTTCTCATAATATCCTTTAGAGGTTGTGAAGAAGGAACAATTATGTTGTAAGCTTGAAAATAATGCCGAAGCTTCCTGGAGGCCATCAAAACAGCATACAGTACTTTCTCCAATTCTGTATAATTTTTCTTTGATAAACTAAGAACTTCGGATACAAAATATATTGGGGCCTGCCTCTTAACTTGGCCTTCAAGCTTCTCCTGGACAAGTGTTGCACTTACCGCTGAGTGCGAAGCTGCCACATATAATAACAAAGGAGCCCCTGGCGTTGGCGGAGTTAATGTTGTTAGATCTATCAAATATTGCTTCAGTTCTTCGAAGGCTCTCTGCTGAACTGGTCCCCATTGAAAAACTTCGGCTGACTTCAGCACTTCGAAAAATGGTAAATTTCTCTCTGCTGATCTAGATATGAATCTGTTGAGAGATGCCAGCCTTCCTGTCAATCTTTGGGCCCCCTCCTTTGTACTTGGTGGTTCCATTCGAAGTATAGCTTCGATTTTGCTTGGATTAGCCTCAATTCCCTTTGTTGAAACTAAGCAACCAAGAAATTTCCCCTTCTTTACTCCGAAGACACATTTTTCTGGATTCAGCTTTAAGCCAGCCTGTCTAAAATTAGCGAAGGTCTCCTGCAGATCAGCAATGTGGTTATCTTGCTTCGTGCTTTTTACAATGATATCATCAACATAAGTTAGCACATTCCTGCCAATCTGAGAATGGAGGACCTTTGCTGTCATTCTGCTGAAACTTCCTCCGGCATTCTTGAGCCCCTCAGGCATCTGAAGGTAACAATATGTTCCACTGGAGGTTATGAAGCTGGTTTTCGGTTCATCCTCCTTCTTCATCTAGATTTGGTGATAGCCTGAATAGCAATCCAGCAGACTCATAAGCTCTGATGAAGCTGCTGCATCGACTAAGGAATCTATCCTTGGTAATGGAAACTCGTCCTTCGGACAGGCCTTATTGAGATCAGTAAAATCGATGCACATTCTCCATTTACCATTGGCCTTCTTTACCATAATAGTGTTAGCCAACCATTCTGGATATTTTACCTCTCTGATAACTCCAGCACTGAGGAGTCTTTTCACTTCGTTGCGAGCACCTTCGGCTTTGTCATCAGACATCTTCCGAAGCCTTTGCTTTCTTGGTCTAAAGGATGGATCAACATTGAGCGAGTGCTCAATAACATCCCTGTTTACTCCGCAACGATCATTTGCTGACCAAGCAAAAACATCTTTGTTGTTGAACAAAAACCTTAACAAGGTTTTCTCCTGCTCTTCGGACAGTTGAGATCCCAATAGCACCTTCTGCTCTGCTATGTCCTCACATAAGAGCATGGGCTTCGGCTGATCAGCCGAAGCAGCTTTATCCCTTCTGAACTTGTATTACTCACAAGCTTCAGCTCCATCTATGTTATGGATTGCTTTTGAGTCTGTCCAATTTCCTTCGGCCCTTCTGGCAGCTTCCTGACTTCCATGAATAGCAATGGGCCCTTGGTCCGAAGGTATCTTCATGCAAAGATAGGCTGGATGAAGGATTGCTTCGAAGGCATTGAGAGTACCACGACCAATGATTGCATTGTAAGGGTATTCCATATCAACAATATCAAATACAACTTGTTCAGTCCTTGTGTTGTTGATGAATCCGAAGGTTATTGGCATTGTGATTTTTCCAAGTGCTACGATCTGCCTTCCTCCGAAGCCACAAAGGGGATGTGTGGCATCATGAATTTTATCCTCGGGCTCTTGCATCTGTCTGAAGGCCTTAGCAAATATGATATCAGCTGCGCTGCCTGTATCAACCAAAACATTATGGACTAGGAATACTTTGATCACACAAGACATAACCATAGCATCATTGTGTGGGTAATCCTTGAGTTGGAGATCCTCTTGAGAGAAGGTAATTGGAATGTGAGACCATCTTGACTTGATGAAGGGTCCTTGCACCCCAACGTGTTGTACCCTTCTCTGTGCTTCCTTCTTCTGCTTCTTGTTGGCTGGCTCTGAGCATGAACCGCCTGTTATCGGGAGTACCAGCTTCGGAGCCAAAGCAGCTCCAGCTTGATCGTTGAACGAAGCCATCAGCTCAAGAAAGTGGAAGTGAGTTCAGCGGAGGTGGGCGCCAATGTTGGGGACTTGTTCTCAAATGCTATGAATTAAGAACAAGACAACATAAAATGTTAAATATCAATGCCCTTCGCCCGCTGAAGCATTATTTCCCCAAGGATGTACTCCGGACGAAGGTTATAATGGCAGAACTACGAAGGTTATACCTTCATAATTGAACTCACACAGATAATATAAAATAACATAAGGCATAAAGCATTAAAGACAAGTAAATTGGAAATAAATAGCATCATTTATATACTATATAAATTTAAGATGTTCAAACATAATATTTAGACACATTTATACCTCTGCCTTGACAAAGGATAATTTCCGAGTGATGCGATTACAATGGCAGGAATCCGTGAACAGTAAAGGAATACTGTTCACTATTTATAGGCACAGGACACAACCCGTGAGGAATTACAATCGTACCCCTCATAAAAGTTTACAACAATGACTCGGATTCTTATAGACTAAAAGGTCATTCTATCTTTAAGTCGGTTTGTAATTCCGAAGCTTCACGAAATGGCACCTTCGGCATCACGTACTAGCAGCTTCAGCCGAAGCTGTTTCTTTCTGCAGGACCTTCAGCGATGAAGCATGGTCCCAACAGAAGACGAGCATACTGAGCATCTGCACATCGTGCTTCAGCGACTGCGGGATCATCGTCTATATTCTAAGTTGTCTAAATGTGATTTCTCGCTAAGAGAAATTAAATTTTTGGGTCACACCATTTCTCAGGATGGGATATTAGTTGATCCTAAAAGGGTACAAGAAGTGATGGATTGGAAACCTCCTACCACAGTGAGACAGATTCAGAGTTTTCTGGGATTGGCAGGGTATTATCGATGATTCATTCCTGATTTCTCCAGAATTGCCAAGCCAATGACTGAATTGTTGAAGAAAGGAGTCAAGTATGATTGGAGCCAGAAGTGTGAGGATGCCTTTCATACACTAAGACAGCATTTGACAACAGCGCCAGTACTAGCTCAACCGGACAACACCAAGCCCTTTGAAGTTTATTGCGATGCTTTCGGTACTGGATTGGGATGTGTCTTAATGCAAGACAACCGAGTCATTGCTTATGCCCCCCGAGCACTCAGACCCCATGAGCAGAACTACCCCACACATGATCTAGAGTTAGCAGCTATGGTTCATGCTCTCAAGATATGGAGACATTACTTGATGGGAGCTCACTATAACATTTACACTGATCATAAGAGTCTCAAATACAATTTCACTCAGGCGGATCTTAATATGAGGCAGAGAAGATGGTTAGAGTTAATCAAGGACTATGATTTGGAGGTGCATTACCATCCTGGCAAAGCCAATGTTGTGGCAGATGCCTTAAGCAGGAAAGCCCAGTGCAATTGTATGAACATGGATGCAAGAGTCACCACCCTGTGTGATGAGTTGTGCAAACTGAACCTAGAAGTTGTTTCCTTAGGTGCTTTAAATTATATTTCAGTGGAGCCCACATTACAAGAGCAAATCGTCATGGCACAGATTGGAGACAAGGGTGTTCAGGTAATTAAGGAAATGATCAAGCAGAAGGCAGAAAAATACAAATGCTTCCGTCAGGACAGCAAAGGAATCCTATGGTTTGGAGATCGATTGGTTGTTCCCAAGAACCCTGAGCTCAGAAAGAAGATATTGGATGAAGCTCACCTTTCAAAATTCAACATGCACCCGGGCAGCAATAAGATGTATCATGATCTCAGATCCTTATACTGGTGGACCAGAATGAAGGGAAATTGCTAAGTATATATCTGAATGTGACACCTGCCAGAGAATCAAGGCCATTCATTTGAAGGTAGTAGGCCCTTTGCAACCCCTTCCCATACCATCTTGGAAATGGGAGGACATTTGCATGGATTTTATCGTGGGATTGCCAAATACCTCCCAGCACCATGATTATATTTGGGTCATTGTGGATAGGTTGACCAAGACTGCTCATTTCTTACCAGTGCATACCACCCACAAGACAGAGAAGTATGCAAAAATCTATATTGGTCAAATAGTGCGTTTGCATGGCATTCCGAAGACCATTGTATCTGACAGAGGAGCACTTTTTGTGGCACGCTTTTGGGAGCAGCTCCAAGAATCACTTGGGACCCATGCAATAAGAAGCTCAGCATACCATCCGCAGACAGATGGCCTGACAGAAAGAGTGAATCAAATCCTCGAAGACATGTTGCGAGCCTATGTGCTACATTATGGTAAAAATTGGGACAAGTGTCTTTCCTTGGCAGAGTTCTCCTATAATAACAGCTACCAGTCTAGTCTAAAGATGGCACCTTTTGAATCCTTGTATGGGAGAAGATGTAGGACACCGCTGAATTGGTCACAAGCTGGAGAGAGGGAAATATTTGGACCAGACTTGGTACTTGAAGCAGAGGAAAAGGTCAGAGTTATTACGAAGAACCTAGAAGCTGCTCAGGCCAGGCAAAAGAGCTATCATGACAAGAGAAGGAAGCCTCTGCAATTTGATGTGGGAGATCATGTGTATCTTAAGGTGTCACCCACCAAAGGTGTCCAGAGATTTGGAATCAAGGGCAAGTTAGCTCCTCGCTATATTGGACCCTATGAGATCAAAGCCACTTGTGGACCCGTAGCCTATCAGTTGGACTTGCCACCCCACATGTCAGCAGTTCAAAGTGTGTTCCATGTATCTCAGCTACGGAAATGTGTCTGCTTACCCACTGAAGTATTACCTGAACCAGAAATTGAGATAGAACCAGACTTGTCTTATCAAGAGCACCCCATCAAGGTATTGGACAAAAAGGAGAGATCAACGCGGGCAAAGTCGATCAAAATGTATAAGGTTCAGTGGAGTCACCATTCAGTAGAAGAAGCTACGTGGGAGACTGAGGATTTTCTACGCTCTCGCTTCCCCGACATACTGCCCAACGGAGTCAGTACACAACCCAAAACCCCACCCCCACCTGCCCTTTGAATTCAAATATTAGAAAAACTTAGATGTTAAGGGTAGTGTAAGTTTTGGAAATGACTCAAAAAGGACTTCCTTCTGAAGTCGCAAAGAGAATGACATTCGAAGAGCAGTTAACTAGAGAACTTGGATAAAAGAAGGAGCAACACACCGACACACCTTCATGGCACCCCTCCAAAGAACTCTACCTAAAATCTTGGGACGAGATTCCTTTAAGGGGGGAGGGCTGTAACACCCCAGGTGTTACCATGGCCATGGCACATTTATGCACTAATGACTGTCATCACATGTGGAAGAGAATTGAGAAGAAGAGCATAAAACCTTGGAAACATGGGTTAACTAATAAAAGTGAATGGCAAGGGTTTCAACCACAAAAGTGGAACAATGGTCATTTGGAGCCAAGAAGATTAAACCCTAAAAAGGGCACCTAAGAGCACTAGACTTCCAAGCCAGGGATTAGTGGTTAAGTCAACCAAATTGCCAAAGCATGATCTTAGTTCTTAAACAACTTTTAGTAACCTTGTAACCTAGCAAATGCAGGGTGGGAACATTGCAAAAAGGCCCCTTGAAGACACCAAATTTCCCCCTTAAGGAGAGAGCACACTAGAGCTCTCTAATTCTTTCTAAGTTAAATTTTGAACCTAATCTAACGGTCCACCGTGTTCACTTAGTAAATGGCACCAAAACCACTTGAGTTGTATACCAAAAATGTGTCATACCACCTAAGTCACCCACTGCAAAAGTTTGAAACCGAGCCCAAGACGTTTGACAAGATTTGGCACGATTTTTGTCGCGAGGTGGACAGAGGGACAAGCCAGATTTGGCGTCCGCAAATCTCCCTACCTAGGGCATATCTGCCATGGGGACTCACATACAAGAGACAGCCCTAGGTGCTAGGAGGAGGCCTGCGCCGGATTTTTGCCAAGATTCACAAGCTTGCGATCTCGGCGAGCTGTTGAACGAGGGCAGAAGAACACTTCCACGTGTTCGACGCGCTCTGAGCGCGCCAGAGCACGCCCAGCGCCCGACCCCGGGTGCCCCACGCCGTGCCGAGCCGCGCCCGTGTCTCCTGCTCGCGCCCGCACCTATAAAGCCCACCGAAGCTTCAACCGTACTCCCCCGCGTGCTCTCCACCTCACCGGAGCTAGAGATCACCGGCGTTTGCCCTGTAGACAGCGTGCCCGCGGCCACCCGATCCCCCGCCACCGTAGACTGACCAACAGAGCCTTTCCCAGCCGCGCCCGACCCTCGGAGTGGACTGTGCATGCCTCAGTGAAGCTCCCCGAGCAAGGAATCGGACTTTGCCTCGCCGGAGAAGCCAGTCCACGGTTGGCGGACTTCACCCGATCGCCGATGAACGTAGACCGGGTAAGTCTCTGCATCATTTCTCGATTCCTTGCGCACATATCCTCTACGTCATCTTGTGGAGCTCATCGTGCCGTTTAATTGAACTAGATCGCCGTGGTTAAGCCGGAGCACCCACCGCCGACGAGTTCACCCGCCTGCGCACGTGGACCGACCGATTCCGGCCACCACCGCCGTCGAGCCGTACCTCGCTGTTACCGCCAGGACCTCCCGAAACCAACCCCGCCCCTCGCTGGACCGCTCTCGCCGCCGGTAAGCCGCGCCGCGCTTTTCCTTTCCGCGGCTACTGTTTACATAAGGGGAGGGACCTCGGGGAAGAAGAAGGAAAGGCCAGGGGGTTTTGTGCGCTGTCAGTGACTCAGGGGAATAGTAGCGCAGGGATAGAAATTGATGGATTGATTTAGAAAGAACCCAGGGTCTTCGGTGCAAAGTAGTTTTCCAGGAAACCTTTTAAAATATTCTGATTTAAATCCAAACAGAACTTGAAAAATTCATAACTTCAGTTTGGTTTACCCAAATCGAGTCAAACCAATTTTGCCAGATCCTAAATAATATAAACTACTTAGGAAAAATATAAAACCCCTAAGTGTTACAGAAAACTTTAAAGTTTTGATTTAAATGATTAACTAGTCAAAAGCTAAAAAAATAAGGAAAAATAGCTACACTATTTGACTGGGGTCAAGAAAATTTAGAGAGGTACTTAATCATTTCCTAACCTGTTTAAAAATAATAAACCCCTCTGTACACCCCATTAAGATAGAGTTTGCCATTTAAAACACTTTTTGCTTAAAGTTAGAGAAAATATTAAAGGTAGTTTAAAATAAAAACCAGGGAACACCCACATTTTTGTTAGTTTAATTATTCAGTATAGTTCACTAGAAAAATTTATTATACCCTTGTTTAGTACAGAATAAATGAGATACCTTTTATTTTAGGAAAACAAGGAAAACTTAGAAAAACCCTAGAAAAATAACCCCAAGGAGAAAACACCCCAAACCTTGGGATAACAAATGTTTTGTTATTATGAACATAGGAAAAATATGAAATCTGTTGTTTGATATTTTTCAATTAACAAGTTAGTTATAAGCACCTTTTTGGCATAAAACTTTAGAAATTCACAACTAAATATCTAGTGGGCCTTTTTCTATGATTTTTAACACAGAGGCCTAATATCACCTATGTATCTGGACAAAAATACAATTTGGTACAGAAACCTCAATTAAATCACAGCTATAGTGTAAAATGCCCTTTTAAAACTTATTTTTGTTAATTTTGCACAAGTAGTATCTGAATCAGTATCCACCTTAAATTTATAAGACAGCCTGCAGTGACAAATATTAACCCACTGTAATTTTTTTAGAATTTTTGGAAAAAGATAAACCACTGTTGTAGTTCAAACCCACACTAGAATTCATAAATAGAAAATGAAAAAGGGGAATTAATAGTGGAGATTAATGTCACCCTAACCCAACCAGCAAAACCCCTTAAATGGCTACTAAAACATCTAAGGGAAATCCAAGTTTCAATCCACTATGCTTATCCCTAGGCAAAACCCAAACCTAAAGTTGATAAGCATAAACCCCTAAGAGCCACGTATAACCAGGAAACCCTAAGTTACTAACTGACTTAGTTTTTCTTTACTTAGCATAATGATTATTAAATCCTACATAATCATAGCATACATATTCTTATTTATTGCATTCGATAGATTGCAACCTCGCTGATGGAGAGTACGTCCTCGTGCAGGAGCAAGGAGTTGCTCAGGAGGTAACCCCGGATCCAGCACCAGAGCCTGCCCCAGCTTTGGAAGGCAAGCCCCGGTTTTATGCATAACCTGTTTTTTATGATATTTTACTACACTTAATGTTTGTAGGCTTGCATTGTGCACTTAAGTGTAGGAGTTGATTGAAACCCTAGTTGCATGAACTCAGGAAATCCTTGTTGAAATGGATACTAGTATGCTAGGTCGAGTAGCTGCCTTGCTAATTAGGGATCCCGGTAGAAGTCGAGTGATTTTACTAGCACTCGCGCGAGGTCAGGAATTGGTTGTACCCACTTTGATATCATATTGATGATTGGTCTGTGGACACGGATCCATGGGGATGCGTGGTCTACAAGATGAAATTGGAATAAGGATTAACGTGCGGATACCTGTGTCAAGCGTTTGAACGTACTAAGCACATGCCGAGAAATATGGTAAATCGGTAAGCCTAGTACCTGATTGAACCTGGCAGTAGACTTTGACCCTCACGCGACCTGAGATGTGGTCTCCCATTCCGATTATGGTGGGTACAAGTGCGGTCACTGCACGACGGCAGTCGGGGTCAGTGAGGCATTGTACGCCAAGGCGGTGAGCCCTGATCTGTTGACGGGGAATCGATGGGGACGGTTGATGTGTGTGGGGACGGAGTGCCTCGCCACGTCGTGTGTTTAGATTTACCTTGTAAGGATAAAACTCGATTCGAATCATCTGCTTCTCGCAGCTAATGAGACTGATTGATCCATTGTACTGCATTGAGTAACAAGTGGAAACGTGATGATGTGGCAAAAGATGTTGATTGCTAAATTTTCTTGATACCATGAATGAGTAGATAGTACACATCTAGTCTTAAGAGAGTCACACTAAAACTTGACAAAGCTAAAACTTGATTTATAAACTCAGCTAGTGCTTTTGGCAACCAAACCCCACAGCCAAATAACTGCATGTCTAGAGGTAGAGGAGTAGACTCCTCACACCGGGTAAGTCTAGCTGAGTATTAGTATACTCAGCCTTGCTTGTGGCATAATTTTACAGGTTCTCTAGAGGACATAGTTGCTGGAGTGACTTGGCCGTCCATCTTGCCACCGGGTTGGACAGTCGAGTGGGATCCTACCTCGGCTGAGGAGGAGCATGAGGAGTGATGGGACAGGCTTCCCCATCTCTCTGTTTATTTATCGTTAGTTTTATTCCGCTGCACTTCGAACAATGATGGCTACTTTTGCTAAAACTCCGATGATGATGATGTAATAAATTTAATACTCCTTAATGTATGGTTTTATGCTTTATTGTATTTGCTCTGTGACTCACCATCGAGTGAGAATGTGGTACTTGATCCTATCAGTGGCCTAGTCGGACTAGATCCGAGGGATTGACGTGTTATTCCCATTTAAGTGTGGTCTAGCCTCTAAGGCGGGACTTAGGCACTTAAGTTGGAATAATTCGGGCAGTTCCGCCACAGGCATAGTGGCCCACCTTGAGACGAAGGGCTGCACCGACTTAAAGAGGAAAAGACCAATCAGTCCATGATAATTTGTGTCATGATTGTAAATAGTTATCAAGGACATAAATGTAGTTTTGACCGGGCTGCGTCCCGTGCCTATAAATAGGTGAACAGTACCCTGGTACTGTTCACGCTGACCGGTATTCACTTGTGCGTCACACTTGGACTCTTACCTTCTGTCAAGCCGAATGTACAAATGTAATTTAATATTGTTCATGTTTATTCATGATGATATAATAAAGATTTATGCTGATGTCATATGATTATTCATGTTATTTCTGATGTTTCATATGCTTCTTCTTTCATTAATATAAACTGTGATGATGAAGGTACGTCCTTCATGACCTTCGTCTAAAGATCATTATATCCCAAGGGAAATAATGCTTCGAAGGACGAAGGGCTTTAACCACTAACATTTCTGTGTTGCCTTGTTCTTAACTTATAACATTTGAGAACAAGTCCCCAACAAATACGGTGTGTATCTCATATTGAAAGTATTACTTAAAATAAAATAATAATACTAAATAAAGTAACTAAATAGATTAATATAATTATTGCACATTATGTTGGAGTTCCATTTGTGCATTAGACTTGAATTTAGAACAAATTTGGATTCAAATTCAACATGGAAAAGAAAATAAAAAAGAAAAAGAAAGGTGACAAACTTGGCTGGTCCGGAATTCTATCTCGCGGCCTAGTAAATCCCTGCCTCGGCCCATTGCCTCGCACGCGCTCAGCCTACTGCCTCGCGTGCTCTCGCTCACTAGTGGGCGGAACCCGTGTGTCATCCAATTTCACTGCCTCACCGACGCTTGGGACCTACCTGTCAGCCCGCGTGCTGTGTGATTGGCATGTGGTACCACTTCATCAGGTGCATCACCAACCTCCCGCGAACCTCGCACTTTGCTTTGCATGGCCGAGCTCCGACAACCGCTCGCCCACCTAGGCCATGGCCATTGTACTCCCGCCCTTGGGCTATAAAAACTGAATCCCGCATGTAACACCCCTGGTGTTACGAGAACTAAAACTTTGACATGACATCATCTGCATTGGCAATTCATTATGTATGATACACCTATGATGTTTCCACTAGGCAAAAATTTTAATATAAACATGTGATGTGATGCTCTAACTTGGTAAAAGGGATTCCTGACCCTAGGTTAGAGTATCTCTCTTTAAGGATTAGAGAACTATGGCCTTGGAAAATGGGCACTAAGGAATGATCTCAACAAGTTAGTAGAAATGTTCAAGGAAGGTTATGTTTAGAGAGCTTAAGTGTCACATGTACCTTAGAACCCTCAAAACCCTAATTTGGAACCCTGAAACCCTAATTAGTGCCCTATTGGGTGATTTCAAACTCTATGCACTTTTAGTAAAAAATGTATGTATCAAAGTGATGGAGTAACTAATGTTAAACAACTTTCATGTAACGGGATTTCCAAGTTCTGTGGTGCAAATTGGGGTAAATTGCAAAAGAGCCAAGGGCACCCATATGCTTAACTCTGAAAAACAGTGTTACTAGGCCAACTTCAAGCCTCTGTATATCTTGATCTATGAGGATTTTGTCATGGGTCACCATAACAAAGTTGTAGAGCTATTATAATACTTTAAGTTTGATTAAGTGACCTAGCCCAAGAATGGTACAGAAATTGGATTAAAATGCCCTAGAAGTTGGGCTGTTAGTCAAGTTCTAATCTGAAATCAGACTATCAGTTCTATTGGATCAACTTTGAAGCCAGATTATGGTTCATTTAGTGACCAAATGACTAGAATCCTTATGTCCAAATTGAAGCTGGTATATAGGGGAACAACTTTGATATAGTCGACTTGGTGGTTTGCTAAATGAAAATCGAAGTAAAAGTAACCCAAACTTGCTCTGTCAGATAGTTTCGAAGGGAAATTCAGAATGAACAATATCTGAAGAATATCTCAGGTGCAGTGCACCCGTTGCCAGTGAATCCGCGCGGTGATCCACGCTCGCCAGTAAGATTCATGCGTAGGGTGAAGTGGATAACACCAGAGGGTAAAAGATCTCGGCATAGAGATGAGCTCGAGCCCTGTCACCGGTCGGTTCACCATACCCACTTGCCTGAGTAGATGTCGCTACAGAGCTCGCTGTTGTTCTCTGTAAACACCACATAGCTGCTTGATTCACTGTAGTATTGTGACAGTGGCACTCTCTAAGTCGTGCCCGTAGACCGCTGAATGCATGAGCTCCACGGTAGGTCTCTGTAGTCATTCCGTCGTGGCAATATGAATCACTCTCATCCAAAATTGGATCAAGTTGTGTCCCATCTCTTTAAATTGAGTGCTTCCCTCGCTCCGCCTCTCTGTTGCGCATCCAGTCCACCAGCAAACACCTCACCTCGTTCACCATAGCTCATAATCATCGAATTTCTCCAAGAGTCGTCACCGGCACCGTCGTGAGGAGCCCAATAGGTCAGTTCATACCCATCTAATCCTTGTTTTGGCATGCCATTAGTCTCTGGCTGCTCACTGGGCCGGCTGATTGAACGCTACCGCCCAGAGCTCCTAGAACAACGCATCGTCGCTAGGAACGCCATCGTGGACACCTTGCACGCCGACCCACTCTCCCACGCCTGCTCCATCCAAATTCGCGCATGTACCACACCTCTGGTGAGTTAGTGATACTTGTCTTACCCTTAATTTAAACACGATCGCATTCTATTGCTCGGAACAGACTTGCCAAAGCTCTGGCTCCGCCATCGTTGCGGGCAGACAAGGTCCGAGGGCCGGTCCGTCGAGTCGGTCTCGGAACAGACTTGGGGAGCCTCTAGGGTGATGAAGGTGTGCTTACTACCAGTGATGGGGTCGCCGGCGATGAGACTCGCGGCCAGAGCCAGGTATTCAACCGGAGTCGAGCGCGGGGGCATGATGTTGTAAAGGAGATAGAAGGGAGGGGTCTAAGTGAAGATGTAAATGACACATTAGAACAGTACCAGAGGGCGCTTCGCGATTGTTTCAAACCCTAGGGACCCCGACGCAAAGTAAACAACGTGGGCACAGGGGCACGCACTTTTTCCCTGTTCGCGGGCCGACTCGGGCTAAATTCGGCCCTACCCTGTTCATCATTTTTCTTTTTCTTTTTTCTGATAACTTGGGAAATCTATACAAAATAGTAGAAAAATGGTAAAATTATGAGATCAATTTTGTTAGACTTCTAAAACTAAGTAGTATTTAATAAAAACAATCCCAAGATTTTTTTAGTTCAAACCTGGAATTATGTAGCATTTAAAGATGCTTAAATAAAGTCTTTTAGAATTTTAGAAATAGTTTAATAATTCCAAAAATCATAAAACTTTTTAGGTAGACTTCATATGATGATCAGAAATGTTGAGTGAAGATTGAAATAGTTTGGACAGTGTTTGACCAGAAACTCAATAACTAGCTTCATAGGATTAACTACTTAATACTAATCCTAAAGGAATACCTAACTAGAAAACCTTATTGATTGGGTTGTACCATGAAGGAAAGTTGTATTCAAGACACAACTGACTATATTTCTATTGTATAATTGCATATTTATGACATAGCTTAAGCATTCATATTCATGTATTATCATGTATAGAACACGAAGAAGATTTCGTAGTAGAGGAAGAAGTTCTCTTTCAGACTAAGAATCCTCTAGCTGAGAACAACTTTTACTTCGACATCTATGGTGTGGAAACAGAAACTCCTGCAACACAAGGCAAGCCCCGGTGCATTATCCTTGTTCCTTGTTGTTTTAAAATATTTATCACCTTATATGATGCATTAGGTGATAGGAATTGGGTGTTAAACAGTTGATGCATTTCCTTCCTTGGAAAATTGGTTACCATTTCTTGTTTGCCTGTTTTATTTAAACAAGTTTTCTAATGCTTAGTCTGCTATAGAAAACAAAAATGTTTTGTTTTGAAAAAGGTGATGCTTCACATGGGATGGGAGATTTTATAAAGAAAAGACTGATGATGGTGGATCCATCACGACCATGATGGATTGAACATCTGAAAAGAAGTACCTCTGCGAGGTACCAAACTTTGGGTTTTAAACGATAAAGACGAGACCGGGCAGGTGACTTGCACGAGAAGGAAGTCTTGGTGTAGTGTCTCCGTCTGAGTCGCTTAAGGACCGAGCCGATGTAGGCATGCTGATAGAGGACCTTTTAACTGGACATATGCCTCGTCATGGGTAAGCTTTACCTCGGTCGGACCAATACTAGAAAGGCTATCACGCAATGGGAGTGGAGAGATGGTGAGAGTAGCGTGTACCCTCCATGGCAAGAGGCTGGATGGTGGAGTATCTGTGCTCTCAGTTTGCGTGAACCCATTCTAGTCTTGAGAAACCCGGGTGCGAGTTGACATATGCAAGGGTTAAGAGCTACATATGTCGTGTGGTTGGAGATCCACGGATGGGTATTAATCGATTTGGATCGCCGTTACTTCTCGGACATGAAGACTTGGTCACTGACCTACACGTAGCAACAAGTGAACTGAAAGGGTGATAAAAAGATAGCTAGTATAGGCCAAGTGCTTGATCTAGAATAGAAAGAAATCTAGATGCAAGTAACTACTTAACCTGATAAGTAAAATAAATTCTTAAGGATCCACTCAAAGTAAGCTTTTCTGTAAAAGAGTCATTGAATCTTGATAAGCTTTACCTTGATTCCCAAAGGCCAACATATCCTTGAGACTCTTTTTCCTTTGATGGGTAAGGCTTGCGAAAGTACACTTCGTACTCAGGGTTTTCAAACCCATGTTGTTGTAGGTGATGAAACTGCTAAATTATGCGGTTTCTGTCCCAAGGTGGTCCCCAAGCAGGATGAGGAGAACTAAGAATTACCTGGGGAAGGTGTTTTGCCTTCCTATGACGTAATAATAAGTTTAAGCACTCAGTACCCGGATATGTAATAATCAACTCTTTTTATATTTTACTTATTAATGTAAATTATGTTATTGTAATCCTTTTGCTTACTCTGATGGTCTGTAATGCCTGCGTTATGGGATAAGCGCTCATGGGCGATGTGATGGAGATACAGATAACCGGACCTGCCGAGTCATTGTGCGCACCTGCATGATTGTCTGAGGTCCTAAGAACAAGGACATTTATAGGTGGGCCTAATACCTTGGGAGATTCCGTGACAGCTGGTATCGGAGCGAAGTCCATTTCTTCGGACATTACTTGTGCTTCAATGATTTTAAAATACTTACCTTTGAACATTCTTTCATTCTTACCTTGATCCTTTCTTATAGCAACTTATCTTCTGAAGTCGGGTAAAAAAATTACCAAATAATAGGTTATACATAGGAGGTATGGGATCAACAAGAGGTCGATTCCATAATCGTAGGTCGTGCATGCATCATATTTAAACAATAATAAGTAATCTTCCCCTCTTATAGAGACATGGCACGCACCAAGACTACCCAGCAGAAGGCGACCGGACCTCGGGGTGTACCTCAGCACCAGTTGGCTCCTCGACATGAGGGGAGCAGTAGTGGAAGTAATGATCCCATAGGGGATCTGGAGGTTAGAGTTGAACGTCTAACGATGGAACTGCGTCATGGAAACAGGAAGCGTGCGCGTGATAGCCGCCGCATCGCTATGTTGTCATGAGAGGTTTACCATTTGCAGTGGGAGATTGTGGAGCAGGATAAGTCTATTGACTAGGTTGTAAATACACGATCTATAGCCTAGGATTGCGAGGTGATTGCCCAAGCCCAGGTGGAATAGCTAAGCGTAGCCCTAGAAAATCTGCAAGCATATAATAACACTTTGCACGAGGAAGTGCATGTGATGTATGACCAGTTGCATCCGAACGTGCCACCAGAGGTTGCTTCCATGGGAGCTGGAACATCAGGAGCAGCTGGCGGAGGACCTTATGGGGAGTTGGATCTCTTTGGAGGCCCTCCTTCCATGAACCTCACGGATGATCGTTCTCACGAAGCTAGCTGTGGAGCGGGAGCAGCCAAGGACACAGATAACTAGATTAGTGTAGTAGTATGTGGTTTCCTTATGTAATTTAAATAAGGAAAATTGAGTTGTATAAGTTGAGTATGTATAATTAGAACAAGTTTGGAATAATGTAACCGAGGTTGTGTAATAGTGGCATGTAATAATCAAGTATGTTTTCTTCTTCAGATACCGTCCAGAACTCGTGCTCAGGATGGGGCTGGAACTTCCCGTGGTGGCGAGGAAACTCTGAACCCGCCTCCTGTACCTCCCACGCTGGTAGAGGCTATCGCTGCCTTAATCATTGCCACTACTGATAACGCTCATTTTCTTCGAGAAAAGGCTGGGAATCAAATTCATCAGCAGGGAGGCAATGGTTAACACCAAGCCCCCAGAGACACTACGTACATGGAGTTTTTAGAAACTCGTCCACCTCTTTTCGTTAAAGCAGAATAACCTTTGGAGGCGCACGAATGGATTCGGGTCATGGAGCAGAAATTTGGACTGATTCGGTGTACAGAGACCTAGAAACCCATGTTCGCTGCCCAACAACTGAGAGGTCCCGCCAATACCTGGTGGGCAAACTTTGTAGTTGTTCAACCTAAAGGACATCTTGTCACATGGGTAGAGTTCAAGCAAGCGTTTAGGGAACACTACATTCCATATGGTGTTCTATAGATGAAACTGGAAGTTTGTTCGCTTAAAGCAAGGAGGAGACTCGATGATGCAATACCTCGCCAAATTCAACCATCTCTCCTAGTATGCTATAGAGCAAGTGGACACGGACTTGAAAAAGAAAAAATGTTTCATGAGAGGTCTGAATGATCGACTACAACAAAAGATGGCCACTTGCCTAGATCTCACTTACAGCAGGGCCGTGAGCACAACACTTTCATTGGAAGCCAAGAATTTGGGGCAGGGAAAGACAAAAAGATTTGGCGTGAAGGGGCTGAAGGATCCTCTCAAGGATCCGAGAAGCGGTCGATGTTGATAATTCGTCCTATTAACCCAAATTGCTCTTTTCCTCGTCCACCCGCCTATCCTTTCAGACAATCAGTTTTCATCCATCCCACTCCTGCCCCTGCTCAAAACAATCAGCCGAGTGCCCCTGGTACTTGTTTCCCTGCCTTACCCAGTTCATCTAACATTTGCTTTAATTGTGGGAAGTCTAGACACTTCATCAATGACTGTCCCTATCCAAAGCAAAATAAATCCAATTTCCAAAAGGCTTCTGGAAGCACATCTCAAGGCAAGGGAAATGTGGCAAGCACTCAGGCAAGCAAAGATCAAACGGAAACTAGACGTGTCTACTATACTGAAGTGGCTACCACCCCGGAAGGAGAGCCTGTGATGATGGGTACGTTTTCCGTTGCCAATCATCCCACCATCATTCTTTTTGATTCTAGTGCATCACAAACTTTCATGAGCAAGACTTTTATTGAGAAGCATTGCATACCTAGGGCCTGTTTAGGAATGTAGTTTTAAAATACTGTAGTTTTGAGATACCATAGTTTACAAGTGTACGTGACATAAATACTACGGTATTGCTTTACCACAGTAAAACTGCAGTATTGCTCAAAACCGAGATCTGTTTGGTTCTATTGGAAAAACAGAGTATATGTAGAGAGAAGAGAAGAAAACTGAGGTCCTGAGTGGAGTTTCGGAAACTCCAAAAATACCATAGTTTTGGGTAAACCATGGTATTTAAAACCGAGTTTTGTCTGTACAAACAAAACACCTTTTGAGCTCCAATACTATAGTATCATCAAATACCATAGTATTGTTTCAAAACTGCAAAAATACTACAATTCCAAACAGGGCCCTAGTGTCATCAAAGAAGGGTCTTGTTATTCAATCACCTAGGGGTCAATCTTTTACTAAGGAAGTAGTCTTCCACGTACCCATGAATTTAGCCGGATATGGTTTCCCCACCAATATGATAGTTATAAAGGGGCAAGACGTAGATGTGATTCGGGGCATGAATTGGTTATCCCATAATAAGGCTATTATTAATGCTGATCAAAGGACTATTCAGTTAAGTCATGGACAAGAAGAAGTCAAGTTGTCTATTCCTGTATCTGTCCTAGTCAAAGTATCTGGACAAGTTTTTGAAGCCTTAGTGCAAGAGATACAAGACATCCTGGTTATGTGCGAATTTCTAGATGTATTCCCTGAAGATTGTAACACCCCGGGTGTTACTCAGGCTTTTTCTCTCCACACCCACATTTGTGAACATTATCACATGTGAATGTGATTGAGCAAAAGGCACCAAATTGAAAAGCAAAAACTCAAAAATGTGATTTTCATCTCAAGAAACATACCATAAACTCATCATGCACCTCAAGGGAGAAAAATGTTCAAAACCCTAGTACTACCGTAATTAAGTCATTTGAACACAAAAGGGAATTTAGTGAGAAGACTATGAAAAACATAAAATGATGATGAGGACCAAATAAAAAAGTTATAGTACACTAAATAAGCTACAAAATATAGTAAGTAAGTTTGATCAAAGGGATTTGCAAAACTCCCAAAATGACCCCTCAAGTGAAAACTCAATGGGAAATTCAGAAAATTCATAAATCGGAATTTTGACCTCTTCATAAAGTTCGGCCGCGTATTCTAAATTCCAAAACTCAAATCCACATAATCCAAATATAAAAGTGGCGTCAAATTAACTTGATCACACTCTGGCAAAGTTTGAAATCAAACCAAAATCGTTTGACACGATTTGGCTTGACTTTGGTCTCGGATTCCAGCTGGGCGACAGACCCAACTTCGCCCCGTCGTATCTCGCAATTCCGAGATCTAATCCACTCAAGTGTTGTAAGAGAAACAAAGAGTAAATGACAAAGAAGAAATCATGTGCAGGGATTTGGGAGAGTTACGAGAGGATCGCGAGCCAATTAGCGCTTGGAAATGACCAAACCGAGCGCTGCCACACGCTCGATGGCTTGCCTGATCGACCGAGCGCGGACTGGCCAAGGCAGCGCGGGCACCGCACGCGATTGCCCCGCCCCACGTGCCTGCGACTCGCCCCCACCTATAAGTGCACCAAGGTCTTAGTCGTAATCACTTGTGCACCCAGAGCCCCGCCCGAGCCAGTGATCACCAGAGTTCGCCGTGAATGGCAAGCGCCATCGCCCGCCACCACTACCCGAGCACGACCACCATGGCCAGCCTTTCCTGTCGACTCCCAGCCTCGCCCAAGCCCTTGGACAGCTTCCCCCAGAGGCTATGAAGCTTTCCCAAGCTTGAGCCGAGACCCTGCCTCGCTGGAGAAGCGAGCGCAACCTCGCCGGACATCGGCCCCCCGCCACCGCACGTAGATCGAGCTACCAGGTAAGCCATTTACAAATTCCTTGTGCCTACAACCTCCCTAACCTCTCGTGAAGCTCCCCAACTCACTGGATTGAGCTATCCCACCGTGGTTAGGCCGAATCACTCGCCGCCGACGAGCTCCCCCGACTGCGCGCGAGGACCGACCAACTCCGGCCATCTCCGACACCGACCCGCACACCGACGTGACCGTTGTGACCTCCCCGACGTTGTCGACCACTTCACCGGAGCTAAATCACCGCCGGTAAGTCTCGCCGCCGTAATCTTTGCCCCGACCACTGTTCCAAAAACCCAGGGACCATGGGTTAGATTTAGGTTAACCCTAGGTGGTTTTCTGCTTTGTCAGTGACTCGATTGAATAGTGACCCGAGGACTAGTCTGTAAGGAAAAAGGGAAATGTACACCAGGGACCCGAGTGCAAAATGTATTTTCCTTTCCCTTTTCGAATATTAAGTTAATTAAATCTGCTGTAAACTTGATAAATGTATAAATTGAAAAATATTCATCCAAATTTGGTCAAACAAATTTTGCTAGATTTTGTAAAATAAGAGCTTTCAAACAAAAAAATTGAACCCCATTTTTCTGTATGATTTTTTAGAGTTTTGAATTAAATTAGAAAACTGCCCAAACCTTAATAATACAAAGAAAAATAGAAATACTTCTATACTGGACTTGAGAAAAATTGTGGAGATACTCACCCAGTATATACACTGTTTAAAAATAATGAACACCCCAGTATACAAGAATAAACCAGAGATATCCATTAAAGACTATTTCTGCCCAAACTTTAGAAAAATGAAAAAAAATAGAAAATAGAAACCAGAGAGTGACCATATTTTTCCTAGTATGCCTAAGTGATATAGATCATAGGAAAAATATATGGAACCCTAGTCTAGTGTAATCTAGGAATATAATTTTATTTAGGCATTAAGAAGTCAGCAAAGGCCATAGTTAAAAATATTTGGGCACATGCAATAATGGCAAGAAAAATTCAGTAGACCCCTAACCACGAATGTACCACTGCAAAAATGGTAAGCACCTCAAACCATCACAGTAAGTGAGTCAAACAAATAGAACTTGGAATTTGCCAATATTTTAAATAAATCAAAAGAAAGGCTAAAAATGGGAAACCGTGAGCAACCAAATTTTTACCCAAGTACTTATGATGTAAACTACCAGAAAAAAATATAATAATAAGATAGAAATATAATGTAGTATACCTCACCCCTTACCCCATGAAAAAGACCATATATTCTAAGAAATTTTACAACCCCTTCTCCATGAGCAAAATTAACCAACTTCAAGAATGATTGCTCTTGCACAAAGGAGATAGGAAAATTAGGAAATATGTTGTTTGACATTTTTCAAATATAGTAGTAGTAGAAAAGCACCACTAAGCTCTAAAACTTTGAAAAATCCCCATAAAATAAACAGTAGGTATCTTTAGCTAAATTTTGGCACAAAGTCATATTATTGCACCTAAATACCAGCAAAAATAAACCTTAGGAAAAAGATCACTCCTAGAGGAGAGTTGTAGTTCAAAGTACCCCCTCTGCCCTAAATCTTAATATTTTTGTGCAGAGAGAACCAGTATCATTCTAGGCCTCAATTTTTTATACTGAAATATATACACCAGTGACAAGCCACTGAAATGTTTACAGAATATTTGTAAATTTTTAAATCAGTGTTGTAGTTCAAACCTACTCTAAAGGTGTAAATGGAAAGAGGAAAAAGAGAGAATTAGTAAAAGTGATAAATCTTACCCATAATGGTTTCAGCAAAGATCTTGATAAACTTTTCACTAAGACACTAAAAGTCAGTGGAATACCAAAATAATCTGACCACTTAAACTTGACCATACCT
The DNA here is from genome assembly GCF_902167145.1 of Zea mays. Classification (NCBI taxonomy): domain Eukaryota; kingdom Viridiplantae; phylum Streptophyta; class Magnoliopsida; order Poales; family Poaceae; genus Zea; species Zea mays. The sequence goes on along the minus strand of NC_050104.1, from coordinate 55,732,698 downwards.
GCTTTTAAAATGACCAAGTCTGCTACTAAAACCTCCAATAGAAGGGTTTGGTTTTATATCACTAACTTAATCATTTCATCTTGCATTATCATTACTAAATTACATAACATAGCATACATATCTCTTATTCATTGCATTCATTTAGATTGCAACATCGCTGACGGAGAGTACATGCTTATTCCCGAGCAAGGAGCTGCCCAAGAGGAAGTCCAGGAGCCAGCTCCAAATCCTGCCACCGAGGATCTCCCTGTAGCCTCAGCTTTTGAAGGCAAGCCCCAGTTTTGTGCATAACCGTTTATATATACTACTTTACTACACTTAATGTTTGTAGGTTTGTAATGTGCACTTAAGTGTAGGAGTTGCTTGAAACCCTTAGTTGCATGAACTCAGGATTCCTTTTTGAGATGGATACTAGTATGCTAGGTCGAATAGCTGCTTTGCTAAATAAGGATCTCGGTAGAAGTCGAGTGATTTTTCTAGCACTCGCGCAAGGTCAGGCATTGATTGTATGCATCTTGATAACGAGATCTGTTGGGGGCCTTCCTCTTATGAAGGTCCTAAAAAACGTGACTAAACCATATGTTTTTAGTATGACATAGACTATTACAGGAGGCTCCGGCTTTGGGATGAAAGTTCTCTCATGACAAAGTTGTGTGTGATATGAAGATACAACCCGAAGGTGACATGGATGGGCGACGAAGCTATGGCTAAAGGAGCTTTGGTTTGGTATGATAGCAAAGATGAAGGACAAAACCGCCCTAAGGGGGAAAAGACTACTTAGTCCTTGATAACTCACATTATGACTAAGAGTAAATGTCAGGGGCATGGATGTAATCTTATCCGGGCTGCGTCCCGTGCCTATAAATAGATGAATAGTAGCATTGTGTTGTTCATGCTGGATTGTAATCTCTCTCTTGTGTCATCTTTGCATTCACACCTTCTGGCGAACCAAAGGTATTATTGTGTTATGAATATTATTAAGTTTATTCTTGTCTATGGATATAAATATAAATTAACTGCGAAGACCTAATCATTATCTATTTAAGGTTCTTTCGCATCCTTATTTACATTTATGATTATATGCTAAAATGATGAAAGCATGTCCTTCATGACCTTCGTCTGAAGATCATTATATTCGAAAGGAAATAATGCTTCGGAGGACGAAGGTCTTTAACTATAAACGATTGTGTTGCCTTGTTCTTGATTTATAGCATTTGAGAACAAGTGACCAACAGTGGCGCCCACCTCCGGTGTACTCACTTCCACAACCTTTGGCAAAGCATCAACATTCGTCATGCCACCGAAGAAGACAACAGCGCTAGGGGCTGCACTGCAACCACTGGACACAAACCAGAAGACGATCTCTCTCCGAGAAGCCAGAAGCCAGAAGAGGAAGGCTACCAGCCCAACACTTTAGGAGGAGGAGCTACACCAGGAAATTAGGGACCTGGAAGTCATTCATCAGCAGGTGCAAAGGAAAAAGGAGAAGATGGCCCAGCTGGCCGACCTTCAGAAGAAGATCGATGAAGCCGATGAAGAAATGTGCCACCTTACCCAAGATGACCATGACCGAAGGCCTCAGCACAGGGAACTTCGTTAGGAAATCTCATTCAACGAAGAAGAATGGTATGATAACTTCCATCACGGTAGCTTTAGCTTTGATGATGCTTCTCCTCTGGCGGCAGAATTGCAGGCTATCCCATGGCCACAATCCTACAAGCCACATCAGTTGCCCATGTATGATGGGCACTCGGATCCAAAGCAATTCTTGATGAGTTATGAAGCAACAATATCTTCGTATGGGGGTAATGTTGTCGTCATGGCAAAGTCCTTCGTCATGGCAGTCCGAAATGTGTCCCAAACATGGTACTCTTCTCTCTGGCCAGGGACAATTACATCGTGGCAGAAGCTCAAGGACATGCTGGTCACCAGTTTCCAAGGCTTTCAGACGAAGCCAGTCACAGCTCAAGCCTTGTTTCAATGTACACAGGACCATGAGGAATACCTTCAGGCATATGTTCGAAGGTTTTTGCGCTTAAGAGCACAAGCGCCCACAGTGCCCAATGAAATTGTCATTGAGGCCATGATCAAGGGGCTTCAGCCTAGACCTACATCTCAATATTTCACCAGGAAGCCTCCACAAACTCTGGAGAAGCTTCTTCAGAAGATGGATGAGTACATTCGGGCTAACAATGATTTTCGCCATCGAAGGGAGGAGGCCTACAGGTTTTCTGAGATGACTAGGGGCTTCGGAGGAAGACTTCACCCCTGGCATGTTCGATCAATCCACAACTCCAATACCAACGATGAAAGGGCCAACAATGCTCAACATAGCCATCATAGTTCTCAGACTTCAAGCATGCAACAGACTTATTTCAGACCACCAGCTCCGAAAGGTAGAGGAGGAAAAAGTTTTGGTGGTGGAAGGTTTGGCAATCAACCCCGAAAGTTGTACTGCCTTTTTTATGGCGAGGACAAAGGCCACACAACAAGGACATGCCATGTTACCATTCAGAAACAGAAGGAAATTGCTGAAGTTGAAGCGCGGCAGAATCAGCCGAAGCAAGTCCTCCACACTGCTTCGTGCTATTCTCCTTATGTCCGGGAGTATGTAGGCAACCAACAGCCTATGGCCTCTATTGCTTCGGCAAGCCATTCTCAAGCTTCATGTGCCTAGTTGCCACCACCACCACCGCTAGCACCTGTCTTGGGTCACAATCAGTAGCCAGAAGGGTGTAACACCCCTGGTGTTACTACAACTAAAACTTGAGCATGGCATCATAAACATTGGCATTGCAAATGTTTGACACACCTAGAGTGCATTTACTAGGTTAAAATTTCAAACAAGTTGTGTTGTTATAGCATTTTGCAAATAGAACCCTGGATTGGGAGATTAACCTTAAATAGGGATTATAGGGGGTAAACTTACCCAAATTGAGAAAACCTAAAAGCTCTAGGGGAATAGTCATAAAATGTTCCCAAGAATGAACTTGAATCACATTTATACCCCTGGGATACCAAAAACCCCCCTTGGAACCCTGGAAAAACCTAAGTCCAAACCCTAGGGGCCTATGTGCAAAAATTGTGCACATTTGGACTAAAGTGTAAAAACTACAATGTCAAGACATATAAAGTCCCATGGTTCACATTTGGGAAGATTTACAAGCCAAACCCTAAGTTTTGGACTTAATTGCAAAATAGGCCTCAATTGAGTTCTACACCAAGTCTGAATTTCAGGTTATAAGCTCAACTTTGGGGCTTTGTAACTTTCAAAGTATAAGGTTTTTGCCCTAGGGCACCACATCAAAGTTGTAGAGCAAACATAGGAGAACAACTTTGCTTAAGGTTGTGAGCATAGTTATTAAGAAAATTTGGGAGATAATTAAGCCTAAAGCTTGGCTGTCAGGCTGGTTCCATTCTGAAATTGAGATATTCAGTGGAACAGAGCCAGCTTTGAGTGTGAATTCAACCTTGATCTAGTGATCAAATGAGTTCAATCACTATAGTCGAAATATAGGTGGTATATAGCTCTCCAACATTGCTACAGAGCATAGAGTATGTTACCATAGGGATTTGTGAGCAAATCAAGCCTAAACATTGACTGTCAGGCCAACTGAATCCTATTTCGATGGTACAATAGTCCAATAAGGATCAGACTGCCAGCGTTGGATCCTCACCGCCGGCGACTCCTCCGCGTCAAGATTCACACCGCTGCCGTTGCGATTCACGTCGCCGGTGACCAGATAAGACCGCTCGGTAAAGCCATGCGCTGGACGGCACTCCGGTGAACCCCCCTAGTACTTCCCCTCTGTCGTGCGGCTTGAGCAGATAAGCCCGCCGGGGATCACCGTCGCTCGGCCTTACGCCACATATCCGAGCACCTCTGTCGCGTCACTGTGACTCTTTACAGCTGTTAAATCATCGCCGGTGAGCTCACCACGACTGAGGACACGAACCCACGACGCCAGGGTCCTTTCTTGTCTTCGGCTGCCCGCGTTGTTCGATCAAATTGAGCGCCACCGTCGAAGCCTCCTATAAATTGAGCCCCCGGTTAGCTGCGCTACCTCATCGCGAAACCAGAGCCCCCAATCCCACCCTCAATCGTTCGCTAGAGCTCGTGAATTTCCAATTCCCCCCAATTCAGTTTCCGCCACCGCAAAGAATACCTCACCGTGGCCAGCTCGATTCAGGTGAGCTCAAGTCCCTCTGCTGCTTGTTCTAGCATTCCTAGGTCCTCCTTAAGCTCTTTGACCCCTTCAATTGAACTGGACCATCACCTATCGCCGGGAACACATTCCTTTGTCCGCAATGTTCACGGTCGTCGTGGCCAGGGCAAATTAGGTTACCATTCTTCGAATTAAGTTAGGGGAAATACTCGGGGAGGGTTTAATCCGGTGTATGCCACTCGGGTGCACCGGCCGTTGCATAAATCCGCCGGCACAACCTCAGCGGAGTTCATCCTCCGCGATGCCGTCGTCGTGGACTTCGTGCGGTAAAGAAATAGAAATCCAGGGACCATACTGCAAACTGTCAGCGACTGTGTTAAACAGTAAATGAACCTACTTCATTTTAGCCGGTAAGCCGAGGGTCCTTCTGCAAGATTGCCAGCGCGCGGGCGCGGGCGCGCTTCTGTCCACTGTTGGGTCAGCTGGGCTGAAATCAGCCCAATACTATTCACAAGTTTTTCCTTTTCTTTTTATTCCAGAGCTAAAACAATTGTAGAAAAATGTATAAAAATCCTAAAATTTCCAAACTAATTTTCCTAGACTTCTTATTTCCATAGTATTTAATAAAATTAGTTTCATGATTTTTAGATTAAATAGGGAATTTTAAGGCATTTAAAGTAGTTTAAAGTATTAGTTCTAGATTTTTAGAAAATAGATAGTAATCCCAAAATTGCTCAAACTTTTTATATAAGCTCACATTATTTAGAAGCCTTGGGTAGAGTTTGGGTTGATTTGGACCTTGTTTGATAACTAGAACCCAAAACCCTATCCCCTGCCCTTTGAACTCCTTTACTGACTCCGGAAACCCTAAGTTCTCGGAGTTCCGTGAAGGAAAGTTGTATTCAAGACTTAGATAATAAATCTTTATTATATTTGCACTCTCATGAGCATTACATGGCATTCATTCTTATATATACCTATATGGTTATATTTAGAAAACGAAGAAGAGATCGAAGCGACCGAAGAGAAGACACCACCACCTTCGGAATCTCAGGCCGGAAATTATTTCTACTTCGATATCTGCGGGGCCGAGCCTGACTCACCTACTAACGAAGGCAAGCCCCGGTGCATTTGCCACCTTCCTTGATGTTTTTAAAATTTTTCTCACTTGATCGCTGCATTAGGTGATAGGAGTTGAATGCTTAAACAATTCCTGCATTACCTTCCTTGAACTTGATTACCTTCCTTGAAACCCTGTTTTTACAAAAAGGTTTTTCTATGCTTAGTATTGCTTTTAGAAAAACAAAAGGATTTGTTTTACAAAAGATGATTGGCAAAGTGGGAGGGATGTTTTTTGAAAATAAAACTTGATGGTGAATCCATCACGGCCGTGATGGATTCAACATCGGAAAAGATGTACCTCTGCCAGGTACCAAGTTTTTGGGTTTAATGATTAAGCTGAGACCGGGCGGGTGACTTGCACGAGAAGAGAGTCTCGGTGTAGTGTCTCCGTCTGAGTCGATTAAGGACCGTGTCGATGTAGGCTTGCTGACCGAGGACCCTTTAACTGGTCACATGCCTCGTCATGGGTAAGCCTTGCCTCGGGCAGACTAAGGCCAGAATAAGATAACACGAAATGGGCGTGGAGCGGTGGCGGGAGTAGCGTGTACCCTCTGTAGCAAGAGCCTGGACGGTGGTGTATCTGTGCTCTCAGTTTGCGTGAACCTGATCTGGTCTTAAGAACCCCGGTGGCGGGTTGACATATGCAAGGGTTAAGTGCTACATATGTCGTGTGATTGGAGATCCTCAGCTTAGTATAATCGATTCGGATCGCCGTACCTTCGCTGTTATGAAGACTTGGTCACTGACTTACACGTAGCAATCCACTAAAGATGAAGGTTTGTTAAGAAATTGGCTAGTGCAAGACAAGTGATTGAACTAGGGTAGAAAGAACTCTAGTTGCAGGTAATTTTACTTAACTTGACAAATAAAACTGGATTTTTAAGGATCCACTTTAGTAAGCATTTCTGCAAAACTGAGTCCTTGATTATTGAGAAGCCTTACCTTGACTCCCTTAACCAGCATACCCTTGAGAGTCTTTTCTTTAGTCGGGTAAGACTTGCTGAGTAATTCCATACTCAGGGTTTATTCCCCCGTTGTTTTTAGGTGAGGAAGCAACAATTTTTTGTTGCTTTTGCTCTAAGGTGGTGCCAAAAGAAGAACACAAGGAATGAAGTACGGGAGGAAAGGATCCTCCATTAGAACTTTTGTTTAAAAACTTTATGGGAGGAGTTTTTGCCTCCCTTGGTATTGTAATAATACTACTCAGCACTCGTTCTATAACTCTGGTCTATAATTAAGTAACTTGATCTTACTTTCTAAATAAATGTAAGTTTATGTAATCGCTTCCCCATTTCTATATCTCCGATGTTCTGTAATGTCTGCAAGACGGGTGAAACGTTCCTGGAAAGGTAAGAAAGAAGATACCGAACTTGTCGAGTGATTCAGGAACATCTACAAGGTTGTCTGATGTCTGTCGGACAAGGACAATTGTAGGTGGGCCTAATTACTTGGGAGGTTCCGTCACAGCTGGTATCGGAGCGAAGCCCTTCTTTGCATATATTATGAGGCATCTTCAAAAGGATTTTCTAAAAGACTTACCTAGAAACTCTCTTCCCTTCTTACCTAAGTATTCTGAAGAGTCTATCTTAAAGACCAGGTAGTAAGAGTGCAACATATAGAAGGTGTGAATCAACTAAGGTTGATTCTGTAATTATACATGCATCATGGTAAGAACCATACTAATCAAATTTTCCCCCTTAGAAAATGCCGTCGCGCACAAGGAGAACAGCGCGCAAACATACTGGACCGATTGGTGTGCCGTGTCACTAGCTGGCCCCAAGACATGATAATAGTAGTAGCGGAAGTAACGATCCTATAGGGGATCTCGAAGCAGAAGTAAGTCGGCTCCAAGCGGAACTCCGCCGCAGGACAGCTATATGGGTCGTAGATGGCGATCGCATAAATGAGTTGAGAAGAGACGTTCGCCATCTGCGAGATCAGCTCGCGGACCGGGATTTGGCACTCGACTGGGTTGTTCAATCTCGTTCGCTTGCATGGGACAAGGAGCAAAAGGCCCAAGCTCGAGTAGCTGAGCTCAACTTGGCCGTTGAAGACCTGCAGACATATTGCAATACCTTACATGAAGAAGTTCATGTATTATATTCGCAACTGCATCCCAGTGAGCCTACGAATCCAGTTGAGTCGGAAGCCGGACCCTCGCATGTTGCGGGACAAGCGCTTGGTGGTGAGTTGGACCTTTTTCAGCCCCCTCCTTCTATGAGGCTGGTCGATGAATGGTCTCCCACACCCGACGACGAGGCTACCAAAAGCAACCGGAAGCAGGAATAGTGGTGTAGTAATAGAAATAGAAGTGGTGTATTGTATAATAGGTTGTACTATTGTATAATAGGTAGTGTATTTGTATAATAGGTAATGTATCCTGTTGTAAAAATCTGAGTCTGTAACATTACTCTTTTTGGTAATGTAAAATGGATGGTTTTTCTTTGGCATATCATATTGTTTCCAAATGTTGTTGCCACAAATGCCATCCAAGACCCGATCACAGGATGCAGCTGGAACTTCTAGTGGGAGGGAGTCTACCCCGAATCCACCTCATGTTCCTCCCACACTGGCCGAGGCGATTGCCGCCTTGGTAAATGCAACCACGGATAATACCCGTTTTCTGAGAGAGATGGCAGGTCAACAGTTTCAACAGCAAGGCGGGCGGGGTTATCAACAGGGTCCCCGTGAAACCTCTTACTTGGATGTAACACCCCAGGTGTTACCATGGCTAGAGCACACCTTGGCACTAAGGACTGTGATCATATGTGGTAGAGGCTTAAGGCAACACATAAGAACTTTGGAGATCATGTGTTAATCAAAGTTGTCAATGACCTAAGAAGCATTACTCTAATCCTTGCACACTTACTACCTTGGATAAGAAGGGAGAAAAACCCTAGACCTCTCTTAAACCCTATCTCCCAAAACTATGGATAAGAAGGGAAAGAGAGTGAGCAAATGTGCAAAACATGAGTAATCTCTACCCAAACCTTAAGCAACCTTATAACCAGCAATTAGGGGAGGGAAATATTGCAAAAAGACCCCTGGAGAAACCCCAAATCAAATCTCCAAGTGGAAAGAGAGCTAGAGCTCTCTATTTCTCTCTAAGTTAAAAACTACACCTACACTAAAGATCAGTCGTGTTCACCTCGAAGCTGGCACCAAATCCACCTATGTCCTATACCAAAAATGTGGCATACCACCCAAGGCACTCACTGGAAAAAGCTGAGCCCGAGACTTGGACGTTTGACATGCCTTGGCATGGTCTTTGTCGCGAAGTGGGCAGTGTGACACACCCGATTTGGCGACCAGAGATCTCGCTATCTAGGCCATATCTGCCATGGCAGCTCACGAATGAGGGACAGCCCTAGGTGCCAGGAAAAGATTCGCGCCGGATTTTTGCATAGATTCGCACGTTTGTGACTTGGGTGAGATGTGGAACACGGGCAGAATGAAAGCTCCACGTGTTCGACGCGCTCTGTGTGCGCCAGAGCAAGCCCGCGCGCGCCCCGCGTCGCGCCAACGGCCAGCCGGCGCCCTGTCCTGCGCCCGCGCCTATAAAGCCCACCCAGGCGTTGGCTACACTCTTCCGCGCACGCTCAAACCTCACCGGAGCTCAGTTCACCACCGTTTGCCCGTGCGCGACGTGCCCACGGCCACCCGAGCCACTGCCGCCGTAGACCGGCCAGCCCAGCCTTTCCCAACCCCGTCCGACCCTCGGAGACGAGTGTACACGCCCCAGTGAAGCTCCCCGAGCGAGGAATCGAAGCCTACTTCGCCGGAGAGGCCAGTCCACGGTCGCCGGAGTTCACAACCCTGCCGGAGTGCGTGGACCGGGTAAATCACTGAGCCATTTCTCGATTCACTGCACAGATAACCTCTACATCACCCCAGGAAGCTCACCGTGCCGTTGGATTGGACTAGGTCACCGTGGTTTGGCCGGTACACTCGCCGCCGACGAGAACACCTGCCTGCGCACGAGGACCGAGCGATTCCGGCCATCCCCGCCGTCGAGCCGTACACCGCTGTGACCGCCAGAGCCTCCCCGAGCCAACCCTGCCCTTCGCCGGACCTATCTCGCCGCCGGTAAGCCGCGCCACCCTTTTCTTTCCCGCGGGTACTGTTTAAATTGGGGGAAGGACTGCGGGTGAGAGGAAGAGAAGGTCAGGGGGCTTTTTGAACTGTCAGCGACTCAGGGGAATAGTGGCGCAAGGGTAGAACTGCGAAGATTGATTTAGCTTTAACCCAGGGACCTCGGTGTAAAAAGTTTTTCCAGGAAACTCTTATTAAATCTGTTTTAATTTGAACAGAAACTTTAAAAACTCATAACTTCTGTTTAGTTCATCCAAATTTGGTCAAACCAATTTTGCCAGACTCTAATTAATGTGACCTACTTAAGAAAAATATAAAACCCCCTAGGTATTATAGAAAACTTTAAGGTTCTGATTTAATTATAGTTTTGGCCAAAAGCTCAATAATAGAAAGAAAAATAGTTGTGCTATTTGACTAGGGTTAGAAAAATTTGGAGAAGTTTATATCTACCTACTGACATGTTTAAAAATGTTAAACCTCTCTGTCCACTCCATTAAGTTAGTTTTTACCCCTTATTCTATAATATGCTTAAGGTTAAGAAAAATAGAAAATGTGATTTAAATAACGAACCAGAGGGCACCCCTATTTTTGTTAAGGTACTTATTCAATGTAGTTCACTGGAAAAATCTATCATACCCTGGTTTAGTATAAAATAAGTGGGATACCTTTTATTTAAATAAAACAAGGAAAACTTAGAAAACCCCTACAAAAATAACCCCAAGGTGAAAACACCCCCACTCTTGGGATAGTTAATGTTTTGTTATTAAGAACTTAGGAAAAATATGAAATCTGTTGTTTGACATTTTTCAAATGACAATGTAGTAGAAAGTGCCTTTTTGACATTAAACTTTAGAAAATCATAACTAAATAACCACCCCTTAGCCTTCTATGGTTTTTGGCCCAGAAGCCTATTATTACTGTTAGATGCCAACAAAAATAACCCTTAGGGCAGACCCCACCTCTAATTAAGAGTTGTAGTACAAAGTGGCTCATTTACCCAATTTTTATTCTTTTTGTCTTAAGCATAGCCTTTATATGTTGAGCCTCAAATCCTTAAAACAGGCTAGAATAGCAAATGGCAACCCACTGTAATTTTTACAGAATTTTTGGAAAATATTAAACCACTGTCGTAGTTCAAACCTACACTAGAAACCATAAGGAGAAATTAAAGAAAGGAAAAAATGAATAATGGTAATTAGTGTCATCCTAGTAACCCTTGTAATTTGTCCACTGAAATGTATAAAGACAATACAAATCCACTATGTTATCCTCAATGAAAACCTAAGCCTAAAAAGTAATAAGCATAACCTAGTGGAAGCCCCGCATGACTAAGAAACCCTAAGTTACTTCTTGACTTAGCTTCTCTTTAGCATAATGTTATTAAATCCTGCATAATCATGACATACATGTTCATTGCATTCGATAGACTGTAACCTTGCTGATGGAGAGTACGTCCTCGTGCCGGAGCAAGGAGCTGCTCAGGAGGTAGCCCCGGACCCAGCACCAGAGCCTGCACCAGAGGACCTGCCTGCCACTGCTTTGGAAGGCAAGCCCCGGTTTATGCATAACCTGTTATTTATGCTATTTTACTTCACTTAATGATTGTAGGTTTTATTGTGCACTTAGGTGTAGGAATTGTTTGAAACCCTAGTTGCATGATCTCAGGAATCCTGTTGAGATGAATACTAGTATGCTAGGTCGAGTAGCTGCTTTATTAATTAGGATCTCGGCAGAAGACGAGTGATTTTTCTAGCACTCGCGCGAGGCCTGGAAATTGGTTGTATCCACTTTCTTATCATAATGAGGTTGGTTGGTGAACAACAATCCATGGGGATTGGTTGTTCACGGGATAAAAATTGGAATAAGGATTAAGGTGTGGTACCGTGTGTCAAGCGTTTGAACGTACTAAACACATACCGAGAAATATGGTAAATCGGTAAGCCTAGTACCTGAGTGAACCTGCCCGCAGACTTTACCCCACACGCGACCTGAGACGTGGTCTCCCATTCCGGTTATGGTGGGTACAAGTGCGGTCACTACACGACGGCAGTCGGGGTCAGTGAGGCATTGTACACCAACGCGGTGAGCCCTGATCTGTTGCCAGGGAATCGATGGGGACGGTTGATGTGTGTGGGGACGGAGTGCCCCTGCATGTCGTGTGTTTAGGTTTACCTTGCAAGGATAAAAACTCGATTCGAATCGTCTGCTTCTCGCAGCTAATGAGACTGCTTGATCCATGCTGGTACATTGAGTAACAAGTGGAAATGTGATGAGTTGATATAAGCTGTTGATTGCTAATAATGCTTGCTACTATGTATGAGCAGATAGTACACTTTTTGCCTTAAGAGAGTCACACTTAAATTGACAAAGTTAAAACTTGACTTAGAAACTCAGCTAGTGCTTTTGGCAACCAAACCCCACAGCCAAACAGCTGCATGTCTAGAGGTAGAGGAGTAGACTCCTCACACCGGGTAAGTCTAGCTGAGTATTAGCATACTCAGCCTTGCTTGTGGCATAATTTTTACAGGTTCTCTGGAGGAAATGGTTGCTGGAGTGACTTGGCCGTCCATCTTGCCACCGGGTTGGACTGTCGAGTGGGACCCTACCTCGGCTGAGGAGGAGCATGAGGAGTGATAGGACATGTTTCCCCATATCTCCGTTTAATTACCGTTAGTTTTATTCCGCTGCACTTCGAACAATGAAGACTACTTTTGAAAAACTCTGATGATGATGTAATAATTTAATACTCGTTCATGCATGGTTCTATGCTTTATTGTATTTTCTCTGTGACTCACCATCGAGTGAGATTGTGGTACTTGATCCTGTCAGTGGCCGTGTCGGACTAGATCCGAGGGATTGACGGGTTATTCCCATTTAAGTGTGGTCTAGCCTCTGAGGCGGGACTTAGGCACTTAAGTTGGAATAATTCGGGAAGTTCCGCCATAGCTGGTATCAGAGCTTGTACCACCACAGAGGAATCAATAAAATGTAAATACCATCATTTTTCCAAAATAAAATTTGATAGAAACAATGTTGGATAGATAGTAGAACGAGCAGGATAGACCTAGGACGTGAAGCCTTAGGGTGATAGGAGGGTAGCTAGGTGGCTACGTAATTAGGCCCTATAGGCCACCTTAAGGGGTGGGAGTTTTTCCCTATCCCCTTATATTGGTGAGGTCGTTCAGGACGAGCATGCATGCATTCTTAATTAGGCAAATGGATAACTGAGTAAGGACTTAAAGACAAGATAATAATCAACTAGGTCCCCAGTGCCTTTTTATTTAACTAGAGAAAGGCTGAGTTTTATTTTTCTTGTTCTTTTTATAATTCTTTTTCTTTTACTTACGCTTAACCGTACACAGATGACTTCCCACGGATCCTCAGAGGATGGAAATGCACTGTCCCACACTGACGGGCTTGCACGAGAGGGCTTTCCCCGCATTTTGTGGGAGGTACTTCAGGGGGCCGGATACGCGACACCCCCTCAGTATGCGGTGCAGCAGTTCGAGAAGCACCGAGTGCCCCATTGTAGGGTGAGGATGACCTTGGAGCCTCATCCCCTGCAGCCAGGCTGGCGCTCTTTGGACTCTGAGTCCTTTGGATACCAAGCTGAGGACACGATCGAGGCGATCGCTCTTCACGGGTTGACCACTTTCTGCGGATTCCATCCTTTGGAGCTGGCTACCCACCCCATTGGCTTGTTCCCCGCCGAATGGGAGGACGACCCAATGTGGAAGGATAGGGTGGAGCATGCCAAGGATATTTGGGCCATCTACCCAGGACAGACTGCGCACTTGACCGTACGGTGCATGAATGCCCTGTACCGTCTGCAAGTGATGCGCGGTGAGGCGATGTCCCATCTGATGGCATTGTTGGAGGCCACAAAGATCACCCTGGACAACAGAGAGGAGCTCGTGGTTGATTTGTCCACTGAGATGGTGGAGAAGGATTTGCAGGTGGAGCAGCTATCCACTGATATCCAGGAGTTGGAGGAATTAGTGGGCACCAGGGAGAACACCATCGAGGTTCTCGAGGATCAGCTCATTAACACCCAGCAGCAGCTTGCCGAGGCTAATGAGCGCCTGGATATGCATCACCAGGAGATCCAGAACATGGAGGCCAACGAGGACGTCGACATCGAGGGAGGAGAGGGGCCTGTTTCTAGTGTGGACACTGCTGGCTCAGGGAGACCACCTTCCCCCGAGTCGAGTGTTGCCTCGTTCGCTCACTAGGTGTTCAGGACAGAGTTAGAAGTCGGATGGTAGGACTCCTCACAGCTAGCTTAGCTTTTGCACCCTTGGGGTACTAGGCTAGATAGAGTTGAGTCTTTTTGGGACAATTGATGTAATCATGATAAACTCTCGTGGAAGCATGTTTGATGGATGCTGTTATCAGTTTAAATTTTGGAAGGAAAAATCTATGCCTTTTTAAATCCTTTTGTTGAAGTTGGAGTCTATCATTTTGCTTTTGACTCTTTTTCGCCGCGATTAAAGCTTGAACTTGGAGATATGGTGTTAAGTATGTATGTGGTTTTTCAGATGGCCGGGAGGCAGTGTCGTGGCCAGAATGAGCGTGTTCCTCCACCCCCGCCACCGCCTCCCACTCTGCAGGAGCTGATGGCTCAGCAGAATGAGATCTTGAGGCAGCTAGCTCAGCGTCAGCCACCACCTCAGCACTATGGTGGTGGAGACCATCAGCGTCACCCCGCGGCAGCTACCTACCAGGAGTTCCTCAGTACCCAGCCCCCATTGTTCACAAGGGTAGAGGACCCCCTTGATGCAGATGTGTGGTTGTGAGTGGTGGAATCCAAATTCCCACTACTCCATGGAGCTTGCTCAGAAGTCACTAAAGTCAGGTTCGCCACCCAGCAGCTTCGCGGACCCGCAAGGACTTGGTGGGGCCATTTTCTTGCCATGCAGCCAGAGGATCGAGAGGTGGAGTGGAGAGAGTTCAAGGCAGCTTTCAGGGGACACCATATACCAGCCGGGATTATGGACCGGAAGCTTAATGAGTTTTTGGCACTCACTCAGGGCAACAGGACAGTGTTGCAGTATGCCCAGGCTTTTAATGACTTGTGCCAGTATGCTGGGTATCACGCAGACACGGATGAGAAGAAGAGAGACAGGTTCAGGAGGGGGCTCAGCACTAAGCTCCGTGATCGTGTGAACACCGTCAGGGCCAACAGCTACAATGAGTTGGTCAACATGGCTATCTCCCAGGAGGACTGCATTACAGCTCGACAGGCAGAGAAGAAGAGGAAGACCCCTGTGGCAGGACCTTCAGCTCAGCCACAACGCTTCAGGATTGTGTCCGACACTCAGAGCAGGGGACCCCAGCAGCAGCAAGGGAGATGGGTGATCCGACCACAGCCGCAGCAGCAGGCACCCAACCGTACCCAGTTTCCAACTCAGAGGAACAACCAGCAGCAGCAGCAGTACTGCCAGGCAAATGACAACAGGTGTTTCACATGTGGCAACACCGGACATTATGCCAAGAATTGCCCCAGGAACCAGCAGAGGCAGGGGCAGAATGTTAATCAGAATCAAGGCAAGAGACAGAAGGTGCAAGTGAGGCAGGGCAGGCTAAACTTCACCACCATGGCTGATATTCCAGAAGGAGCACCCGTCATGACTGGTATCTTTACAGTTTTAAATTATCCCGCTATTGTTCTTTTTGATTCTGGTGCATCACATAGTTTTATCAGTGCCAAGTTTAGTGCCAAGTGCCAGTTGCCCTTTCACCACACCGATGGGGGCATCACAATTTCAACACCTAGAGGCAGGGTTGCCACCTATCAAATCAACAGACATGTGCCCATAAAGTTTGGTAGTCTAATAATTAAAACCACCCTCCTCATTTTGGGTTTGGATAGTGTGGATATTATATTAGGAACTGACTGGTTAACCAGGCATCAAGCAGTTATTGATATTGCAGCCAGGGCCATTGAGGTGCACTCACCAACCTGTGGTGAAACTACATTATATTTGCCCGACCAGGGATGTACCCATTCCCGTGCCTTCGTTATGATAGAGTCTCCAGTGGAACAGATCCCCGTGGTCTGTGACTACCCGGATGTGTTTCCGGATGAATTGCCAGGGATGCCACCTGACCGAGATATTGAGTTCGCCATCGAATTGCAACCCGGGACTGCTCCTATCTCTAAGAGACCCTATAGGATGCCTCCCGCGGAATTGGCAGAACTGAAAAAGCAACTGCAAGAGTTGTTAGACAAGGGGTTTATTCGCCCAAGTACTTCACCATGGGGATGTCCAGCATTATTTGTGAAGAAAAAGGATGAGAGTTTGAGAATGTGTGTTGACTACCGCCCTCTCAATGCGGTGACCATCAAGAACAAATACCCGCTGCCCCGTATTGATGTTCTGTTTGATCAGTTAGTAGGAGCCAAAGTGTTCTCCAAAATAGATCTTCGTTCGGGTTACCATCAAATCAAGATCCGTACCAGTGATATTCCCAAAACGGCTTTCTCAACCAGATATGGGCTGTATGAGTTTTTGGTGATGTCTTTTGGGCTGACCAATGCCCCGGCTTATTTTATGTACCTAATGAACTCAGTGTTCATGCCAGAATTAGACAAGTTTGTGGTCGTTTTCATTGATGATATTCTGGTCTATTCCAAGAATGAAGTCGAGCACACCAAGCATTTGCATACTGTACTTCAGAGACTGCGTGACCATCAGTTGTATGCTAAATTGTCTAAATGTGAATTCTGGCTGAAGGAGATTAAATTCTTGGGTCACACAATTTCCCAGGATGGGATATCGGTGGATCCTGAGAAGGTACAAGAGGTGATGGATTGGAAACCCCCGACTCCAGTGAAGCAAATTCGGAGTTTTCTGGGATTGGCAGGGTATTATCGACGATTTATTCCGGATTTCTCCAGAATTGCCAAACCAATGACTGGACTGTTGAAGAAGGGAGTCAAATATGATTGGAGCCAAAAGTGCGAGAATGCCTTTCACACGTTGAGGCAGCATTTGACAACAGCCCCAGTGCTGGCTCAACCTGACAACACCAAGCCATTTGAAGTTTATTGTGATGCTTCTGGTACTGGATTGGGATGTGTCTTGATGCAAGAGAACAGAGTCATTGCTTATGCTTCCCGAGCACTCAGACCCCATGAGCAGAACTACCCTACACATGATCTAGAATTGGCAGCTGTGGTTCATGCTCTTAAGATATGGAGACACTATTTGATGGGAGCTCACTGTAACATCTACACTGATGACAAGAGTCTCAAATACATCTTCACTCAGGCAGATTTGAACATGAGGCAGAGAAGATGGTTGGAGTTAATCAAGGATTATGATCTAGAGGTGCATTACCATCCTGGTAAAGCCAATGTTGTGGCAGATGCTTTGAGCAGAAAGGCCCAGTGCAATTGTATGAGCATGGATGCAAGGGTTACCACCCTGTGTGATGAACTGTGCAAGCTGAACCTAGAAGTTATTCCTTCCGGTGAATTAAATTATATCTCGGTGGAACCCACATTGCAAGAGCAAATAGTCAGGGCACCGGTTGAGGATAAGGGTGTTCAGGTTATCAAAGACATGATCAAGCAAAAGGCAGAAAAGTACAAGTGTTTCCGGTAGGACAGCAAGGGAATTCTATGGTTTGGAGATCGATTAGTTGTTCCCAAGGACCCGGAGCTCAGAAAGAAGATATTGGATGAAGCTCACCCTTCCAAATTCTCCATGCACCCTGGTAGCAACAAGATGTACCATGATCTCAGATCTTTGTATTGGTGGACCAGAATGAAGAGGGAAATTGCCAAGTACATATCAGAATGTGACACCTGCCAAAGAATCAAAGCCAGTCATTTGAAGGCAGCAAGCCCTTTGCAACCCCTTCCCATACCATCTTGGAAATGGGAGGACATTTGCATGGACTTTATAGTGGGATTGCCCAATACATCCAGGCACCATGATTCTATTTGGGTTATTGTGGACAGATTGACTAAGACTGCTCATTTCTTACCAGTGCACACCACCCACAGGACAGAGAAGTATGCAGAGATCTACATTGACCAAATAGTTCGTCTGCATGGGATACCAAGGACTATAGTCTCGGACAGAGGAGCACCATTTGTGGCACGATTTTGGGAGCAATTGCAGGAATCACTTGGGACCCAGGTCATACGAAGCTCAGCCTATCATCCCCAAACCGATGGCCAGACAGAAAGGGTAAATCAGATTTTGGAAGACATGTTGCGGGCATGTGCACTACACTACGGAAAGGATTGGGACAAGTGTCTTTCCTTGGCAGAATTTTCTTACAATAACAGCTATCAGTCCAGTCTGAAGATGGCACCCTTTGAGGCATTATATGGGAGAAGGTGTAGGACCCCACTAAATTGGTCTCAAGCGGGAGAGAGGGAAATTTTTGGGCCAGATTTGGTACTTGAAGCAGAGGCAATGGTCAGGATCATCAAGAAGAACCTAGAAGCTGCTCAGGCCAAGCAAAAGAGCTATCATGACAAGAGGTGGAAGCCTCTACAGTTTGAGGTGGGAGATCATGTTTATCTTAAGGTATCACCCACCAGGGGTGTCCAGAGATTTGGGATCAAGGGCAAGTTAGCTCCTCGCTACATTGGACCCTACGAGATCAGGGAGGCTTGTGGACCTGTAGCCTATCAACTGGAATTGCCACCTCACATGTCAGCAGTTCACAATGTGTTCCAAGTATCTCAGCTGTGGAAATGTGTTCGCCTACCCACTGAAGTGCTGCTAGAACCAGATATTGAGATAGAACCAGACTTGTCCTACCAAGAGTACCCCGTCAAGGTATTAGATCAAAAGGAAAGATCAACTCGGGCAAGGTCGGTCAGAATGTATAAGGTTCAGTGGAATCACCATTCAGCAGAAGAAGCTACATGGGAGACTGAGGATTTTCTACGCTCTCGCTTCCCCGACTTTCTGCCCAAAGGAGTCGGTACGTAACCCCAGAACCCCACCCCCACCTGCCCTTTGAATGCAATTATAAGAAAAACTTAGATAACAAGGATAGTCTAAGTTGTGGATTTAACTTAAGAAGGGCTTCCTTCTGAAGTTGCAAAGAGAATGACATTCGAAGAGCAGTTAACAAGAGAAACTTGAGTATAAAGAAAGAGTAGCACCAACACACCTTCAAGCACCCTCCAAGGGACTCTACCTAAAATCTCAGGACGAGATTCCTTTAAGGGGGGAGGGCTGTAACACCCCAGGTGTTACCATGGCTAGAGCACACCTTGGCACTAAGGACTGTGATCATATGTGGTAGAGGCTTAAGGCAACACATAAGAACTTTGGAGATCATGTGTTAATCAAAGTTGTCAATGACCTAAGAAGCATTACTCTAATCCTTGCACACTTACTACCTTGGATAAGAGGGGAGAAAAACCCTAGACCTCTCTTAAACCCTATCTCCCAAAACTATGGATAAGAAGGGAAAGAGAGTGAGCAAATGTGCAAAACATGAGTAATCTCTACCCAAACCTTAAGCAACCTTATAACCAGCAATTAGGGGAGGGAAATATTGCAAAAAGACCGCTGGAGAAACCCCAAATCAAATCTCCAAGTGGAGAGAGAGCTAGAGCTCTCTATTTCTCTCTAAGTTAAAAACTACACCTACACTAAAGATCAGTCGTGTTCACCTCGAAGCTGGCACCAAATCCACCTATGTCCTATACCAAAAATGTGGCATACCACCCAAGGCACCCACTGGAAAAAGCTGAGCCCGAGACTTGGAAGTTTGACATGCCTTGGCATGGTTTTTGTCACGAAGTGGGCAGTGTGACACACCCGATTTGGCGACCAGAGATCTCCCTATCTAGGCCATATCTGCCATGGCAGCTCACGGATGAGGGACAGCCCTAGGTGCCAGGAAAAGACTCGCGCAGGATTTTTGCCAAGATTTGCACGTTTGCGACTTGAGTGAGCTGTGGAACACGGGCAGAATGAAAGTCCACGTGTTCGACGCGCTCTGTGTGCGCCAGAGCACGCCCGCGCGCGCCCCGCGTCGCGCCAACGGCCAGCCGGCGCCCTGTCCCGCGCCCGCGCCTATAAAGCCCACCCAGGCGTTGGCTACACTCTTCCGCGCACGCTCAAACCTCACCGGAGCTCAGTTCACCGCCGTTTGCCCGTGCGCGACGTGCCCGCGGCCACCCGAGCCACTGCCGCCGTAGACCGGCCAGCCCAGCCTTTCCCAACCCCGTCCGACCCTCGGAGATGAGTGTACACGCCCCAGTGAAGCTCCCCGAGCGAGGAATCGAAGCCTACTTCGCCGGAGAGGCCAGTCCACGGTCGCCGGAGTTCACAACCCCTCCGGAGTGCGTGGACCGGGTAAATCACTGAGCCATTTCTCGATTCACTGCACAGATAGCCTCTACATCACCCCAGGAAGCTCACCGTGCCGTTGGATTGGACTAGGTCGTCGTGGTTTGGCCGGTACACTCGCCGCCGACGAGAACACCCGCCTGCGCATGAGGACCGAGCGATTCCGGCCATCCCCACCGTCGAGCCGTACATCGCTGTGACCGCTAGAGCCTCCCCGAGCCAACCATGCCCTTCGCCGGACCTATCTCGCCGCCGGTAAGCCGCGCCACCCTTTTCTTTCCCGCGGGTACTGTTTACATTGGGGGAAGGACTGCGGGTGAGAGGAAGAGAAGGTCAGGGGGCTTTTTGAACTCTCAGCGACTTAGGGGAATAGTGGCGCAAGGGTAGAACTGCGAAGATTGATTTAGCTTTAACCAGGGACCTCAGTGTAGGAAACTCTTATTAAATCTGTTTTTAATTTGAACAGAAACTTTAAAAACTCATAACTTCTGTTTAGTTCATCCAAATTTGGTCAAACTAATTTTGCCAGACTCTAATTAATGTGACCTACTTAAGAAAAATATAAAACCCCCTAGGTACTATAGAAAACTTTAAGGTTTTGATTTAATTATAGTTTTGGCAAAAAGCTCAATAATAGAAAAAAAATAGTTGTGCTATTTGACTAGGGTTAGAAAAATTTGGAGAAGTTTATATCTACCTACTGACCTGTTTAAAAATGTTAAACCTCTCTGTCCACTCCATTAAGTTAGTTTTTACCCCTTATTCTATAATATGCTTAAGGTTAAGAAAAATAGAAAATGTGATTTAAATAATGAACCAGAGGGCACCCCTATTTCTGTTAAGGTACTTATTCAATGTAGTTCACTGGAAAAATCTATCATACCCTGGTTTAGTATAAAATAAGTGGGATACCTTTTATTTAAATAAAACAAGGAAAACTTAGAAAACCCTACAAAAATAACCCCAAGGTGAAAACACCCCCACTCTTGGGATAGTTAATGTTTTGTTATTAAGAACTTAGGAAAAATATGAAATCTGCTGTTTGACATTTTTAAAATGACAATGTAGTAGAAAGTGCCTTTTTGACATTAAACTTTAGAAAATCATAACTAAATAACCACCCCTTAGCCTTCTGTGGTTTTTGGCACAGAAGCCTATTATTACTGTTAGATGCCAACAAAAATAACCCTTAGGGCAGACCCCACCTCTAATTAAGAGTTGTAGTACAAAGTGGCTCATTTACCCAATTTTTATTCTTTTTGTCTTAAGCATAGCCTTTATATGTTGAGCCTCAAATCCTTAAAACAGGCTAGAATAGCAAATGGAAACCCACTGTAATTTTTACAGAATTTTTGGAAAATATTAAACCACTGTCGTAGTTCAAACCTACACTAGAAACCATAAGGAGAAATTAAAGAAAGGAAAAAATGAATAATGGTAATTAGTGTCATCCTAGTAACCCTTGTAATTTGTCCACTGAAATGTATAAAGACAATACAAATCCACTATGTTATCCTCAATGAAAACCTAAGCCTAAAAAGTAATAAGCATAACCCACTGGAAGCCCCGCATGACTAAGAAACCCTGAGTTACTTCTTGACTTAGCTTCTCTTTAGCATAATGTTATTAAATCCTGCATAATCATGACATACATGTTCATTGCATTCGATAGACTGTAACCTTGCTGACGGAGAGTACGTCCTCGTGCCGGAGCAAGGAGCTGCTCAGGAGGTAGCCCCGGACCCAGCACCAGAGCCTGCACGAGAGGACCTGACTGCCACTGCTTTGGAAGGCAAGCCCCGCTTTATGCATAACCTGTTATTTATGCTATTTTACTTCACTTAATGATTGTAGGTTTGATTGTTCACTTAGGTGTAGGAATTGTTTGAAACCCTAGTTGCACGATCTCAGGAATCCTGTTGAGATGAATACTAGTATGCTAGGTCGAGTAGCTGCTTTATTAATTAGGATCTCGGCAGAAGACGAGTGATTTTTCTAGCACTCGCGCGAGGCCAGGAAATTGGTTGTATCCACTTTCTTATCATAATGAGGTTGGTTGGTGAACAACAATCCATGGGGATTGGTTGTTCACGGGATAAAAATTGGAATAAGGATTAAGGTGTGGTACCGTGTGTCAAGCGTTTGAACGTACTAAACACATACCGAGAAATATGGTAAATCGGTAAGCCTAGTACCTGAGTGAACCTGCCCGCAGACTTTACCCCTCACGCGACCTGAGACGTGGTCTCCCATTCCGGTTATGGTGGGTACAAGTGCGGTCACTGCACGACGACAGTCGGGGTTAGTGAGGCATTGTACGCCAAGGCGGTGAGCCCTGATCTGTTGCCGGGGAATCGATGGGGATGGTTGATGTGTGTGGGGACGGAGTGCCCCTGCATGTCGTGTGTTTAGGTTTACTTTGCAAGGATAAAAACTCGATTCGAATCGTCTGCTTCTCGCAGCTAATGAGACTGCTTGATCCATGCTGCTACATTGAGTAACAAGTGGAAATGTGATGAGTTGATATAAGGTGTTGATTGCTAATAATGCTTGCTACTATGTATGAGCAGATAATACACTTTTAGCCTTAAGAGAGTCACACTTAAATTGACAAAGTTAAAACTTGACTTAGAAACTCAGCTAGTGCTTTTGGCAACCAAACCCCACAGCCAAACAGCTGCATGTCTAGAGGTAGAGGAGTAGACTCCTCACACCGGGTAAGTCTAGCTGAGTATTAGCATACTCAGCCTTGCTTGTGGCATAATTTTTACAGGTTCTCTGGAGGAAATGGTTGCTGGAGTGACTTGGCCGTCCATCTTGCCACTGGGTTGGACTGTCGAGTGGGACCCTACCGCGGCTGAGGAGGAGCATGAGGAGTGATGGGACAGGTTTCCCCATCTCTCCGTTTAATTACCGTTAGTTTTATTCCGCTGCACTTCGAACAATGAAGACTACTTTTGAAAAACTCCGATGATGATGTAATAATTTAATACTCTTTCATGCATGGTTCTATGCTTTATTGTATTTGCTCTGTGACTCACCATCGAGTGAGATTGTGGTACTTGATCCTGTCAGTGGCCGTGTCGGACTAGATCCGAGGGATTGACGGGTTATTCCCATTTAAGTGTGGTCTAGCCTCTGAGGCGGGACTTAGGCACTTAAGTTGGAATAATTCGGGCAGTTCCGCCACATTGGACTTCTCAGAGACACGACCACCGCTGTTTGCCAAAGCCGAAGACCCGTTAGAGGCAGACGAATGGCTTCGTGTTATCGAGCAAAAGTTCGGACTTCTGCGATGTTCGGAAACCCAGAAGCCCTTATTCGTAGCCCAGCAACTGCGTGGCCCTGCCAGCACTTGGTGGGGAAATTTTGTGGCCATTCAACCGGCCAATCATCAGATAACATGGGAAGAATTCAAGGTGGCCTTCTGCGAACACTATATACCAGAAGGTGTTCTTCACATGAAGCAAGAAGAATTTATGAAGCTGAAACAAGGAGGGGATACTATTAATCAGTATCTCAATAAGTTCAATCATTTGTCGCAATATGCAATCGATCAAGTGAACACTGATTTGAAGAAGAAGAATTGCTTTATGAGAGGTTTAAATGATCGACTGCAAAGAAAGATGGCAACCTGCATAGATCTTACTTATGGAAGAGCTCTCAGTACAGCACTGGCAGTAGAAGCGAAGTATGCAGGCGCTGGAAAATCCAAGGGTTTTGGAGGTGACAGGCCTAGTTAGGGCCCGGTGAAGAGGCAACGGTTTGTCATCCGACCTTCCAACCAGAATCGTTCTTTCTCTCGTCCACCCTCCTTCCCTTTTAAGCAGCCAGTATTTATTCGTCCCAATAATGCCCCCACTGCATCAAATCAGCCGGGTGCCCCAGGCACTCGATTCCCTGCCCTTCCCAGTTCCTCAACAGGATGTTTCAATTGTGGGAAGTCTGGGCATTTTATCAAGGATTGCCCTTATCCAAAGCAGAACTAGTCAAATAATCAGCAAGGATCTGGGAATTCATCTCAAGCCAAGGGAAATACTATGGGCAAAAATACAAAGAAGACGTGACGCATATATTATACGCAAGTGGCCACTACACTGGACGGTGAGTCGGTAATGATGGGTACGTTTCTTGTGGCCAATCATCCAGCAGTTATTCTCTTTGATTCTGGTGCTTCGCATACATTCATCAGCAAGAAATTAGTGGAGCAACCTTGCATCTAATGCCATGAATCAAAAGAAGGGTTTAAAATTCACTCACCAGGGGGACAAATATTTACTAGAGTAGTGGCCTATCAAGTGCCCGTAACATTGGCCAGACGGGACTTTCCTACTAATATGATCGTTCTGAAAGGCCAAGATATAAATGTCATTTTGGGCATGAATTGGTTAACCAGACACAAAGCAACCCTCAACACTGATCAGCGAATTATCAGGTTGAGTCATAACCAGGAAGAAATTCTTTTGCCTATCCCCATTCCAACCAAAGCTACTGGCAGAGTTTATGAAGCTATTATACCGTAGATCAAGGATATTCCGGTAGTACGCGAGTTTTCCGATGTCTTTCTAGAGGATTTGCCTGGATTGCCACCTGAACGGGAGGTAGAGTTTGTAATTGAGTTGAAGCCCGGTACGGCTCCAGTATCTAGAAGATCGTACCAAATGCCTCCTAATGAATTGGCAGAACTGAAGATTCAATTACAAGACCTACTTGAGAAAGGATTTATCCGGCCAAGCTCATCGCCATGGGGTTGTCCAGCCATATTCGTCAAAAAGAAGGATCAAACTTTACGGATGTGTGTGGATTATCGACCCCTGAATGAGGTCACTATCAAAAATAAGTACCCTCTTCCAAGGATTGACATTCTATTTGATCAACTGACTGGAGCGAGGGTCTTCTCCAAGATTGATCTCAGATCGGGCTATCACCAGATCCGTATTCGGCCCGAAGATATACCAAAGACCGCATTTACTACGCGGTATGGATTATTTGAATATCTGGTAATGTCTTTCGGATTGACAAATGCTCCTGCCCACTTCACGTATTTGATGAACTCGGTATTCATGCCCGAGTTGGACAAGTTTGTGGTGGTCTTCATTGATGATATTTTGATATATTCCAAGAATGAAGAGGAGCATGCCCAGCATTTATGGATCGTGTTAACGCGCTTGAGAGAACATCAGTTATATGCCAAGTTCAGCAAATGCGCGTTTTGGCTGGAGGAAATTCAATTTCTAGGACATGTACTGTCTGCCAGGGGGATTGCGGTAGATCCCAGCAAAGTCAAGGACATTTTGGAGTGGAAGCCCCCGACCACGGTTCATCAGGTCCAAAGTTTCCTTGGACTGGCTGGATATTACCGCCGATTCATACCAGATTTTTCTAAGCTTGTGAAGCCAATCACAAGTTTATTGAAGAATGATATTAAATTCAATTGGTCTTCAATGTGTGATGAAGCTTTTGAACAATTGAAGATATTATTAACCACTGCTCCGGTATTGGCTCAACCGGATATTAATAAGCCCTTTGATGTGTATTGTGACGCATCAAGCAGTGGCCTCGGCTGTGTGCTAATGCAAGAAGGCCGAGTAATTGCATATGCTTCAAGGCAGTTGCGCCGACATGAGGAACATTATCCTACTCATGATCTGGAGTTAGCTGCGGTGGTTCATGCCCTAAAGATCTGGCGTCATTATTTGCTGGGTAATGTCTGTCATATTTGTACAAACCATAAAAGCTTGAAATATATCTTCACCCAGTCAGAATTGAATATGAGACAAAGGCGATGGCTCGAGCTGATCAAGGATTATGAAATAGAAATCCATTATCACCCAGGAAAAGCAAATGCAGTGGCAGATGCGCTCAGTCGCAAGGTTTCCTGTCATTGTCTAACAGTGAGGACTTCTAACATTACATTATGCCAGGAGATGGAGAAATTGAACCTAGGAATGATTCAACATGGGACTTCAAATCATTTGAAGCTGGAGTCAATCATCTTACAAAGAATAATTGACGCACAAAAAGATGATGAGGGTATGAAGCACATACATGGGAAGATAACGGCTGGAACAGCCAAATGTTTCAAAGAAGACGATCAAGGTGTGGTATGGTTCAATAACTGCATAGTGGTGCCGAATAATGAAGAACTCCGCCAGCAAATCTTAGATGAAGCACATCTTAGTCGCTATTCTATTCATCCGGGAAGCACTAAGATGTATCATGATCTAAAGCAGCACTACTGGTGGACGAAGATGAAGATTGAAATTGCACGCTATGTGGCTAAGTGTGACACTTGCAGACGTGTCAAGGCCATACACATGAAGACTGCTGGTCCATTACAATCTTTGCCGATCCCAACATGGAAATGGGAAGATATTAGTATGGACTTCATTATGGGATTACCCAGAACAGCAAAAGGCTTTGACTCCATTTGGGTTATCATCGATAGACTTACAAAGATTGCCCACTTTTTACCTGTTAAGGCAAAGTATTCAGTGGCCACTTATGCAGCATTATACATTGCCCGTATTCTCAGTTTGCACAGTGTTCCAAAGACTATAGTGTCGGATCGTGGACCACAATTTGTATCCAAATTTTGGGAAGAACTTCATAGATCCCTGGGTACTAAACTGCTCCACAATTCGGCCGATCATCCTCAAACCAGTGGACAGACTGAGAGAGTGAAGCAAATACTTGAAGATATGCTGCGGGCATGTGTTCTGGAATTTCCACAAAAATGGGATGAATGTTTGCCGTTAGCGGAATTTTCATATAATAATAGCTATCAAGAAAGCATCAAGATGGCACCTGTTGGGGACTTGTTCTCAAATGCTAGGAGTTAAGAACAAGGCAACCTAGAAAATGTTAATCGTTAAAGTCCTTCGTCCTTCGAAGCATTATTTCCCTTAGGATATAATGATTTTCGGACGAAGGTTATGAATGGCGTACCGTCATAAATTTATTATACAATGACGAAGGATGAAATGTAATGAATATGAAAGATAACATAAACAATTATATATTACTATCAGACATAAACAGAAATATCGATGAGTTACAAGTGTACCTCCAACTGTAAGGAGATGATATTACAAGTGTGACGCAAAAAGCGAATGCCCAGTCAGCGTGTCCAGTACGGGGGTACTGTGCACCTATTTATAGGCGCGGGACACAACCCATACAAAATTACATTCATGCCCTTTACACTTGATAATAATTCTATGGTAATCTGTCGAGGTCTAAATAGCCTTTTCATCTTTAAGTCGGTTTCACCTTCTGCTGTCACGCCGAAGCTTTCCTGCTCACACCTTCGGTGCTGCACCAACCTTCGTATTATTCTGGTCTACTGTGATGCCGAATTGAGTCTGAAGATACCTGTTCACACATTATACTCTAGAAATACTGTTAAATCCTGTTTTTGAGGACCTTCGGATGCCGAAGGTCCCCAACAGTAGCCCCTCGCAATATTAATTTGTTTAAAATAATGAATTTAGATTGCGACATGGACGAAGGCTTTACGCCGAAGGTCCGAAAAAACACCTTCCCTTTGCTAGAATAGCAACATTCACTGACAAGCGGGGTCTTTCAATTTTCAACGCACTTGGCGTATAAATACGGCCATACCGCGAACTCATTTGACACGCTCTCTGGCCAACTGCTCCCGCTCGCTCAATTTTTAGCTCTTGTGCACTACGATTTGCTAAGCTTTTAGTTTTGAAGCTTCGGCTTTGAAAATAGTTTTTTAGTGTCTCCGAAGATGTCTGAAGATAAGAAGACTGCTGCTGAGATGAAGCTGAGCCTTGACGAAGAGAAAAACTTGGGGTTTCTTATAGCGATGTCAAAGACCAACACAGAAAAAATTACCAAGGAGATTCTGGAAGGTTTGTCTGAAGATACTGGTGACAGTGACAGCTATGATGTGGACAGTGGTGGTGAAGACTCCGAAGATCGTCCCTGGCGACCAAGCCATTCAGTTTATGGTAAATCAACTATCAAAGAGAATCATCTTGTCAACATGAGAGGAAGGTATTTTCGGGATTTGTCCATTGTGAGGGCCGATGAAGGGGAAAAAAACTTGCCCACACCCTGAAGAGAATGAAGTCGTAGTGTACCGAAGCTTTTTGAAAGCTGGACTGCGATTTCCCTTGAGCAGCTTCGTTGTAGAGGTGCTGAAAATATTCGAAGTCTATCTCCATCAACTTACCCCCGAGGCAATTATAAGGCTGAATATCTTCGTGTGGGCCGTGAGAAGCCAAGGTCTGAAGCCTGACGCAAAAAGCTTCTGCAATATACATGAATTATCATATGAAACAAAACCTTGGGGTAAGGAACAGTATCACAATAATTTTGGCTGCTACAGTTTCATTTCTCGGTCCGGGTCAAGCTGCCCCGTGCCAACCTTTCGGAAGAGATGGCCCGGCGACTGGATGACAGAATGGTTTTATGTGAAGAATGATCTGACAGTACGAGAAGATATCAAAGGTATAATTATGCGCCCTATTTGGCAAAGCTTCGGCCTTCGGAGGCCGAAGGTTGAAATGAATGAAGTTGCCGAAGAATGCCAGAGGGCCTTCGGCGTTATCTGTTCTTTTATTGGAACGAGAGACTTAGTACAAGAGCATATTGCCTTCAGGGTATGGCCGCTCGCGGAGAAATGGGAAATGCCACAAGAAACCATAAAAGAGGCCGACGAAGGTGGGCTTATCAGGTTGAAGTACACTTTTAAATTTGGAGATAAATTCGTTGAGCCAGATGATGACTGGTTAAAAAGCATTGAAAATTTAAGTGATGAACTGCTTGGGGCTTATTCGAAGGCCGAAGACACTGCAATGTCAGCAGCCTTCGGAGGCCGAAAAAAGAAGAGGCTAAATCGGGTATTTGATGCAATCGGGTTTGTCTACCCTGACTATTGCTATCCCATTCGAAGGCTGAAGAGAAAAAACACAACCTCTGCAAAAGAAGAAGCTGCAACTGCTCCTAGCGAGCCAGAACCGAAAAGAAAGAAGATAAAGGTCCTCACACATCGGCCGCGCTATATTGAACCAGCTTCGGTGCCTGAGTTTACCGGAGAGACCTCTTCGGCCACCGAAGCTGAAAAACCAACCAAGCCAACCTTGCTGCCAGAAGTCACAGAAACGGCCGAAATGCCAACAAAAATGGAATTGGAACAATCAAAGACTTTGTTATCAGAAACGAAAGAGAAGGCCGAAGCGTCGTTCACAGAAAAAATGGAAGAAGTAAAAGAAGCAACTGAGGGATCAAAAACATCAGAAGTTTTGAGTCCTGCAGCAAATATTGAGGCAGTAAAAAACCAAAAGGTGCCAGAAGTGACTCCAAAAAGGAAGAGAATGGTCAACGTGCTAGATGTTCTGGAGACAATTAAATCTTCAAGCACACCTCCGAAGGAGACTGCTGTCATCCCCGAAGAAAAAACTGAAATCTCTGATACTAAAGCTCCAGAACAAGAAACTGAAGCCGAAGCTGGGTCCTCAGAACCCACGAAAATAAAATCCCTGGAATTTGAGGAAGAAAAAATTGCAGAGCCAGCTTTTGTTGAAGAAATCAGTGCTGCTGCCCCCGAAGCATCTCCCAAAGTCCTTGATTATATTATTCGCCATGCTTCGGGGAAACAACTATCAGAAAAAGAAAAAGAAGAGGCCCAACTTTACGCCCAAAAACTGAAGTATCCAAAGGGGGCATTAATATTCAATGGCAGTGGAGAAGAAGACTTTTTGTATTGTCTCCTTGACAGCAAAGAGATTTCTGTCTGTCGGGAGATGAGCAAGAGCTTCGGATTCCCAACACTGGAAGACGGGCTCTCAGTGCTATCGAAAAATGATTTGGCCGACAGCCTGGCGTATAATAGCTTGAAGGTGCAACAAATGGAATCTTTGCATTTTTTGTTGAGACCAAAATTTTTCGTTTGTTTAAACCTATTGACACACACATATTTCTCTTTGCAGGGCCTGATACTTAGCAATGCCCTCAGGGCACAGAAAGATGCTGAAGACGAAGGGTGTACTATAGCCCTGAGCAACCTTCGTTCCGAAGTAATTGAACTGAGGAACGAAGGTCTGGAGAAGGATAAAATATTACACTCATTGATAAATAAAATAAAGGAAGACGAAGCTGTTTTTAAAGGTCAAGCTGGAGCTCATAAACGCGAACTTGAAGATCTTCGGAAACAACTGGCCAGAGCCAATGAAGAACGTATACTTGAAGAAACAAAGCGAGAACTCAGCGACCAATGGGCAGATCACTTAGAAGGAACTGTTGAAGAGCTTCGGTCGTCCAAAAAGAGATGCTATAACAAATCTATAGAATGTGTTAAGAAGCTAAAGGCTAGCTTCGCCAAGGTCGGCGCATTCTCAAGTGAGGAAAACTTTACGAGAGGCAATCCCGAAGGTCCCATCGAATGGATCGACCACGAAGCTGAAGCCTTCGAAGAAATTTTAAATAGCCGTGGAGATATATGTGCCTTCTCGGGTGCCAGAGGAATTGCCACTATTTTAGAGAAAAAAGGCTGCGAACATGTAAAGATTCTAGCGCAATCCGAAGGTGCTTTGTCCTTTGAAGATGCAAGGGATCCATCGGCCGAAGCTAGCATGGTTGGTGGAAAAATTTTCACCGATATCTGGGATAATGGCGGCCGAGAAATGGCCCGAGAGATTATTCAAAGAAGCGAAAAGGGCATTCACGATGCTAGAGAAGTAGCTGAGGCTGCTGAGAAGAGCACAGAGCCCGAAGGTCAATTAGGTATTATCTAATAGTTTTTATTGTGCTGTAATTTTAGGTTTTAAGATTCGTTTGCAATTTGTCATAGCAATGTAGTCGTATCCTGTTCTACTTCAGATTCTGCTAAAGCCCCTTCGGACACTCAGCCGAAAGGAGACGACGAAATAAAAAAGATGGCTGAAGCTATTATGGACGAAGTCATCAATCGACTTCTAAACGAGGCTGCAGAAGTCGTCTTGAGAGAGGATTAAGTATTATTGTAAAAACTTCTGAAATGTAATATATATTGTAACATTTCGTAATTCTGAATGTAATATACCTGATTTTCTTGCTTAATTCTTTACGATGCATGAAACTTTACACGTACCGCTTTTGAGTCTTTGACGAAAAAACACCTTCCCTTCTTTTCATGCTTCGTGAAGAAGAATTTTTCAACAATATCCAGTGTTCTGATGAATAATATCCAGGCTTCGTGAAAATATTTTCCGAAGCTACACCTCCGAAGATCGATAATGTATCTCCTTGTGACATTATGATTTTTCCCTTTTTTCAAAACGTTCTTCTGTAGATTGATATTGTGTCCACCTCTTGTGCCATATGCAACATGATGTATGATGCTTATGCTATGCAAAATGATGCGATGATGTTATGTTATGTGATGCGATGCGTATTCCGAAGATGCACACGCATCCCTGCAATAAAACACATAATTTTTTACAAGCCTCCCTTAGGAGCTTCTTCGCCTTTTACTTCAGCGGAATCAGCGTTTATTTTTCGCTGTAAGCCTCCCTTAGGAGCTTCTTCGCCTTTTACTTTCAGCGGTATTCGCGTTGACTTTTCGCGCTTCGCCTTTTACTTAGGCGGTATCGGCGTTGACTTTTCGCTGTATGCTCTGCATTCCCTTTGGAACGACTTTGGAGCAGAAAACTTACACTGCGCTCCCTCTGGAGCGGCTTTTTGTGACTTCGGCAAACTTACTCTGCGTTCCTTAGAACGACTTTTTGTTACTTCGAAGAATTTTCAATAGTTCGAAGGTCCTCTTTGTTGTCACAAGTCTTTCAACAATTTAAGCCTGTGAATCTTTGTTGTCACAAGTCTTTCAACAATTTAAACCTGTGAAGAAAATATATTTTCCTTGTGGGAATCGACGAAACTATTTACATGAAACCTAAACAATGTCCTTTATTATAGAAAATAAAACTGAATGAAAAAAAAAGATTGCTATTAAGGTAGGATATTTGTCAATAGATGTGCTTTGACTCTGGCACAGTGCTGTTGACTGTGCGAGCTTCGGACTGCTCTCTGAAGTCCCTTTGGTGTGGGGCATATTGGCTCCCTTCTGGCTGCTGGCCTTGTTGCAGCGGTGGTGGAGGCGGAGGTTGTTGCCAGGAAGCCTGAGGTTGGCTCGCCGAAGCAACAGAGACTGCAGGGTGATTGCCTACATACTCTGGGATGTAAGGCGAATGATACGAAGCAGTGTGCATGACCTGCTTCGGCTGAGCCTGTTGCGCTGCTGCTTCGGCTATTTCTTTTTGCTTCTGGATGGTAACATGACACATCCTGGTGGTATGACCTTTGTTCTCACCACAGAATAAGCAGAAGATTCTTCTCGGTTGGTCGCCAAATCTTCCTCCGAAGCCCCTGGCGCCTCTGCCTCTTGGAGCTGGTGGTCGGAAGGAGCCTTGCTGTTGCCCCGAAGCTTGTGAGGAACATAGTGGTCTTTGCTGTTAGCTCCCTCTATCATCATTTTGTGTAGAATTGTGAATTGATCTAACGTGCCTCGGGTAGAACCTCCCTCCGAAGCCCCTGGTCATTTCAGAAAACCTGAAAGCCTCCTCCCTTCTTTGGCGAAAATCATTATCGGCCCGAATGTACTCGTCCATCTTCTGGAGCAGCTTCTCCAAAGTTTGGGGGGGGGCTTCCTAGCGAAGTACTGAGCTGACGGTCCTGGCCGAAGCCCCTTGATCATGGCCTCAATGACAATTTCATTGGGCACCGTTGGTGCCTGTGCCCTCAAATGCAAGAACCTTCGGACATACGCCTGAAGGTATTCTTCGTGATCCTGGGTGCACTGAAACAGAGCTTGAGCAGTGACCGGCTTCGTCTGAAACCCTTGGAAACTAGTTAACAACAAGTCCTTCAGCTTCTGCCATGAAGTAATCGTTCCTGGTCGAAGGGAGGAATACCAGGTTTGAGCAACACTCCTGACAGCCATAACGAAAGATTTGGCCATGACTGCAGCATTGCCACCATACGAAGATACTGTTGCTTCGTAGCTCATCAAAAACTGCTTCGGGTCTGAGTGGCCATCGAATACAGGAAGCTGAGGCGGCTTGTAGGACGGAGGCCAAGGTGTAGCCTGCAACTCAGCGGACAGAGGAGAAGCATCATCAAAAACAAAATTCCCATGATGGAAATTGTCATACCAGTCATCTTCGTTGGGAAAACCCTCCTGATGAAGGTCTTGGTGCTGAGGCCTTCGGTGTTGCTCATCCTGGGCAAGATGACGAACTTCTTCAGAGGCTTCGTCTATTTGCCTCTGCAGTTCAGCTAGCCTGGCCATCTTTTCTTTCTTCCTCTGTACTTGTTGATGAAGCATCTCCATATCTCTGATTTCTTGATCTATCTCGTCCTCTGGTGGTGTCGGACTGACAGCCTTCCTTTTCTGGCTTCGGGCCTCCCGCAGGGAGACTGTCTCCTGATTGTGGTCCAGTGGTTGCAGAGCTGCAGCCCCAGTCGCTGAAGCTTTCTTCGGCGCCATAACGAAGGTTTATGATCGCCGAAGGTGTTCGAAAAACTCAGAGTGGAAGTGAGTTCACCGGAGGTGGGCACCAATGTTGGGGACTTGTTCTCAAATGCTAGGAGTTAAGAACAAGGCAACATAGAAAATGTTAATCGTTAAAGTCCTTCGTCCTTCGAAGCATTATTTCCCTTAGGATATAATGATTTTCGGACGAAGGTTATGAAGGGCGTACCGTCATAAATTTATTATACAATGACGAAGGATGAAATGTAATGAATATGAAAGATAACATAAACAATTATATATTACTATCAGACATAAACAAAAATATCGATGAGTTACAAGTGTACCTCCAACTGTAAGGAGATGATATTACAAGTGTGACGCAAAAAGCGAATGCCCAGTCAGCGTGTCCAGTACGGGGGTACTGTGCACCTATTTATAGGCGCGGGACACAACCCATACAAAATTACATTCATGCCCTTTACACTTGATAATAATTCTATGGTAATCTGTCGAGGTCTAAATAGCCTTTTCATCTTTAAGTCGGTTTCACCTTCTGATGTCACGCCGAAGCTTTCCTGCTCACACCTTCGGTGCTGCACCAACCTTCGTATTATTCTGGTCTACTGTGATGCCGAATTGAGTCCGAAGATACCTGTTCACACATTATACTCCAGAAATACTGTTAAATCCTGTTTTTGAGGACCTTCGGATGCCGAAGGTCCCCAACAGCACCCTTTGAAGCTTTATATGGACGACGATGTCGTACTCCGCTAAATTGGCATGGTCTCAACCTGGTGAAAGGTACTTCTTCAGGCCTGATATGGTGAAAGAGACTGAAGAAAGAGTTCAAAGGATAATTCATAATTTGAAGAAAGCTCAAGCTCGTCAAAAGAGTTATGCAGACAAACGGCGAATGCCCTTGTATTTTCTTGAAGGGGACTATGTCTACCTGAAGGTTTCACCAATGAAGGGAGTATCGCGTTTCGGGGTTAAAGGAAAGCTTGCACCCAGGTACATTGGTCCATTCCCTATACTTGAGCAATGTGGACCAGTGGCATACCGACTCCAACTACCCGAAAC
Organism: Zea mays; assembly: GCF_902167145.1. Classification (NCBI taxonomy): domain Eukaryota; kingdom Viridiplantae; phylum Streptophyta; class Magnoliopsida; order Poales; family Poaceae; genus Zea; species Zea mays. The sequence continues at coordinate 55,698,424 of NC_050104.1, read as the reverse complement.
ATTGTATGTTGTGCATAATGTGTTCCACGTGTCACAATTGAAGAAGTGTCTTCGGGTTCCCGATCGAACCGTTGAAGTGACAGATGTTGTCCTTGAACCAGACTTGACATATTCTGAGCACCCTATTCGAGTCTTGGATCAAAAGGACAGGGTTACCCGGAGAAAAACTCTCAAGTTTTATAAGATACAGTGGAACCAACATTCCGAAGATGAGGCTACATGGGAAACTCAAGACTTCTTAGATAAGAATTTCCCAAGCTTTTTAGCCTCTTGTAATTTGTAAAGCATGTATAGCTGTTGTAATAAAGGAGTGAGTCCCAAACCACCCCTGCCTTGTACCAGAAATAAGGAAATAAGAATGTGACACATTTCCTTTTCCATTACTTACCCTAGGACTTTTTAATCTCGGGACGAGATTCTTTTATGGGGGGAAGGATGTAACACCCCTGATGTTACTACAACTAAAACTTGAGCATGACATCATAAACATTGGCATTGCATATGTTTGACACACCTAGAGTGCATTTACTAGGTAAAAATTTCAAACAAGTTGTGTTGTTATAGCATTTTGCAAATATAACCCTGGATTGGGAGCTTAACCTTAAATAGGGATTATAGGGGGTAAACTTACCCAAATTGAGAAAACCTAAAAGCTTTAGGGGAATAGTCATAAAATGTTCCCAAGAATGAACTTGAATCACATGTATACCCCTGGGATACCAAAAACCCCCCTTGGAACCCTGGAAAACCCTAAGTCCAAACCCTAGGGGCCTATGTGCAAAAATTGTGCACATTTGGACTAAAGTGTAAAAACTATAATGTCAAGACATATAAAGTCCCATGGTTCACATTTGGGAAGATTTACATGCCAAACCCTAAGTTTTGGACTTAATTGCAAAATAAACCTCAATTGAGTTCTATAGTAAGTCTGAATTTCAGGTTATAAGCTTAACTTTGGGGCTTTGTAACTTTCAAAGTATAAGGTTTTTGCCCTAGGGCACCACATCAAAGTTGTAGAGCAAACATAGGAGAACAACTTTGCTTAAGGTTGTGAGCATAGTTATTAATAAAATTTGGGAGATAATTAAGCCTAAAGCTTGGCTGTCAGGCTGGTTCCATTCTGAAATTCAAATATTCAGTGGAACAGAGCCAGCTTTGAGTGTGAATTCAACCTTGATCTAGTGATCAAATGAGTTCAGTCACTATAGTCGAAATATAGGTGGTATATAGCTCTCCAACATTGCTACAGAGCATAGAGTATGTTACCATAGGGATTTGTGAGCAAATCAAGCCTAAACATTGACTGTCAGGCCAACTGAATCCTATTTCGATGGTACTGTAGTCTGATAAGGATCAGACTGCCAGCGTTGGATCCTCACGGCCGGCGACTCCTCCGCGTCAACCTTCACGCCGCCGCCGTTGTGATTCACGTCGTCGGTGACCAGATAAGACCGCTCGGTAAAGCCATGCGCTGGACGGCACTCCGGTGAACCCCCCAGTACTTCCCCTCTACCGTGCGGCTTGAGCAGATAAGCCCGCCGGGGATCGCCATCGCTCGGCCTTACGCCACATATCCGAGCACCTCTGTCGCGTCACCGTGACTCTTTACAGCCGTTAAATCATCGCCGGTGAGCTCGCCACGACTGAGGACACGAACCCACGGCGCCAGGGTCCTTTCTTATCTCCGACCGCCCGCGTTGTTCGATCAAATTGAGCGCCACCATCGAAGCCTCCTATAAATTGAGCCCCCGGTTAGCTACGCTACCTCATCGCAAAACCAGAGCCCCCAATCCCACCCTCAATCGTTCGCTAGAGCTCGTGAATTTCGAATTCCCCCTAATTCGGTTTCCGCCACCGCAAAGAATACCTCACCGTGGCCAGCTCGATTCAGGTGAGCTCAAGTCCCTCTGCTGCTTGTTCTAGCATCCCTAGGTCCTCCTTAAGCTCTTCGACCCCTTCAATTGAACTAGACCATCACCTATCGCCGGGAACACATTCCTTTGTCCGCAATGTTCACGGTCGCCGTGGCCAGGGCAAATTAGGTTACCATTCTTCGAATTAAGTTAGGGGAAATACTCGGGGAGGGTTTAATTCGGTGTATGCCGCTCGGGAGCACCGGCCGTTGCATAAATCCGCCGGCACAACCTCACCGGAGTTCATCCTCCGCGCTGCCATCGTCGTGGACTTCGTGCGGTAAAGAAATAGAAATCCAGGGACCATACTGCAAACTGTCAGCGACTGTGTTAAACAGTAAATGAACCTACTTCAGTTTAGCCGGTAAGCCGAGGGTCCTTCTGCAAGATTGCCAGCGCGCGGGCGCGCTTCTGTCCACTGTTGGGTCAGCTGGGCTGAAATCAGCCAAATACTATTCACAAGTTTTTCCTTTTCTTTTTATTCCAGAGCTAAAACAATTATAGAAAAATGTAGAAAAATCCTAAAATCGCCAAACCAATTTTCCTAGACTTCTTATTTTCCATAGTATTTAATAAAATTAGTTTCATGATTTTTAGATTAAATAAGGAATTTTAAGGCATTTAAAGTAGTTGAAAGTATTAGTTCTGGAATTTTAGAAAATAGATAGTAATCCCAAAATTGCTCAAACTTTTTATATAAGCTCTACACATTATTTAGAAGCCTTGGGTAGAGTTTGGGTTGATTTGGACCTTGTTTGATAACTAGAACCCAAAACCCTATCCCCTGCCCTTTGAACTCCTTTACTCACTCCAGAAACCCTAAGTTCTCGGAGTTCCGTGAAGGAAAGTTGTATTCAAGACTTAGATAATAAATCTTTATTATCTTTGCACTCTCATGAGCATTACATGGCATTCATTCTTATATATACCTATATGGTTATATTTAGAAAACGAAGAAGAGATCGAAGTGACCGAAGAGAAGACACCACCACCTTCGGAATCTCAGGCCGGAAATTGTTTCTACTTCGATATCTGCGGGTCCGAGCATGACTCACCTACTAACGAAGGCAAGCCCCGGTGCATTTGCCACCTTCCTTGATGTTTTTAAAATTTTTCTCACTTGATCGCTGCATTAGGTGATAGGAGTTGAATGCTTAAACAATTCCTGCATTACCTTCCTTGAACTTGATTACCTTCCTTGAAACCCTGTTTTTACAAAAAGGTTTTTCTATGCTTAGTATTGCTTTTAGAAAAACAAAAGGATTTGTTTTACAAAAGATGATTGGCAAAGTGGGAGGGATGTTTTTTGAAAATAAAACTTGATGGTGAATCCATCACGGCCGTGATGGATTCAACATCGGAAAAGATGTACCTCTGCCAGGTACCAAGTTTTTGGGTTTAATGATTAAGCTGAGACCGGGCGGGTGACTTGCACGAGAAGAGAGTCTTGGTGTAGTGTCTCCGTCTGAGTCGATTAAGGACCGTGTCGATGTGGGCTTGCTGACCGAGGACCCTTTAACTGGTCACATGCCTCGTCATGGGTAAGCCTTGCCTCGGGCAGACTAAGGCCAGAATAAGATAACACGAAATGGGCGTGGAGCGGTGGTGGGAGTAGCGTGTACCCTCCGTAGCAAGAGGGTGGACGGTGGTGTATCTGTGCTCTCGGTTTGCGTGAACCTGATCTGGTCTTAAGAACCCCGGTGGCGGGTTGACATATGCAAGGGTTAAGTGCTACATATGTCGTGTGATTGGAGATCCTCAGCTGAGTATAATCGATTCGGATTGCCGTACCTTCACGGTTATGAAGCCTTGGTCACTGACTTACACGTAGCAGTCCACTAAAGATGATGGTTTGTTAAGAAATTGGCTAGTGCAGGACAAGTTATTAAACTAGGGTAGAAAGAACTCTAGTTGCAGGTAATTTTACTTAACTTGACAAATAAAACTGGATTTTTAAGGATCCACTTCAGTAAGCATTTCTGCAAAACTGAGTCCTTGATTATTGAGAAGCCTTACCTTGACTCCCTTAACCAGCATACCCTTGAGAGTCTTTTCTTTAGTCAGGTAAGACTAGCTGAGTAATTCCATACTCAGGGTTTATTACCCCGTTGTTTTTAGGTGAGGAAGCAACAAATTTTTGTTGCTTTTGCTCTAAGGTGGTGCCAAAAGAAGAACACAAGGAATGAAGTACGGGAGGAAAGGATCCTCCATTAGAACTTTTGTTTAAAAACTTTATGGGAGGAGTTTTTGCCTCCCTTGGTATTGTAATAATACTACTCAGCACTCGTTCTATAACTCTGGTCTATAATTAAGTAACTTGATCTTACTTTCTAAATAAATGTAAGTTTATGTAATCTATTCCGCATTTCTATATCTCCGATGTTCTGTAATGTCTGCAAGACGGGTGAAACGTTCCTGGAAAGGTAAGAAAGAAGATACCGAACTTGTCGAGTGATTCAGGAACATCTATAGGGTTGTCTGATGTCTGTCGGACAAGGACAACTGTAGGTGGGCCTAATTACTTGGGAGGTTCCGTCACAAAGGGCAAAGCCACGCTCAGCAACAACGTGACCTTTAGGAGGAGTCCGAAGCTTGCACAGTAAATAACACTGTGCTTGAATCAAAGCACATTTACTAAAGAGGCTATAGTGATGTGACTAAAGAATATCCTGATATGATGTATCTTAAATTTTTCTGCCTTTATATTTTCTTGCAAGAAAGACAATTCAGGAAGAATTAATATCCAATTTGATGTAATAATAATACTTTGGTTACATCATCGATTGTGGAGGTTGTTCCCAAGGGAGCATAGAGTAAATTCCAAAGCTACAAAGTCGTTCCTAAGGGAGCGCAGAGTAAGTTCCGAAGCTACAAAGTCGTTCCTAAGAGAGCGCAAAGTAAGTTTCGAAGCTCCAAAGTCGTTCCTAAGGGAATGCAGAGCTAAGATACCACCTAAATAAAAGGTGAAGAAGCTCCAAAGTCGTTCCTAAGGAGATGCAGAGCTAAAATACCACCTAAATCAGAGGTGAAGAAGCTCAAAAGTCGTTCCTACTGGAATGCAGAGCTTAGCTCCAAAGTCGTTCCTAAGGGGATGCAGAGATGAAACACCACCTAAGTAAAGGGTGAAGAGACTCCAAAGTCATTCCTAAGGGAATGCAGAGTCTGGGTGTGTTCTTGTGTGGGTGTGTGCTATCGGCATAAACATCATGTTGCATCATACCATAACATCATTTTGCATAGCATTACATCATACATCATATTGCATCATCAAGAAAATTGTGGAAAGGGAAAATGATCCTACGAAGATATCTGGATTACGAAACAATGTGTTGAAGCATGAAGTATATGTCACACTCGGTTCTGGGGGCAAAACCGAATGTATAGCATATGTGTGCCAAGATCCATTTTCCACACATATGTTGACGTCACGAGTGTAGTATATCAAAAGACAATGGAATAAAGGCATAAAAAGAGTAGAATAGTCTTTATTACAACATCCAGATAATAGTGTCTTCAAATGTATCATCAAAGTAAAGCGAAAATAACATGGGTAATCTCCCACAGGAAGATGACCGGCGCATCGTTAGACTTAGTATTCATCGAAATCTCCATCAAGGTCTTCTTCATCACCCTGTGATCAAAATATTAGCAAGGGTGAGCTCACTTATGGTCGGGGCTCAGCAAGTGGGGGAAAAATTAATGCAAGTTTAATAAGGTGAGGCTAAGGTTAAGCAGTAAGCATTTTAGTTGGTCAATATTTTATTAGAAACACCTGTCTTACTAATAAGAGTGTATCCAAAGTATTCCATTTAAGCAAAGGTACAAGAGTATATCAAAAACACTTAAGTGAAACCAATTAAGCAAACCATTGGCAGATCTTCAGATCTCGATTTATTGTCCATCTTTAAGTTCAATTATCATGTGAGGGTCCAGGTTGCTCTTAACCGTGAGCACGACTGACATATCAGTTTTACACTCTGCATAGGTGGTACAACTTTACCCACAAGCCATGTATCCCATCTAGCCTGGGTTGATCAGACCCATAAAAACTGTCGAGGTGAATGGCTAGGGATCCATTATGAGGCTTTCACAAAATACACTTAATAAAAAGCAACCCGCTAAGGTTTCCAAGTCAGTGTGGAGGCCCTCAGGGCGAGGTACCTTAGCTAAGAATATGTCCCCATGTTAATGTGAGCTGCCACCATTGCTGATAGTAGACGCGGCCCGATCCTCTGTGAGATACGATAATTTGATTGAGTGGAGATCTCGACGTTGATGATCCAAGGCTCCGAGCGAACGGTTCCTCGCAATCACTACACCACGGCTCTGTTGGTTATCACCCGTGACACACGAATGACCTTACCACGAAGGCTTATCCCTGCAAGCGCAATCAAGAACACAAGCAAGAACAGGAAAGAAACGCAACCAAAATTGTATTGATTACGGGATGGGATCTCACAAGCCGATGACGGCGACACTGTTCGATGACAGAATTGATCTAAGCAAAACCCAAACATAACATGGCGGCGGCTACTAAATAAATAGAGTATTAGGGCGTGCGTGACCCCTGGACTCGCCCCTAATGGGCTCCGACGTGATACACGGCCCAATAGACAATGTCGCAGCACCAAAAACAGAATCTGAATGCTGACTTGTTTCGATGATTCCCGTTGACTCCGGACGAATTTTAGGGTGGAACTAGTTGGGTTGGTTAGATAATCTCCTTATCTTTCCAACCATATCAAGTCCACCGCAATCGGAGTCCGGATGCATCTTGGGAATCCATTTTAGTGCAGACTGGTCCTGAAACCCGAGATGGAGCCCCAGCCGAGTCAGACTTGATCTCCTTCCTGTCGTGGGCACCCTTGCTGCTCCTCCTCAACACCTAGGCCTTTCCCAAGTCCTTGCTGGTCCTCTCCAAGGTTCCTAATCATCAAAACATCGATGGCCCCAAGCGTAAGCTCTGAAACACAATTGACTAGGGTAGAACATACCTAGAGATTTAGCTGTCGTGCACGTGATCGTGTTATCGGTCCATTCATTGTATGTATAAAAGTGATGTCCTCATCATCCTCTTCCTCTTGAATTGGAGTCGTCCTTGACTCGGTCTCATCTTCGTCACCCATATATGGCTTCAAATCTGAAATGTTAAAGGTGGGACTAACCCCAAAATCTGGCGGCAACTCAAGTGTATATGCATTATCATTAATTTTTGCAAGAACTTTATAAGGACCTGCAGCTCGTGGCATAAGTTTAGACTTTCTCAATTCAGGAAACCTATCCTTTCTCAAATGAACCCACACCAAGTCACCAGGTTCCAATTTCATTTCCTTCCTGCCTTTATTAGCAGCAATACGATACTTTTCATTCATCTTTTCAATTTGCAACTTAGTTGTTTCATGTAACTTAAGAATGAATTCAGAACGTTGTGTAGCATCCAAGTTCACTATTTCAGAATGTGGTAAAGGTAGCAAATCAATTGGGGCATGAGGATTAAAACCATATACTACCATAAATGGACTAAGCTTGGTTGTGGAATGAATCGATCTGTTATAAGCAAACTCAATATGTGGCAAACATTTCTCCCACAACCTCAAATTATCCTTCAAAATAGCCCGCAACATGGTAGGTAAAGTGCGATTAACAACCTCTGTTTGCCCGTCAGTTTGGGGATGACAAGTAGTAGAAAACAACCACTTTGTTCCCAATTTAAACCACAAAGTTCTCCAAAAATGACTTAAAAACTTAGCATCCCTATCAGAAACAATAGTATTTGGCACACCATGCAAACACACAATCTCAATGAAGAACAAATCAGCAATATGTGAAGCATTATCAGTTTTGTGACAGGGTATAAAATGTGCCATCTTTGAAAAACGATCGACAATGACAAAAACACTATCACTCCCCCTCTTTGTTCTAGGCAATCCCAAAACAAAATCCATAGAAATATCCTCCCAAGGCGCACGAGGAACAGGAAGAGGCAAATAAAGACCATGGGGGTTAAGTCGGGACTTAGCTTTGTTGCACGTGGTGCAACGAGAGACGTAGCGCTCAACATCACGCCGCATCCGAGGCTAATAGAATGAGTAAACAACACATCCTCGGTCTTCTTAACACCAAAATGTCCCATCAAGCCACCTCCATGTGCTTCCTGCAAGAGTAGAAGACGAACGGAGCTAGCTGGAACACACAACTTGTTAGCACGGTAGAGAAGGCCTTCACGCAGCATAAATTTTTGCCACGTTCTTCCCTCTCTGCAATTTTCAAAAGCATCTTTGAAGTCCAAATCAGCAGCATATAATTCCTTTATAGTCTCCAAACCAAATATTTTATGATTAAGTTGGGACAACATAGTATAACGTCTAGATAAAGCATCAGCAATTACATTATCCTTTCCTTTTTTATGCTTAATAATGTAAGGAAATGATTCTATGAATTCAATCCATTTAGCATGTCGTTTGTTTAGATTAGATTGTCCCTTAAGATACTTCAAAGATTCATGATCCGAATGTATGACAAATTCTTTAGACCATAGATAATGTTGCCAAGTTTGTAAAACTCGTACTAAAGCATATAATTTTTTGTCATATGTAGAATAATTCAGAGTTGGACCATGCAATTTTTCACTAAAGAAAGCAACATGTTTACCTCCTTGAATGAGCACTCCTCCAATCCCAATGCCGCTCGCATCACACTCGAGCTCGAATGTCTTATCAAAATCAGGAAGTTGCAGCAATGGTGCTTGTGTGAGCTTCGACTTGAGGGCATCAAAAGCTTGTTGTTGTGATGGTCCCCAACGAAACGGCACTCCATTCTTTGTCAACTCGTGGAGAGGTGCTGCAATGGTGCTGAAATCCCGTACAAATCGCCTGTAGAATCCTGCAAGACCACGAAAACGTCGAACCTGCGTGACCGTGGTTGGAAGTGGCCAGCTCGTGATGGCAACAATTTTTGCCTCATCCATCTCAATGCCCTGCGATGTCACAACATATCCACGATCGGTGCTGAAGGTGCACTTCTCAAGGTTACCAAATAAACGTGCATCACACAAAACATCAAAAACAACACGTAAATGTTCAATATGATCATCATGAGACTTACTATAGATATGAATATCATCAAAATAGACCACCACAAATTTACCAATGAAAGCACGTAAAACCTCGTTCATCAATCTCATGAAAGTGCTAGGCACATTAGTTAACCCAAAAGGCATGACTAAGCACTCATAAAGACCGAACTTAGTTTTAAATGCAGTTTTCCATTCATCACCTAAAGACATACGAATCTGGTGGTATCCACTACGCAAGTCAATTTTAGAGAAAACAATAGAACCACTTAATTCATCAAGCATATCATCTAATCTAGGAATAGGATATCTGTACCGAATTGTGATGTTATTAATGGCTCTACAATCAACACACATGCGCCAAGTGCCATCTTTCTTAGGAACCAAAAGAATAGGAATAGAACAAGGACTAAGGCTCTCACGAATGTACCCGCGGTCCTGAAGGTCATGGACCTGGCGCTGAATCTCCTTAGTCTCCTCGGGGTTGGTCCTGTAGGCAGCACGGTTGGGCAAGCTCGCCCCTAGAATTAAATCAATCTTGTGCTCAATGCCTCACACTGGTGGCAATCCAGGGGGTATCTCAGAGGGAAACACATCCATATACTCTTGCAAAAGGTTAGCAATAGTAGGTGGCAAGACAATAGATGTATCATCAATGGAATAGAAAGCATTTTTGCACACTAAGGCATAGCAAAGTCCAAGAGAGGCATGTAACTCATCAAGATCAGATTTAGTGGCTAGCAAAGTAGGAGTTTTTAACTTAATAGGTTGCTGATTTTCAGAGTTCAAAACACCTTTTTGCTTAGCATTAGTCTTTTTCTCATGTTCAAAGTGGACAATCTCAGTGGGAGTCATAGGAAGCAACACAATTTTCTTTCCCTTATGCATGAAAGTATATTTATTAGATCTACCATGGTGAATAGCATCAGTATCAAACTCCCAAGGACGTCCCAATAAAAGAGAGCAAGCATCCATAGTCACCACATCGAAATCAGCAAAGTCATGGTAAGAACCAATAGAAAAATGCACCCTTGCTGTTTTTGTTACATTGAACTTACCGCTGTTGTTAAACCATTGAATGTGATAAGGGTGGGGATGCTCTCGTGTGGTCAAGCCAAGCTTCTTGACCACCTCAACGTTCACCAAGTTGTTGCAGCTACCACCATCAATGATGGTATGTACACGGCAGTCCTTGACGATGCGGAACATGTTGAAAAGGTTGTGGCGCTGTCTGTTGTCATCGTCACTAGCCGTGGTACTCAAATCTCGTTGCACAATCAAGGCCTTATAGGTCTCGGTCGCTGTTGTACCAAGAACCTCTTCATCACCATCATAAGTATCTGCAATGTTAGCTCCAATAGTATCTTCATCTTCAACATCAGAAGCACTAACATACCCACCATCACCAGTAGCAATGTATGCCTGTTTGCTGGGGCAATCTCGCTGAATATGACCAAGTCCCTGGAAGCGATGACACTTGATGTCGAAGGAGCGGCCTGTGGAAGAGGTGGTCGTAGCAGGTTTTGCTGCAAAACCCGAAGGCACAGCGGAAGATGTGGACGTCCGTACGCCCGAAGATGATGACGCCTTGGCTGGCACCGGTGGCAGGCGTGGAGCGAAAGTGCTGCTCCTCCGTTGTTGACGACCCTGCAATTCTTTTTCTGCCAACATAGAAAGATGGAACAAGCGTTGTATAGAATGATATTCTTTATAATCAACAATATCCTGAATCTCCCGCCTCAATCCCCCATAAAACCTAACCATTTGATCCTCTGGATCCTCAACTACCCCACATCGTAACATACCTTTCTGAAGCTCTTGGTAGTATTCCTGTACCGACATGTCTCCCTGATCTAAGCGTTGCAATTTTTTGAAGATCATGTCTATAAGAAGGGGGAACAAAGCGAGCTCGCATCTCCTCTTTTAACGCATTCCATGTTTGTGGTGCAGCACGTGTGTTAACAAGTTCATTCCACCAAATGATAGCAAAATCTCTAAATTCACTAGTGGCTTGTCTAACCCTATGCTGCTCAGGAACAAGATGGGAATTAAATTTTTGTTCTATCGTCATCTCCCAGTCTAAGTAAACTTCAACATCATAAGAACCCATGAACGGTGGAATAGAAAACTTAATCTTAGCAAATGGATCATGGTCTAGTTCAGGATTATGATGACGACGTCTACCATTACCTCCCATACCATGTCGATTACGTGCAAGGCGTTGTCGCAGCGGTGCATAAACATCATCGTCATCGTCGTCGTCGTCGTCCACAGGAGAGTGAGCTGGGGCTGGAGTTGGTGGTGGGGGATGAGCCTCCAGTACGTCCATGCGTGTAACAAGTTCAGCAACTCGTCGATCAAGCTGCTCATAGGATGTCGAGGCTGAGTCCTAATATTTTGATGGCATCCAGCAACTCGTCGAACAAGCAACTCGTCGATCAAGCTGCTCATAGAATTGGAGAAGGTGTTATATGCTGTTTTGATGGCATCCAGGAAGCTTCGGCATTACTTTCAAGCATACAATATTGTTGTTCCTTCTTCACAACCGTTGAAGGATATTATGAGAAATAGAGAAGCTACTGGACGGATTGGAAAATGGGCTGCAGAGCTCAATAAATTTTGCATTGATTATGTGCATAGATCTTCGATCCAGTCTCAAGCGTTGGCAGATTTCATTGCTGACTGGACGCCAGGGGCTCAGGATGAAGAAACAAATAAAGATGCCGAAGTATGGACAATGTTTTGCGATGGGTCTTGGGGAACCTTCGGAGCAGGAGCAGCCGCTGTGTTGGTCTCACCATCCAAAGTTAAAACTTGTTATGCAGCAAGACTCGATTTTAGTTGTACTAACAATATTACTGAGTACGAAGCCCTGCTTTTGGGCCTTCGGAAGTTAAAAGCAATCGGAATCAGAAGGGACATTATTAAAACTGATTCCCAGGTTGTTTCGGGTCATATCGACAAGAGTTGTAAGGCTAAAGATCCGAAGCTTGAAAAATATCTAGACACGGTCCGAAGGATTGAAGCTTCCTTCGAAGGATTTTCTGTCAAAAATATCCCTCGAGGACAAAATGAGCATGCTGATTTGCTAGCTAAGTCAGCAGCACAGGGGATGCCCTTACCTTCGGATGTGTTCTTCGAAACAATAAAAGCACCTTCAGTGGAACTCCTTGAAAGAGCAGTCCTCAATATATCTCATGTTTATAGTGAAGACTGGAGAACTGAGATTATCTCTTACCTTCAGGGTAATTTTCTTTCAGATGACGAAACTTACAACAGGAGGATAGAGGCAAGAGCTCGTCCATATGTCATGATAGAAGGGGAGTTGTACAAGCATGGAGTTTGTGCTCCATTACTCAAGTGTTTATCTAGAGCCGAAGGCATAGAATTGATGAAAGAAATACATGCAGGCCTGTGTGGATCTCACATTGGATCTAGGCCGTTACTTGGAAAAGTTTTCCGTCAAGGGTTTTATTGGCCGAAGGCAGCTTCGGATGCAGCGGAATTAGTTCAAAAGTGCGAAGGTTGTCAGAAATGTGCAAGAGATCAAAAACAACCTTCGTCCCTAACTCAGCTGATACAACCCTTCTGGCCATTGCAAAGGTGGGGCCTTGACTTGTTAGGTCCGTTACCACCGGCCCAAGGAAACTTAAGATATGTTGTAGTGGCTGTGGAATATTTTTCTAAATGGATTGAGGCAAAGCCTTTAGCCACAATAACTTCGGCCACCATTCAAAAGTTTTTCTGGCAGAATATTGTTTGTCATTTCGGAGTACCAAAGGCCATCACTGTAGATAATGGAACACAGTTCGACTTCGAAGCTTTCAGAGAATTCTGTGATCAAATTGGCATGAAGATCCATTTTGCATCAGTCAGGCATCCGGAGTCAAATGGACTCGTTGAAAGAGCCAATGGCATCATAATGACAGGAATAATGAAGTTAATCTTCAATCAACCCAGGGGAAAGTGGCCAGATCAATTAATCAAAGTGGTATGGAGCCACAACACAACAACATCAAGGTCAACAGGCTTTACTCCATTCAAATTATTGTTTGGTGACGAAGCAATAACCCCGGAAGAAGCTAAAACTGGATCAATAAGAGTAGTAGCTTCGGCAGAATCAGATCCTGAAGCTGATCATTCTGTGGAAAAAGATGCTATAGAAGGGATCAGGCTTCAAGCTGTGGAGAACATCAATAAATATCAAGCCGAAACAATCAAATGGCGTGATAGAAAGGTTCGGCTAAAGAATATTGAGCCAGGACATTTGGTGCTTCGGAGAGTGGCTAACCCAGATACAGTGGGCAAGTTGCAGTTGAAATGGGAGGGACCTTTTTTGGTAGTATCTTCGTCAAGACCCGGTTCATACAGATTGAAGGATATGGACGGCAACGACATTCCTAGATCTTGGAATGCGGATGAACTTCGGCGATATTATGTATAACTTGATGTAATTTTTTATATTTTTTATTTTTTATTTTTTATTTTTTCTTTCATGGCACCCTTTTCCTTTCTGAAGGGGGAGAAAGGTTTTTAATGGGGCCATCACATGTAATTTCCTTTTTTAGCTCTATAAGAGCAAAATCCCCCAAAGATGTAAATGTAAAAGCTGAGAACGCACCATCGAGTGCCGGAAAGAAACAGGGAAGAAGCTCCAAAGTCGTTCCTAAGGGAATGCAGAGCTTGCAGCGAAAAATAAACGCTGATTCCGTCGAAAGTAAAAGGCGAAGAAGCTCCAAAGACGTTCCTAAGGGAATGCAGAGCTTACAGCGAAAAATAAACGCTGATTCCGCCGAAAGTAAAAGGCGAAGAAGCTCCAAAGACGTTCCTAAGGGAATGCAGAGCTTACAGCGAAAAGTCAGCGCTGATATGTGATTGTTTCTAAGGAAATAACGATTGTGATTATGGCTTCGGATATGTGTTTGGACATTCATTTGCACATCACATTACATCATAACATTTGCATTCATAAACATTCATCCAGGCATATGTAGGATAACCATCATCATAGCATAAGTAGTTGCTTCGGCAAAAAGGAAAAAACTGTCTTTTGTACTTCGTCGTGTACGAAAAGAAGAGCTTCGGAAAAAAGGAAAAGTTGTTTTTTATGCTTCGCTGTGTACGAAAAGAAGGGAAGGTGTTTTTTCGCCTTCGGCTCAAAAAGATAATTTCGTCCACATCAAAGCGTCTCTCATACATTAATGGAAGGGTAAGAGCATATTACAAGGTATGAACAGAATTCATTAAGAACAGTTTAGTCATATTTACAAAAGTTATTTCAAAAGTTTCTTGAGTTTGTCTACAGTCTACTCCTACTGATCTTCATGAGGCCTCAGCTTCGGCGTCATACTCTTTAAGCATCGGTCTCGGCTTCGTCATCCTACATGAATTAAGTTGTTGTGGGTCAAAACCGAGCTTGAAGGAAAAGGTAAGCACAAGGTATGATTTCTTACTAGTTCAAGATGACTCCGAGCTTTGTCTCCAGCCTTTTCTCGCCCGCCTTTTGTCCATATCATCTTTACAAATCTATTAGAAATGCTTCGGGCGAGGTCAGGAATATCATCTAAAATTGATGGTGATAGAGTGAAATTGGGCCTATTAACAATTTTTCCATGGTCGCAGCCAGCTTTCAGAAAAGCTGCAGCAGTGCCCCGAGAAGCTACCCAGGCACAGAAGTCACCGTGCCCGGCTATAACTTCGTCAAGCTCATCAATTTCACCCTCAATATGTTCGAAGGTCTTTGGTAAATCTTCAGTTGACGGGGTGAACTTCCCACTGCTGGCCCCGACTGAGTGGAAGATTTTTCTCAGTCGTTGAATACATTTATTGCTAAACTCCAAACATTTGTCTTGAAGGCTTGCCAATAATTTTTTCAAATCTGAATTTTGTTGGACTTCGGCTTCAAGTTTCGTATTAAGTTCTTGCTTTTCTTTTTCAAACTGTTCAGATTGGCAGAGAAGCTTCGTATTCAATTCTGCTACTTTAGCTTCGGCTTCTGCCAATAAGCTTTCAGTTGTGTGAAGCTCGAAGTTTTTCTTTTCAATAGTAGCTGATTGCTCTTTTATTTTGCTCTCTAAATTTTCAATTATAACCTCGTGTTTTTTGTCTTCTAGATCTTGCTGCATTTTCAAAGCCTTGCTCAATAGCATACTCTGCACGTAAACAACCTTCGTTAGACATGTCTTCATTATTAAAAACAATAAAAGTCAAGGGAAAAGTAGTTCACCTTGAAATTGGAATAAAATAAACTACCAACGATATGTTGTCGTCGGTAGCGGCTAATGTCCGTTTCCAGCTTCGGAAAACCGATACTCTTTGATAGAGTACCGATAACCTTAGCTCCAGTTTGATCCCGGATACAGTCTACTTTTTCATCGTCAATACCCCCGAAGAGGAGTGCTCCTGGTTTATAACCGCAAGATTTGGCATATTCTTTAAGCTCTTCTATTTCGGTTTTTGACAATTCTTGTCCAACTAAATTTTGAAACATGAAGGCTTCGTCCTCTGAAGCTTCGTCAACAATTTCCTTTTCTTTCTCAGACGCTGCGGCCATGGCCTCTTCGGCGGCAGTAGTGGCTTCTTCTGTGGCCATGTTTAGCAGCATTTTGTCGATGTGTTCGATTGTGCTTGCCAAATTCAAATCTTCAGTTGAGGTAGCTTCGGTAGCCGCGACCTCCGAAGGTGTGACTTCAATATTTGTTATTTCCTCAGCCGCTGGTATCTTCTGAGCTGAAGCTCTCGGTGGTGTCTTGTCAATGACTTCTGTCACTGCGATGATTCTTTGTCTCTTTGTTTTAGTTGTTTTCTTCGTTTTTTCGGGCTCCTTTTCCTTCTGAAAAAACTTTGTCAGTTGAGGCCCCAATGGACTTAGCTTCGCAGGCAGGGATTCAGTCATTACCTTCAAAATCTCTTCCACGTCAGTGGCAGAGCGTGATGCGGGAGTCTCCTCTTCGTCGGATACTTTTTGCTTCGGAGATGATACTTTCCTCTTCTTCGGAATATTCTTCTTTTTTGGCGGTTCTTTCTCATCTTCATTTAAAGCTTCGGCTACCCTTTTCCTTTTCTGGCCTTCGACACCTTTATTCAGATTTCCGTAGTCAGGGTATTCAAAACCCAGGGCGTCCAACACTCGATTCAGTCTTCGCTTCGGACGGGTACCGAAGGACGCAGTCATCAACTGATCCTCTTTTTTGGAGTAATTACCGAGTATTTCATTGCACATTATTTCAATTGTGTCCAGCCACTCTTGGCAAGGTGTTTTAAAATATTTCTTAAACTTGTAATAGTAAGGTAACCGCACAAGTTCCCCTTCTTTCTTCTCCCCCTCTAGCTTCGGCATTTCCCATTCTTTTAAGGTAGGAAAAACCCTGAAAGCCAAAAACTCTTGAACCAGGTCTCTTGTGCTGATATGCTCTAAAATAATTTTAAACTCAGCTAACGCTTTTTGGGTTGGACCTTCTGGTGTCATGTTGCAATGAGGTCGGGTTTCTCCGAAGATTAGTTCAAGCGGACTCTGCACAAGCTTCTCCTTGTCGTCATCAACCTTGACGTAGAACCATTCCGATTTCCAGCCTGCCGGCCACTTGCTTCGATAGCTGATGACAGGAAACTTTGTGGTTTTCCGATAGGCAAAATTATAGCAACCAAAGTTATCATGCAATCCATCTTTTCTAGCCTTCGTCTGATAATGCAGCTCATGAACTCGACAAAAGCTGTCGGCAAACGGCTCCACCGCCTGGCTTCGGAGGGCCCAGATATAGACGCTAAGCCTAACGATAGCGTTAGGAGTAAGCTGATGAAAGTAGATCCCAAACTTCTTCAATACATCTGCAATAATCCCATGAAGGGGGAATCTCAACCCAGCCTTTAGAAAGCTCTTGAAAATGACTATTTCATCCTTCTCTGGCTTCGGGGTAGTTTCTTCCCCCCCGAAGCGTAGTAGCTTCTTCTGACTTTCACTGAAATAACCCGACTTCACCATCTTGGAGAGATCAGCCTTCGAAACAATCGACTTTCCGAAGTCCAAGTGGCTGGGCTTACTTGGCATGGCAATACGATAATCATCTTCGGAATCAGTTTCCTCAATGTTTCCTTCTTCCACTTCGGCAGTCGCCTGTTCTGTCTCAGCAGTGGGGATTTCTTCCGGGGTTACCAGTCCGGATCGTTGCATTGCTTCGGAGATGGGAACAGTCTCCGATCCTTTAGCTTCGCCTCCCTCACGCTCAACCCTAGCGATAGAACGCACTCTGGCCATTTAACTCTGAATTTTTTGGGAACTAAATGCTTTTTCTTCTGAAGCTATTTCTTCTGACGAAGTAGGCTTCAAACTGGAGCTTCGTCTGATTCTGAGAGTCAAGCTTCGGCTATGGTTAAAAATTTTGGCAGCAAAACAGTGCAAATAGCAATGAATGCTGTGGTAACTTCACACCTACTCGTCTGTTTATATAGTGATGCAGGTAAGAAGGTGAATCGCCAGGATTTTTACACCAGGCGGACAGCCGCTTGCACTCGCTGCGTGGTGGACCGCAGAGTCCAAACAGTAGCTCTGCAAGGTGGGACCGCTACGCGCTCAGAAACTGAATCGTTTCTCGACAACGAGCTCAGGGAAGGTGTTTTCTGGACCTTCGGCTTCCCGAAGCTTAAGAGACTTTTTTCACGAATCAAGCTCGTTACGAAAAACGATCTAGCACCGCGAAAGGGGCTACTGTTGGGACTATGCTTCGTCGCCGAAGGTCTTGTAGGAAGAAGCAGCTTCGGCTGAAGCTGTCCGCATGAGATGACCGAAGGATCCTCTTCATGAACCTTCGGAATTACAAACCGACTTAAAAGTAGAATGACCTTTTAGTCCATAAATGTTTGGGTCGCTGTTGTAATCCCTTATAAGGGGCATAATTGTAATTCCCCATAGGCTGTGTCCTGTGCCTATAAATAGTGAACAGTATTCCTTTACTGTTCACGCATTTTCCTGTATTTGCAATCGCATCATTCGGGAACCAATCTTTGCCAAGGCAGAGCATTTGAGAACGAGTCCCCAACATTGGCGCCCACCTCCGGTCAACTCACTTCCACTTTTTGAGCTGATGACTTCGATTAACGATCAAGCTGGAGCTGCTTCGGCCTCGAAGCTGGTGTTCCCGATAACAGGCGGTTCGTGCTCAGAACCAGCCAACAAAAAGCAGAAGAAAGAGGCGCAGAGAAGGGTACAACATGTTGGAGTGCAGGGACCCTTCATCAAGTCAAGATGGTCACACATTCCAATCACCTTCTCCCAAGAGGATCTTCAGCTCAAAGATTTTCCTCATAACGATGCTATGGTTATTTCTTGCGTTATCAAAGGATTTCTGGTCCACAATGTTTTGGTTGATACAGGCAGTGCAGCTGATATTATATTTGCTAAGGCCTTCAGTCAAATGCAAGAGCCAGAAGACAAGATTCATGATGCTACACACCCTCTCTGTGGCTTCGGAGGAAGACAGATTGTAGCACTGGGCAAGATCACCATGCCAGTGACCTTCGGCTTCATCAACAACACCAGAACCGAGCAAGTTGTGTTTGACATTGTTGACATGGAATACCCTTACAATGCAATTATTGGTCGTGGCACCCTCAATGCTTTCGAAGCAATTCTTCATCCTGCTTACCTTTGCATGAAGATACCTTCGGATCAAGGACCCATTGCTATTCATGGAAATCAGGAAGCTGCGAGAAGGACCGAGGGAAACTGGACTGACTCAAAAGCAATCCATAACATAGATGGAGCTGAAGCTTGTGAACAGTACAAATTCAGAAGGGAGAAAGCAGCTTCAGCAGATCAGCCGAAGCCCATGCTCTTATGTGAGTACATAGCAGAGCAGAAGGTGCTGTTGGGCTCTCAATTATCCGAAGAACAGGAGAAAACCTTGATAAGGTTTTTGTTCAACAACAAAGATGTTTTTGCATGGTCAGCCAATGATCTTTGCGGAGTTAACAGGGATGTTATTGAACACTCGCTCAATGTTGACCCATCTTTCAGACCCAGAAAGCAGAGGCTTCGGAAAATGTCTGATGACAAGGCCGAAGGCGCTCGGAATGAAGTCAAAAGACTCCTCAGTGCAGGAGTTATCAGAGAAGTAAAGTACCCAGAATGGCTAGCTAACACTGTTATGGTAAAAAAGGCCAATGGCAAATGGCGAATGTGTATCGATTTTACGGATCTCAACAAGGCCTGTCCGAAGGACGAATTCCCATTGCCAAGGATAGACTCCTTAGTTGATGCAGCAGCTTCGTCAGAGCTTATGAGTCTTCTCGATTGTTATTCAGGCTATCATCAAATTTGGATGAAGAAGGAGGATGAGCCGAAGACCAGTTTCATAACCCCTAGTGGAACATATTGTTACCTTCGGATGCATGAGGGGCTCAAGAACGCTGGAGGAAGTTTCAACAGAATGACTGCGAAGGTTCTCCAGTCTCAGATAGGCAGAAATGTGCTAACTTATGTTGATGATATCATTGTAAAAAGCACGAAACAGGAAAATCACATTGCTGATTTGCAGGAGACCTTCGCCAGTTTTAGACAAGCTGGTCTAAAGTTGAATCCAGAAAAATGTGTCTTCGGAGTAAAGAAGGGGAAATTTCTTGGATGCTTGGTTTCAACAAAGGGAATTGAAGCTAATCCAAGTTAAATTGAAGCTATACTTCGAATGGAGCCACCAACTACAAAAAAGGGGGCCCAAAGATTGACAGGGAGGCTGGCATCTCTCAATAGATTCATATCCAGATCAGCAGAGAGAAATTTACCATTCTTCGAAGTGCTGAAATCGGCCGAAGTCTTTCAATGGGGACCAAGCCAACAAAAAGCCTTCGAGGAACTGAAGCAATATTTGATAGATTTAACAACATTAACTCCACCAACGCCAGGGGCTCCTTTGTTATTATATGTGGCAGCTTCGCATTCAGCGGTAAGTGCAGCACTTGTCCAGGAGAAGCTTGATGGCCAAGTCAAGAAGCAGGTCCCAGTGTATTTTGTATCTGAAGTTCTTAGTATATCAAAGAAAAACTATATAGAATTGGAGAAGGTGTTATATGCTGTTTTGATGGCATCCAGGAAGCTTCGGCATTACTTTCAAGCATACAATATTGTTGTTCCTTCTTCACAACCGTTGAAGGATATTATGAGAAATAGAGAAGCTACTGGACGGATTGGAAAATGGGCTGCAGAGCTCAATGAATTTTGCATTGATTATGTGCATAGATCTTCGATCCAGTCTCAAGCGTTGGCAGATTTCATTGCTGACTGGACGCCAGGGGCTCAGGATGAAGAAACAAATAAAGATGCCGAAGTATGGACAGTGTTTTGCGATGGGTCTTGGGGAACCTTCGGAGCAGGAGCAGCCGCTGTGTTGGTCTCACCATCCAAAGTTAAAACTTGTTATGCAGCAAGACTCGATTTTAGTTGTACTAACAATATTACTAAGTACGAAGCCCTGCTTTTGGGCCTTCGGAAGTTAAAAGCAATGGGAATCAGAAGGGCCATTCTTAAAACTGATTCCCAGGTTGTTTCGGGTCATATCGACAAGAGTTGTAAGGCTAAAGATCCGAAGCTTGAAAAATATCTAGACACGGTCCGAAGGATTGAAGCTTCCTTCGAATGATTTTCTGTCAAAAATATCCCTCGAGGACAAAATGAGCATGCTGATTTGCTAGCTAAGTCAGCAGCACAGGGGCTGCCCTTACCTTTGGATGTGTTCTTCGAAACAATAAAAGCACCTTCAGTGGAACTTCTTGAAAGAGCAGTCCTCAATATATCTCCTGTTTATAGTGAAGACTGGAGAACTGAGATTATCTCTTACCTTTAGGGTAATTTTCTTTCAGATGACGAAACTTACAACAGGAAGATAGAGGCAAGAGCTCGTCCATATGTCATGATAGAAGGGGAGTTGTACAAGCATGGAGTTTGTGCTCCATTACTCAAGTGTTTATCCAGAGCCGAAGGCATAGAATTGATGAAAGAAATACATGCAGGCCTGTGTGGATCTCACATTGGATCTAGGCCGTTACTTGGAAAAGTTTTCCGTCAAGGGTTTTATTGGCCGAAGGCAGCTTCGGATGCAGCGGAATTAGTTCAAAAGTGCGAAGGTTGTCAGAAATGTGCAAGAGATCAAAAACAACCTTCGTCCCTAACTCAGCTGATACAACCCATCTGGCCATTGCAAAGGTGGGGCCTTGACTTGTTAGGTCCGTTACCACCGGCCCAAGGAAACTTAAGATATGTTGTAGTGGCTGTGGAATATTTTTCTAAATGGATTGAGGCAAAGCCTTTAGCCACAATAACTTCGGCCACCATTCAAAAGTTTTTCTGGCAGAATATAGTTTGTCATTTCGGAGTACCAAAGGCCATCACTGTAGATAATGGAACATAGTTCGACTCCGAAGCTTTCAGAGAATTCTGTGATCAAATTGGCACGAAGATCCATTTTGCATCAGTCAGGCATCCGGAGTCAATGGACTCGTTGAAAGAGCCAATGGCATCATAATGACAGGAATAATGAAGTTAATCTTCAATCAACCCAGGGGAAAGTGGCCAGATCAATTAATCAAAGTGGTATGGAGCCACAACACAACAACATCAAGGTCAACAGGCTTTACTCCATTCAAATTATTGTTTGGTGACGAAGCAATAACCCCGGAAGAAGCTAAAACTGGATCAATAAGAGTAGTAGCTTCGGCAGAATCAGATCCTGAAGCTGATCATTCTGTGGAAAAAGATGCTATAGAAGGGATCAGGCTTCAAGCTGTGGAGAACATCAATAAATATCAAGCCGAAACAATCAAATGGCGTGATAGAAAGGTTCGGCTAAAGAATATTGAGCCAGGACATTTGGTGCTTCGGAGAGTGGCTAACCCAGATACAGTGGGCAAGTTGCAGTTGAAATGGGAGGGACCTTTTTTGGTAGTATCTTCGTCAAGACCCGGTTCATACAGATTGAAGGATATGGACAGCAATGACATTCCTAGATCTTGGAATGCGGATGAACTTCGGCGATATTATGTATAACTTGATGTAATTTTTTATATTTTAAATTTTATATTTTTTCTTTCATGGCACCCTTTTCCTTTCTGAAGGGGAGAAAGGTTTTTAATGGGGCCATCACATGTAATTTCCTTTTTTTAGCTCTATAAGAGCAAAATCCCCCAAAGATGTAAATGTAAAAGCTGAGAACGCACCATCGAGTGCCGGAAAGAAACAGGGAAGAAGCTCCAAAGTCGTTCCTAAGGGAATGCAGAGCTTGCAGCGAAAAATAAACGCTGATTCCGCCGAAAGTAAAAGGCGAAGAAGCTCCAAAGACGTTCCTAAGGGAATGCAGAGCTTACAGCGAAAAATAAACGCTGATTCCGCCGAAAGTAAAAGGCGAAGAAGCTCCAAAGACGTTCCTAAGGGAATGCAGAGCTTACAGCGAAAAGTCAGCGCTGATATGTGATTGTTTCTAAGGAAATAACGGTTGTGATTATGGCTTCGGATATGTGTTTGGACATTCATTTGCACATCACATTACATCATAACATTTGCATTCATAAACATTCATCCAGGCATATGTAGGATAACCATCATCATAGCATAAGTAGTTGCTTCGGCAAAAAGGAAAAAACTGTCTTTTGTACTTCGTCGTGTACGAAAAGAAGAGCTTCGGAAAAAAGGAAAAATTGTTTTTTATGCTTCGCTGTGTACGAAAAGAAGGGAAGGTGTTTTTTTGCCTTCGGCTCAAAAAGATAATTTCATCCACATCAAAGTGTCTCTCATACATTAATGGAAGGGTAAGAGCATATTACAAGGTATGAACAGAATTCATTAAGAACAATTTAGCATATTTACAAAAGTTATTTCAAAATTTTCTTGAGTTTGTCTACAGTCTACTCCTACTGATCTTCATGAGGCCTCAGCTTCGGCGTCATACTCTTTAAGCATCGGTCTCGGCTTCGTCATCCTACATGAATTAAGTTGTTGTGGGTCAAAACCGAGCTTGAAGGAAAAGGTAAGCACAAGGTATGATTTCTTACTAGTTCAAGATGACTCCGAGCTTTGTCTCCAGCCTTTTCTCGCCCGCCTTTTGTCCATATCATCTTTACAAATCTATTAGAAATGCTTCGGGCGAGGTCAGGAATATCATCTAAAATTGATGGTGATAGAGTGAAATTGGGCCTATTAACAATTTTTCCATGGTCGCAGCCAGCTTTCAGAAAAGCTGCAGCAGTGCCCCGAGAAGCTACCCAGGCACAGAAGTCACCGTGCCCGGCTATAACTTCGTCAAGCTCATCAATTTCACCCTCAATATGTTCGAAGGTCTTTGGTAAATCTTCAGTTGACGGGGTGAACTTCCCACTGCTGGCCCCGACTGAGTGGAAGATTTTTCTCAGTCGTTGAATACATTTATTGCTAAACTCCAAACATTTGTCTTGAAGGCTTGCCAATAATTTTTTCAAATCTGAATTTTGTTGGACTTCGGCTTCAAGTTTCGTATTAAGTTCTTGCTTTTCTTTTTCAAACTGTTCAGATTGGCAGAGAAGCTTCGTATTCAATTCGGCTACTTTAGCTTCAGCTTCTGCCAATAAGCTTTCAGTTGTCTGAAGCTCGAAGTTTTTCTTTTCAATAGTAGCTGATTGCTCTTTTATTTTGCTCTCTAAATTTTCAATTATAACCTCGTGTTTTTTGTCTTCTAGATCTTGCTGCATTTTCAAAGCCTTGCTCAACAGCATACTCTGCACGTAAACAACCTTCGTTAGACATGTCTTCATTATTAAAAACAATAAAAGTCAAGGGAAAAGTAGTTCACCTTGAAATTGGAATAAAATAAACTACCAACGATATGTTGTCGTCGGTAGCGACTAATGTCCGTTTCCAGCTTCGGAAAACCGATACTCTTTGATAGAGTACCGATAACCTTAGCTCCAGTTTGATCCCGGATACAGTCTAGTTTTTCATCGTCAATACCCCCGAAGAGGAGTGCTCCTGGTTTATATCCGCAAGATTTGGCATATTCTTTAAGCTCTTCTATTTCGGTTTTTGACAATTCTTGTCCAACTAAATTTTGAAACATGAAGGCTTCGTCCTCTGAAGCTTCGTCAGCAATTTCCTTTTCTTTCTCAGACGCTGCGGCCATGGCCTCTTCGGCGGCAGTAGTGGCTTCTTCTGTGGCCATGTTTAGCAACATTTTGTCGATGTGTTCGATTGTGCTTGCCAAATTCAAATCTTCAGTTGAGGTAGCTTCGGTAGCCGCGACCTCCGAAGGTGTGACTTCAATATTTGTTATTTCCTCAGCCGCTGGTATCTTCTGAGCTGAAGCTCTCGGTGGTGTCTTGTCAATGACTTCTGTCACTGCGATGATTCTTTGTCTCTTTGTTTTAGTTGTTTTCTTCGTTTTTTGGGCTCCTTTTCCTTCTGAAAAAACTTTGTCAGTTGAGGCCCCAATGGACTTAGCTTCGCAGGCAGGGATTCAGTCATTACCTTCAAAATCTCTTCCACGTCAGTGGCAGAGCGTGATGCGGGAGTCTCCTCTTCGTCGGATACTTTTTGCTTCGGAGATGATACTTTCCTCTTCTTCGGAATATTCTTCTTTTTTGGCGGTTCTTTCTCATCTTCATTTAAAGCTTTGGCTACCCTTTTCCTTTTCCAGCCTTCGACACCTTTATTCAGATTTTCGTAGTCAGGGTATTCAAAACCCAGGGCGTCCAGCACTCGATTCAGTCTTCGCTTCGGACGGGTACCGAAGGCCGCAGTCATCAACTGATCATCTTTTTTGGAGTAATTACCGAGTATTTCATTGCACATTATTTCAATTGTGTCCAGCCACTCTTGGCAAGGTGTTTTAAAATATTTCTTAAACTTGTAATAGTAAGGTAACCGCACAAGTTCCCCTTCTTTCTTCTCCACCTCTAGCTTCGGCATTTCCCATTCTTTTAAGGTAGGAAAAACCTGAAAGCCAAAAACTCTTGAACCAGGTCTCTTGTGCTGATATGCTCTGAAATAGTTTTAAACTCAGCCAACGCTTTTTGGGTTGGACCTTCTGGTGTCATGTTGCAATGAGGTCGGGTTTCTCCGAAGATTAGTTCAAGCGGACTCTGCACAAGCTTCTCCTTGTCGTCATCAACCTTGACGTAGAACCATTCCGATTTCCAGCCTGCCGGCCACTTGCTTCGATAGCTGATGACAGGAAACTTTGTGGTTTTCCGATAGGCAAAATTATAGCAACCAAAGTTATCATGCAATCCATCTTTTCTAGCCTTCGTCTGATAATGCAGCTCATGAACTCGACAAAAGCTGTCGGCAAACGGCTCCACCGCCTGGCTTCGGAGGGCCCAGATATAGACGCTAAGCCTAACGATAGCGTTAGGAGTCAGCTGATGAAAGTAGATCCCAAACCTCTTCAATACATCTGCAATAATCCCATGCAGGGGGAATCTCAACCCAGCCTTTAGAAAGCTCTTGAAAATGACTATTTCATCCTTCTCTGGCTTCGGGGTAGTTTCTTCCCCCCCGAAGCGTAGTAGCTTCTTCTGACTTTCACTGAAATAACCCGACTTCATCATCTTGGAGAGATCAGCCTTCGAAACAATCGACTTTCCGAAGTCCAAGTGGCTGGGCTTACTTGGCATGGCAATACGATAATCATCTTCGGAATCAGTTTCCTCAATGTTTCCTTCTTCCGCTTCGGCAGTCGCCTGTTCTGTCTCAGCAGTGGGGATTTCTTCCGGGGTTACTAGTCCGGATCGTTGCATTGCTTCGGAGATGGGAACAGTCTCCGATCCTTCAGCTTCGCCTCCCTCACGCTCAACCCTAGCGGTAGAACGCACTCTGGCCATTTAACTCTGAATTTTTTGGGAACTAAATGCTTTTTCTTCTGAAGCTATTTCTTCTGACGAAGTAGGCTTCAAACTGGAGCTTCGTCTGATTCTGAGAGTCAAGCTTCGGCTATGGTTAAAAATTTTGGCAGCAAAATAGTGCAATTAGCAATGAATGTTGTGGTAACTTCACACCTACTCGTCTGTTTATATAGTGATGCAGGTAAGAAGGTGAATCGCCAGGATTTTTACACCAGGCGGACAGCCGCTTGCACTCGCTGCGCGGTGGACCGCAGAGATCAAACAGTAGCTCTGCAAGGTGGGACCGCTACGCACTCGGAAACTGAATCGTTTCTCGACAACGAGCTCAGGGAAGGTGTTTTTTGGACCTTCGGCTTCCCGAAGCTTAAGAGACTTTTTTCACGAATCAAGCTCGTTACGAAAAACGATCTAGCGCCGCGAAAGGGGCTACTGTTGGGACTATGCTTCGTCGCCGAAGGTCTTGTAGGAAGAAGCAGCTTCGGCTGAAGCTGTCCGCATGAGATGACCGAAGGATCCTCTTCATGAAGCTTCGGAATTACAAACCGACTTAAAAGTAGAATGACCTTTTAGTCCATAAATGTTTGGGTCGCTGTTGTAATCCCTTATAAGGGGCATAATTGTAATTCCCCACAGGCTGTGTCCTGTGCCTATAAATAGTGAACAGTATTCCTTTACTGTTCACGCATTTTCCTGTATTTGCAATCGCATCATTCGGGAACCAATCTTTGCCAAGGCAGAGCATTTGAGAACGAGTCCCCAACAGTCTGCAAGACGGGTGAAACGTTCCTGGAAAGGTAAGAAAGAAGATACCGAACTTGTCGAGTGATTCAGGAACATCTATAGGGTTGTCTGATGTCTGTCGGACAAGGACAACTGTAGGTGGGCCTAATTACTTGGGAGGTTCCGTCACAAAGGGCAAAGCCACGCTCAGCAACAACGTGACCTTCAGGAGGAGTCCGAAGCTTGCACAGTAAATAACATTGTGCTTGAATCAAAGCACATTTACTAAAGAGGCTATAGTGATGTGACTAAAGAATATCCTGATATGATGTATCTTAAATTTTTCTGCCTTTATATTTTCTTGCAAGAAAGACAATTCAGGAAGAATTAATATCCAATTTGATGTAATAATAATACTTTGGTTACATCATCGATTGTGGAGGTTGTTCCCAAGGGAGCATAGAGTAAATTCCAAAGCTACAAAGTCGTTCCTAAGGGAGCGCAGAGTAAGTTCCGAAGCTACAAAGTCGTTCCTAAGAGAGCGCAGAGTAAGTTTCGAAGCTCCAAAGTCGTTCCTAAGGGAATGCAGAGCTAAGATACCACCTAAATAAAGGGTGAAGAGACTCCAAAGTCATTCCTAAGGGAATGCAGAGTCTAGGTGTGTTCTTGTGTGGGTGTGTGCTATCGGCATAAACATCATGTTGCATCATACCATAACATCATTTTGCATAGCATTACATCATACATCATATTGCATCATCAAGAAAATTGTGGAAAGGGAAAATGATCCTACGAAGATATCTGGATTACGAAACAATGTGTTGAAGCATGAAGTATATGTCACACTCGGTTCTGGGGGCAAAACCGAATGTATAGCATATGTGTGCCAAGATCCATTTTCCACACATATGTTGACGTCACGAGTGTAGTATATCAAAAGACAATGCAATAAAGGCATAAAAAGAGTAGAATAGTCTTTATTACAACATCCAGATAATAGTGTCTTAAAATGTATCATCAAAGTAAAGCGAAAATAACATGGGTAATCTCCCACAGGAAGATGACCGGCGCATCGTTAGACTCAGTATTCATCGAAATCTCCATCAAGGTCTTCTTCATCACCCTGTGATCAAAATATTAGCAAGGGTGAGCTCACTTATGGCCGGGGCTCAGCAAGTGGGGGAAAAATTAATGCAAGTTTAATAAGGTGAGGCTAAGGTTAAGCAGTAAGCATTTTAGTTGGTCAATATTTTATTAGAAACACCTGTCTTACTAATAAGAGTGTATCCAAAGTATTCCATTTAAGCAAAGGTATAAGAGTATATCAAAAACACTTAAGTGAAACCAATTAAGCAAACCATTGGCAGATCTTCAGATCTCGATTTATTGTCCATCTTTAAGTTCAATTATCATGTGAGGGTCCAGGTTGCTCTTAACCGTGAGCACGACTGACATATCAGTTTTACACTCTGCAGAGGTGGTACAACTTTACCCACAAGCCATGTATCCCATCTAGCCTGGGTTGATCAGACCCATAAAAACTGTCGAGGTGAATGGCTAGGGATCCATTATGAGGCTTTCACAAAATACACTTAATACAAAGCAACCCGCTAAGGTTTCCAAGTCAGTGTGGAGGCCCTCAGGGTGAGGTACCTTAGCTAAGAATATGTCCCCATGTTAATGTGAGCTGCCACCACTGCTGATAGTAGATGCGGCCCGATCCTCTGTGAGATACGATAATTTGATTGAGTGGAGATCTCGACGTTGATGATCCAAGGCTCCGAGCGAACGGTTCCTCGCAATCACTACACCACGGCTCCGTTGGTTATCACCCGTGACACACGAATGACCTTACCACAAAGGCTTATCCCTGCAAGCGCAATCAAGAACACAAGCAAGAACAGGAAAGAAACGCAACCCGAATTGTATTGATTACGGGATGGGATCTCACAAGCCGATGACGGCGACACTGTTCGATGACAGAATTGATCTAAGCAAAACCCAAACATAACATGGCGGCGGCTACTGAATAAATAGAGTATTAGGGCGTGCGTGACCCCTGGACTCGCCCCTAATGGGCTCCGACGCGATACACGGCCCAATAGACGATGTCGCAGCACCAAAAACAGAATCTGAATGCTGACTTGTTTCGATGATTCCCGTTGACTCCGGACGAATTTTAGGGTGGAACTAGTTGGGTTGGTTAGATAA
Organism: Zea mays; assembly: GCF_902167145.1. Taxonomy (NCBI): domain Eukaryota; kingdom Viridiplantae; phylum Streptophyta; class Magnoliopsida; order Poales; family Poaceae; genus Zea; species Zea mays. The sequence goes on along the minus strand of NC_050104.1, from coordinate 55,669,654 downwards.
TCTCCTTATCTTTCCAACCATATCAAGTCCACCGCAATCGGAGTCCGGATGCATCTTGGGCATTTATTTTAGTGCAGACTGGTCCTGGAACCCGAGATGGAGCCCCAGCCGAGTCAGACTTGATCTCCTTCCTGTCGTGGGCGCCCTTGCTGCTCCTCCTCAACACCTAGACCTTTCCCAAGTCCTTGCTGGTCCTCTCCAAGGTTCCTAATCATCAAAACATCCATGGCCCCAAGCGTAAGCTCTGAAACACAATTGACTAGGGTAGAACGTACCTAGAGATTTAGCTGTCGTGCACGTGATCGTGTTATCGGTCCATTCATTGTATGTATAGAAGTGATGTCCTCATCATCCTCCTCCTCTTGAATTGGAGTCGTCCTTGACTCGGTCTCATCTTTGTCACCCATATATGGCTTCAAATCTGAAATGTTAAAGGTGGGACTAACCCCAAAATCTGGCGGCAACTCAAGTGTATATGCATTATCATTAATTTTTGCAAGAACTTTATAAGGACCTGCAGCTCGTGGCATAAGTTTAGACTTTCTCAATTCAGGAAACCTATCCTTTCTCAAATGAACCCACACCAAGTCACCAGGTTCCAATTTCATTTCCTTCCTGCCTTTATTAGCAGCAATACGATACTTTTCATTCATCTTTTCAATTTGCAACTTAGTTGTTTCATGTAACTTAAGAATGAATTCAGAACGTTGTGTAGCATCCAAGTTCACTATTTCAGAATGTGGTAAAGGTAGCAAATCAATTGGGGCATGAGGATTAAAACCATATACTACCATAAATGGACTAAGCTTGGTTGTGGAATGAATCGATCTGTTATAAGCAAACTCAATATGTGGCAAACATTTCTCCCACAACCTCAAATTATCCTTCAAAATAGCCCGCAACATGGTAGGTAAAGTGCGATTAACAACCTCTGTTTGCCCGTCAGTTTGGGGATGACAAGTAGTAGAAAACAACAACTTTGTTCCCAATTTAAACCACAAAGTTCTCCAAAAATGACTTAAAAACTTAGCATCCCTATCAGAAACAATAGTATTTGGCACACCATGCAAACACACAATCTCAATGAAGAACAAATCAGCAATATGTGAAGCATTATCAGTTTTGTGACAGGGTATAAAATGTGCCATCTTTGAAAAACGATCGACAATGACAAAAACACTATCACTCCCCCTCTTTGTTCTAGGCAATCCCAAAACAAAATCCATAGAAATATCCTCCCAAGGCGCACGAGGAACAGGAAGAGGCAAATAAAGACCATGGGGGTTAAGTCGGGACTTAGCTTTGTTGCACGTGGTGCAACGAGAGACGTAGCGCTCAACATCACGCCGCATCCGAGGCTAATAGAATGAGTAAACAACACATCCTCGGTCTTCTTAACACCAAAATGTCCCATCAAGCCACCTCCATGTGCTTCCTGCAAGAGTAGAAGACGAACGGAGCTAGCTGGAACACACAACTTGTTAGCACGGTAGAGAAGGCCTTCACGCAGCATAAATTTTTGCCACGTTCTTCCCTCTCTGCAATTTTCAAAAGCATCTTTGAAGTCCAAATCAGCAGCATATAATTCCTTTATAGTCTCCAAACCAAATATTTTATGATTAAGTTGGGACAACATAGTATAACGTCTAGATAAAGCATCAGCAATTACATTATCCTTTCCTTTTTTATGCTTAATAATGTAAGGAAATGATTCTATGAATTCAATCCATTTAGCATGTCGTTTGTTTAGATTAGATTGTCCCTTAAGATACTTCAAAGATTCATGATCCGAATGTATGACAAATTCTTTAGACCATAGATAATGTTGCCAAGTTTGTAAAACTCGTACTAAAGCATATAATTTTTTGTCATATGTAGAATAATTCAGAGTTGGACCATGCAATTTTTCACTAAAGAAAGCAACATGTTTACCTCCTTGAATGAGCACTCCTCCAATCCCAATGCCACTCGCATCACACTCGAGCTCGAATGTCTTATCAAAATCAGGAAGTTGCAGCAATGGTGCTTGTGTGAGCTTCGACTTGAGGGCATCAAAAGCTTGTTGTTGTGATGGTCCCCAACGAAACGGCACTCCATTCTTTGTCAACTCGTGGAGAGGTGCTGCAATGGTGCTGAAATCCCGTACAAATCGCCTGTAGAATCCTGCAAGACCACGAAAACGTCGAACCTGCGTGACCGTGGTTGGAAGTGGCCAGCTCGTGATGGCAACAATTTTTGCCTCATCCATCTCAATGCCCTGCGATGTCACAACATATCCACGATCGGTGCTGAAGGTGCACTTCTCAAGGTTACCAAATAAATGTGCATCACACAAAACATCAAAAACAACACGTAAATGTTCAATATGATCATCATGAGACTTACTATAGATATGAATATCATCAAAATAGACCACCACAAATTTACCAATGAAAGCACGTAAAACCTCGTTCATCAATCTCATGAAAGTGCTAGGCACATTAGTTAACCCAAAAGGCATGACTAAGCACTCATAAAGACCGAACTTAGTTTTAAATGCAGTTTTCCATTCATCACCTAAAGACATACGAATCTGGTGGTATCCACTACGCAAGTCAATTTTAGAGAAAACAATAGAACCACTTAATTCATCAAGCATATCATCTAATCAAGGAATAGGATATTTGTACCGAATTGTGATGTTATTAATGGCTCTACAATCAACACACATGCGCCAAGTGCCATCTTTCTTAGGAACCAAAAGAATAGGAATAGAACAAGGACTAAGGCTCTCACGAATGTACCCGCGGTCCTGAAGGTCATGGACCTGGCGCTGAATCTCCTTAGTCTCCTCGGGGTTGGTCCTGTAGGCAGCACAGTTGGGCAAGCTCGCCCCTAGAATTAAATCAATCTTGTGCTCAATGCCTCACACAGGTGGCAATCCAGGGGGTATCTCAGAGGGAAACACATCCATATACTCTTGCAAAAGGTTAGCAATAGTAGGTGGCAAGACAATAGATGTATCATCAATGGAATAGAAAGCATTTTTGCACACTAAGGCATAGCAAAGTCCAAGAGAGGCATGTAACTCATCAAGATCAGATTTAGTGGCTAGCAAAGTAGGAGTTTTTAACTTAATAGGTTGCTGATTTTCAGAGTTCAAAACACCTTTTTGCTTAGCATTAGTCTTTTTCTCATGTTCAAAGTGGACAATCTCAGTGGGAGTCATAGGAAGCAACACAATTTTCTTTCCCTTATGCATGAAAGTATATTTATTAGATCTACCATGGTGAATAGCATCAGTATCAAACTCCCAAGGACGTCCCAATAAAAGAGAGCAAGCATCCATAGTCACCACATCGAAATCAGCAAAGTCATGGTAAGAACCAATAGAAAAATGCACCCTTGCTGTTTTTGTTACATTGAACTTACCACTGTTGTTAAACCATTGAATGTGATAAGGGTGGGGATGCTCTCGTGTGGTCAAGCCAAGCTTCTTGACCACCTCAACGTTCACCAAGTTGTTGCAGCTACCACCATCAATGATGGTATGTACACGGCAGTCCTTGACGATGCGGAACATGTTGAAAAGGTTGTGGCGTTGTCTGTTGTCATCGTCACTAGCCGTGGTACTCAAATCTCGTTGCACAATCAAGGCCTTATAGGTCTCGGTCGTTGTTGTACCAAGAACCTCTTCATCACCATCATAAGTATCTGCAATGTTAGCTCCAACAGTATCTTCATCTTCAACATCAGAAGCACTAACATACCCACCATCACCAGTAGCAATGTATGCCTGTTTGCTGGGGCAATCTCGCTGAATATGACCAAGTCCCTGGAAGCGATGACACTTGATGTCGAAGGAGCGGCCTGTGGAAGAGGTGGTCGTAGCAGGTTTTGCTGCAAAACCCGAAGGCACAGCGGAAGATGTGGACGTCCGTACGCCCGAAGATGATGACGCCTTGGCTGGCACCGGTGGCAGGCGTGGAGCGAAAGTGCTGCTCCTCCGTTGTTGACGACCCTGCAATTCTTTTTCTGCCAACATAGAAAGATGGAACAAGCGTTGTATAGAATGATATTCTTTATAATCAACAATATCCTGAATCTCCCGCCTCAATCCCCCATAAAACCTAACCATTTGATCCTCTGGATCCTCAACTACCCCACATCGTAACATACCTTTCTGAAGCTCTTGGTAGTATTCCTGTACCGACATGTCTCCCTGATCTAAGCGTTGCAATTTTTTTGAAGATCATGTCTATAAGAAGGGGGAACAAAGCGAGCTCGCATCTCCTCTTTTAACGCATTCCATGTTTGTGGTGCAGCACGTGTGTTAACAAGTTCGTTCCACCAAATGATAGCAAAATCTCTAAATTCACTAGTGGCTTGTCTAACCCTATGCTGCTCAGGAACAAGATGGGAATTAAATTTTTGTTCTATCGTCATCTCCCAGTCTAAGTAAACTTCAACATCATAAGAACCCATGAACGGTGGAATAGAAAACTTAATCTTAGCAAATGGATCATGGTCTGGTTCAGGATTATGATGACGATGTCTACCATTACCTCCCATACCATGTCGATTACGTGCAAGGCGTTGTCGCAGCGGTGCATAAACATCATCGTCATCGTCGTCGTCGTCGTCCATAGGAGAGTGAGCTGGGGCTGGAGTTGGTGGTGGGGGATGAGCCTCCAGTACGTCCATGCGTGTAACAAGTTCAGCAACTCGTCGATCAAGCTGCTCATAGGATGTCGAGGTTGAGTCCTAATATTTTGATGGCATCCAGCAACTCGTCGAACAAGCAACTCGTCGATCAAGCTGCTCATAGAATTGGAGAAGGTGTTATATGCTGTTTTGATGGCATCCAGGAAGCTTCGGCATTACTTTCAAGCATACAATATTGTTGTTCCTTCTTCACAACCGTTGAAGGATATTATGAGAAATAGAGAAGCTACTGGACGGATTGGAAAATGGGCTGCAGAGCTCAATGAATTTTGCATTGATTATGTGCATAGATCTTCGATCCAGTCTCAAGCGTTGGCAGATTTCATTGCTGACTGGACGCCAGGGGCTCAGGATGAAGAAACAAATAAAGATGCCGAAGTATGGACAATGTTTTGCAATGGGTCTTGGGGAACCTTCGGAGCAGGAGCAGCCGTTGTGTTGGTCTCACCATCCAAAGTTAAAACTTGTTATGCAGCAAGACTCGATTTTAGTTGTACTAACAATATTACTGAGTACGAAGCCCTGCTTTTGGGCCTTCGGAAGTTAAAAGCATTGGGAATCAGAAGGGACATTATTAAAACTGATTCCCAGGTTGTTTCGGGTCATATCGACAAGAGTTGTAAGGCTAAAGATCCGAAGCTTGAAAAATATCTAGACACGGTCCGAAGGATTGAAGCTTCCTTCGAAGGATTTTCTGTCAAAAATATCCCTCGAGGACAAAATGAGCATGCTAATTTGCTAGCTAAGTCAGCAGCACAGGGGCTGCCCTTACCTTCGGATGTGTTCTTCGAAACAATAAAAGCACCTTCAGTGGAACTCCTTGAAAGAGCAGTCCTCAATATATCTCATGTTTATAGTGAAGACTGGAGAACTGAGATTATCTCTTACCTTCAGGGTAATTTCCTTTCAGATGACGAAACTTACAACAGGAGGATAGAGGCAAGAGCCCGTCCATATGTCATGATAGAAGGGGAGTTGTACAAGCATGGAGTTTGTGCTCCATTACTCAAGTGTTTATCTAGAGCCGAAGGCATAGAATTGATGAAAGAAATACATGCAGGCCTGTGTGGATCTCACATTGGATCTAGGCCGTTACTTGGAAAAGTTTTCCGTCAAGGGTTTTATTGGCCGAAGGCAGCTTCGGATGCAGCGGAATTAGTTCAAAAGTGCGAAGGTTGTCAGAAATGTGCAAGAGATCAAAAACAACCTTCGTCCCTAACTCAGCTGATACAACCCTTCTGGCCATTGCAAAGGTGGGGCCTTGACTTGTTAGGTCCGTTACCACCGGCCCAAGGAAACTTAAGATATGTTGTAGTGGCTGTGGAATATTTTTCTAAATGGATTGAGGCAAAGCCTTTAGCCACAATAACTTCGGCCACCATTCAAAAGTTTTTCTGGCAGAATATTGTTTGTCATTTCGGAGTACCAAAGGCCATCACTGTAGATAATGGAACACAGTTCGACTCCGAAGCTTTCAGAGAATTCTGTGATCAAATTGGCACGAAGATCCATTTTGCATCAGTCAGGCATCCGGAGTCAAATGGACTCGTTGAAAGAGCCAATGGCATCATAATGACAGGAATAATGAAGTTAATCTTCAATCAACCCAGGGGAAAGTGGCCAGATCAATTAATCAAAGTGGTATGGAGCCACAACACAACAACATCAAGGTCAACAGGCTTTACTCCATTCAAATTATTGTTTGGTGACGAAGCAATAACCCCGGAAGAAGCTAAAACTGGATCAATAAGAGTAGTAGCTTCGGCAGAATCAGATCCTGAAGCTGATCATTCTGTGGAAAAAGATGCTATAGAAGGGATCAGGCTTCAAGCTGTGGAGAACATCAATAAATATCAAGCCGAAACAATCAAATGGCGTGATAGAAAGGTTCGGCTAAAGAATATTGAGCCAGGACATTTGGTGCTTCGGAGAGTGGCTAACCCAGATACAGTGGGCAAGTTGCAGTTGAAATGGGAGGGACCTTTTTTGGTAGTATCTTCGTCAAGACCCGGTTCATACAGATTGAAGGATATGGACGGCAACGACATTCCTAGATCTTAGAATGCGGATGAACTTCGGCGATATTATGTATAACTTGATGTAATTTTTTATATTTTTTATTTTTTATTTTTTATTTTTTCTTTCATGGCACCCTTTTCCTTTCTGAAGGGGGAGAAAGGTTTTTAATGGGGCCATCACATGTAATTTCCTTTTTTAGCTCTATAAGAGCAAAATCCCCCAAAGATGTAAATGTAAAAGCTGAGAACGCACCATCGAGTGCCGGAAAGAAACAGGGAAGAAGCTCCAAAGTCGTTCCTAAGGGAATGCAGAGCTTGCAGCGAAAAATAAACGCTGATTCCGCCGAAAGTAAAAGGCGAAGAAGCTCCAAAGACGTTCCTAAGGGAATGCAGAGCTTACAGCGAAAAATAAACGCTGATTCCGCCGAAAGTAAAAGGAGAAGAAGCTCCAAAGACGTTCCTAAGGGAATGCAGAGCTTACAGCGAAAAGTCAGCGCTGATATGTGATTGTTTCTAAGGAAATAACGGTTGTGATTATGGCTTCGGATATGTGTTTGGACATTCATTTGCACATCACATTACATCATAACATTTGCATTCATAAACATTCATCCAGACATATGTAGGATAACCATCATCATAGCATAAGTAGTTGCTTCGGCAAAAAGGAAAAAACTGTCTTTTGTACTTCGTCATGTACGAAAAGAAGAGCTTCGGAAAAAAGGAAAAGTTGTTTTTTATGCTTCGCTGTGTACGAAAAGAAGGGAAGGTGTTTTTTCGCCTTCGGCTCAAAAAGATAATTTCGTCCACATCAAAGCATCTCTCATACATTAATGGAAGGGTAAGAGCATATTACAAGGTATGAACAGAATTCATTAAGAACAGTTTAGTCATATTTACAAAAGTTATTTCAAAAGTTTCTTGAGTTTGTCTACAGTCTACTCCTACTGATCTTCATGAGGCCTCAGCTTCGGCGTCATACTCTTTAAGCATCGGTCTCGGCTTCGTCATCCTACATGAATTAAGTTGTTGTGGGTCAAAACCGAGCTTGAAGGAAAAGGTAAGCACAAGGTATGATTTCTTACTGGTTCAAGATGACTCCGAGCTTCATCTCCAGCCTTTTCTCGCCCGCCTTTTGTCCATATCATCTTTACAAATCTATTAGAAATGCTTCGGGCGAGGTCAGGAATATCATCTAAAATTGATGGTGATAGAGTGAAATTGGGCCTATTAACAATTTTTCCATGGTCGCAGCCAGCTTTCAGAAAAGCTGCAGCAGTGCCCCGAGAAGCTACCCAGGCACAGAAGTCACCGTGCCCGGCTATAACTTCGTCAAGCTCATCAATTTCACCCTCAATATGTTCGAAGGTCTTTGGTAAATCTTCAGTTGACGGGGTGAACTTCCCACTGCTGGCCCCGACTGAGTGGAAGATTTTTCTCAGTCGTTGAATACATTTATTGCTAAACTCCAAACATTTGTCTTGAAGGCTTGCCAATAATTTTTTCAAATCTGAATTTTGTTGGACTTCGGCTTCAAGTTTCGTATTAAGTTCTTGCTTTTCTTTTTCAAACTGTTCAGATTGGCAGAGAAGCTTCGTATTCAATTCTGCTACTTTAGCTTCGGCTTCTGCCAATAAGCTTTCAGTTGTCTGAAGCTCGAAGTTTTTCTTTTCAATAGTAGCTGATTGCTCTTTTATTTTGCTCTCTAAATTTTCAATTATAACCTCGTGTTTTTTGTCTTCTAGATCTTGCTGCATTTTCAAAGCCTTGCTCAATAGCATACTCTGCACGTAAACAACCTTCGTTAGACATGTCTTCATTATTAAAAACAATAAAAGTCAAGGGAAAAATAGTTCACCTTGAAATTGGAATAAAATAAACTACCAACGATATGTTGTCGTCGGTAGCGGCTAATGTCCGTTTCCAGCTTCGGAAAACCGATACTCTTTGATAGAGTACCGATAACCTTAGCTCCAGTTTGATCCCGGATACAGTCTAGTTTTTCATCGTCAATACCCCCGAAGAGGAGTGCTCCTGGTTTATAACCGCAAGATTTGGCATATTCTTTAAGCTCTTCTATTTCGGTTTTTGACAATTCTTGTCCAACTAAATTTTGAAACATGAAGGCTTCGTCCTCTGAAGCTTCGTCAACAATTTCCTTTTCTTTCTCAGACGCTGCGGCCATGGCCTCTTCGGCGGCAGTAGTGGCTTCTTCTGTGGCCATGTTTAGCAGCATTTTGTCGATGTGTTCGATTGTGCTTGCCAAATTCAAATCTTCAGTTGAGGTAGCTTCGGTAGCCGCGACCTCCGAAGGTGTGACTTCAATATTTGTTATTTCCTCAGCCGCTGGTATCTTCTGAGCTGAAGCTCTCGGTGGTGTCTTGTCAATGACTTCTGTCACTGCGATGATTCTTTGTCTCTTTGTTTTAGTTGTTTTCTTCGTTTTTTCGGGCTCCTTTTCCTTCTGAAAAACTTTGTCAGTTGAGGCCCCAATGGACTTAGCTTCGCAGGCAGGGATTCAGTCATTACCTTCAAAATCTCTTCCACGTCAGTGGCAGAGCGTGATGCGGGAGTCTCCTCTTCGTCGGATACTTTTTGCTTCGGAGATGATACTTTCCTCTTCTTCGGAATATTCTTCTTTTTTGGCGGTTCTTTGTCATCTTCATTTAAAGCTTCGGCTACCCTTTTCCTTTTCCGGCCTTCGACACCTTTATTCAGATTTTCGTAGTCAGGGTATTCAAAACCCAGGGCGTCCAACACTCGATTCAGTCTTCGCTTCGGACGGGTACCGAAGGACGCAGTCATCAACTGATCCTCTTTTTTGGAGTAATTACCGAGTATTTCATTGCACATTATTTCAATTGTGTCCAGCCACTCTTGGCAAGGTGTTTTAAAATATTTCTTAAACTTGTAATAGTAAGGTAACCGCACAAGTTCCCCTTCTTTCTTCTCCCCCTCTAGCTTCGGCATTTCCCATTCTTTTAAGGTAGGAAAAACCCTGAAAGCCAAAAACTCTTGAACCAGGTCTCTTGTGCTGATATGCTCTGAAATAATTTTAAACTCAGCTAACGCTTTTTGGGTTGGACCTTCTGGTGTCATGTTGCAATGAGGTCGGGTTTCTCCGAAGATTAGTTCAAGCGGACTCTGCACAAGCTTCTCCTTGTCGTCATCAACCTTGACGTAGAACCATTCTGATTTCCAGCCTGCCGGCCACTTGCTTCGATAGCTGATGACAGGAAACTTTGTGGTTTTCCGATAGGCAAAATTATAGCAACCAAAGTTATCATGCAATCCATCTTTTCTAGCCTTCGTTTGATAATGCAGCTCATGAACTCGACAAAAGCTGTCGGCAAACGGCTCCACCGCCTGGCTTCGGAGGGCCCAGATATAGACGCTAAGCCTAACGATAGCGTTAGGAGTCAGCTGATGAAAGTAGATCCCAAACCTCTTCAATACATCTGCAATAATCCCATGCAGGGGGAATCTCAACCCAGCCTTTAGAAAGCTCTTGAAAATGACTATTTCATCCTTCTCTGGCTTCGGGGTAGTTTCTTCCCCCCCGAAGCGTAGTAGCTTCTTCTGACTTTCACTGAAATAACCCGACTTCACCATCTTGGAGAGATCAGCCTTCGAAACAATCGACTTTCCGAAGTCCAAGTGGCTGGGCTTACTTGGCATGGCAATACGATAATCATCTTCGGAATCAGTTTCCTCAATGTTTCCTTCTTCCACTTCGGCAGTCGCCTGTTCTGTCTCAGCAGTGGGGATTTCTTCTGGGGTTACCAGTCCGGATCGTTGCATTGCTTTGGAGATGGGAACAGTCTCCGATCCTTCAGCTTCGCCTCCCTCACGCTCAACCCTAGCGGTAGAACGCACTCTGGCCATTTAACTCTGAATTTTTTGGGAACTAAATGCTTTTTCTTCTGAAGCTATTTCTTCTGACGAAGTAGGCTTCAAACTGGAGCTTCGTCTGATTCTGAGAGTCAAGCTTCGGCTATGGTTAAAAATTTTGGCAGCAAAACAGTGCAAATAGCAATGAATGCTGTGGTAACTTCACACCTACTCGTCTGTTTATATAGTGATGCAGGTAAGAAGGTGAATCGCCAGGATTTTTACACCAGGCGGACAGCCGCTTGCACTCGCTGCGCGGTGGACCGCAGAGACCAAACAGTAGCTCTGCAAGGTGGGACCACTACGCGCTCAGAAACTGAATCGTTTCTCGACAACGAGCTCAGGGAAGGTGTTTTCTGGACCTTCGGCTTCCCGAAGCTTAAGAGACTTTTTTCACGAATCAAGCTCGTTACGAAAAACGATCTAGCGCCGCGAAAGGGGCTACTGTTGGGACTATGCTTCGTCGCCGAAGGTCTTGTAGGAAGAAGCAGCTTCGGCTGAAGCTGTCCGCATGAGATGACCGAAGGATCCTCTTCATGAAGCTTCAGAATTACAAACCGACTTAAAAGTAGAATGACCTTTTAGTCCATAAATGTTTGGGTCGCTGTTGTAATCCCTTATAAGGGGCATAATTGTAATTCCCCACAGGCTGTGTCCTGTGCCTATAAATAGTGAACAGTATTCCTTTACTGTTCACGCATTTTCCTGTATTTGCAATCGCATCATTCGGGAACCAATCTTTGCCAAGGCAGAGCATTTGAGAACGAGTCCCCAACATTGGCGCCCACCTCCGGTCAACTCACTTCCACTTTTTGAGCTGATGACTTCGATTAACGATCAAGCTGGAGCTGCTTCGGCCTCGAAGCTAGTGTTCCCGATAACAGGCGGTTCGTGCTCAGAACCAGCCAACAAAAAGCAGAAGAAAGAGGCGCAGAGAAGGGTACAACATGTTGGAGTGCAGGGACCCTTCATCAAGTCAAGATGGTCACACATTCCAATCACCTTCTCCCAAGAGGATCTTCAGCTCAAAGATTTTCCTCATAACGATGCTATGGTTATTTCTTGCGTTATCAAAGGATTTCTGGTCCACAATGTTTTGGTTGATACAGGCAGTGCAGCTGATATTATATTTGCTAAGGCCTTCAGACAAATGCAAGAGCCAGAAGACAAGATTCATGATGCTACACACCCTCTCTGTGGCTTCGGAGGAAGACAGATTGTAGTACTAGGCAAGATCACCATGCCAGTGACCTTCGGCTTCATCAACAACACCAGAACCGAGCAAGTTGTGTTTGACATTGTTGACATGGAATACCCTTACAATGCAATTATTGGTCGTGGCACCCTCAATGCTTTCGAAGCAATTCTTCATCCTGCTTACCTTTGCATGAAGATACCTTCGGATCAAGGACCCATTGCTATTCATGGAAATCAGGAAGTTGCGAGAAGGACCGAGGGAAACTGGACTGACTCAAAAGCAATCCATAACATAGATGGAGCTGAAGCTTGTGAACAGTACAAATTCAGAAGGGAGAAAGCAGCTTCAGCAGATCAGCCGAAGCCCATGCTCTTATGTGAGTACATAGCAGAGCAGAAGGTGCTGTTGGGCTCTCAATTATCCGAAGAACAGGAGAAAACCTTGATAAGGTTTTTGTTCAACAACAAAGATGTTTTTGCATGGTCAGCCAATGATCTTTGCGGAGTTAACAGGGATGTTATTGAACACTCGCTCAATGTTGACCCATCTTTCAGACCCAGAAAGCAGAGGCTTCGGAAAATGTCTGATGACAAGGCCGAAGGCGCTCGGAATGAAGTCAAAAGACTCCTCAGTGCAGGAGTTATCAGAGAAGTAAAGTACCCAGAATGGCTAGCTAACACTGTTATGGTAAAAAAGGCCAATGGCAAATGGCGAATGTGTATCGATTTTACGGATCTCAACAAGGCCTGTCCGAAGGACGAATTCCCATTGCCAAGGATAGACTCCTTAGTTGATGCAGCAGCTTCGTCAGAGCTTATGAGTCTTCTCGATTGTTATTCAGGCTATCATCAAATTTGGATGAAGAAGGAGGATGAGCCGAAGACCAGTTTCATAACCCCTAGTGGAACATATTGTTACCTTCGGATGCATGAGGGGCTCAAGAACGCTGGAGGAAGTTTCAGCAGAATGACTGCGAAGGTTCTCCAGTCTCAGATAGGCAGAAATGTGCTAACTTATGTTGATGATATCATTGTAAAAAGCACGAAACAGGAAAATCACATTGCTGATTTGCAGGAGACCTTCGCCAGTTTTAGACAAGCTGGTCTAAAGTTGAATCCAGAAAAATGTGTCTTCGGAGTAAAGAAGGGGAAATTTCTTGGATGCTTGGTTTCAACAAAGGGAATTGAAGCTAATCCAAGTAAAATTGAAGCTATACTTCGAATGGAGCCACCAACTACAAAAAAGGGGGCCCAAAGATTGACAGGGAGGCTGGCATCTCTCAATAGATTCATATCCAGATCAGCAGAGAGAAATTTACCATTCTTCGAAGTGCTGAAATCGGCCGAAGTCTTTCAATGGGGACCAAGCCAACAAAAAGCCTTCGAGGAACTGAAGCAATATTTGATAGATTTAACAACATTAACTCCACCAACGCCAGGGGCTCCTTTGTTATTATATGTGGCAGCTTCGCATTCAGCGGTAAGTGCAGCACTTGTCCAGGAGAAGCTTGATGGCCAAGTCAAGAAGTAGGTCCCAGTGTATTTTGTATCTGAAGTTCTTAGTATATCAAAGAAAAACTATATAGAATTGGAGAAGGTGTTATATGCTGTTTTGATGGCATCCAGGAAGCTTCGGCATTACTTTCAAGCATACAATATTGTTGTTCCTTCTTCACAACCGTTGAAGGATATTATGAGAAATAGAGAAGCTACTGGACGGATTGGAAAATGGGCTGCAGAGCTCAATGAATTTTGCATTGATTATGTGCATAGATCTTCGATCCAGTCTCAAGCGTTGGCAGATTTCATTGCTGACTGGACGCCAGGGGCTCAGGATGAAGAAACAAATAAAGATGCCGAAGTATGGACAGTGTTTTGCGATGGGTCTTGGGGAACCTTCGGAGCAGGAGCAGCCGCTGTGTTGGTCTCACCATCCAAAGTTAAAACTTGTTATGCAGCAAGACTCGATTTTAGTTGTACTAACAATATTACTAAGTACGAAGCCCTGCTTTTGGGCCTTCGGAAGTTAAAAGCAATGGGAATCAGAAGGGCCATTCTTAAAACTGATTCCCAGGTTGTTTCGGGTCATATCGACAAGAGTTGTAAGGCTAAAGATCCGAAGCTTGAAAAATATCTAGACACGGTCCGAAGGATTGAAGCTTCCTTCGAATGATTTTCTGTCAAAAATATCCCTCGAGGACAAAATGAGCATGCTGATTTGCTAGCTTAGTCAGCAGCACAGGGGCTGCCCTTACCTTCGGATGTGGTCTTCGAAACAATAAAAGCACCTTCAGTGGAACTTCTTGAAAGAGCAGTCCTCAATATATCTCCTGTTTATAGTGAAGACTGGAGAACTGAGATTATCTCTTACCTTTAGGGTAATTTTCTTTCAGATGACGAAACTTACAACAGGAGGATAGAGGCAAGAGCTCGTCCATATGTCATGATAGAAGGGGAGTTGTACAAGCATGGAGTTTGTGTTCCATTACTCAAGTGTTTATCCAGAGCCGAAGGCATAGAATTGATGAAAGAAATACATGCAGGCCTGTGTGGATCTCACATTGGATCTAGGCCGTTACTTGGAAAAGTTTTTCGTCAAGGGTTTTATTGGCCGAAGGCAGCTTCGGATGCAGCGGAATTAGTTCAAAAGTGCGAAGGTTGTCAAAAATGTGCAAGAGATCAAAAACAACCTTCGTCCCTAACTCAGCTGATACAACCCATCTGGCCATTGCAAAGGTGGGGCCTTGACTTGTTAGGTCCGTTACCACCGGCCCAAGGAAACTTAAGATATGTGGTAGTGGCTGTGGAATATTTTTCTAAATGGATTGAGGCAAAGCCTTTAGCCACAATAACTTCGGCCACCATTCAAAAGTTTTTCTGGCAGAATATTGTTTGTCATTTCGGAGTACCAAAGGCCATCACTGTAGATAATGGAACATAGTTCGACTCCGAAGCTTTCAGAGAATTCTGTGATCAAATTGGCACGAAGATCCATTTTGCATCAGTCAGGCATCCGGAGTCAATGGACTCGTTGAAAGAGCCAATGGCATCATAATGATAGGAATAATGAAGTTAATCTTCAATCAACCCAGGGGAAAGTGGCCAGATCAATTAATCAAAGTGGTATGGAGCCACAACACAACAACATCAAGGTCAACAGGCTTTACTCCATTCAAATTATTGTTTGGTGACGAAGCAATAACCCCGGAAGAAGCTAAAACTGGATCAATAAGAGTAGTAGCTTCGGCAGAATCAGATCCTGAAGCTGATCATTCTATGGAAAAAGATGCTATAGAAGGGATCAGGCTTCAAGCTGTGGAGAACATCAATAAATATCAAGCCGAAACAATCAAATGGCGTGATAGAAAGGTTTGGCTAAAGAATATTGAGCCAGGACATTTGGTGCTTCGGAGAGTGGCTAACCCAGATACAGTGGGCAAGTTGCAGTTGAAATGGGAGGGACCTTTTTTGGTAGTATCTTCGTCAAGACCCGGTTCATACAGATTGAAGGATATGGACATCAACGACATTCCTAGATCTTGGAATGCGGATGAACTTCGGCGATATTATGTATAACTTGATGTAATTTTTTATATTTTAAATTTTATATTTTTTCTTTCATGGCACCCTTTTCCTTTCTGAAGGGGGAGAAAGGTTTTTAATGGGGCCATCACATGTAATTTCCTTTTTTAGCTCTATAAGAGCAAAATCCCCCAAAGATGTAAATGTAAAAGCTGAGAACGCACCATCGAGTGCCGGAAAGAAACAGGGAAGAAGCTCCAAAGTCGTTCCTAAGGGAATGCAGAGCTTGCAGCGAAAAATAAACGCTGATTCCGCCGAAAGTAAAAGGCGAAGAAGCTCCAAAGACGTTCCTAAGGGAATGCAGAGCTTACAGCGAAAAATAAACGCTGATTCCGCCGAAAGTAAAAGGCAAAGAAGCTCCAAAGACGTTCCTAAGGGAATGCAGAGCTTACAGCGAAAAGTCAGCGCTGATATGTGATTGTTTCTAAGGAAATAACGGTTGTGATTATGGCTTCGGATATGTGTTTGGACATTCATTTGCACATCACATTACATCATAACATTTGCATTCATAAACATTCATCCAGGCATATGTAGGATAACCATCATCATAGCATAAGTAGTTGCTTCGGCAAAAAGGAAAAAATTGTCTTTTGTACTTCGTCGTGTACGAAAAGAAGAGCTTCGGAAAAAAGGAAAAGTTGTTTTTTATGCTTCGCTGTGTACGAAAAGAAGGGAAGGTGTTTTTTCGCCTTCGGCTCAAAAAGATAATTTCATCCACATCAAAGCGTCTCTCATACATTAATGGAAGGGTAAGAGCATATTACAAGGTATGAACAGAATTCATTAATAACAATTTAGC